>NC_045553.1:33546502-34209002 GCF_009769535.1 Thamnophis elegans
GGTACATTTAAGCAAGAACTAAGCTTGACAAATTGGGCTTTATATACTTATAGCACACTACTCATGTCTTTTATTCTCCATGAATGGATCACCTTTTTCAAGTAGAGACGTACTAGAGCTGAGATAAAAATGCCAATCTCTAATAATGATACTTGAACAATGGGATGCACTATATAACTTATATGAAGTAGGACACAAAGACAGCTGAGTGACTTCCCCCCCCCCATAACTCAACATACAAACATTTCTCTGGGATTTAATAAACAATGAACAAATGCACTAGGAATTCTTAATCAATTCAATTGTTCAGTGAAGATATCTTTTGAAAACTACGTATACTTGATTGTAACATTTTAACACAGAATCAATCAGATGTTACTATAGTATTCTTTATTGCTGCCTCAATCTGGAAGTTAAACACAATCAATTTATTGGGTTGAAATATGCTTACAAAACCTCATTTTTAAATTTGCTGCTATACTTAAATAATAAGAATAATAAATACAAGAGTGATGGGGGCGCAGTGATTAGAATGCAGCATTGCAAACTAATTTTACCAACTGCCAGCAGTTCAGTCCTGAATGGCTTAAGGTTGACTCAGCCTTCCATCCTTCCAAGATCAGTAAAATGAGGACCCAGATTGTTGGAGGCAATATGCTTATTCTATAAACTGCATAGAGAGGGCTGTAAAGCATGAAGAAGTGGTATATAAGTCCTAAGTGTAATTTTTATAAACACACAGCTTGAGTTTGACACATAGATGTCTTTTGCATACGTTGGACAACAGTCTACTCCCACTGCTGTGCTCACTGGTGCAGACTGTTCCAAACATTCACCAAAATGTCCCACTGCTATTCAGTTATGCTTGTATTAGAACTATGTAATCTAAACTTCCTGGCTTACATTCCACCTCAATGGATGTGTGGACTGGAAGGGTGAATCAATTCCATGCCATTGTCTGGTTCAAAAAGGATGCATTTTTTCACCTTAATTTGGTAAGAAAGATTGTCAAGACATCTAGAAACATGATTAGTATGCTGTACCTATATAGAAAGCTGACAACTTGCCAGCTGTCTAAAGGAGGAAGCAGGGAAGAACTTAGGAAGAATTTACTTGTGTTCAAGATATCTATGCTTCCCATTTTGTTGACATGATCAGAAGGGGGATGAGCAGGGAGTCAATTCCATACCACATACATACATGAAAAGTCCAAGGAAGCTTAAAACTTGGTCACTTAATTCCACTGATTGGATCCTTCCTCAAAAAGCCATCATCCAATTTTACCAACCTTGCCGGACAGTTTTAAAATTAAATGTCTGGAAGCCTCCTGTCAGAGCTGAGGAGTCAATCACATCCACACCATATTCACTTTGGCTCCTCCTGTAGAGAGTCACCCCAATAACAATGACCGCAACGGCGATGACGGCAGCCCAAGGCCTGAGTACAGGGCTATATCTGTTGCATTCTCAATGTCTGCAGAGAAGAAATAGCCTAAATGAGTGCAGGCTGTCCTGATTGCTAGTGTCAATTCAAAGCCAACATTCAGCTTAAATATGCAGATATTATGAGAGTATGAATAATTATCTCCAAAGAGGAATCACTACCCCATGATCAGCCTACCTGCACTATTAAATTAGTGGAGTTCCTTTTCCTGATCTTCCTGTAAAAAGGTGGAGGAAGTTAGAATAAAAATGGATTATTATTTCCTATAGGATTCGGGAAAGGGAGAAAACATGAAATCTGTATGTCCCAAAGGTGCTCTTCTTCAAAAGGCATCTGAACTTTGTTTTTCCTTGAAGATGTTTCATTTCTCATCCAAGAAACTTCTATCAGGACTGGAGAAGCTTCTTGGATGAGAAGTGAAACATCTTCAAGGAAGTCTAGTTGCCTTGAAAAAAGCACCTTGGAACACCAGGACTTGGATGATTTAATGACCATAGACATTAAATCTGTATCATGTCCATTTTTCTCCTTCCCAATGATATAATGCCCTCTGGAAAATATGTCCAATCCATATGGACTATAATGCACTTAGAGAATCCTAGCAGTAGCAGGACAATTTAACTGCATTGCAATTCAGTGAAGAAATTCAATTTAAACTTCCAAAATAGAACGCAATGATGTGAGGGTTCCAAGAAGGAAACTTGATAATGCTTTAAGATGCTGGATCAGACACAACTGGTCACTTCAATCTTCTTCTAATGTAAGTGAAACCCCTTTTGACTTTTGGGTCTGATTTTGCAAATATCCAGCTAATTACTTGGGGGAAGGAAACCAAAAGATGTTAATTTATTTAATAAGTGTATCTCTGTGTTTAAAGAATGAGCAGGTATGCCTCCTCTTTGCCCTTGGTCTCTTCAAATGAATCTCCCAAGGTGCTTGCTTAAGAAGCATGTTCCGAAGGGCCTTGGTCTAGGATAATTCGCCATGGCCAAATCACTGTGGCCAGCTAGCTGCTGCCAACTCACCATGGGATAACAACTCACCACAGGACAATTCAATGCTGCGTTAGTTTCATTTAGTTACTTTTTTTATTGAAGACCACATTTTCATAGAAATTATATTTCATGATTGACTTTCTTATTTTATTATTATTGCTTGAAATTAATTTAACTTTTGCATTTGTTGAATTTTCTTATGGCAAGTTGTCCCATAGTAAATTGGCTGCAGTGAGTTGGCCACGGCAACTTGTCAAACTCCAACACATCCTGTGTAATAGAAGGTGGGTAGAAAGGAAAACAAGACAGATTATTCACAAAGCTCCCTTTCCAGTTGAAAAGCTTTGAGGAACAGTGGCTTTATTTTTCTGGTTTAAAACCACAGGCTTATTATTTGTCACTTATCTGTACTTTGTGCTCTCAAATTCATTTTGGTAGAGAAATATATTGTTGGGACCTGAGTGAAAAGTCTTTTTCTATATATGTCTGTCTGTCTCTCTATCATCCAGCCAGAAATCCACTTAAATCAGTGGTCAGACCTGGACTTTCAAGAGTATGCAAATTCTTCAATAGGCATCAAGATTGTGAGGAGCAATAGAGAAATTAGAATATGCGACATTAATTGAAACATAAAATAGTAAATAGAGTACACATAAATACAAAATGACAGCTTTATCTGCCCACCCCACCATCCCTTGAGGCAGGAAAATCTGCCCCAAATAGGAATGCATTAAGATATCAAAAAAACAAAACACCATGCAAAATGATGCATTATGTTTCTTTGACTGTTTCTTGACTGTTATTCTTCCATTCCAATTCTCTCCATAGAAAACAGGCATTAATCTTTGTCAGTGGGCCCAATTAGGCAATGTCACAGCAATAGCTTGTGACAATGGATTCTGAAAATAATGCCACCTCAAGAAAAATGGAGAGTCCACAAACAGATTTATCTCGCCTTTTCATATCTTCAAATCAAACAGCAGAGAACACACATATGTACACACACACACACACACACACACAAAGAATGTTCAAAAGGATTTGGTTCATGTAAATAAATAGTGTAGAGTTGCTCATAGTTATGTATATAGTAGTATTACCACTGTTTTATGTGTCTTTTTCGGTAAGAAAATGAGATGTGACAATGCAGCAAAGGAGAATATGAAGTTAGTGAAATTTACATTTGCTCCATGATCTATCTAAGACAGTAATTTGCTTAGTGATATTTATCTACAAAACTTGGGGTTATTGATTACTTATTTTTGGTCAGTTCTGATAGCCAGGTCAAATCCCTGACTATCTGGAATTCAAATCAAGATCAAAAGAAGAATACCACTGGGGTTGAGGTGTGTGGGAGGTACAGAAATTCAAGACAGTAGTCATAATTAAAGCCCCACATGATTTTTACAGTGTATGCGTAATGTACATAATAAAGGGGTGAGGTTTAAGTCATGCAATCAAGGCTGACAATTTTTAAATGCCCTGAGACACTGCTGGATTTGAACATGTTTATCTGTGTTATCCCTCAATAATTAGCAACATTGAGCTATCTCCTATGCTAATTAGCTATGTTCACTGAGAATTTTTTTCCCCCATCTCAATTTACTATTTCCAAAGAAATCACTGGAGAACCCTAGATTCTACTTTGAAAATCAAAATGAACCCCACATGACATTTTGTAAAAACTCTTACATTACTACTAGTTTCATGTGCTCTAGAATCTGGTGGCACAGTGGTTAGAATGCAGTACTGCAGGCTACTTCTGCTGCCTGACAGCTACCTGCAGTTTTGAGTCTCACTGGCTGAAGTGATGACTCAGCCTTACATCCTTCCAAGGACAGTAAAATGATGAGCCAGATTGTTGGGGAAAATATGCTGACTCCACTTAGAGAGGGCTTTAAAACACTGTGAAGCGATATATAAGTGCTATTGCTCTAAACATCATATCCCAAAGATCCTTTGTTGCTACCATCATTTGACAGGAACATAGATAACTATGGAGATGTCTTCAATCCTCAGTATATCTAAATTAATGGTGGAATTCTTATGATTGCAGGTAATGACATTAAAACTGGGATTCTCTGCATCCAACGTAGATACTTTATCACTAGGAATCATCCTTTTTATATTTTTCCATTCATCCAACCCAGTGTTTCTCAACCTTGGCAATATGAAGATGTCTGGACTCCCAGAATTCCCATTTTGGGAATTGAATCCACACTTCTTCTAGTTGTCAAGGCTGAGGAACCCTAATCCAACTGGATAAGTTTTAGATTTGTATCCATAATTGATCCTTGTGGTTTATCCAATTCCAAAATAGTATTCTATGCATTTGCCCTTTAAATCACTTTTTTTTTTGCTTTTTACAACTCTGTGATCCCTTAATTCAGGGTAGAGTTCAGACTACTGAATGAAGCTGAACATTTACTGGCTGGATGCCCTTCCTGATACCAACATGGAGTTCACAGTCTGCCCTGAGAGAGAAACATTTGTTGCTACCTAGGATTGAACTCTCAACTTTCTGAGTGGGAGGTGACCATCTTCACCACTAGCCACCATGCCACTTGTCCTTTAAAGCAGAATAATAATAGCAATAGCAATAGCAGTTAGACTTATATACCGCTTCATAGGACTTTCAGCCCTCTCTAAGCGGTTTACAGAGTCAGCATATTGCCCCCAACAACAATCCGGGTCCTCATTTTACCCACCTCGGAAGGATGGAAGGCTGAGTCAACCCTGAGCCGGTGAGATTTGAACAGCCGAACTGCAGAACTGCAGTCAGCTGAAGAAGCCTGCAGTGCTGCATTTAACCACTGCACCACCTCGGCTCTGACTCCTGACTCCTGTTTCTAATTGCTTTGTCAAATTAGGCACAAAACAAAGTTCACCAGGTTGCCTCAGATTAAGAGAAGAGAGAAGACTGCATGAAGGGGAAAAGGAATGGATAAGCCCAAAGCTATCAACAATCATCAGATATTATGCCTGAACCCTGTCTGCATTTAATTGTGCTTCCTGACACCATTAAAGACATCTATCTGAAAACATTCTTTTATGGTAATGAAGTTTTTATTAAGCATAATTAAGTTTTATAAAAGTACCTGAAGATAAATTAAGAAGCACAGAAGCCCAAAATGAAACATTTGGGTTTAATGCATTAGGAAGCATAATTGATTAAATTATCTCATTTGTAATAAAGTTTCACGCAAGCTGTGCTGGGTTACATATCATCTCCAATTCATTGTTCATCCTCTCCCAGAGATGAACAATTACACCCGGTTCTTGCAATCTTTCTTTTTCCTCCTATTCCCTTCTGCAACTGGTAAACATGGAAATCTACCTCTCTGCTCAGTTTCTCTTGTCTCCCCCATGGAGAATGTCTGCCACGTGAGAAACAGAGTTCTAAGCCAGGGAGGATTATATATAAGTCTATTTACCACAACTGGTTTTTTCTCAATTATCTTAATGATTAACTTTGATTTTGCATCCATGATAATTCATATGGCTTTAAATTTAATGCCCACTCAGTTCAAAAGCAAGCATCAAGTTTTATTTATAAAACACACCGCTAATCTTCTGAATAAATAGTTTAATTCCCCCGGGAACTTAAAGGAACTAAAATCAACCACAGCAGTTTGGCTGACCCTCTTAAGGATCCAATCATGCTGTAGAGAGGAGGAGAGGATAAACAAAGAACTTGCAATCCGTTAGACAAACTGACAGGTGGCTGAGCTACCAAGTGAAGCTCCAAAAATAGCTGAGACATGAACAATATGTGCAAATTTCCCTCTGCTCCTGGAGAGACATTGCTGTTTTAATTGGGAAAGGTCATTCTACCATGACATGGCAATCTTAGTCTTGGATAACACAAGTTTGATGATTTGTTGCCTTCCCAAAAACTCCATCCCCTCATTTCAATCTTTTTTTATGTTATACTATCAACATAATGTTCTCCAACACTCTCAAAAGTGGTCCAAAGCTCTTAAAAATTGCTCATCCATGCATTGGGACTGGGTTACTTGAGGGGCAATGTTCAACCCCTGTTTTTTTACCTGATAGGATAGTCATGCTCTGGGTCTCATCAGCCAAGGAATACCAGCTGGTGGGAACTGGAGGCATGTCTTTTCTGTCATAGCTCCAGTGGTGGGATTCAAATAATTTAACAACCGGTTCTCTGTCCTAATGTCCAGATGGGTAGGCGGGGCTTAGTGGTCATGTGATCATGTGGGCATGGCCAACTCAACATCACTCAGGTCGATGGGCACTTTGCCTTAGCTGTTACAATGTAATAAGGGTTAACCGGAGAGGCAGTTTCTGTAAGCAGGGCAATAAAGATTAAGCTAGAAACAACACCAGAATGTTTCCTTCCTGCCTTCCTTACAGGATTAGCCTTGTAAAGCAGAAAAAAATCAAAAGAAGATTTCTTCCAGAACCGGTTCTCTGAACCTCTTAGAAAGTTAAGAAACGGTTTCCCGAATAGGTGCGAACTGGCTGAATCCCACCACTGCATAGCTCCTATCCTTTGGAACATTCTTTCTCCAAAGATTAGGATGACCATGATCCTGATGGCTTTTTGTAAAGACTTGAAGACCTGCTTATCTGGCTGGGCTTAGGGTCCCAAATATATGATGTGCCCTTTTCCAAGTTTTCCAACTATTGATTATAATTTTTCTCAGCTGCTGTACATATTTAATTTTCTTTTTGTATTATGATCATAATTTGGTTTTTCATTGATTTTATGACTTTTACCCAGACATCCTAGAATGTGAAGTCAAATGGGCCTTAGAAAATCTGAGCAACAACAAAGCTAGTGAAGGTGACAGTATTCCAGCTGAGCTATTCAAAATCTTAGAAGACGATGCAGTAAAAGTGCTACATTCAGTTTGCCAGCAAATTTGGAAAACTCATCAATGGCCACAGGATTGGAAAAGGTCAGTCTATATTCCAATTCCAAAGAAGGGCAATGCCAAAGAATGTTCAAACTATGGCACGATTGCACTCATTTCCCATGTTAATAAAGTTATGCTCAAAATCCTACAAGCTAGGCTCCAGCAGGATGTGGATCGAGAACTACCAGAAGTACAGGCAGGGTTTCGAAGAGGCAGAGAAACTAGAGATCAAATTGCCAACATACGCAGGATCATGGAGAATGCTAGGGAGTTCCAGAAAAACATCTACTTCTGCTTCATTGACTATGCTAAAGCCTTTGATTGTGTGGATCACAACAAATTATGCAAGTTCTTAAAGAGATGGGAGTACCAGGCTATCTTATTTGTCTTTTGAGAAATCTGTATGCGGGTCAAGAAGCAACAGTGAGAATGGTTCAAAATTGGGAAAGGAGTCCAGCAAAGCTGCATACTGTCACCCTGCCTATTTAACTTATATGCAGAGCACATCATGGGAAATCAAAAGTTGGAATTAAGATTGCCATGAGAAATATCAACAACCTCAGATATGCAGATGATACCACTCTAATGACAGAAAGTGAAGAGGAATGAAAGAGCCTCTTGAGGCGGGTGAAGGAGAGTACAAAAGTTGGCTTGAAACTCAACATTAAGAAAACTAAGATCATGGCATCTGACCCTCTCAAGAAGAGGGGAAGAAATGGAGGTAGTGATAGATTTTATTTTCCTGGGCTTCAAGATCACCGCAGATGGGGACTGCAGCCAAGAAATTAAAAGATGCTTGCTTCTGGGGATGAAAGCTATGGCAAATATAGACAGCATACTAAAAAGCAGAAACATCACCATGACAACAAAAGTGTGTATAGTCAAGGCTATGGTTTTCCCAGACTATGGCTGTGAAGGTTGGACCATAAGAAGGGCTGAGCGCCAAAGAATTGAGGCCTTTAAACTATGGTGTGGAGAAGACTCCTGCAACTCCCTTTTGATTGCAAAGCGATCAAATCGGTCAGTTCTAGAGGAGATCAACCCTGACTGCTCTTTAGAAGGCCAGATCCTTCAGATCCTGAAGAAAATTCAAATACTTTGGCCACCTAATGAGAAGAAAGGAGTCACTGGACAAGAGCCTAATACTGGGAAAGGTTGAGGGCAAAAGAAGAAGGGGATGACAGATGGCTTGATGGAGGTGTGAGCTTAAATGGATTCCAGAAGATGGTAGAGGACAGGAAGACCTGGAGGAACATTGTTCATGGGGTCGGGATGGGTCAGACATGACTTCACAACTAACAACAAAGCATGCCCTTTGTATTGTTCAAAATGGATGGCCAAATAAATTGAATCAATCAATGTGCTAATCAATCAATGAACAGAAAATGAACAATGCAAGAAGGCAACCAGTACAGTAATTTTCTTTCTATCTATTTCTTGTTTGGATCTCTGCAAATTTTAGAAGCTCGATGCTTCCCCCCCCTCAAACTGTGCAGAAACTGCACAAGGACCTACACAAAAAACATTTTTCAGAGTAACAATAAAACTGACTTTTTCTTGACCCCTCTCTTCTAATTTTCATTAACTAAAGCCAAATGCCTTAATAGGGTTGAAATGAAATGATGAGTTTGTTCAAAGCAGCTCTATTTAACTCATTTTCTCCTAAACAAAACAAAATTCTGAATCATCATTTAGTATTGATTTCATGGTTTGCAAAGCAAGGCTCCCCCACCACCACAACTATATTGTTAAAATATTGTATATTCTGGGAGTGACTTTCATTTCATTTGAAGAATTTGCACCATGTGTTACCACATTCAGCTGGATACTGTTATTTCTTCCTCTGGTGCAGCTATGGCAACAGAAACATCTTCAAGATGTTTTCTGATTAGGGACAGGAATTCAAAACATATGAAGAACAGTTGCAAGAACTGGAAATTTATAATCTAATGAAGAGAAGGGTTAGAGATGACATGATAGCAGTCTTCCAATATTTAAGGGACTATCACAAAGAAGAGGGAGTCAATCTATTCCCCAAAGCACCTGAAGACAAGATAAGAAGTAATGGATTGAAATTTATCAAGGAGAGATCCAACCTAGAAATAAGGAGAAATTTTCTGACAGTGAGAACAATTAATCAGTGGAATGGCTTGCATTCAGAAGTTGTGGAGGTTGGACAGCCATTTGTCTGGAATGGTATAGGGTCTCTTGTTGAGTAGGGACTACAAGACCTCCAATGTCCCTTCCAACTTGGTTAAGAAGGACTGATTGAACTAAAAGGCTTGCACAAGATAGATTGCTGAATTTCAGATTTTTCACCAACACTTTGCAGTTCATATCCCATGTTTGCTGAACAGGAGAAATGGGTGGCCAAGGAAGCCATAGATTGATAGACAAGTAATAATAATTTCAACCATTTTGCAACAAGAAACTATACCCACAGGCACCATCTACCACCATCTCGTGAAATAATTTGAAGTGAGAATGTCTCTTTGGTAGTGCAAAGCAGATTTGAAGAAGTTAAAAAACAAAATTCTGCATGCATTAGTTTTGTATCTTCTTTCAACTGAGTCATTTACAATTAGCCTGATGTTAACATTTTAATAAATATACAGTATATGTACTGTATATTTTTCAAAAATGCGGCATTAGAAAACACATATACAAGAGAGAAATTTACTTTGGGGTTTTATTTCATGAAGAGGTTTTCTGTTTAAAAAGAGAAAAGGGGAGAGAGGGGTAGTGGGTAGAGAGGGCAAAAGAGAAATATACACTTAATAAACAATCAAAGAATGCATTTATTTTCTAGATTAATTTCCACCTAGGTGTATACAGTAAGTGAAACATTTCCATTGACTGCTAACAAAACCTATTTTGGGGGAACCTTCCTGCTTCCATTTATATAAATATTCATTACTATCTTTTGGATTGAATGTATGTTAAGATTTCATTTTCATTTTGCTAGGGATAGGGGAGGGTTTTTATTATTTTAGAGAATTGTCATTTTAAACAAACAGATTGTGTGAAAGGCTATAGATTTGGGGCAGTAATGGTTTTCTCTTACCTTCGCTATCAGTTTGGAACTGGGACCATGCTCCCGCGTGGTGCTTCTGCACATACACAGAGCGTCCATTATAAAGTCTGGGCAGGTGGGGGGAGCCTCCCACAGCTGCCGCTACCAGTTCGTCTGAACCGGGGCAAACTGGGAGAATACCACCTCTGATTTGCGGGTTAAGTCAGGACTACTTATCTTGTGGTCAACCAGGTTTATATATGATAGTTTTCAACAGGAGGCAGCTTCTTTTTCTTAAGTAGTTTTTATTAAAGAAAGCCCAACAAGGAAAAAAAAACATACATAACAATATAAAGTAATTATACAGCCTTCTGTATCAGCTATTCATGTTTAGCCTTTTTAGTTCTCCATTCTGCCTTCCTATTGATTTTACCTTCTCCAATAATATAATAACAGTAGTACTAACACTTATCATAACATTAATTGTTCATATCACCATATATTTACATTCCCTATTTTCTGTTTTGGCATCTGTTTTCTAGCCACTTATAAATTCTATTCCATATTTTATAGAAATCCGATTCTTCTCTTTCTTTTAGTTCTATGGTCATTTTGTCTATCTGCACACTCAAGTACTTTTCTAATTATTGTTTCATCTGCGGGTGTATTGATTTTTTCCCCAGTTTTGTGCGATTCATGGTCCATCCCTTTTTCCTTTTTGCCTCTCCTTTCCATTTGATTGTTAATGGGTTATGGTCCGCCCACATGTTTGGTGTCATTTCTACTTCCTCTACACCCTTCTCCATTTCTGGGTCCATGTCAATCCTGGTGTGAAGTTTCCAAAAGATGCCCTACGTAAATTACGAGCCTCAAGACAAAGTTCAAAAGAAATCCAGTCATTTATTAGGAGCAATATTTTGGCATTTTCTTCTGCTGTGGAGCCAAATCTGATTTCCATTTAATGGCATCTGAACTTTAACCCAGTGTCTCCCCTAATCTGTATCATAGTCTGTATCATAAATCACAACAACCAATGAGGTACTTCAGCAGGCTATGAACTTTCACGTCTCACACCCCTGCTGTAGAAATATGAGATCCGATTCTGGCCAAAAGTATGCATGGAATTCTTCCTCCCTTCAATGCCAACTTGATAATAGTCATGGAAACACTTTACAAGTTGACACCTGGACCATGAATAATGGGAGGTTGAAAAGAGTGTGTATTGGCTCTTCTGTGGGTTGATTTCTCTCCAGACATCTTTTAGATTTAATTCTCAGACCATTTCAGAAAATGCATTTGGTAGTGTTCTCTTTTTGGGTTTATATATGATAGTTTTCAACAGGATGCAGCTTCAATATTTTCAAATATACAGGTTCCAACTGACAAACGAAACCAACTAACCAAACATTCAAGCAGGCACATTCGAGATGATCCAATCTGTTAATGCAAAACTTTATTGCATGCATCATTTAAACACTGATGAGGGCAAAAACAGATCTAGCTAATTCCTGCCAAACTGACATAATTAAAGTATAGGATTCTCCCTCCCCTATTAGTGCAGATCACGTTGTCCAATTGAGTCTCATTGTATTTTTATGAGAAAAAAATCTTTGGCTTTGGCAAACACCCACTGAAGTATTCTTGGCTCTCATGCTCATCTTCTTGATGTGTGAAGCCCTCCGCTCGGTTGGCAAGCTGAGACGTGACAATGGTTGCAACAGCAAAAGCACACTTTGAATATTGACAGGCAGACCCCCTCTTAAATGCCCGGGAAAAGTATGTTATTATGATTTATTCTGATAGTATTTATCCTTGGAGAGGCCCTGGCTTCTGAGGGTATTTTGCATGGAATCTGCCTATTAAACTGTCTGCCTTAATATTGGAGGCCTTGATCCACCTCGCTTCTGAAATTGGAGAGCCTCTGCATTGCACCAAGTATTGTAACTTTCTTTTAAAGAACCTAGTATCAAAGATTAACCACATTAGTGTCTTTCACTTCCCACTATAATCAGATCTGGGGCCTTAACTTAGAACCCTAGGCTAGTTTTAGCAAACTAAAAAGGAATGGATGAACCTTTCCCAATATTTTGAGCAATTTCAGTTCTACCATGACTGGGTTGATCACCTTTACTATGGGGAAGGGACCTATGTACTTGGGGGTCAGATTTCTGCAAGGCAGCTTCATCTTTAAATACTGAGTGGACAGGTACATTCTGTCTCCTATGTGGAACTTCCTTTGGTGATTCTGTCTCTTATCAGCTTGCTTTTTCTGACTGTCCATATCTTTCACTAGTGTCTTTTTTTACATTACATTTTTGGTGGGAATCTACTCACTCTGTTAAGATTACTGATGAGGGAGGGTATCTTGAGTACTCTGGCATGAGTACAAATTCCACACCTGTGGTTATTTTAAAAGGGATGAGTCCAGTACTACAATGCACCACATTGTTTTATGCAACTTCAACAAATGGCAGAAGTTCTGCCCTATTTGATTGTTGGGAGTTGACATAAAACAATGTAGGTACTATGCCACTATGGCATTGTCTCATTCAGAAGCTCCATTTGTGCTTAGATGGAACATAAATCTAAGTCTTTGAGAGGACCCTATTAGTTTTATGAATTCTTGTCAGTATATAAGAATTTATGAACTGGAATAGCCAGTTCTAGAATAGCAAGTCAATGGGAACTGTTTGGTGACTGAGGCACAGGATTTGTTGTGAGCCATGTCATACAACTCAGAGCCTGGGCATGGCTTAGCTTAACTGTTCTGTGTATATAAAAGTTCGTTTGTCTTTAGTCCTTGCTTCTACCTCTTGTACTTGTACTTGCTATTTCGTCTTCTCTCTACCACATTGCAAGAGCTGCATGGGTATTGTATACATGCATCATGTTTCATATTATTGTATGTAAAGAAGTTTCTTCTATAAATGAATCCTGCTGAATTATTTACTTGCTGGCTGAATAGCTACAGACTAACAATTCTCACAAGAATTTCACTACAAATTGGATTCCTCTGTCCAAGATGATGCATTTTGGCACTCCATGCTTTTCTGTCACTCAGTAATTGTTTCTCAAACATGTAAACTAGTCCAAGGAATCATACATAATGCATGGCAGATAATTAGCTGGCAGAATCTTCAGGGTAGAACTATACATTACAAGCAATTCTTGATGAAGATTTTCTTCTAGATAAATGTAGATTCAAGGGATGCTTTATCAGCAAAGCAAGTAATGGGTGTCTGGGTTTCTAAAAGTTATTTATTTAAAATATTAGTTTTTTTGTTAATTTAATTGAAATGAACTTCTAAATATAAGCATAGACTATTCATAGATATCACATATGTATTATGGAAGTGCATTGCTACAAATTTTAAAAACGAAACCATAGCAAACCATTTAAATAATCATGGCAAGTGAAATTATATATATATATATATATATATATATATATATATATATATATGTGTGTGTGTGTGTGTGTGTGTGTGTGTGTGTGTGTGTGTGTGTGTGTGTGTGTGTGTGCGCGCATACTCCAATTATCCAGATAGTTATATTCTTCCTTATTACCCGTAACTATTTATGAACTCTGCCATTGATTCTGAAATAGGTAGAACCACCAATATTCAGTATGTTATGCAATGAATTAATATATTTCTACTTGTTTCTCCTTTTGCCATTCACTTCACCTACTTCTTTCATTGTCATTGTCTGTTTGTTTTTTAAATGTAAACACATAACAGACAGGAATTTAGCAAACCTTTCTAGAGTAAGATGCAAAAGACCATTTTTATACAGAAAAAAGGCAACCCTTCTAATGACCAACAGTCTGGTTTCCTGCAGTAAGTGTTACAAGTGAACAGTGGTCTTGCAAATGGTCTTAATTTTTACATGAGATTCCAATGGATTAGCCCTTTCTAGAATATATAAGCACACGAGCAATAACTCCAAAGTCATGTATATTATGTTTGCACAATCTTTTCTGATAAATAACTTTGTAAAACCTACCTAGCTTAATCGGAGATTTGAGTTGTTCAAATCATGCTCTGGTAGAAGCTTTTCTATGGTATTGAGGTATACAAATTGTTAAGTATTTTTCAATATGAAATAAATTTTTGCAAATAGCCAGCCATAGCCAAGCACATTTGTGCAGTGTAATATTCTCTGGGGCAGCAACATCATCAATCCTTTGCTTGACAATTTTCTTAGCATCTGGGCCTGCTTGTGCTAGAAATCGCACTGAAATTCCACATTGTAAGGTGGTTTTGAAAAATCGGGAAGCCCAAGTACATGCAGATTTGTGACTGAACAGGTGCAAAGTTCCCAGATAGTTGATAAGGCACATTAGAGAAGAAGAACTAGCTATGATTTTTAATGAACATGATTTAAAAAGTGAAATCCAGGAACCTGATTCTGAAAAAACCCACATCTAAGTTAAAAAAAAAAATTTCATCTATTGGTTCTTCATCCAGGGCAGTGCAGTGGCTCAGTGGTTAAGATGCTGGGCAGCTCAGGTTTGAGACCCCAGCACCATGCAATGGTGTAAGCTCCTATTACTTGCCCCAGCTCCTGCCAACCTAGCAGTTTGGAAGCATCTAAATGCGAATAGATGAATACGTACCACAATAGACCAACACGGGCGGGACCTCGCCCAGATCTTCATCTTGATGGGAAGCTGCTACTGGAAAATAGGCAAGCCACACACAGCGCTGCAGCATCTGAAGCAGGCCCTGGAGGTGGACTGCACCTTCCTGCCAGCCTTGTACCAAGCAGCTCTCTTGTACCACCAACTGGGACTCACCGAGGCCAAACTGGAGGTTCTGCTGCTGCTTTGTCAGGCTCTGGATAGTCCTTCACAGGTAGCCCTGGAGTCCCACGACCTCCATTTCCTCATCTGAACAGAGCTGCTCATCAGCGGATGCCATCCGGCTGCTTTTCTTACCCCAAGCTGCCCATCAGGAGTGAAATACATGCTGGCCAAGAGGTGTTTGCAGGTGGAGAGGGCAACAGAGGCTGCAGAGCATTACCTGGACTTTCTGGTGCTCTTTCCACTTTGGTGGAAAGTTAACAGTGCTCCTTAATGTCATGCTGGCCACATGACTGTGGAAATGTTTTCAGACAGCACTGGCTCAATGGCCTTGAAACGGAGATGAGCCATAACAAACTATTTAAATAATTATGGCAAGTGAATTTACAAATACAGTAGTCTTAATACAGGGCAAGGGAGAAATGTCACAACAGTAGTCTGAATAAGATTGCCTATAAACATAGTTGAATGTGAGGAGCACTCTACAGATGCTTTAATAAACATGTGAAAGTAAAGACAGAACTTATTAGAATCATTCTTTAATCAAGGCCTGGAAAACAATTCCTAATGCTTTTCCTATCTTTTAACGAAACACTATGAGTTTCTTACGGTCAGATCTGACATCAAACTACATGAATATTACCAACTTCAACTTTCTCATTCTGGCCATCAAAATTGCACCTAAAAGGACTCCACAGAGAAACAAAAGCCATTTCCCCCCAAAATGTGAACATCCAAAGATTCACAATTTTTTTTTAAAAAAAAATCAGAACAAAATGAAACCACATTTCATTAGCAAAAAAGATAGCAATCTATATGATTGCCAAGCCACTCGCACTCAATCACATGGCTGGCAAGCCACTCCTACCCAGTCACATGGCTGGCAAGCCACTCCCACTAAGCAGACCACACCTACAGAAGAGGTTCTAAAAAATTTTGAAACCCACCACTGATACATACATACATACATACATACATACATACATACATACATACATACATACATACATACATACATAATTATTGTATCTTTTCTTCTGACTCCTTTTTTGCACTTTTAATTTTATTGTTCGAGTAGTTTTTCCCAGGGCTTCTCCTAGTCTCTTCCCACTAATCCCCTCTTTGCCATTTGATTGATTCTTTTTGGGGTACATTCCCCCCTGCCTATCCTTTTTGTGCCACTGTAAATCCCAGTGAAATCAACTAACTATTTTTTTTACTTTCAGGTCCTTTTTCTTCAATATTATTTTCTTGTTCTTCATTTATACTCCTTTTAGTTCCCTTCTCCTCTGTTTCCTGATCTGTGTTCTCTAGCTGAATTTCTGACTTTTTACTGCCTTTTAAAGTACATCCAAGGCTCCATATTGCCAATTTAACAAATTTAACCATTTTTAAGACTTTTAAATTATACCACATTTAATTGGAACTTAAAGTCCATACAGTCCTTTTTTATTTTCAGATTCTAATGTCCAATTTTAATATTAGTCCAATCCAATCCAAGTCAAAAAATTATTATCTTCCATGGCCATAGAAAATTGAAACCAAGCAATGTAGAAAAACAAACAGTCCTTAGAAGTTCTCACAGTTCCAAATTATCTTTTCTGGTAGTCAAGGTCAAGTTTCACAGCTGCACTTTCTCTTCTATCTTTCACAAAGTATTGTAGTACTCTCTTCCCACCAGCATATGACTCTCTCAAACTGCCATACACTCAAAGCAGCTGATTGTCTAAACTGTCAAAAACATTTTCAATCCACATTAAAAAAATTTCCGGGGGTTCTTTCCTTTTTATTATTTGTAGTTTCTCCAGATCCAATTATATAAACAAGAATATTCTTGGGTTTTAGTATTTTAGCGTCTGCTTTATCCTTCTTCCTCCATGGAATTTCCCAAATGCTAATTAGCCACTAATTTCAGCTCTGAGACCCTTTTAAAGACCAAATTCAAAGTTTTCTTTTACCTTTGAGTTGGCCAATCACTCACCCAGTCCCAACACTCCATTCCAACATTGCTCCTGCTCAAAAACTTAGTCCGTTGCCACAGATTCAGAACGGTCATCAGTCTGAAGAGCTTTCTCTCACTATCGAGGAACTTTCCAGTTCCTCTTGGTCTTCTGAGTTGCCTTTCCTTCTTTCCTATCCCTACAGGATGGTTCCGGTCTGAAGACCCCCCCCTCCCCGGACAGCAGTTTGTCCGGCTGGATTTTCGTAGAGCTCATCGGAGCCCACTATATTTCCAACTGGTCTCGTGACACTTCCGGTTTCCCTGAAGATAGGAGAGATTTCTGTGGGGCAAGGCTGAGGGAGAGAAGGGGATAGGATAGGGGATGATTCTGTGGGGCAAGGCTGAGGGAGAGAGTGGAGAGGAGAGGCTGATTATAACTACTCATTAATTTTCAAGCTGTAGTGGTAAATATCAGAGAAGCAAGGGATGAGGGTAAAATGCATGCAGAATGATTTACGTATATTGGTGGGGTGATATTGAATGTATATATGTAAAAGGATGCAAAATGATTTATGTTGTTTAAATTCTGTTAGAAGGGAAAGCTGGACGAGATTATTTTTTAAAACAGAAGGTTAACTGATTCTTGTTGAAAGTATTATTTGAATATGTGGAATGATCCATGCTATTTAATTCTTATTAGAAGGGAAAGTTTGGTGAAATTATTTTGAGCTAGATCTTAAACTAATGTCTGCATAAATTTGATAGTGGTAAATATCAGACAAGCAAGGGATGAGGGTAAAATGCATGCGGAATGATTTACGTTGTTTAAATCCTATTAGAAGGGAAAGCCGGTCGGGATCATCTTAAGATAGAATGTAAACTGATTTTTGTGTAAAGTAATACTTGATTCACACTGCTTAAATTTTACTAAGAAGGGAAAGTTTGGTTAAATTATTTTGAATTACTGTTTGAAAATAAGGTTAAGAAAGATTATTTACGCTGTTTAAATCCTATTAGAAGGGAAAGTTTGATTATTCTTCTGTAAAGTAATATTTGAATATGTGGAATGATTCACGCTGCTTAAATTTTACTAGAAGGGATTATTTTTGAGCTAGATTGTATATTGATGTCTATACAAATTTATACAAATGTTTATCTGAATACAAGGTTAAGGAAGAGGAATGGGAGAGTCTACAGGAGGTTGGGGTAAATAACAAAGAAGTAAGAGACGAGAATAAAATATAGATAGAATGACTTACACTATTTAAGCATAGATAAAGATGGGGGGCTGAGCTTAACACAAAGAGTTCTTTTTCTTTTTCTTTTTTTTCTTTTTTCTTTTTTCTTTTTTCTTTTCTTTCTTTTTTCTTGTTTTTCTTTCCTTTAATATATTACTTTTATTTTTAATCCATACGAACACAAGATACTTTAGATAGAAGGCAGTGCCAGGTGTGGGCCCCGGGAAGTCGGGAGGATTAGGGATGGGGATTTATGGGGGGTGGGTGGGTGGGTGTTAACATAGTCTCAATAAGAACAAGAATGCACTTATATACGGTTGTTTTTTTTTCCTTTTTTTTTCTCTTTTCTTTCTTTATATTTTTTTTTCCTTGGTTTATTTTATTTTTCATCAGATTAAACAACACTTGAATAAAGGCATACACCAAGGAGGGAGGTAGAGGGAAAGAAGAGGGAGGAGTAAGGAAGGAGTAAGGGGAATGTAAGGAGGGCGTGTTGGGAGTAAGGGGAGAAGGAAGGTTTGAGGGGAAAGGGAAGTAGGAGGGGAGTGTTAGAGGGAGGAAAGGAAAGTTGGAGGGGGTAGATGGGGTGTATGGAGGATGGAAGTGTCAGGTGGGGTTGTGAATGATGAGTTGTGTTTTCTTTTTTATTTTGTTTTATTTTTTTATTATTTTTTTTTCTTATAGCAAATACCCTGTATATAAGTGATTGTAAAATGGAATGTGAAAATGAATAAAATATATTTAAAAAAAAAAAATTCAAGCTGTAAGTATTGATTTATCAAGCCCAATCACATCGTTTTGTAGTGGAGCATGGGTATTCAGCTAGTAAAGAATAAGATACAGATTGCCACAAGATAACAGGAATAGGAAAAAAAGATTCATGTTAGGATGTGATGGAAATATGATGAATATTCTGAAGTGAAAGTTTCTTGTCTACTTTTACAACATAGGAATGACTATGCAGTCCCATACTTCTGCCCTTTTTTAATTTGTGGGTTACAGCACATTTACTAGGGAGCAGTGGAATTCAGGTTTATTTTAGGATATTAATTCCCCCTTTCCCTCCCATTCTCATTACAAGCATCTTGTTTGATAAATTGGCCAGGGTTCCTTTCTTACCAATGCATATTTTATAAATAAAATAAATATACAAATGCCTAACCTATGATCACATACCTATAAAATATGTGTGCATCTCCATATCATAAAGAAATATGAAAAGACCTCCAAATAAATATATCCAAATCTGACATAGACTGGAAATTGTTTGATCCAACCATGCTTAATCAGATCATCTTATTCAATGCCAACTAAGAAATACTTAGATAAAAATATGATTATAATGTTTCTAGAACTGGGAAAAGGACATCTCATGGGTCATTCATAGTTCCCTGTCTTTCAGAATCTCCTCCCAGGTAGCAAAATAATGGAGACAGAGTGTGAATTTCAAACATGGAAGTGTTAGTAGAGCTTTCACATAAGCTGCCGTTGCAAAATCCACTCTCTGGAGATGCAAGAAACACATGTTGCAGCCGCCAGAATTTTTCATTGATTAGTTACTTCACATTAAATTTAATAAGTGAGAAAAGTTCAAGAGAGCATAAAACTGGTTGCAAGACAGTACTCCTATGTGCTGCCCCCTCTCTCCCTCCCCCTTGCTCCCTTTCTCACTTTCTTTTCTGTTTGAGCAGAGAATATATATGTGTGAGTGTGTCTATCTGTATGTGTCTGCATGTGTATTAATATATGTGCGTGTATGGATGTGTGTTTGTGTATTTGTGCATATATCCAGGTTTTTACAGGATGGCAAACTAGAAATGGAATCTCAAAAGCCCCAAGTTATCATAATGGTTTTCTTTTGAAACAGTTTATCTTTAGCTGGGATTGTGGTCCATAAAGATGACCCTAATCCTTTAAAAAGAAAAAGATTGTGTCTAAGCATCACAGCTAGACAAAAGTCAAGCTTTGCTTTCTATGGGCTTAAGTAAGAGACAGTATTTGAATCTGCCCATGTCTCAAGCATCTTTTGGTCTGTCTGATAGGATTTAACTACAAGCTTTTTGCTAAGTCTGTTGGATACATCAGGAGAAGCTGTTTGGATCCAAGGAAAATGAAGGTCGCCCCGTACAATGCAACTTCAGTCAGAAAAAGAATAGAATTAAATTTGGTGAAAAAAAGATTTTATTTTATTGGAATAGTCCAGTGGTGGGTTTCAAAAATTGTTCAAACCTACTCTGTGGGTGTGGCCTCCTTTGTGGGAGTGGCTTGCCACCCATGTGACCGGATGGGAGTGGCTTGCCGCCCATTTGACCGGATATGAAGATGCCGAGGACACTTGTCAGAACCACCTTAAATTACCTCACACACAGCACTGTCATGCATAAGAATATGATGTAAACTTGTTTTTAAAAAGGCATCTTTTGTTTGCGTTAAAACAACTTCAACACACGCAATGTTCTGATTGCACCACAAATGCAGTAGTCATCCTTACCTTTCACAGAGGCACTGAGTTTTATAAATATGAGCATGATAGTGTAGAATAATCATATCCAAGGACCAGTGGTGGGTTTCAAAAAATTTTGGAACCTCTTCTGTAGGTGTGGCCTGCTTTCTGGGTCCACTGGTGGAACCTCTTCTAACCAGTTCGGTAGATTTGATGAACCGGTTCTACCGAATAGGTGCGAACTGGTCTGAACCCACCTCTGGAATAGTCCCAATAGCCAATGAAAACATTGATTATCCCTGTGGCGAACTGAGATGCCATAAACACAAGAGGCAGAATCAGACAATCCTTTGTCAATAAATAGATCTAAACACTTCTGGACAACTGTAAGCCAAAATATGGTTGAGGTCCAACCGAGGTTTCAAGACAATGTTCTCAGTACATTTAAGCAATTTTCAAAGTTAATTGGCAAGTATTGCTAATTTTTACCACAAGTCAAATTCTCTGGATAACCACAGGTAGGCTGAATCAGACTGTGTTCCAATACTTGAATGAGAATGGGGAAAAAAAGTCCTGGTGTTGGTTTGTTTTTTTTTGAAGTAGGGTTGGGTTTAGTAACTGAATACAAAATAAAAATGAAACAAACGAACAAGACAGTAAATTTAAAAGAAAAAAATAAAACTAAAAAACTCAAGAGGAAAAAAACACACCCATGTGATTGGATACAGGAACATATTTAAAAAGATCTACTTATGCATTTAAACGAGTAGTACCCATAGTTTCATTGTAATCAACCATAGGTCTTTCATTTTGATAAGTAATTTGTTCATAAATGTCTAAGAACAACCACCTTTTAGATCACTGAGTAAGTTAGGAACATATATTTCTATTTCCAAAGCTGAAGAATAAATCATTTAGCTATAAGTAGGGCACAGAAAATTCATGGCATTTTTTGAAATGTCAAATTTTTATGAAATAGAAATATAGTTCTAAAGGAGATAATGACTGAAAATATTAAATATATGCAATAGTTTATTCCCCAAACACAGTGCGGTAGAACAGTCATGCAACGCTTCACAAACAAATGTTTTATTGAAACAGCAACATTATTTATTCAAGACTTTTCTTTCAAATGCAAGAGAATCTATTAAGTACAAAATAACAGAATAAGAGAGATGTAAGAGAGGTCTTCTAGTGTAACCTGCTGCTTAAGCAGGAGATCCTATACTGCCCAGTCTCTTCTTAAAAGCATTCTAGGTTGCTTCTCTCCTTGATTAGTTTGTATCCATTTTTTTTCGTCTTGCTTCTGATGCTTTGAAGAATAGATTGACCTCTTATGTTATTCTCTTGTTCTGAGTATCAGGTAGAAACAGCCCAATTAACAATCTGGATCAGTGGATTTTGACAGGGAAGATTTTAAAGCAAAATCTTATTCGGTTATTACTAAAAAGCTGAAACTAGTGTATCAAATCTGCTGGTTTATATACTACAGTTTATATCTATAGATACTAGAGCCGAGGTGGCGCAGTGGGTAGAGTGCAGTACTGCAGGCCACTTCAGCTGACTGCTATCAGCAGTTCAGCGGTTCAAATCTCACCGGCTCAGGGTTGACTCAGCCTTCCATCCTTCCGCGGTGGGTAAAATGAGGACCCAGATTGTGGGGGCGATATGCTGACTCTGTAAACCACTTAGAGAGGGCTGAAAGCCCTATAAAGCGGTATATAAGTCTAACTGCTATTGCTAACTGCTATAGAGTGAAAATATTTATATGGTAGAAAATCACTCCTTTTTTTTTCTTTCGTTTTTTTAAGCCAACACTGTATGACAGACAGGAAGGCACCAAAGATGGTTCTTACCTGTTTTCCTCTTTAATCTAAAACTGTGATTTGGTAAAGGAATCTTAATAGCAAGTGCTCAACATGAATCCACAAAGTGAGATATAAATTTGCTTGAAAACAGCTGCTCTGGCTTTTAGTAAGCCTGAATGAGGTAACTGCTTAACAGCACAAGGAATATTGACAGGAAATGAGTTACTTTTGGCTGATTGGAATCGATTTGCCAAATCCCTAAAATGAGAGCAAGCCAACACCAGATGCACTTCACACTTGTTCAATGCTGGAAGATCTTACAAGAAAAATGAATGAATGAATGAATGAATGAATGAATGAATGAATGAATGAATGAATGAATGAAGGAAGGAAGGAAGGAAGTCAAAGAGTGCCTTTGTAATCCCTTTTTCTTCTTCTTCATTGCCGATAAATGTTGTCCAAAGTTTATATAGTTGTAATATAACGTTCTCAAATATGCCAATGAAAGGGAACAATATAAACAAATAAAATGGTTGTAGTTGTATCACTTGTTTTACAATGCATTTACAGTGACAGTTTATAAATCAGCACTTTAGATTCTGGCTTATGTGGTAATGAAGCTGGTAAAGTCTCGTTGGTTCCAGAGCACCAAAAAATTACTTTTCTTGTGTGGGGGAGATTATCTTTTTCTCTAGTGACAGCCTAAGAATTAATATTGCAATTATAAGATATATACTATAAGAAATGTTTTCTTCCACCATCCATAAATTTGATATATACAAGAAGGGTTTCTGTACTCATAATAATGTAATTATGTAAAACCTTTCCAGACAAAATAAGGAAATGGTTAGCATACCATGGGAGAACATTGTTATAAGCCCTCAATCTTACTTAGACTAGATAGGCAGATAATGGGATTGATGGCCACCGGACACCTCGGCAAATCTAACTTAATTGATTCTACAATTTTCAGGCTTATGCAACTGAATGTATAAGTATCCCTGAATTTCCTCAACCTTTTAAGTATTTCAAGGCTCATCAATGGTGGAGGTAAACAAGGAAAGCCAAGTTAGTTCTGTATTAAGAGTTGGTTCATTCCAATTTCCATATTACTCTTTTGAGCATTGCATGTCAAAACAACTAAATTCAAAGACAGTTTTTTTCCCTGTGCCGTTACTCTGCTGAACACTTAATTTCCACAGCACTATCTTAGGCCTAAGAAATTTACTCATGTAGCAAGCTGTACTGCTATTATCATTCTTCTCATCTTTCTCATTTCTCATCTTCTCACCTTTCCTACTATCTTCCCCTATTGGTATCTTATGATTTATCATTTGTTGTTTGTATCTTATGGTGAACGATTGTAACTATGATTTATGATCTATGGCCTATCACTTTATTGTTGTATGTAAACTGAGAGCTTATGCGCTAGAGAGAAATTCCTTGTGTGTCCAATCACACTTGGCCAATAAAGAATTCTATTCTGTTCCATTCTATTCTGTTCTGTCCTATCCTCCTCTGCTCTGCTCTACTCTTAGAATTATGTAATTGGATACATATAATATCCACATATATGTCTGTGTAGAATTCTTCTGATACTTTCAAATGTCTATATAATATTGTTGAATGTGTACTGAAATGGAAAAAATCTCCATGACCCTATTTATGAGTAGAGACCACTCAATCTGCTTGAGCCAGGGTGGTAGAGTAGAATATAAGCAGCTTTGCATAGACATATAATAAATGCTGAACCAGTAATGATGTCAAATGTCAATCATAACATGGATTAGATTTTTTTATAGTGAGATAGGCAGAAAAATAAAAAGGAGGTCAATACTAGTCAGTTTGTGTGGTTAGCTACTTTTCCATTTCCACTTGAAAATACAAGTGCTCATTTAAGATAACCATCTGAGTCAACATCTTCAAATGCTTAAGCATTAAGGAGGCTTACTTATATTTACTCCTTCAACACATAAATTATTATTACCTTTTCATAGACACACACTTAATCTATTTATTTTTGAGAACCACACTCTCTGTAGAGTTTCAAAAGATAGCTTAATGCCAATGTGTACATTTGTTTGACAATGCAAAATAAAGTGGTTTTTCTGCATCGCTTCATACAAAGATAGAAATAGAAAGAACAGTCAGTACCATGGTTAGCAAAGATCAAACGAAAACACAAAAACCCATCCCAAAAATTATTTCTCAACTCAAAATCAGCCAGGGATTCCAGTATTTAAAACCAAAACAAATCCAACCCAACAACCATATATTTTCCAAGGACTGCTCTAGTATGCTGCCAAGTTCATATACATACATAACTATTATAAAGAATGCAACAAGAAAATTACCAGTCTTCATGAGAGAATAATTCCTGTAAACCTTTCATGGGGAAAGGGAAGGAGGAGTTCATTACCCAAACTAGATAGCATCATCAGTGCTAGTTAAAAGGAAGGAGCCAACCCCAGGCAAAACTTGGCACCCATAACTCTGGAATAGGAAACATAAATATTCTGACTAGAAGAATGCAAGAAAAAAACAGTAGGGAAAATATAGGCTGGCACATATAGTAGAACCTCTTGTCAGAATCATAATTTGTTCCATAACTTTGATCGCAAACTGATTTGGTCGTGATCTGGACCTAATTTTGGAAATTTGGCGCTTACAAAAAAAATGGTGTGGAAAGGGAAATTGGCTGTGAAAAAAATGTGAATTTTTTGGTTGGAACCCAAGTTGGTCATGGTCAGAAGTGTTTGTGACCAGAGGTTCTACTGTAGTGAGGATGAGGTGAGATGTAAGCATTACATAGAAGCATTAGTAGTTTAATCTAGGCTTTTGTATGAATAGGGAGCTAGTGCCACGACACACAATCTCATGTATTTCCTCCTTTTATTAAAAATGAACATTGTAGGAAGAAACTCCTGCCTATAGGATCTGAGCAATCCTGAGAAATTCACAACAGTGGGAATCTTAAAAGATGGTGGAAACCTTGATGAGAGATTTTTTAGCAGAAGATACCATGGATGGTCTATCAAAGAAGTCTCTCATTGGCAAGGATGCAAACTCAATAGTCTTTGAGGTCTCTTCTAACTCTCTTCTTTTGGTATCCATGACAGCTAATGTGCAAAGTGCAGATAACTACACAGAAACACCAAGGATTACTGAAGACAGCCTATGGTGAAGAGTTCATTTCATGCTCAGCAGGACAATTAAGTAGAAACGGCATGACTGATTCACAACCACATTCCTCAATATATATTATTTCTTTATACATTGAAAGATGTGTAAAAGAAACTGTACTTCTTATACCGCAGGAACAAACATCATGCTTATTTGTAAGGTGTTTTAAAATAATTAATCTCTCCTGCCAAGAGATCAAGAGATTTTCAAACAGTGAATAATACTGTATTGAGTGTAGTTACTGGATCCCTGAGCAAATAATCCAATTTTGCCTCTGATTTGTGGGGAGGGGGAGAGATTTCAGATACAATACATCAACATTCACTTAAATATTAATTCTGAGAGTGCACTTGTTCAGAAATGTTCTTTGGGAAGTAAAAATTCACATTTCAATCTATAATAAGGAAGTCCTGATGAGTTCAGTAAGACTGAGCTACATACACATATCCTAGTTGTCCCCAACCTTGAACCACCAACATTTATAGGATTTCAATACCCAGTTAACACAGCTAACATTTAAGATCTTTCCATCCCGGTGGTCTGAGAGATCACAACATCTACCAACACATGCTAATATAGGATGATAACATGAGCAATCCTCAAGTCTTCACTTTCATCCCACTCAAAGCAGAGGTTGAGATATTCTCTCTCTCTCTCTCTCCTCTCTCTCTCCCTCCCTCCCCTCCTGTCTTTCTTTTGCTCATTCTCTCTTCTCTCCCCATCACCATTTTAGGTGTTGGGGGCATTGCTGCTTCAAGAAGAAAATGTTGATGAAGGACAAAGAAAGACAAAGTCATATATGGATCTAAACATGGGTAAAGACATCATATTTTTCAATCCTTCTCTCAATACTCTTTAAATCAATTTCTGACTCCCTCTTTCTTTTCCTTCACGGTTTTTCCATAACAAGCTAATGGGGAGTGAACAGGCTGAATGAAAGTTGATAAAATTAGGCCAAAGATTACATGAAGCTCTAAGGCAACAGGATGCCAATATTAATAAAAAGAATAAGGCCTTTAACCATGGAAAGAGATGGGGGAATTTTTCATACTCATAACATAGGCATACAGAAATACAATTTATTTTCCGTCACTTCTATTCCCAAATTAGAAAACAGTGTGCAGCTTAATGATCATTTAGCTATGGACATGGGGAAGAAGGAAGTTATCTCCCAGAATATGTGATCTTGCTTTGACATAATCTGTTTTTGTAGCAATGAGTCATACTGGACTAGCCTAGTTAATACCAGATTAATTATTCACCCTCAAGAGGAATCCCTTCTAGCCAATGTAACTCTTCCCAGGAACTTAAAAGGGTTTGAGCTCCAAAGAAAAATTCAGATGAAATCAAATAAATGAAAGCTGCAAACATATGCAATTCATCAGCTCCTAGTGGAAAAAGTGGACTTCATACAATTATCATCAGTCTCTAACATCAGTTATTCACTAGATAGATACGTGGCTATGAAGCTTATAAGGATGCAAGAAGGTAAAGAAGGGAGGAAGATAGGTTTGAAAAGTTTGAGATAGAAGTAGTTAAATCGCCAAAGGATACAATTAAACTGGAGTTACAATTAGGCAATTGAAAGGGGCTACTTTAAGAAGGTTTTATTCATTTCCTGACTCCAAATAACAGGAATGTACTACCAAAATTTGCTAATTGTTGCAGGATCCAATCTGAGTCAGTCACCAAGACCAGAGGTTTAGTTTTAGGAGCTTTCAACATTTGGGCATAAGAGAAGTTCCCTGGGATGGGGTTCAAGCTTGGAAGACTCAACCTCTGGTCCCAGTGTGTGACCCAGATTGGATCCTGCAACATTATCCTGGGACATGTATATTTGTCTTCTTTGATAGTTGTGCTTAGAATTGGAGTTTGCAAAGAGGAATCAAAGCTCACACATGGCTAGAGATTATTCAGCCCTCATTTAATAGAGGAGTTTCACAGATGCATGACTTACCTTGGATGCAAAGGCCTTCTGTACAGTTCTCTGATTCTTGGTTTGGACCTTCACAGAATTTCCCACCATTCCGTGGAGGTGGAGAAGTGCATTCCCGGATCCTCAAGTGCTCACACTCAGGGCTGCAGATGGACCATTCACTCCACACACCCCAGGCACCATCCACTAATGAGGAGAGAGAGTGATAAATGGTAGATTTCAATACAAGACATTTGAACTTATATGGAGATTCTCAGTCATCTAGTAATGGTTGTCCCAAGCGTGCTTTTTCAAAAGGCAACTGGACTTTTTTTTTGTTTTCCCTTGAAAACATTTCATTTCTCATCCAAGAAGCTTCTTCAGTTCTGATTGAAGTCCTTCCATTTTCCAACATTCAGTCAGAACTTCTCTTTTTTGAAGAGAAGTGAAATATTTTCAAAGAAAAACAAAGAAAGTCCAGTTACCCCTTTAAAAAAGCACCTTTGGGAGAAGACATTTGATCCAGAGATAGTTTGAATCATTCAAACAGAAATGAAATAATGACATTGTTTGGTCCTTCCACTTTTTAAAACAATGCATGCATTTTCTTATCTAGCTGAATTTCCTTTCCTGCTCCTCCTAATTGGCAACATTCATATCTCTAACTTCAGTCTTATATTCCCATGTTCCTCTTAGCTTTAAAACAAATATTGATTCCCAATGTTGCACTATAAATAAAGCCAAATATCTGTGGAAAACTTCATTCCTTCTGCATTAACCTTCACTTCCTCCTTCTACTGAGCCTCCCCATGTCTGTTATATGCAGCATTTTAGAAGATATAAGATCCATGGAGGAGAAAAACACACTGTTAATAATGTGCAAAGAAGGCACAGGCATTGGACTTCATATAATGACATTAGGTACAGTAAAATTGGGAACCATTTGAGTTTGATGATGATGATAACTTTCATGGTGGTGGTGGTGATGGGGACTTTGCCAAAGAAGATAAGGGAAAAGGAAGATATTAGATTCTAAGTGTTGTTGCTCCTAATCCAATTTGGGAATGAGCCATTTTTTAAAGGCCAGTGCTGAATTGGTGATGCAATGACATGATTTGAATGGGTGGTCAGCTTTTCATTCTTGTGGAATTGAATGAATGCATGTGGTAATTCTGGATTTTTGTCCAGTCTGACTTCAAATCTTTCATGTTCTAATGCAATGATGCTGTCTTAGAACAGGAAAGCTGGATTTGACTCTCTGAGTTCCCATTTTTTATGTCTACATGGGTTTTCATTTAAAAATGTTATTTGTTATCTGTTATTTATACTAACTCTGTTAATAATACAATCTATTAGTTATAAATAGCAGCATAAATCTATAAATATAGGTAATTTTAATCTGGATACACCTTACAAAAGTTTACCTTAGATATTATTATATATTATCAATTATAATATTATAAATCTTATAAAAATTCTAACATTTAAGCACATCTAAAATATGTCTAAAGATCTATATAGTTAAATTTGTACGTTTCTATAAAGTCAATTTAAAAGTAATTATAAAGTATATATTTAGGATTCTCTAAATTAATTTTTTATAACATATGAGTATAGGTATACATATGACAAACTCTTCCTCTAATTTCTACATAACCTATTATGTGTACATAAATATAGGGATATAACAGAGTATCAAATAGATATAGAGATATGGAAATAAATATCCAATAATATATAATTAACAGATATATAGAATAGCTATATGATTGTATTTGTTTCTAAATTTATTGTTGTTAAATATAGTCCATTGTTCAAGTTCTAGTATATTAGAAAAGTCTCTGACATGCCTATTATAATCAGTAAATACCCACCCCTTTTAAATAGTGATTTTCTGTACTTTGATATTACTATTGCATCAGTTCTTCTTTGTTCCTTTATTTCTAAGATGTCGCCTCCCTCCTATTTAGCACAGTCACTGTAATTTCTCCAGCAAGAGTTTTCTTTCTGAGCCAGGTATTTTTATCACAGTCTTAATCCCACTTAATATCTTTCTTTAAGTTTTTCAAAAGGTGACCACTCAGGTCTTTCACTCACACCTTCCACGCAGTCTCAATATCTGTCTCTACACTGCTTCCACTCCCACCGCCAAATCGCCACTTTTCCTCTGTCGCAGAGACTCACTCATCAGCTGATGTAGTTCGTATTTCTCAAAATCACGGAGAGTCAAACAAATGCCAAATTCCTTTTTGGCTATTTCCACCAATACTTCATGCTGTTTTACCATTTTTCTTTTCCTACTCCATTCAAACAGTCAGGTCATCACACCTCCAGATCTGCCATAGAGGCCAGTTTCTTTGGTGTCAAATCTGAGGGGTTCCCCTTGTAACCGGAAATTGCTCTTCTCTTCATTACCCCTGAGTTTCCCCTCTACACCGCTGATCACTCCAGGATCCAACTTCACCCCTAAGGACTTCCAAACAAGAAAAATCGGGAAAACTAAAGGGAGCCCCGTTTGTTTGCTCTGCACCGGCATGATTTCTGCTGGAAGCCCTATTCTATTCTATTCTATTCTATTCTATTCTATTCTATTCTATTCTATTCTATTCTATTCTATTCTAAGTTAGAACTTTTTCCTTTGACATAAAGCTCGCAGAGAAGTATGTCTCTTCTGTCTGTGCAACTACAGATTCATTGAAAGCTAGATCTGCCAAAAAGAATGAATATCCAATCTTCCTTAAAAAATAAATAGCTCGAAATGAAAACGTCTGAATGTGAATCTAAAGCTCAAAATTGCCCTAGAAGATTACAAGTCCCAAATTTTTTATCATTTTACCAAAGGGAAAATGAAATAGCTTCTCTTCAGTTGTCACTCTTCCTGCTATTTCTGACTTTCTCAGATTCATTTGGGTTGCTTCATTTTGGTAAGAGAGGTAGGGAAAGATTGCCTGAAGCAAAATGAAAATAAAATAAAAAAAAATGATCTCAGAGAAAAATGCTGATTCATGTACAGCCTCAGCTGGAAACTTTGCAAAAACTTGCCTCAAATTCAGCAACTTTTACATACTTCCACACCTACGAGATACACAAAAAGTACCATTTTCAATAAAAAGTACAGAGAGCAACTAATATAGCAATTTCAGTTGCATGGTCATTCTGCAAAATTTCATTTCATGCCAATCTTAACAAATTGCCATCCTTGTATTTGTTATAGCTTTGAGAGGTGAATAGAATAGCAATAGTAACAACATAAGGGCAGTCCTAGACTTATGAACACAATTGAGCCCAACATTTCGGTTGGTAAGTGAGACAGTTGTTAAGTTGTTCATTTTACAATCTTTCTTGTCACAGTTGTTATTAAGTTAGTAATATCATTGTTCAGTGAATCTGGCTTGCCCATTGACTTTGCTTGTCAGAAGGTCACAAAAGATGACCATGGGGTACTGCAACCATCATTAAATATAAACCAGCTGCCAAGCATCCAGAATTTCCAGAATTTCTACCCATCCAATCAGATCGAATAGGATAGGCATGCTGCAGATCCATCAGCCAAAGAATCCCAGTTGATGGGAACTAGAAGACAAGCTTTTTCTAAGTATTAAGATACAAATATACAGATGAAAAATAATACAAATTGATTTATTATAGGGAAGTATAATGTGGAAGAAAAAAAATTATTCTTATGTAAATATAAAGTTGGGGCCACTGGAATGCCACCCCGAGAACCCATTAGAGAAAGAAAATAAGTAAGGACAACAACGGAAAGGAGGGAGGTAGCTGAGGGAAAAGAAGAAAGGGCAAAGCAGAGGAGGTAAGGGAGGGGAAGTAAGACTAGGAGAGAGGAGAGGAAGGAGAAGAAGAGAGGGGGAGTGGGGGAAGGGAAGAAGAAAATAGGAAGGAGAGGAGGAAGAAAGGAGAAGGCAGAGAAGGAAGGTTGAGAAGATGGAAAGAGTAGGGTTGTTGTGAAACAAGATGGAGGTAGGGGAAGGCAAGAAAGTGACCCCAAATGTGTTTTCTATATTCATGAGAAGATTGTGATAAATGTTTAATAGCTAATAGATAAACGTCAAGAGTATTTACAAGAATGTATATTTGTGAATGTATATGAAAGGAAAAATAAAATTTCATTTAAAAAAAGACAAGCTTTTTCTGCAGCAGCCCTGCTCTGTGAAACATCCTCCAGTGATTAGAATGCCCCCAAACCTATTAGCCTTCCCTAAAGCTTTAAGGACCTGGCTATGAACCCAAGCCTGGGGCTCTACAAGCGCTAAGGGCCCTGCCTCCCGGCTACACTGTTAACAGGATATCTTGCTTACTGGGACACAATGATGTGCAGGTAATTTTCTGTACCGACATTCCTTCGCAGAAAGCACCACCATTGAGGGGAGCAGGATTGGTACATGTGCGGGATCTCTTTTGCATTCCTCTGCCACACTGGGCATTGCAGTTCGACCAAGCCGTCCAAGAAGACCAGCCTCCGTTCACTATGCAAACACAAATATAGGGGAACAGGTAGATAGCATATTAGAATTTTACAACAGGCAGTCTTTGTTACAAAACTTTCCATTTTCATTATTTTCTCCTTATAAACAAGAAGACGTGAGAATTATCGTCATTTCCATTTTACATGCTGATGGGCAAGTACTACTGAGATGCACCTGTAGTATCAATAAATGTGTATGTTTTGGTAAGGAGCTAATGATGACATAGGCTCACTTTAATTCTTTCAAAGCATATTTTTAAAAAATTGTTTTTTAATCCCACTTTTATTATTTTTATAAATAACTCAAGATACTTCTTTCTCCTCCAATTTTTCCCTCCAAAAGGTGAGTTGGGGTGAGACAGAATGACAACCCCAAAGTCTTCCAACCGGCTTTCAGACCTAAGAGAGGATTAGAACTCATGGTCTTCTGGTTTTTAGGCTAGTACCTTAACACTAGACCAAAGGGGTTTTCATTTCAATAAGGAAAAGGAGGGAAGTGAAGCGAAGGGAAGGTTCGAGACATCCTTAGGTCTTAATCAATGAAATGCCATTTGGTACTTTAATAAGAAGAAAAGATGAAACAAAGAAAGAAAGCAGCAGAAAACATCCCTGCTCCATTTCAGGTTCAACTGTCTGAAAAATGTCTGTAAAGTCATTGTTATTCTATATCTTATGTTTGAGTAAGAGGCTCCACTTTGCTACAGATAGGTATCATTAGTATACATTAGACTTTGGATCTCAAGATATTGCTCAACTGCACTACCCAACATCCTTACCTTGATTACATCTAGTGAAAGTCGAGCTTCAGCAGGTTATAGACAACTATAGACTCCTCTTCAATATAACTGATATTTTACTATCTAAGAAAAAAGTGGGGAATATATAGCCCCAGTTCCACATTAATATAATTCTCCTCCTCCACCAAGACACACATCTATTCACTAATGAGCAATTGACTTGTACCTCTTATGCCCACTCATTCTCACCAAAGTATAAATAGAATTTATGTAGTCACAACTTTTATGCTCTCAATTCTCTTTTGAAATCAAGGATCTTAATCTTTGATTGAACAGAGAAGTGTTAATAAGTTATTTTAATGTTGTTAAAAGTTATTGCTATTAAAAACAATAATAAAATTATATTTTGCTTGGGTGCAAACATACTGTAGTTCATGAACAGTTAGAAGTCAGGAAAGGGAGCATTGTCATGATCTGTCTCCTTATTACTATTAGGAGTAGAAAGTTTATTAAACTTTTTTTTTCTTTCTGTCCAATTGTATTTAATTCTTGGAGACTGCCTGGACAAGTTGTTGCAATTTTGTTGGCATGGTTTTCAAGAGTTATTTGCCATTATATCTGTTTTAGGGCTGAAAGAAAATGACTATCTCAGGGTCATCCACCTGGCTTCATATCTAGGGTGGAACCAGAATTCAAAGCCACCTGGTTTCTAGCCTGATGCTTTAACTCAGTATTTTTCAACCTTGGCAACTTTAAGATGTGTGGACTTCAATTCCAGGAAATCCTCATCCAGCAGTGATGCTTAAAATAAATGGATGGATGAATTCATTAACAATATTGATCAAGCAAGAGTGATACTCAGTCCAAGAAATTACAGCATGTCACACCTACTGACCATACACCACGACTGTGGCTGAGAGGCTTCTTCTTTTGGCAACAATGTTGGATGCCATGCAAGTGTAGTTCCCGGAGTCAGACAGACGGGCTTGACGGATAATTAGATTATGATCTGCTCGGGTATCAATATTTTCATCCTGTTCAGCATTGACTGGTTCTTCATTCTTAAGCCACTCCACCTTAAAGGAAAGTGAGTGGAGAAAAAACAATTCATAAACTATGAATGTTGATATACCACTCTGATCACTATTTGAAATTAATTATATTAAAATAGACAAATCTGGCGCTATCCCTGGAATCTCTTAATACTATCCAGTATCCAAGCTCTGAACCTTAAAGACTCCCCACCCAACTCTGAGAGAAAGTTTGTTCCATTCCAGAGAGCTGTCTCAAATCTGCTAATGTGAAACCACACCAAAGTACTTGATCCTGCAGAGCAGGGAAATTAAGTGCAAACACTATATCTTCCATCCATAAAGGAGAATATTTGTAGCTCAGGGCTGAGATGAGGATCCTTGGTGCTCTCTGAGCTTAGCTGTTTTCTTGCAGATGTTGCCTTATGCAAATCAGGTAACATCATCAATGATAATCACTGATAGCACTGATGATGTTCATTTGGATAAGGAAATGCCCCCCCAAAAAACAACCAAACTCAAAGAGCAAGGACCCCTCATACCTTCCATCGAAACATTAAAAAGTGTATCATCTACACTTTTGCAATGAGTATTTCATATCTATAAGAATTAGCCAATGACAGTTAAGTCACAACTCATTTTCAGGTCTCAAACCTGATCAGATCACCCCAGGTGACAGCCCAGAGACATGGAGGCAATCAGTGTATGGATCTGCAGTCTGCAGGCATTCATTAGCAGACTGTTCTGGGCAGATGGCTGGCAATTTGTAGATTTTCTAGTTTATAAACAAATCGGCAGCCGACCACTATCATGGCCAATTAGAATCCATGCCAGGCAGCAGGTTTTTTTTTCCCCCAGCACCATTTATCATGTTGGTTAGCTAGGGACAGAAAAAGCAAAATCAGGTTTCTGTTGAACCTATGATGAAAAGATGAGACTAGTGAGAAAAAGTGGAAAAGAAACACAGGATTTATGATGAGATTGTTTACATTATAGCTGAGTATGAATGCATGTAGACTAATAAGTTATCTTAGTATGTCATCATTCAAATAATCAAACAGATAAACAGATAAATAACCATTTTAGCTTAAAATAAAGATGGTCCTAATATAAGTGGCCCCTGACGTTTCCAAGGATCAATGTTTCCTGCCAAAGCAATGATTTGGCCAATTATAAATAGGTTTTAATTTACAATAGGCTTAACATGTCCCTAATTTGTAATAACTCCAATGCCTAAATGGGAGAAGATAATCTACTTATTCCAGTACTATCTTTTATTTTATTAATTAAATGCTCAGAAAAATTGGGGGGGGGGACCACTTTTGGCTGCAAAAATATTGCCTGTTGCAGTTATCATGAAAGCAATGTTTTATTTTCTTTACTTAGCAATAGCAGTTAGACTTATATACCGCTTCATAGGGCTTTCAGCCCTCTCTAAGCGCTTTACAGAGTCAGCATATTGCCCCCACAGTCTGGGTCCTCATTTCACCCACCTCGGAAGGATGGAAGGCTGAGTCAACCTTGAGCCGGTGAGATTTGAACCGCTGAACTGCAGATAGCAGTCAGCTGAAGTGGCCTGCAGTACTGCACTCTAACCACTGTGCCACCTCGGCTCCTATCTTCCCATATATGTTTTTTTTTTAACTTTTTCATATCCCACTTCCTCCTTTTTATTTCCACTATCTCTGGAAGGAATCTAAAGGTATTTTAAGACAAGAAAATAATGTGAATTCCTTTACTGGTAGCAAAAATAGCTCAATTTACCTCTGCAGGTTCTAGAGCAGTGATAGTGCACCTTCTTCACCACAGGTGCCAAAAGCATGTGCACTTTTATTCACGCTCACATGCCCACCTTCATAATTTAATGCCCCCCATGCTGTGCCTCATGTGCATGCATGTATGACCCCCCCCCTGCTGCCCTGTGCATGTGTGCCCGGCTTTCTAGGAGCCTGGGGAAAGTGAAAATGGCCTCACCCCCCAAGAGGCCAGAAACGGCCCATTTTCCAACTTCCAGTGTGCCCAGTAGGTCCATTTAACACACTACCCAGGCTCCAGAGGCTTTGTAAGAGCCTGGGGAGGGCAAAAAAATGACCCAACATGCAAATTGGAAGTTCGGAAATTGAACTTGGGAAGTCCATTCCTGAACTTTCGATTTGCATGTTGGGTGGTTTTTTGCCCTCCCCAGGCTTTAGGGAAGCCTCCAGAGGGCAAAAAATGGTCAAAAATCAAGGCTGAAAATCAGCTGGCCAGTGTGCGCATGCATGCACACTGGAGCTGATAGGGCAATGCCTCGCGTGCCCTCAGAAATGGCTCCATGAGACATAGGTTGGCCATCACAGTCCTAGAGTTTAAGTTAAGAATGATTTGAGCACAGAAAGTTCAAACTCATATACCCATGAGAATATTCCTGGATGTTTTAGATATTCTTCAGACTTGCAACTGGAGTGTAGTATCTCAGTTTGGAGGTTATAATAAACTACAACTTGGAATATTTTTTTCCCAGGAAAAATCTTCTGTCTCTAGTACATCAAGGAAATATGTGCATTATATATGGATGGGTGTGTCAGCATTCCAAGTATGATGTAGAATTAAATCAGAGTCCAAGGCAAAACGATCCTTAAAGTTCCAATTTAATAAAGCAGACATCTTAGCACATCTGTGGAATCCCAATTCCTCCAGGATTGGGTGGCCTATAAATCTAATAAATTGAATTGAATTGAATTCTGGAAATTGCATCAGAATTCCACTCAGTTAAAAGTTCATGATCTTGTCCCCACACCCACAAATCCATCACATGATCCAATCTTCTTCTTCCACACTGTCATCTCTACCCAGCTGCTTCCTGTCAGGTGTAAAAGTGCGGAGACAAAAGATGACCTTGGGCTTCTAGAAAAGAATGACAACAACACATTCCACAATCCTACTCCTTTCTATTCCCCCCTCCCATCAACTATACTAATGAAACAGCATAATGAAATAAGAGAAAGTGTGGCAGGCCAAAATTCTAAAAGGAATATAATTGCAGGCCTGACAGGGTATTTGTGTGTGTGCAAAAGAGAGTCAGGGGATGAGGGAGAGATTGGTAGTGCTGCTAAATATAATAAAAGTTGCCTTCCTTTATGAGAGCATCTCACTTTCAGTTTGGATATAAAATTTAAAATAATAGACCTAGAAGCTTGACCATTCTGATTTACAGCTTGTTAATTCCTTAGGGTAGGGTGCCTTTTAACATATTTCCAAAACACTGTTAACTTCATTATTCATAGGAACTACCAAAGTAGGTGGTCTGCAGACAAAGACACTTTCAAAAAAGCAAATGAAAATAACAGTGGGGGCTTTTTCTAAAAGATCTTGGTCTGACAGAGCCAACATCTCTTCATCTAAAGCTGGAAAAACATATAGGGATGATGTTCCAGGAAGAAATGGTAATTTGCTATGAACTGAATTTAAGGGACACCATGAGATGTTCATATTTTTACTTTCTGAAGTTCATGTGTCAATGTACAAAGCCTTTAAAATTATGCTCATTTATCTTCATAATAAATCTGGATCATAAAGATTGCAATGAAAAATGAGCAACATGTTCAAGGTCACCCAATGATTTTTTTTTGCAAAGCTCATCAATCAAGGATTCTGGCTTTGGATCTTCTGGTAGAAATCACAATGCCATGCCCTTCCAACCTTACGACTGCTAACTCTTTCCCAGAACACCTGAAATATTTTGATGGGTCACACAGATGCGCCAAAATCTGATCCTGGATATCAGGGCTGTCAAATTCATCGCCCACAGGCCAGATGTGTCACATGCTGGCCATGCCCATGCCCAGTTTAGCAAAGGGGGGAAAAGCCTAGAGGCTACGAGTTTGACAGCCCTGTTGTAGATCCTTTCCCATCCCAGAATTTGAGATATGAAGGAAGTTGGAAAAGTTATAACAATCTGATGAACCTGGTGAGAAAATGATCTGATTTCTACATTCAGAATGTCAACATTTCTTATATCAAAATATTAACAGAGGACAACAATAAGAAAACCAATTACACCATCACAGACACCAATCCAATCAACTTTGACAACATGCACACAGCCCTGATTTACTAATTCCTTTGACCTCGTTGGAGTATTTCAAAATTTTCATTTTTTCCCCTACAACTGCATATGAACTGAGCTGAAACACTGATGTAGTTTTCTTGTAGCATGGAAATGGTTTGCCAATTCTTTCTTCAAGGATGATAATAGTGTTGGGTTACTTTCCAATGTATCTCACAGACCTGGGAATTTATTTATTTATTAAATTAGGGAGGGGAGGGCACCCATCTCATCTAGAAGTGACTCTGGACAGCTTACAAACATTTAAAACAGCAAATTTTAAAATGATAAAACAGCAAATAATAATATATCATTAAAATATGGAGGGGGAGAAGGGAGGATAAATAACTTGGGGAGAGGTGGAGTCTTCTCTTAATCGTATAGCCACCTAATAATAATATAACTGATTAATCTTTAGGCCATTAAGGAAGGTCAGAGGATATAATATTGCAAAGGGCAGTAGCCACATCCAAAAATGCTCTTCTCCTGAACTCTGCTAGCCAAAATTTCTTCACTTATGAAGTCCACAGCATGCCTCTTATGCTGGCATCAGTGGAGTGGCCAAATCCTACATTTTAAAAGAGCTGATTTTAACAAACTCAGAGAATTTGGGAAAGATTCCTTGGATGAAAATCCTAAAGGGAAAAGCAACTCAAGAAGCTTGGGAAACCTCTGTAAAAAACATTATCATAATGTACCACTGAAAAAGAAAAACAAGAAATCCAAGAAGAAACCAGCATTCTTTGCATTGGTCTTCCCACAAAAAGAAACTATAGTCCAACATTACTGTAAAAGACAGACTAGAAATAAAAGTTAAAATAAGCAGAAAAAAATGGTGAGAACACCTGTCTGATCTGGATGAATACAAATCACCAGACCTGATGGATTACATCCCAGAGGTTTTTTTATTATTATTTTTTACTTTAATTAAACATAAACACATACACAAAAAGAATCATCCTTCATTACATCTTGTAGAAAGCGTGTTGATTGGTTACAGATAACTTTCGTGCATTTCTTCCACAGTCATTACTTATAGTTCATATTAGATTATACACTTTAAGTCAAAAATCTTTGTATATCTTACTATCAATGTACCACAATTTCAATTTGACTACAATAATTTGAACATGCTTTTACCTCAAATCATTCATACTTAAAGACACAACTACATAATGGCATTCATTAGGTATTTCAAAAAATCCTCCAATAACATTACACCTTTATAGCATCTTTTAAGTAAAAGTCAATAGATAACATTAAGCCTCCCGCCCTTTTTTTTCCAACTCACTGACTAACATTTATATCTAAGTTACTTTAGCCAATACCATAGCATGTATATATTGTTAAACAATGACCATTAACATTTCCTTGTTGTTATTATAATTGGCTAAAAAACATTTTACTATTTATGCCCCATCTTATCTCATCAGGGCCCCCACCCAAAAAAACCCTTACACCTTTATAACAAGATCTAAATGACAATTTGTTAATAAAATTTATAGGTCTTTTTCCCAAGTCACAATTTACAATTTATATCCAAATTTCTTTTACTAAATTGTCAATACATGTATATATCATTACACTGTATCCATTATCATTTCATTATTATTATTTATGGTTAATTAATTGTTAGTGAGTAAATATTTAATAACAATCTAAAACAATCTAGAAGTTACAAAGTTCCTACTTATAAATCACCAATAAGAAACAAAACTAATTTTTTATTACCAACTTTCATTGTCAACATGTATCTTTCCAGTAACAAAACAGTCTTATCTCTCTTGCCAATTGTGGAGTCAGTCTTCTTTTTGTCTCCTTTATAAGGTTTTTATAGGCTTCTCTCCTCACTTTGTTGCTTGAAGGGTCTCTCAGATAATCTCCTTGCCCAACAGTTGCTACTAAAGTTAACTTGTCTTTGTTTGTCAATCTTGCTTCTGAAAAAAATTCTCTTCTTATGTCTATCATCATTAGTATTTTTTTCTCTTCTGTGTCCTGGAATCTGGGGTAGAGTTCCAATTCGTCGAATTCCCTTTTCCACATTCCCTTTCCATTTTCACCCACATTTGCTCCATTATTAAATTCATCTATTTTCTTATCTTTATGTTCTATATCTTCATTCTCCCCTTTAATTTTGGGGTTTGATGAATTAAACCAGGGGGGAAATATATTAAGAGAGTTGGAAGAATCGTCTGAAAGAGAGACAGGGGTCTGGGCAGAAATCTTGAAAGCTAGGCAGTGGAAAAGGGTAGAGGTGGGATTAAAACCTACATTGAATAGCCAAGAAGCAGATGCAGACAGAGATAAAGATTCAAGAGAGGAATCTGGGAGGCAAGTCAAAAAAAGCATAGCAATCAAAGTATTGAAGTGGGCAAGAGATGATGGATAGATGATTTCTCTTTTTTGTTGTTCTGATTTCTCTCTCTCTCTCTCTCTCTCTCTCTCTCTCTCTCTCTCTCTCTCTCTCTCCCCCTCTCTCTTTTTCTCTCAGTAGGTGACATGATTAGAAGCTAGCTAGAGCCGAGGTGGCGCAGTGGTTAAATGCAGCACTGCAGGCTACTTCAGCTGACTGCAGTTCTGCAGTTCGGCTGTTCAAATCTCACCGGCTCAGGGTTGATTCAGCCTTCCATCCTTCCGAGGTGGGTAAAATGAGAACCTGGATTGTGGTTGGGGGCAATATGCTGACTCTGTATACCGCTTAGAGAGGGCTGAAAGCCCTATGAAGCGGTATATAAGTCTAATTGCTATTACTATAGCTAGGATAGAAAGGAAAAGTCTTTTAATAAAGGGTGACATGATTAAAAGCTAGAATAAGTGATACAAATAAGAGAATGGGGAATATTAGTGTATACACTTTTATATAAGAAAATAAAAGTAATAACAGGAGAAAACATGGAATAATTGAATAATGACAGATTGCAAGTTAATATAAATATGTATCATTATTAGAAATTATTAGATTAAACATTTGTGAGATTAGGTGAAAGAAAAAAAAATCTGCAGTATTTAAAAGAGTAATGATCATAGTAAGGTTACAATGTGATACAGAAGGGAGGTGCAGAGCTCTATTAAGTAATGTGACCAGATGTAAATGGGTATGACATAAGTCTTGCTCTAGTATAATATCGGAAAGAATTAGTTTTAAAATCAAATAATGTAGCTCTTCAGAACAGTTCCAAGGTTTAATAGAATAAAACTTTATTGTCACTTTAAATGTACACTAATCAGCTTACATTAAAATGAAATTGCATATACCCACATACATACACATATATGACACAGAGAAACATCACTCTAGTTCCAATGTATACATACAGCACATGGTGGTGGTGGTGGTGGTGGTGGTGGTAGAGAATCCTGTAAATTTACAAGAGGTAATGTGTGTTCTGTTTGTATTTGATTATCCCTGGCTGTTTGACTTACCCTTATATATATCTAGAATATTTCTAATGGGGATACTAACAAAAAAGGGGGCTTTGGAAATGTATGTAGGGAGAAAGAAGTGTGAAAAAACTAGCTGAATGTTCATATTAGAACAAAAACAGGTTTTGTAAAGGAAGGAATGAATGGAGGGAGGGAGGGAGGGAGGGAGGGAGGGAGGGAGGGAGGAAGGAAGGAAGGAAGGAAGGAAGGAAGGAAGGAAGGAAGGAAAGGAGGGAGGAAGTTACATATACTGAAATTATTGCTTTCTTTTTTTTTAATCACAGAAAACTATCACCAAATGTTCATAATGCGATGATTATTCAGACATTCTCTCTCAACACACACACACACACACACACACACACACACACACACACACACACACACACACCTCTTCCCAAGACCAGGTTTTGTTAACTGTTTCATGTTAGGTTCATGAACTCTATTTCATAATGACACACAATGATGTACTCTAAATTTATTGTTTTCTCTTTTTTGGAAACCAGCATGCCCGGAATTGAAATGTTCCCATTAAGTACTGCTAAATTGCAAAATGAGCCTAAAACCATTCAGGGGCAGATAAGCACACATTTGCACCAATTATATGTTGTCGAGAGACAGTAGTTAACAGCATTATCCAAACGAAATCAGTTAAGCATTACACAACCCAGATAGAGGTAAGGATTAACATTTCCCTTAATAATAGGAGCAAGATTATGTCCCCATTTATTGACTTTTGCAAATAATTTGGATGAAGAAGGCCACTTCTCACATGTATCATGGAAATAAGGACTTAAGGAATCATTTCGGTAAGAAACTCAAAATATGAAATTTGGCCTGCTAAAAATAACCAGAATTAATGCATAAATATAAGAATCAAAAAGGAATGGTTTTGCTCTTTTAAGTTCTTCCCCACAGCTCTCTGGACTGCTAACATCTAATTTCAGAGCACAAATTACAAATACTCAAGGGACATGCAAAACTTCACATAATTAGCATCAGATAGATGTCCAAAGCAGAAGAAAGGATATAAGAAACTGTCGAAGAAAATTACAACCATGAGCAAATATAATTCATAATTATTTTTTTCCCTCCTAGCATTTCCCCACAAAGGTTCACTTTTTAAAGCATCAACTGAATGTTGATTCATTGGCTGAGACAGCAATTGAACCATTGGTTTGTCATCTGAGCCTGATGTCATAAACCAAGAGAGTGATTGTGACTGATCCTGGGTCACCCAGCCAGTTTCCATGCCTAAGGCAGGACTAGAACTCACAGTCTCCTGGCTTCTAGCCTGGTGCCTTAAACCCTGGACCAAACTGCAATGATTGAAATGTTAACATTAACTTGTAAGCTCTGTTAAGGCTTTCACATGAACATGGTCAAATCTTGCTGCCAAATCCATGTTCATTCTAATAGTAAATATTGTCTGAAACAATTTTTTGTCTATGTTTCATTTTTTAGATATACAGTTTAAAATATAAGAATACACACTGCCAATCATATAATTGGTGCAAACCAAATAACATAAATGTTTTCATTTTCTAACCTTAAAACCAATTCCACCAAGAATAGACACCTATCAGTGTGTCAAATGATATGCTTAACTCTAAACTCAGGTGAATGAAACACAACAACAACATGTTATGCCAAAAAACATACACCTAAGATGTCTTGGTTTTGTCAATGTGGTGAATCCCATTGAAACTTGGAGTAGCATGATAGTGAAGGCAGTCGTTAAAAGAAGGTTCAAAATATTATAATCTTTCCATCCATCCAGCACCAAATTTCCAACTAAACCAAGATTAAAAACAAACAAAACCCCAAGTTTCTTATGCAAAGAGAAAGTCAAACCCAACAATACTGCAGTAATGTTTTGAGATCTGTATTTATGCAAGCCGTATTTCCTGTGATGCATCCAATATGAATTCAGTCTTAATTAAAGGGATAACATTCCTCCCTTTGTGGCTGAAAATTAATCAGTTTAAAGGAATTGTTCCTCCAATTCAAGGGTTACCGAACTGATTCTGGTAGTAAGATACACAGTACTAAAGCACAGTTCAGCTCTTACTGTCTTTTCCGATCAAAGAAAAATTGGTTGCATAGAATTGCAGTTCAGCAATTTATTATTCATGCATTAACATTAAGTAATTAAGATACTGCATACCTACTTAGGCAGAGGTGATATTCAGCAGGTTCTGACCAGTTTTGGAGAACCGGTAGTGGAAATTTTGAGTAGTTTGGCGAACTAGTAAATAGCATCTCTGACTGGCCCGACACACATCTATTCTCTGCCTCCCGAGTCTCAACTGATCAGGAGGAAATGGGGATTTTGCAGTAACCTTCCCCTGGAGTGTGGAGGGAATGGAGATTTTACAGTATCCTTCCCCTGCCACACTCACCAAGCCATACCCATCAAGCCATGCCATGCCCATCAAGCCACACCCAAAGAACCGGTAGTAAATTTTTTGAATCCTACCACTGTACTTAGGTATAATAAGGATAACAAATGTGCTTCAGAAGTTAATCCTGAGCTGCTATGAAATGGAGAAAGTAAGGTTTGTGATTAAAGAATCACAATAGTAGCCTTTTTAGATAGGAATGCCCTACCAAATTTCAGGCAGGGCTTTTTTTTCTGCAATAGATACTCCCAAGGAGCAATGATTCCTCTTGTTGAATGAGGTGGACCTAAATGTGATGTGAGATGAAACAGAACTATTAAAGATGAATGCACTAATGCTGCTTAGAAAGGTCTTCACACAACATACAAGGGTGAGACTATAGTAAGAGTATGGTAGAACTACTTGGAACCAAGGAAACATTAATCATGTCTCCTATACAACAACATGTTATGATGTGATTGATGAATATTAATATTAATTTGATTATAATTTGATTTAAGGGATGGTTAATCTCTTTGTTCCTCCTCTGTTTTATGTCAAGAAATTGTGCACTAAAACAATTGTATCCAATATATGTTGGAAATAAAACCTACTGGATTCTCAACTCCTTAAAGTGGAACAAATTAATTCAAAATACATATTCATTTCATTGAGGTCAGAGCAATTGGATCTGAATCACACTATGCTCTAACTGCATCTCTGGTTCCATTCAAATCCAATTGCTCTGTCCTCAATGAAATGAATATGTATTTTGAATTAATTTGTTCCACTTCAAGGAGTAAAGTTCAGTGACATCTTCCTATTAAAAATTAACAGAGAGTATTAATATGGGTTGTCTTTAATTCTCCAAAACATCTGAGGGCAGGACAAGAAGCAACAAGAAGGAAACTTATCAAAGATGGATCCAACTTAGAATTAAGGAGAAATTTCCTGACAGTGAGAACAATTAATCAATGGGACAATTTGCCTTCAGTGGTTGTGGGTCCTCCATCCCTGGAGATTTTTAAGAAGAGACTGGACAGCCTTTTTTTCAGAATAGCATAGGGTCTTCTACTTAAAAAAGGTGTTGGAGTAGAAGACCTCCCAGGCATCTTCCAAGTCTGCTATTCCATAATTCTGTAATTCTGGCTGTAACATCTCATCACAAGATTTTAACATATCACAAATTTGAAAGAAGGTTGAATTTTAATGCAAAGACTTCATTCTGAAAATTATCACCAGGGCTATCTACAAAAGTAAATCTTCAAAAATAAAGCCTCTCTAGATGTTCAAACCACAAACTCAAGACTGTCCTTATAAACAGAGACAACAAATGCTTTTGTTCTTCTAAGCTCCTTCAATTACATTATAGGTCATAATGCAATAACACTAAGTTCCCCAGATATTGAATTAAACCATCTTGACATTTGGAGAAATCTGACCTTCTTTTTTAGTCAATATCCAAGACATACATTTAGATATGAGAACAAGGCTTCCAAATCTCCTTGAAAGCTCGACTGAGCTGGCTTTCAAATGTAAGTGGGGGAAATGTTTGTTTAGTTAAAAGAAAAAAACAAAGGTCAACATCACATCGGTTATAAGGGTGCAAAACACTCAATTTAAGAATTTGATGTTAAGAGCAATATTCTAAATTTAAAGGAGGACACAGCACGCTAAATCTCACATATGGACTGCTTACCTACAATAAAGTTTTATTCTGTTGTTTCAAGTATAACTAATTAATAGATCTAAATTCCATCCCTTCCTGTTTCTGTAATATAAAAATATTCCACATGGATGTGACATTATGATCCATTGAAACATCTGTTGCCCATGAACAATAGTAAAGAAAGAACAGGGATGGAAAATTCCTGCTTGTTGCCTCTAAAGGAAGGTTTCCCTATCTTTAAATGCCCAGATTTTGTTGGACTTTAATGTACAAAATTCCCAGGCAGCCTAGCAAGTGACCAGAGAGGGTGGAAATAATAATCTTGGGGCTACAGACATAGAATTTGGGGGACTGAATAGTTATCAAACACCATTTTCTCCAACCTGATGTCCCAGTGTATTTTATTTTGTTTGTTTGCTCTGCCAGCTGGGAATTAAATTTCCAGCATATGTGGGAAGCAGCTGGTTAGAGATAGCTGGTCTAAACCAAGTATAAAAAACCCCCTTGCTAACTATTATATCATGTGTTATCTATAGATTGGGGACGACTCCCAGAATTTATACCAAATGTTTATTAGTCACTTTATTATGTTTATATGAAACTCTAAAATGTATCAATGAAATCTAAACAGGGGATAATGGGTGAGGAGATGAATGATATCAATTATAGGCTATGCCCTGAGCTATACCCAGTGTTTTTAAACAGAAATTAGTACTGGTAGAATTCTATCATAATATATAAGTTAGCCTGTGGAGCTGTATAGAATCAAGCACAAAGTTAGATAATTTGTTTTGGTTGTTGCTTAATTATACAACCTTGATAGCGCAGTGTTAGATCCCAAATATTGCAGGCTAAGTTTATCCACTGCCAGGAGTTTGATGCTGACCAACTCAAGGTTGACTCAGCCTTCCATCCATCCAAGGTGGGTAAAATGAGAACCCAGATTGTTAAGGGTAATATGCTGACTCTGTAAACCGCTTAGAGAGGGCTGCAAAGCACTGTGAAGTGGTATAAAGTCTAAGGGCTAGTGCTAGTGCTTGCTGATGTATTGGAAAACACACAGGCACAAACAGACATGATAATTATATAAATTATTAGGTTTATATGCATATTTGAATAGTATTTGTATCAGATACATACTCTGTGTGTGTGTGTGTGTGTGTAGGCTATGTATATCATCAGATATAGATAGATGATAGATAGATAGATAGATAGATAGATAGATAGAGAGAGATAGATAGGTTTTTTTTCTATATCTGCCTGTCTGCCTCTGTTTTTGTCTGTCTGTCTGTCTGTCTATCATCTACCTATCAATCTTATGATCTAAAATTGTACCTATTTACCAAAAATGTTTTTTTATTTAGTTATCAAATGTAGGTATCACCCAGTGGTGGGTTTCAAAAATGGTTTGAACCTACTCTGTGGGTGTGGCCTCCTTTGTGGGAGTGGCTTGCCACCCAGGTGACCAGATGGGAGTGGCTTGCTGCCCATGTGACTGGATATGAAGATGCCGACGACACTTGTCAGAACCACCTTAAATTACCTCACACAGAGCACTGGCATGCATAAGAATATGATGTAAACTTGTTTTTTAAAAGGCATCTTTGGTTTGTGTTAAAACAACTTCAACACACGCAATGTTCTGATTGCACCACAAACGCAGTAGTCATTCTTACCTTTCACAGAGGCACTGAGTTTTATAAATATGAGCATGATAGTGTAGAATAATCATATCCAAGGACCAGTGGTGGGTTTCAAAATTTTTTGGAACCTCTTCTGTAGGTGTGTCCTGCTTTCCGGGTCCACTGGTGGAACCTCTTCTAACCGGTTTGGTAATGGTGCAAATAGGTGCGAACTGGTAGGAACCCACCTCTGGTGTAACCCATCTCATTCCATTATTCTATGTTTTCCCCTTTGTTGAATGTGTTCACTTTATTAAAAGCACTATGTGCCCCCCCTTTTTTTGACAATGTAATTTTGTTGCAACTATCTTGGTGAGGGTTTTTTTTTGTCATTTTAAAAACAATAAGAAAATAAATAAAATGTCAAACAATTAAATTGTTGAGATTAAATAATATCAACAATATGAAAGGAGGACAAATGGAAAATCACATTTTCTACCATGATGTGAAACATCATAAAACCTGTCCCAATCTTTAAGAGATTCTTCCTTGATGTTACCTGGTTCCTGGGATTAGAATCAGGAAAGGTTCCTTTCAATTTTCACCTTCAAAAACCCATAAGGGGATTTTTAGAATTAAAGAAAACAATATCAAATTGCACAAATAAAGTGCGAACCTCACACAATGTTCATATCAAATATTATATCTTTTGTATTCCTGGAAAAAAAAAACCTCATCCTCACTGTCAGTTAGTTCTTGCTCGAGAGTCTCGCAATGGACTTCTATGGCTCTGCTTTTAGAGCTGCTGTGCTTTTGCAGTATTTTGCAGTAAGAGCCAAGGTGGCGCAGTGGTTAGGGTGCAGTACTGCAGGCCACTTCAGCTGACTGTTATCTGCAACTCAGCGGTTCTAATTTCACCGGCTCAAGGTTGACTCAGCCTTCCATCCTTCCGAGGTGGGTGAAATGAGGACCCAGACTGTGGGGGCGATATGCTGACTCTGTAAACCGCTTAGAGAGGGCTGAAAGCCCTATGAAGCGGTATATAAGTCTAACTGCTATTGCTATTGCTGTGTTTCTGTTGCCTTAGTTGAGAACTCTGTAACCCTGGCCGCATCAAGCGCAATTTGCAAAGTGAGGTTTGTTTTAGCCAACAATAATCTTTGCAAGTTGATGTCTCGAACCTCGCAAATAATTCTGTCCAGCAGCAGTTCATCTAAATCACGAAACTCACAATATGCTGCAGCTTTTCGAAGCATGGCAACATATTGATTTATGCTCTCCCCTTCTCTCTGTTTTCGGAGGTTAAATTCATGCCACCACACAAATTTAGATGGCTTGGGAGCATAGTGTGTCCTCAGTGTGTTTTGTTAACGCTGACCAGGTGACGGTCTGAACCGACGTTGGTTTGGATAGAGCTTTGGTGGTGTCAAAGACCTCTGGCCCACAGTAACTCAGGAACATGGCTCTATTCCAGTTGACGGAGATCATTGGCTTCCATGAAGCATTCAAATTGCATCATGTATGAGTGCCAGGGCTCGATTGCTGGGTCAAACAGAGCTGGAGGGGCATGCACTGTCATCTTGTTCAGTCAAGGAAGATTTGAATTTGCCGCATAAAGATGGTTGCTTGATGCTGCGGTCACTCCAACTGGATTGTACTTTCTGGATTGTAATATCAGCTTTTTGTGCCTAGTTGCCTTCCGATCCCACCCTCATCGCCAGTGTTAGATCGGGTGAAGGACTGAGTCTTGTGACAAAACAACAGCTCTTTATTGGTATGAACTATATACAATCCAGTGCCGCTCTGATTGACAGCAGCCCTTTTATAGAGAGCTGTCAAATAGCTCAGCCAATCACCATTCAGTATTTTCCCACCAGATCGGAGGACCTTGGGGGAACCTACCATACTGGCTGTCAGTATGTAACAATTATCATCTTTGCAACATTTCCACATCAGTATACCTCCATTATGTCAGCCTCTGTTTTGCTGCTTGCTTTTCGGCTGCCATTAAAACGGGGAGGGTGGGCATGGTATTTGGGTGCGGGAATTATTCTGTGCAGGAGTGACTGTAATAAGGGAGTTGTTCCCACCATCAACTGCGCATGCTGCAGAGAGAGGAGTTGCCGCCAAGACCAACTGTCCGGCATACCAACCTGATGATGATTTTTGAAGATGTCTCCCACATGACACCTGTGGAGTAGAGCCGAGCTGGCACAGTGGTTAAATGCAGCACTGCAGGCTACTTCAGCTGACTGCAGTTCAGCTGTTCAAATCTCACTGGTTCAGGATTGACTCAGCCTTCCATCCTTCCGAGGTGGGTAAAATGAGGACCTGGATTGTTGTTGGGGGCAATATGCTGACTCTGTAAACCACTTAGAGAGGGCTGAAAGCCCTATGAAGCGGTATATAAGTCTAACTGCTATTGCTGTTGCTATTGCTATTTGTATTGGACTATGGAATGGGGTTACCAAGGGGAGGGGGTTGGGTCACATATTGATATCTATGATTACGTGCGCTTTCACCTCAGATCTTGCTTTGCTTAGCTACTATCTACTCATAACCAGTAAAAGTATTCTTAATTCTGCAAAATGGAGTGTGTACATATACTTCTTTTATACATCTACTAATGTACTAATTTCTCTACAATACATCTTATATCCATACTTATACTTCTTTTATACATATTAATCTACTATTACTAATTTATATACAATACATTTTATATCCAGGTATGTGTACATATATTCCTTTTATACATATTAATCTATTAGTGTACTATTTTATATACAATACATCTTACATTTTTTATCTTATTTGTTTATGCGGCTTTGTAGTTATTTTCTAACTCCTTAATCTTTCTCCCCTTAATGCTTTCTTATTCTTTACATCTTTCCTCTATCCATTCATACCATATATTCCATACCAGGTCTGGCAGGCTATAGTTTGAGGCCCCTTGCTCTATAGAAATATGCTGCTTTGCGATGATAAATGTTTGATCCGTTTTGATTGTTTTATACACAAATCATCATTCAAACCCCAAAGGACATATGAGTCAAGACATTCTCTTTTTAAGCCACGTGAAGTGATCAGCTACCACTGTGATATAATCACAGCTTCTGACTCATTCAAACCTTGACTTTTCTTCTTCATTTGAAAATATATAACAACCTTCCCTCCCTTATTTCTCTGTCTCCTTCTCTTTGCTTTCCTGGAGAAATAAATGCCTGAAATTAAAAATAAGAGGGGGGGGGAGATGAATACTGTAATGCACAATATGCCCTCAACGTTGCACTCATTGTCAGGATTATACTCATAACATTTGTTATAAATAGGAAACAAGGTTTCCTACAAGTTGGGCAGCAGGAGAAAATATGAGCTTAGTTTTGAAAATATTACCTAGAAGTAGCATAAACTTTGAGATATACAAGGATCTTAAAAATTAGAGATCAATGGATTCCACTGCTTTTTTTCCCTTAACTTGATAGTGGTGGATAAACTACAAATAGAAGATACTATCACTTTAAACCTTGGAGCAGTGTTCTTTTCTCATGTTTTTGCCAAATATGGAACGTCACTACAGATATAATGCTTTGTTCTTTGACAAGTCAATCTACCACCTTAATTTCTCTGTGATGTGTGAACCATTGTGTACTATTCATTACTGAATTGTGGTCTAGGTGAGAGTGAGAAAGCAGTCAAACAAAAGCAATACAAAATGCCTATGCATGTGTGTGTGGGTGCATGTATGTGGAGAGGGAGGGAGGGGGGAAGGGGAGGGAGAGATATATGACCAGACTGCAGTAGGAGAACTTGAGGCGGTGACTCTTAAACTGGGAAATTAGCTCTAACAAATCCCAGGAACAATATCAAAGCTCTCTGTCCAGAAGAATGTAATGCTAGGAGAAGCTGTACTAATAAAGGACAATATATGTAGTTGAAGGTTGAAAGGAGGGGTCCTTGGTACTCTTTGAACTAAATTCTCACTTCACCTACTCGGCCCCTTTATTTTAACCATACTTTTCCTTTACACACATGGCATTTTGGCTTAAATGGGGAGGAAAAAACCCTGTGTGAATGCAAAACTAGGAAAGAGTGAATTTTGAAGCATAGATTATTCCATTTTGCATATAAAATCAACAAATGAAAATACATATATTCACACACTGTGAAAAGCATTTGAACAAAAAAAAAATTCCCATTCATTTGAGTGGATGATCACATTTTTTTTTTATATTGGTGATGATGACAATGGTGTTAATAGCATTATGAATAGAACATTTCTATATATATAATCTTCACTCTAGCTAAAAACTTTCTTCAGAAAGAAGCCTCTTATATTATCATTGGCATAAAGGAATGATTTTGGAGAGGAATATTCAACATCCTGGAGAAATTTGGCCTCAATTGCAGTTTTGTAATACCGTTAACATTAAAATTCAGTAATACCATTTTAATATACAGTATATGTATGTTTCCCATTTATAGTTTCCCCAGAAAATAATGAAGGAGGAGTATTTAGTCAAGTACTTGAACTATGTATTAAGCAATTTAGGGAAAAATGGAATGTGGCATAAGCATTCTATAATGCAATGAAAAACACACCCTGAGAAAATCCCATTCTTTCTCTATTTCTATGTTTAGCAAAATGAAAAAAGGGTAATTTTAAACATTTCTCCAGTATTCAAAATGAAATGTGTTCATATATATTTTAAAACCTCTGTCCAATTTTTTTTTACTGGTTTGACTGCCCATCTTACCCTCCACACACACACACACACACACACACACACACACACAGACACACACACAAACACATTGCATCTTTTGTTTCAGATATCAGTGAACAATTTGCTGAGGAACCTGAACAATCCAAAATACTAGGATTAAATTAAATTCTCTCTTTTTTATTACAGATTAAAAGAGTTGGAAGGGACCTTGTAGGTCATCTAGTCCAATCCCCCTACCTAATCCCATTTCTGACAGATGGCAGTCAAGTCTCTTCCTGAAAGCTTCCAGGGATGAAGCTCCCACAACTTCTGAAGGCAACTTCTGTTTCACTGATTCGTTGCTCTCACTGACAGAAAATGTCTCCTTATTTCCAGGTTGAATCATTCCTTGTTCAGTTTCCATCCATGATTCCTTGTCTGGCCTTCAGATGCTTTAGAAAACAGCTTGACCCGCTCCTCTCTGTGACAGCCCCTCAAATATTGGAACACTGCTATCATGTCTCCCCTGGTCCTTCTCTTCTCTAGACTAGCCATGCCCTTTCCTGCAACCATTCATCATATGTTTTAGCCCCCAGTCCCCTAAACATCTTGGTTGCTCTTTTCTGTACTATTTCTAGAGTCTCAACATCTTTTTATAGTGTGGTGACCAAAACTGGATGCAGTATTCTAGGTGTGGTCTTACTAAGGCTTTATAGAGTGGCATTAGTACCTCACTTGATCTTGATAGTATCCCTCTGTTAATGCAATTTAGGATTGCATTGGCTTTTTTTGGCTGCCACCATACACTATACATCATACTAATATGTTGGCTCATATTTAATTGGTTGTCCACTAAGATTCCAAGATCCCTCTCACAGTTACTCTTGTTGCCTTGTAGACAACAATATCTCATTTTTAAATGAATTACTCTATAATGCAACATGGAAACTAATAATTTCTGATAGCTCCAGAAACTCAAATATAAATCCAACAGTGTGGGCTTAACCTTCAAAATCTGAAGAAGTGTGCTAAGTAAATAAATGGTTTGGAATTTGTTTACTTGAAAGGTTGCCTTCACCAACACATCCCCACCTCTATATATTAAATCTACTTTGGAGATCCTGTGTAAGTGCCTAGTATTTATTCCTTAATTCATGTATTGTATTTACCTCTGCTGCTATTTATCTCTGCTAACTCTTGGATATTTACAATACTTATCAATAGAAGGTAATGAAGTATCCCTAGAAAAACAAAAGAATAGTAATATAATGATGGAATTCTAACATATCATAGCAGATATGGTATTAACACATATATTGAAAGTTATCTGAAAAACCTCTGTACAAAACATAAAGATAACAGCTAAGGTTTAGACTGAATTCCTGGGGGAAGCTAGTCCAAAGTACACGTGCAACAATCAAGAAATAGGACCTTCACTTTGTGAGACTAGTAGTAGTTTCTCCTGGAATGTACTTGTCAGGTAGGTTGGGAGCAGTGGTGGGTTCCGGATCCCATTGCAACTGGTAGGGTTGCAATGGGGTCCGGTGTCCATCACATGAATGTGCGCAGCATGCGTGCATGCATCCATACCTCTTACGACGCCTCCTCAAGCCTCCTCAATGCTCCAGCTGCTTGGTGGAGCATTGCGCAGGCGCCATGCACTCCGTGCACATGCACGGAAGTGCTGAAGAGCTCAAATACAGGTAAGGAGCTCAGGTGAGCGGGTGGGCCCTTCAGTGCACTGTACCGGAATGGTACCCGGTGCTCTGGGCAGGCACTGGTACATTCATACCAGGGCGTACCGCCTGCAACCCACCACTGATTGGGAGCCTTGGTTGGTTAAAGCATAATAAAGAAATACAATACTGTACAGTGACCCTCTTTTAAAGATAAGGAAAAAGAATAAAAACATTTTAGAAAACCAAATGGGTCTTTTTAGTTTTTCTTTTTCTGGAATCCCTTTAAGCAGCCTTAGAAAGTCATCTATGCAATGATGCTAGAACACTTATATACTGCTCCACACTGCTATACAGCACTCTCTGAGCAGTTTACAAATGTCAGCATCTTGCCCCCAATAATCTGGCTCCTCATTTTACTTATCTTGGACGAGTGGAAGGCTGAGACAACCTTGAGCTGGTCAGGAACAAACTCCTGGCTGTGTACAGAGTTAGCGTGGAATTCTAACATTATTTGTACCCCCCAAGTTTGTTTCTTTTGTTTGTTTTTACATTTGCATCCCTAAATACAACAGTTGCCATTTACCCCACTTCTAGATTTTCAAAGCACAGGTAAATTTAGATATAAGTTTGTAACTTATATTTTCAAATATGCTTAGAATTTTGTGACATTTATACTTTGAGCTATGGTGACCCCATAGTTAGGATGCAGCCTTGCAGGCTAACTCTGCCACAGACTGTAGTTCAATCCTGATGGGGCTCAATGTTTGATTCAGCCTTCCATCCTGCCAAGGCTTGTAAAATGAGGACCCAGATTGTTGGGGCAATATGCTGACTCTGTAAACAACTCAGAGTGTGTTATAAAGCATTGTGGAGTGGCACAAAAATCTAACTGCTATCATTGTTGATGACTTGCTATCAAGTCACTGTAAATTACATAGGTATCCTTTCTCCTGGATGATCTGGCTCCCTATTGGGTGCCTTAAATATTCCATGGATGCACCTATCAATACTGCAATTGAATCTATCCATCTTATTGGTGGTCATTCTCCAGCATTATAGATTTTACAAGATGGCTACTGCATGCATTTGTTTGAGTCATTTGTATCTCAAATGAGAAATCTGGATTAATTTATTCAATAATCCATCTGTTGTTTTCTTGGCTATCTATAATATTCTCAAGAGTCTTCTCCAACACTAAAACTCCAAAAGTGTCAACATTTCTCATTCTTCAGAGTTCAAGTTTTACTTCCCTAGAGTGCTACACGGAAAGTCATTGCTGCACATTTCTGAAATTTATATATGCTTTAACCTAATACATTTTCTAACTTACTACATGGAACACTAACTTTCATTTTACTTCCTGAGACGTCTTAAAACTGAAACCATAAACCAGGGGGAATGCTGTACCACCTCAGAAGAATAATAGAATTCAAAATTATTTGATTATGTGGCTAATTTGGATGGACAGTTAAATTTTCATTATGCTGGAAAGACATATGCAGATGCTGGAAGTGTCATAAAAAGATCGCCATTCCCTCAATTGATACTCACTCTACACCTCAGAAAAACAAAGCTTTTTAATATTTCAATGTAAAATAAGACCATCACATTTTTTCCTTTTTTAATTAAGTTTAAATTTGTAACAGAATATCTAGCTATGTATCTAAACAAAAAAACCAGAAATAATAAAGTCTTTTGTCAATAAATGGAGAGACAGAGAGAAGTAATATTGTTGCACCATAGCAACAGAAGTATTCTACAATCAGGGGTGATGGAATTACAGCAGCCAGCATGATTCAAATCCAACTGCAGTCAGTCAATAGTATTGGTCTACTTTTCTATACATCTAATGAGAGTAAATAGATCTGTACCTATTGATCTCGGGGAAACAGGGGTTCCTTTTGGTACTTACCAAACTCCAGTCTTGAAGTGCAAAATAGAAACTTAAAAATCTTGCTGGATAGGAAAATGCCTAGCTTTCCGCATTGCACTAAATGATAAGCTAGCTTATGTGGCTTTGGCTTTAGCTCTGCACATTGTGGGAATCCAGCCAATGGGTTTGTATATGGTAGTGTATGCCTTATTTATGTTGTCTGAACCCAGTCACTTTGATTTACTCAACAAAAAGTGTGAAAACAAAGCTCGGCTCAAAAAGATGAAAATATATCCAGCTTCTAACTCATAGCCTACAGCTCTTACATGTCCCAGGTTTGTGCAGTGTTAAATAAGTTAAAAGATTCATAATGTTCTTGGGTTCTGAATGGTAAAATGGAAAAAAGGGCTATGCTTCAGAGATGCAGCTGATAAAATAGCATGTGCCATATATTAGTGTTTCTGCAAATTGACAAACATACTTCAGAATATGTTTACTTTGCACACAAAAAGTAAAAAAAAAAGTAAAAACAGAAAACTCAGCAACAAAGCATGGACATATCTTGATCAATCTAAAAATGCATGTACTCTAAAAGCAGTTTGAATCCTTGCTTGATATCCTAAGCAAGGACACACACACACACTAAACAATGTTTAGTGTAATCTAGAAGGCTAACTATACTGTAATAAAGTGCTATGGTTCTTACAAAAATGGTTTGTGAATTATGATAATCACTAAGCTTCTTTCTTCTTATAGGAAACACAGTATGATTGCTATTAAGATGGTTCTTATCCCCTTTCTGTACACTGCTGGATCTTAAAAAGCGCAGTTACAGCTCAATGACAGAAATATAGGCTAACAAATGTTGCATTTTAGGCAGTGCTCCGGGATGCATACTAAATTTACCTCTGCATCAAATTTCCAGGAAAATTGAAGATATAGCCCATTTTTTCCTCTGTTTCCACAATTTAAACAGTAGATTTATGTTGAAAGAAATAAACATGATTCTTTAGTAATAAAACTGTTGCAGTTAGGCCTCTTGTTTTATAGCACTTTCCCCAGATAGTTAAAAAAAAAAAGTTGCAAGTAGGCATATTGCATCTACAGAATGTGAGCACAACATCACCACCTCTCCTCTTTTTATTTTAGAAATTAACAGACGGCGTGTAGTAAAAAGAAATGCAACTGGATGATAGTGTGACAAATGAGCTGACCACAGAAACCATGTGAACCAGCTTGGAAGGGAAGGGGGGACTTTTAGTGTCTCCAGTTAAAGGTATTTGCCAATCTGTTCCTCCTTTGCTTTGCTATGCCAGATGTAGATTCATATAACATGCACAATGGTATTTTTGGATGGATTGGTTGTTTAAAGTCATAAAAATTATACTTAGAAAAACAAAGCCCAGAATCTAAATTAATGACATTCTTGACAATTACCTGAGTGTAAAGGAAAGGTTTTCTGGTAACACACACAATTTTTGTTGTATGGAATTTTTTCCCCATTGAGTTGCTTTATTGAGCAAACACTAACAAGTATTAACCCCCCCCCAATGATTGATTTCAAACATAGAGGAATTCAAGGAGGAGGGGGAGGAGGAGGAGGAGGAGGAGGAGGAGGAGGAGGAGGAGGAGGAGGAGGAGGAGGAGGAGGAGGAGGAGGAGGAGGGGTGGTGGTGGTGGTGGTGGTGAGAAAAGAAATTATCCTTTACAAACCAGGGCTTCTTACATTTCTTAAAGTAGGGGTAATTAGGCATATCGTGAAGTAATGGAGCAATTTGTAACCATTGTTTGTGAGGCTAAAGATCCAGCTTGGGACTTTCACTATCAAGATAATTTGGTTAAACCACTACCCCTCTCTCGTAATAACATTACTACAAACAGATAGTAACTGGGGTAATTGGGTCGAAAAGAACCACTGCAGATTCCCTGGTTTTCCATACTTCCATAAAATCTTAAGGAAGGAGGAAACTCTTTCCATGGAGACTTGTCTAACTTTCCCCATTAAGAGTCTATGGAGATTCTCAGCCATAGATGTCATGTTGTCCCCAAAGGTTTTTTTTTTTCCAAAAGGCAACAAGACTTTCTTTGTTATTTCCTTGATGACGTTTCACTTCTCATCCAAGAAGCAACTTCAATTCTTCAGCTTCTTCAGAACTGAAGAAGCTTCTTGGATGAGAAGCGAAACATTGCATATCATATATAAAATGACTATATTCAACATGTTAATATTTGATCTATATTTTCTCTAATTGTACAGAAGGAAATATATTCCAAACTTTTGATAGCCAAGCTATCCATTGACTTCTAACATAGATTCAGACAGAGAGTTCTAGTTTTGTCTTGCCAATAGCACTATGAAGGTGAGAAGGCAGAAATGTTTAAAATAATGATGAATACTCATCCTCTGTCATTATATAGTCCTTCAGTTGATGACTCAGCCTGAAAATGATCAGCAGATTTCCACATCTTACAGAAACTTGTAGAAATATGTCCCTTTTAATTGTTTAGGACTTAGGAAAGATGCTAACCTTTGTGGAATTTAGACCACTGATGGCAACTGACTTGTTTGACAGGTGAAATCATTCTCCCTCTCTATTTTTCCTGTCCTCTTTCCCCTGGCTCAGTTTGACTCCATATTATTTGTTTAAATAAAATGCAAAAATATATATTTAGTTAATAGGATTCCACTCTAGGTTGCAGTAGGACAAACCCAGTGGTGGGTTTCAAAAATTGTTCGAACCTACACTGTGGGTGTGGCCTCCTTTGTGGGAGTGGCTTGCCACCCATGTGACCAGATGGGAGTGGCTTGCCGCCCATGTGACCGGATATGAAGATGCCGACGACACTTGTCAGAACCACCTTAAATTACCTCACACACAGCATTGGCATGCAAAAGAATATGATGTAAACTTGTTTTTTAAAAGGCATCTTTGGTTTGTGTTAAAACAACTTCAACACACGCAATGCTCTGATTGCACCACAAACGCAGTAGTCATCTTTACCTTTCACAGAGGCACTGAGTTTTATAAATATGAGCATGATAGTGTAGAATAATCATAGCCAAGGATCAGTGGTGGGTTTCAAAAATTTTTGGAACCTCTTCTGTAGGTGTGGCCTACTTTCCGGGTCCACTGGTGGAACCTCTTCTAACTGGTTCGGTAGATTTGACGAACCGGTTCTACCGAATAGGTGCCAACTGATAGGAACCTACCTCTGGACAAACCCTAAATTAGATTTAGTGTAGTGAATGTTTAAATGTAATGAAGAATAACTGAAACTAATACTGTTTGATTGTGAATTTGGCTTTTTTCCCCATAATAATAATTAACAGATAATACATTTTGTTATATTTTTGAGGCACCCATACATCCTTGAGGGCTCAGGTTATACAGTATAACTCTGGATTAGGTTCTAGAGAGATGTGTAAAACTAGAAAAAATGGATTAGCATTATTAAAAACCTAGTTAGTGGGAACCAAATAAGAAAGATAACCAAGTAATTCTATTACCCTTTAATTTATTGGATGATGACATATAGCAATAGCAATAACAATAGCAGTTAGACTTATATACCGCTTCATATGGCTTTCAGCCCTCTCTGAGCGGTTTACAGAGTCAGCGTATCGCCCCCACAGTCTAGGTCCTCATTTCACCCACCTCGGAAGGATGGAAGGCTGAGTCAACCTTGAGCCGGTGAGATTAGAACCGCTGAACTGCAGATAACAGTCAGCTGAAGTGGCCTGCAGTACTGCACCCTAACCACTGCACCACCTCGGCTCTACAGAATAAACAGAATAAAATGAGCAAAACTACATGCTCATGCTTTCCTCTAAAAAAACCAAACAGCATATTCTTCATTAATCTAGTTTTCTCTAGTGATCAGAATGAAAATGAAATGGAGGTGGTGTGTGACAGCATGTCAAGTATAATACAGGCAAAATAAATACAATTTAAACAAGGATCCAAAGAAACATTGGTTTGCCACATTTTGCTTAGATAGGCACTCCTGGAAAAGAAAGTCTTCTTCCAATGACTCTACATTAGTTGAGAGTAAGTACTATAAATAATTATTACACAATTTTATTTTCATAAGCACATTGGTAGATCAACGATTTCCATGATAATAACTTTCCATCCAAATAAGCAGTTGCATGAAAACAAGGGAGTAATTGCAGACAATTTACTGCTTAACAAATCAATAACAAGATATGCATCTTAAAAGGAAAATGTCTCTTAGTTTAGCTTTGACTTTTGTTAACTCTGCCATTCTTATCGCCTCAATGGTTTTAGTCACTCATCTCTTTTGGGTGGTTTTATTCTAAGATTTCTCACCTCTTTTTTCATTGGCCAAACTCCTGCACTGGAGGACTTCAGTGAAGGACTTAAGACAGTCTGAGGATTTGAAGTTGTTCCCCCCTGAGGGTACCACTCAGCCAGTGGTGGGTTTCAAAAATTGTTCGAACCTACTCTGTGGGTGTGGCCTCCTTTGTGGGAGTGGCTTGCCGCCCATGTGACCAGAAGGGAGTGGCTTGCCACCCATGTGACTGGATATGAAGATGCCGAAGACACTTGTCAGAACCACCTTAAATTACCTCACACACAGCACTGGCATGCATAAGAATAGGATGTAAACTTGTTTTTTAAAAGGCATCTTTGGTTTGCGTTAAAACAACTTCAACACACACAATGTTCTGATTGCACCACAAACACAGTAGTCATCCTTATCTTTCACAGAGGCACTGAGTTTTATAAATATGAGCATGATAGTGTAGAATAATCATATCCAAGCACCAGTGGTGGGTTTCAAAAAAATTTGGAACCTCTTCTGTAGGTGTGGCCTGCTTTCTGGGTCCACTGATGGAACCTCTTTTAACCGGTTAGGTAGATTTGACGAACCGGTTCTACCAAATAGGTGTGAACTGGTAGGAACCCACCTCTGCAGTCAGCCCAGAAAAAGGCAGAATAGTATAACCATGATAGCCTTTTACAACTAGAATCTGGTTCATATCTTCAGTCAAATACAAAGCTTGGTAGGTAGGTTTATAGGCCGTTTGCTATTTCTCAGACTTGCGTGGGCTGAAGAGAAAAAGGAGGGGGAAAGACATTGTGTCAAAATACTGTCAATATCCCAAAGCTCTGACAGATGCCTTCCATGCTAAAACAAAACTGATGACCTGGCTTCACTTTGATTGATTTCTAGTCTAACAAATGGAGATACAAGGTCTGACATATATAGAAGATGGTCTGTAACTGAGAAGCTACTAGTCTTTGTCGAGAACTTGGAATATGCAGTCTGGAGGAAATGTAGGACACTACAAATGTAGCTTACTTATTCTCTTCTCTTTTTCTCTCTTTTTCTATCAAAATGTTATTCTGCTTTGGCATTTCTGGTTGTGACCTTTATGATTCCTCTGTGTATAGACTTACACAGCCTGAATGAGAAAATACTTGTTTTGTTGTTGAAGTTCTCACCCCCTCACAAGAAATGCAGGTATCACATTCACCTTCTTGAACTGAATCGAGTATCGTGATCCTATGCAGCAAGAATATCAGAGTGTGTATTGTAGACAGGAAGACTGGAAAGGGAGAAAAGTTCTACTCATGGAGGAAAATAATACTATTACTGCTATTAATAGTGATAATCAGTGGCTAATAGCAACAGGAGCCTTGGACCAATAGCAATAAGAGTGCAAGGGATGACCAGGTGAGCCCGAGGATGGGGTCAAATACATCATCAGTTTGGAGTCACTATGCTTCATAACAGAACTATGTTCAGCCCCACTTTGAAGTCAATTGACTCTTATCTGGTGCCAATTTGTCTTGACCATTAGTAGATAGGATTCTTGTTTATAAGAAGCATGAAATAAACTCATAGTGTTTTTGAACTCTATCCTGATTTGTGGTGCCTGACAAGGAGCCCTGGACCAATAGTCATTGAAGCCTAGGGTGGAATGCCAAAACACCTTGAACACCATCAGAATTGACCAATTCACCATCAGTCAATTGCTAAAGGCAGCTTTACTTAGACTGCTTACATCCTGAAATGATACCTCTAATACCATCAAACATCAACATTTGCTTATCCCAAATCCTTGGGAAGGACTCGATAGGCAGATTAAAATGTCAAGTCCAGTCGAATACCTAGCTTACTGTGCAACAAACCATAATTGGTTAATGGCTTAGAAATGATATGCCTGAACAGTATTGCAACTTCAGAAATCTGAGAGCAAAGAAAGAGTCAATTTAATATAATAGTTAAAGAAGGGTTGTTTTTAATGGATCAAAAATCCATTCCAAAGTGTTTCTTCTCCCTTTTACATCCTCTGCTACATCACACTTCTCTTGTTCTTCTTCCACCACACACATGAGATGAAATATCTTGTCTTGAACCAAGGTTTCAAGCAGTGGTAGACTCCAGAGCCAGTTATTCTGGTTTCAGATGGAACATGTTTAGATTTACTAGAGTCAAAGTCACTTTCAATAAGCTGGAATGGCAAATTGCTTTCCTAAATGTTTTAATAGGAGGATCTACTGAATGAATGTAGGTACACCCCACACTAGTAAGAAATCATCTTCCCAAGTCTCATCTTTGCTTATTTGTGTGCCAGGTGGAATCTAGAGACCTTGATACTTTCAAATCCACTTAGGATCATTTTGTGAATTTTCTTAAAGCCCAAACTTAGGCAAGTGAACTTGGAAGTAGCCTTCAATGAAGTCACTTGGTGTCAGTACTGCCAGCCTGCTTCGCTAATGCCAGACCACCATGAACTCTGGAGGGAGCTAGCAGGTTGGGGAGTAAAAACAAGAAACCAAAACCATTCTGAGTGCCCACCAAAGACATCAACTGGTCAAGCCCAAGATTGCAAGCATGGGAATGGAACGTGGAACACTGCTGAGCCTGCCAAGCATCTTATCAAAACAACTTGTTTGAATCCAATTGGACAACAGGGAGATTATGGGGGAGGGGGACTTGGGAAAGGGAAAAGTAAATAGGCAGTTCTCATCTCAGATCTGGCTTTTCTTATCATGTAACCACTTGGCTTTAAGCATACCTTTCACTACAAATGCAGTCAAGGACTCTTATTTCCTTAACGACCAAGTCAGGAGACGTCCAATACTTGGACTTGTTTCCAGATTGGTACCTAACTGCAACCTCAATTGATTAATTGTTGCCACCAGGAAGATTGGGGGATTATTGCTTTTTTATTGCTTTTATATTGGGCTTTTATCTTTGTAAGCCATCCGGAGACACTGCGAGTGAGTTGGGCAGCCATACAAATTTTTATAAATAAATAAATAAATAAATAAATAAATAAATAAATAAATAAATAAATAAATAAATAAATAAATACAGTAAACATCCAAGTTTTGTACACTGGATAAACACAAGAACTACACACACACACACACACACACCGCACACATTTTATTTACAGAACTTGCATAATAACCCTATTAAACGATGCAGTGTAATTCTTTCTTTTTGAATTTTTTTTATCATATTGAGACAGCATAAAATAGCTTTTATATGCATCACTGATCACAAGCTTTTTATCTTTGAAAACTGTTCTTTGTTTGAACTCCCAAAAACCATTTCTCTAGGCTCTGCATACTGTGCATGGTGTTTAATATCTAATCTACAATCCCAGGCCAGCCAAGATGAAACACTTAAAAACAACATCCCTCCTCAAACAAATAATACGAAATAAAAAGATAACGCTCTAAACAAAATCAAAGAACAAGCATCAAGGAGTAAGGAATTGGTCTCCAGAGGGAACATTTTGTTAATCTTGAAATGAAAAATGAATTGTAGAATCAGATTTGACAAAAGAAATCTCTTTATTCTACATGTAGTATTAAAAGGAGCAATTTCAGAAATGGAGTTAAAGTAAGCCATTTCAGAAATGATATGCAGAAAGATCTAAGAGGTTTCAACATATAGCACTTAGGCTGGTACACCATTCAGTTTCAAAATTACAGGATATAAACATATTTAATTGTTCAGAGTAATCATCAACTGTGCGATGATATTGGCAATGCAGGCAAAATAAATAAAAATTCATGATCAATCCTGATAATAGCAATAGCACTTAAACTTATATACCGCTTCACAGTGCTTTACAACCCTCTCTAAGCAGTTTACAAAGTCAGCATATTGCACCCAACAATCCAGGTCCACATTTTATGAACCTCAGAAGAATGGAAGGCTGAGTCAACCTTGAACCGGTCAGGATCAAAATCCTGGTATTGGGAATGCAGAATTAGCCTGCAATACTGCATTCTAACCACTGTGCCACCACGGATAGGAGGATAACTAAGATTATTTATGAGAACTAAAGTAAATATACAGTATTTTGCAAGCTTGAGAAGAATGATGGGATGGTGTAGACTGAAAGATCCCAAATTATCATGAAAGAAGATACTAAATCAAGTTTTCATTAGGTCTTTGCATCAGTGTTGATTCCTGATGACAGCCCAGATTAGTCCCTGCCATTTTCTTAGCAAAATTTTCCAAATTAGTTTGCTTTTGCCACCTTCTTCCTAGGATTGAGAGAGTCCAAAGTCACCCAGCTGGTTACATCTCTACAGCATGAGTTCAGTCTCCTGGTTTCTAGTCTGATACACAAATCACTGCTCTGAACTGGCTTCCATTAATCACTTTGGTGCGGGACAATTCCAAAGATCTTGCTGGGGATTTCAAAATCACTTTCAGTTATGAAGGTGGTGGGCACTGGTAGGGTCCTTTTAATAATGGAACCTAAGAACAGATGATAGCATTAAAAGGATTTCTCTGAAGAGTGAGAGACATTCACTGTTGACATGGGAAAGTCATCAGTTCTTTCTTTTTGACATATTTTGTTCTGTAGCAACAATGGAACCTTGTTGACAGCTTGACTACTTTATATCCTCCATAATACCTTGGTTAAGCCTGGCCTATGTTGCTTGTGGAATGATGGACATGAGAGAAGGTCAAAAGTAATTACTACAAATATATCTGATTATGCTTGGAGATAATTCGACAAATGTGACCTTTTTATTTGAGGAGAGACTTTAACTTGAACATTAGCTGTTGTCTTACTTTGTCATTCTGATGTTCTTGCCCTCAGCACTTTTGGATGGTCGTTTTAAGAGGCTCCCGATTAACAAGTGGCTATGCCCTTGTGACAGAGCCGAGGTTGAAACTGTGGAGCACATCCTTCTATTTTGCCCCATGTATAACGCAGACAGATCTAACTACTGTCTCTTCTTGAAATTGTCTCATCTAGACCTAATGTCTGTAATTTGTTTATATATTGCCTTGGAGATGGCTCCTCATACATCACCTCTCAGGTTTCCAAATTTTTCTTAACCATTAGAGGAGAATGCTGTAACTTCCCTTAGTTAAGCTTTTGGTGACTGATTGCTATGATGCTATGATCAATTCTCTTATGTCTCTTTTGTAGTACTCGTGTTTTGGTCTGTGACCCTAAATAAAGTGCGTGCATGCGTGCGTGCGTACGTACATACATACATACATACATACATACATACATACACATATATATATATATATGTAGGTCTCTAGTTATTCGGGTTTTCTCCCGCATAAAATTGGAGATGTCTTGGCGACGTTTCGACGAAGTCTCATTCGTCATTTTCAGGCTACTTCAGGCTTGGTGCTTCCAGGAGTGGCTCACTTTAATGTGCAGGGTCTATGGTGCTCACTGAGCTTGGTTGTTTTCTTGCAGATATTTCTTTATCCAACTAGGTAACATCATCAATGCTAAAAATGAGTTACATACAAGTGGTTTACCCTGTCAGTATTGGTGGGAGTAGCCTTGATAGCTCCATGATTAGAACTATAAACAGAGAGGAAACTCTCTCCCTTCTAGCGCTGATGATGTTACCTAGTGGGTAATGAAATGTTTGAAAGAAAACAAGCTCAGAGAGCAGCAAGGAAAGCAGAGTTCGAGTCTGAATATTCTCTTCTATTGGCATCACTTTAATCTCAACATCCAACCTTCGGTTTGATATTTGTCTGATTCCCCTGCCATGCTCAATATAAATAAGGAAAAGAAATGTACACCAGATAGAATGATGAACTTCTGCAAATAAAAATATTTTCCCAACAGTGAGAAAATATCAGTAATTCCACTGGTAACTTACCAGCCATTATTTCAGGCTATTCAGCTGGCTATTTATTTCCCATAGGTGATTGTCTATAAACTGGGAAGGATTCACATGGGCAACTGTAGCACAGTAGTATTCACCTTGAAGTTTCTCCATACTATCTGGTGGATGAGAAGGTCAACAAGGGAAAGTAGTAATGTAAAGTTCTGGCTTCCACATATGGATAGTCCCTAAAGTTTCAACTAAGAAACTCCATGTGAATACCCATGAGCACATGAACAGACATATTTGCAAGCTCATTTACTGAGATAAAGTTTTTTAGCCTTAGAAAGGATGCTGAACTCTTTGAAAATCCTTTACTAACAAGGGAAAGCTTAAATGGCAATAAATTAACCAATGCAGTCCTTCTGTAGTTTCTACCAGGAGACAGCCACAGATTCTTTTGATATAATCAATAGCTGCCACTCAGCCTTCAGTGCGGTGTTGTAGTGAACAGAGCTTCTTCCCCCTAAAGATATGTTATTTTGTGAGATATCAAATAAAACAAAAGCACTGGCTTTTGACAGCTCACTCAAAAAGAATGATAATCATCCAAAGGATTCGTGTGCTTTAATGTTACCCAGTGGACTTGTAGTAGAGAGAAGGATGCACAAGTGAATTAACGAATTTCTATTTTGCAAGTTGATGTCATTCTCAATGGGTATGGCATACACATGCACAGAGAGAGATGGGGGGAGGGGGAGGGGGAGAGAGGGAGATCATAGTGCAGATGAATAGATATGAAAAAAATGTCTCTGCAATGTCTCTCTTTACCTGAATTCCTGCATCCTTTGAAGTCCATTCTTACCATTGTCTGCTCTTTGGGTAGTAGAACAGATAAGGGAAGGAGGTTTACCAAGTTTACAGAAGTACAGTTGGACGGTCTGTCCTTCTAGAAAAAGATTTATGGTTCGTACAGCAGAGAATGAAAACAGAGCATCCTGTGCCTTTGATTTTCATCCCTAGAGCTAAAGATATGAAAAAGAACCCATGCTATACTCTACACACTTAAGCTTTCCGAAGATGAAGTTCTAGGAAGGTGTATAAAGAAGGAAGCTGTAGAGATGCAGAGAAAAAATTCCCAGATGTTCAAAGATGAGAAGTTAATAAATCAAAACTGAACCTGCCAATCTAGATAATGAGCAGACCAATAAAATCTTTGAGTAAGCAATAAAAGCTGAAAGATTTTCCTCTCTTTCAGCTGGGATTCTAAAAGAGGAGAAGTGTAGCTTTATTTTGCTTGCTCTCATGCAGAGCCAACAGACATGCCATTGGAAGGAAAATAACAATAAAAACTGGATCTCACTTACTTTGGCCATGTAATGCGGGAAAATTCACCAGAGAAAGCAACTAGGTTGAGAAGAGTTAGTGGAAAAAGGAAACCAGGCTACAAAAGGACACAATAGCTGGACACTGTCAAAGCTGACACCAGCCAGAACATAGAACAATTCCAAGAAACAGTGACAGATTGGAAGACATGGGAAGAATTGGCCCAAACTTGTGTGCTTCAAATGCCAGAGTTTCTGAGCCAACATTTTGATTGCTAAGCAAGAGCATTGTTAAGTTAGTTTCACATTTTACAAGTTGACCATGCCCACCCAGTCACATGGCTGGCAAGCCACTCCCACCCAGTCACATGGCCTGCAAGCCACTCCCACAAAGCAGGCCACACCTACAGAAGAGGTTTTTAAAAATTTTGAAACCCACCACTGATCGTCATGCAGAGATGTCAGGCTTTTAAACCTGGAAATGCCGTCAAACATGGAAAAGAGAATCAGAAGAAAGTAACCACTTATAAAAGAGATGAAAATTAGCACCAGGCGTCTCCTGATGTGTATCTGGGTTACATTATGTTAGCTGTAAAGTATAACCTGCACTGATGGTAACAGTGACCAAGAATAGCCACCCACACCAACCCAGAATTTTGAGATCCAGAAAAACCAAATCTCTGCACTCTTATGCATGAAAACGCAACATATACATGCAAAGCATGTACCAATAAAGGAGAATGTGTTTGAAGATCTCCTTAGCTATAGGTTTTGTGTGTGTGTGGTTTTTTTTTTTGGCAAAACAAGATCATTTCAAATAAATAAGCTTGACTCTGGTTTCCTTGAATTTACATTACAAGTTCGAATCTGCCAGGGGGAAGGAGGGGAAGTTGAATGTGGATTAATATTACTAAATGTTGTAATTACTAACATATGAGCCATGGCACAGTGGTTAGAATGTAGCATTTCAGGCTAATTCTGCCAACTGCCAGCAGTTCAATTCCCATGGTTGACCCAGCCTTCCATCCTTCTGAATGAAATGAGGACCCAGACAGTTGGGGGTAACATAGCCATGAGGGTGCAGTTATTAGAATGTAGTACTGCAGGCTACTTCGGCTGACTGCCAGCTGCCAGCAGTTCACAATTCGGGTCTCACTGGCTCAAGGAGGTTTTACTCACCTCCTTCTGAAGGGGGTAAAATGAGGAACCAGATTGTTTGGGGCAATATCTGACTCTGTAAACCGCTTACAGAGGGGTGTAAAGCACTGTGAAGTGGTACATGCCTAAGTGCTATTGTTATTGCTATATCTGTTAATTTAAAACTAAGCAGAAATTTTCTGACAGTGACAACAATTAATCAGTGGAAAGGGTTTCCTCTACAAGATGGAGGTGCTCCAACACCGGAGGCTTCCAAGGAGACATTGGACAATCATTGGTTTGGAATGATATAAGGCCATGATTGTGAACCTATGACACACATGCCAGAGATGGCACGCAGAGCCTTCTCTATGGGCACACGTGCTGTTGCCAGCTGCTCTTCTGGTTTCACATGTGCGCTGGCCAGTTGGTCTTCGTGGGCACTGGAGTACCAGGAAACAGCCTGAAAATGGCCCAGAAAATGGCCGAAACCACACACCATTTTTGGGTCATTTGGGAGACATTTTCATGCTGCTTTTCGGGCTGTTTTTCGGGACCATTTTCAGGCCATTATTGGGCTGTTTTTGGCCTGGAATCAGCTGAAAAATGGCCTGAAAACAGCCCAAAAAATGGCCAAAAACCAGCTGATCAGATGGTCTTAAGGTTTCCAGCGCTCTGGCATATGCAAAGACCAGCTGGCCAGCATACATGTGGGTGCCAAAAACCCACTGGCCAGCACACACATACATACCGGCCAGCTGGTTTTCGGGTTTCTGGCACTCTGGGATGTGCATGCATGGACATTCCAGTTTGGGCACTCAATGCCGAAAAGGTTCGCCATTACTGATATAGGGTCTCCTGCTTAAGCAGAGGGTTGGATTAGACGACCTCTAAGGTCCCTTCCAATTTTGTTAGTCTCTATCTGAAACCCCTTGTTTTTCAAAAATAATTTGGATTTGCTTTCTCTGGTTTGTGAAATCACTGCAAATTATTAATATTTAATACTTCTAAAGATTAAAAATAATAAACTATGTAGGACACATTAGATTACACACTGCCATTTTTAAGATAAAATATGCAGCAATGGCCCATCTTTATCTCGATGCAGTTTTAAAAGTTTGCTCCAGTTGTGTAATTAAAACAGAAAAGAAATCCAGGAGAAGGATAGTTTTCTAGAAAGAATATTATTGGATTTTTTGAACTTTCCTGAGGCTGGTGATTGGAGCTGCTGGCTACAAGGGGGGAGTCAGAGAGAGAAAGAGGACTAAGATAGTGTAGAATCATACTGTATATCTTATAAACCAAAATAGCAATAATACATTCTGGATTAGTGCGCTTGAGATAGTGATTTTATTTTATTTCAAAATGACCGGCTTAGTTCAATGTAATAGCTGTTCTGCACATGTCTTTCGCAGTACTCTTTTCAAATTTGTATACTGTCCTCTTTGTAAACAAATTACTAGTCTACATAGACAGATTACCTATCTAGAATCTCTGTGCTCTCCAAGCAGAAATTAGGTGTCCAATTTGGCCATTCCACCCTATGGAGATGCCACACTATCAGCCCCCTCTACCGCAAAGATCCTGCAGGAGAAGAGCAGTCTGGACAACCATGGGATCTGGCAGGTTGAGACCTGTGAACCATAAACACAAAGCTTTTGCTGTGCTTTGAAGTATTTTATCTAATTCATGATGTTATATCTAGATTGTATTTGCATATATGTAAGCCAATCTATATTTGCATCTTGTTCTTTTAATTCTTGTATGGTTTTCAAATTCCCCATATCTTTTATTAAATCTTTATATCTTACTAATTTGTCTATACATAGAAAATTTGGGTGCTTCGTTGCTTCTGTCGTAGATTGCCAAATTTGTAGCAGTCAGTTCTAATTAAATGTCTTTGAAAATATTTGCGTGTTTTGTTTTTCCCATCCCAAATGAATGTGTGCCATCCTACTTGGAGATTGTGTCTTTCTAGTGCCAGTTATTTTTCAATTCAATCTACTCCTTAAGCCATGTTAATGTTACTGCCTGAAAGTATAGTTCCCAATCTGGGAGTGCTAAGCTCCTCTTTCCTTGCTATCCTGTTTTAATTTTAATTTGATCCTTGGTTTTTTTCCCCCCTGCCATGTGAATTTCATCATTAGTTTATTTAAATCTTTGTAGAATGATTTACCTGTATTTATTGGTGCTACTTGAAATAAAAAATAGAATTCTACGCAGTATGTTCATTTTGATCATGGCTATGCATCCCGTAAGTGACAGTTGCAGATTTTTCCACCTCTCTAAGTCTTTTTTTATTTGTTGAATTAGTTTGCAGTGTGTAACTAACTTCTTTTATGTGCTGAAAAGGGTAGGTAGATTCACCAGTTGATCTGAGTGTTGAGAAGTGAAGCTTGTATCATGTAAGAATAATTTGATATGCATTACAGGGCATCTTACCTATTTCACAGAGATCTGAGAGAATTCTACATATTTTTCCCCCCTGACCACTGAAAGCTATCATTTGAGAACAGAAGTTTGAAACACTTGTGAATAATCTCTGACTATCAAATGAGGGGAATGGGTGGGGAGGAGAATCAGATGTGAATTTGAAGGAGTTTGCTTTTACAGAGCCATCACCTCTTATCTGTCTGTGCTTATTTGGCAGGCTTCTCCTTGTCATGCTAGGAAAGCTATTGGGAAGAATAGAAGATGGAAAAAGACATAGGTAGAACCATTTTTGGCTTGAGTTATTTTCAGCACTTTTCACCCTCTAGCCCTGATAGAGCAGAAAATGTAGCTTTCTCCCCATTTCTTGCCTGTAGGCACTGAACTGTTACATGACTCTTTTGGTTAGAATAATTTCAATCATTATTTAAATTTAATATGTTTCAGGAGAGTGGGAGTTACTAGGTTTAATGTTGTTTATTTCCCAGAGTTTTGTGGACTTGAGCAGCCTTTTAAAATTGATTAATAAATAGATAACACTGCAGGCAGTGAACCTTAGTACATAGGGCAGGATTTAATTTTTCCTTAGTTTTGAGAACAAGGTTTAAGACTCTTGTGTGTGTGTGTGAAGATGTTTTAAGTTTAAAAAAAGGTTGTTGTGCCTAAAATGATGTTAATAATTGTGAGAATTTTTTTCTATGATTCTCCAAAATAAGATTTGAGGACATATCAAACTACAGTTTGTGATTTTTTCTTCCTGTTTTAAATAAGTTAACTACTTGCTAACTCTTCTCCTCCAGTCAGTTCAAGTATTTAATTCTACTTCTCCATATAGAGACATGAAAGATACTCATTCAGAAAATATTTTAAAGCAAGGATCAAACTCTGTTCTGTTCAATGGGTTGTCATGGGAATGTCAAGGAGACAAAACTTTGCAGACTAAACTTGAACCCCCAGACTAAGAGAGCACACATTAGCAAAAAAAAGCTCGTAAAATTTGGAGAAAAAAACAAACAAACATCCAGTGTTTACTTTCATCAGGCAATGGAGAACAAAAGCATCACAATTTCACTTGGGAGTAGGGCAGTAGTGGGATTCAGCCAGTTCGCACCAGTTCAGGAGAACTGGTTGTTAACTTTCTGGGCAGTTTGGTGAACTGGTTGTTGGAAGAAATCATTAGGGCAGAGAACCTGTTGGTAAATTATTTGAATCCCACCACTAGAGTAGGGCCACGGAGCAAATGACAGTGATTTAGAAATAAATGGTGCAGTGCTTTTAGGAACATCAGAACAATACAAAGGGGGGGGGGGAAGCAAAGCAAAGAACTATAATAAAGAGAAGGGACAAGACATCTTTCACTTAAAAGCACCGATAAAAATGTGAACTTCAGTAAAGAAAACCACAATAAGAGAACCAAAAGTCAGGAAATACAGAGTATATTAGCACTTTGTAGAGTACCCATGAAAGATATTCAGACAGCAGGATTGATACTCTATAAAGACTGGAGTAAGGCAGATGATGGATATCTCTGTGACATTCTATAGGACCAAAAGTAAGACTTTGCAGAATCAGGAGAAAGATCATTGATACTTTTGAACTTTAGTGTTGGAGAAGACTCATGAGAATACTATGGATAGCCAGGAAAATGAATAAATGTACTATCAATCAAATCAATTCTTACTCAAGGAGAAAATGGCAACATACACATATCATACTTCAAAAAGATTATATGAAGACATAGCTCTCTGATGCTGTTTCTCTTTCTTCTTTTTTGCCAGTTTTTTATTATGGAAGAGAAGGAAGAGGTGATGGCAAGGGTGATAGTTTCTATCATTTTTTAAAAAAATGAGGAGGTAGTAGATTTTAAAAGTTGGGTTTATTATTTGCAATCGATCCCAGTAATGATGGAATTGACATGTTCTCAGGTGCTACTAAATAACCAAGAAAATATCATGTATTTTTAGCAACTATACTGTTGGTTTCAGCAGAATCTAAGCCATTTGGTTCCCGCTACAGTGATATTTGGGCAAAATTATAGTATTTCATCTCCTTATTGATCTGCACTTCGGCTGAAAGACAATTTACAAAAATGACGCCATGTCAGTCCACAATGTATTGAGGTTGCTACGGTGGCATCTATCTGTAAATTAATTTGACAAAAGCAAACACAGAGCTAAACATTTAGTAGGGTTCATTGAACTTCCTGTAGTCCTGTACAAACTAGCTGATAGCATGTTATGTATCTCATAGCATAGTCTTTGCTAGCAGCACTAAGGAGGAAAGAGACAGAATGTCCTACAGAAATCTGCACTATTTTCTAGGCTTTAAGGTCTATACAGTAATAGATAGGGGGTATTGCATTCCCAATATTTGGATACACAAAGTTCAATTTCTCAAACTAACCACACTAACTAAACTGCCAGCATGCCTAAACTATATGCACTGCATTTGCAACTTCTCATGCTTAGTAAGACACTTCAATTTCTTTACACAGCCTGTTTTTGAGCTTTGGCTATGCCTTCTAAATAGAAGCTTGACATTTTCAACATATGATTGCCATCCAACAGCTACAGTAAATCAACCCTGTCCACCAAAACATAAGAAAATGAAAGAAGTTACAGTAAATTAAAATTAAGGTAATTATACTACCCATCAGATTCTATTTCCAGCACATAGAGCGATGAGGATGTTAGTGTTCTTCAGAAGTTTAGGACCAAAATTCCATAAGCCCTGGGCACTGGCTGTTCCAGTCGGGATAGTTGGAAACTAAAGCCTAAATCATATTGGAACTTTGAAATATCTGTTAGTGTTTACCAGTTTCATGATGGCTTTTTCCATGATGCATAATAAATTAGGTACTCCAAGACCTACGGGGGAAAGCGCCACTGAGTTTGAGGAGGTCCTGTAAAAGGTGTCCTTTGGAGGAACATTTCCCCTATATCTTTGTCAAAACACCATTCTTTTTTTTCCCCACATATTTTTATTTCCATTTCATTCTATACAATCACATGTTTACTGTGCATAACCGGAGCATGTAACATTGAGTAATAAACACAGCCTTCACTTATATAGAAAATGCCCCCTACAATACAAACCCAATATACCACCTTGGCCCACCATACACCCTCTTTCAACCCCCTCCAACTTTCATTCTTCCTTCTTACATACCCCTCTACTACCTACTTCCCCTCCCCCTCTATCACTCCCTCTCTTCATCCATTCCCTCCCTTCCTTCTCCTCCTCCTCTCTCTCACCCTCTCCACCCTCCTTCTTCTTTCGCTCAACTCCTCCCTTTGGTTTACTTCTATTACCTTCCAATATATTCAGCTTGTTCTATTTTAACACTAACATTAAAAAGCCACAGTATACAAGTGCAATCATGTACTTTAGAATTTAACACATATTATATTTCCCCCCTTCCCCCTCCCCCTAAAACCCCACCTCCCTTCCCTCCCCCCGACTTCCCAGAGCCCATACACGGTATAACTTTTTAACAATCACAGTCTGAAATGTCTCTACATTGAGCTCAGCTTCTTACTGTTACCCAAATTTTAAACAATTTAAGTTTAAAGTAAAACACCATTCTTGTTACTTATCTGACCCAACAGTGAAATACGTTGAAAACATCAACACCCTAATTAATAACCAAAAGCTACACACAAGCAGGAACCAAAGAAATAAATGTGTAGAATAAAGGTGCACATTTTCTAGAGAGAGAGAGAGAGGGAGAAGTTCCCTGATCATGGGTTCCAGCATGAGCCCAAAAGCTTGGAAGAATAAATAATTGGTCCTGGTGACTGACTCTGATTGGATGACTAAGGCCATTCTGCTTTTTCTCTCATTCTCATGGGCTGCTTGTCATTTTCCAGATGTGAATAACAGGAAATTAATCTACTAGGGTAATGTTTTGGGGGAGTACTAATCTCAAAAATGTCTTACCAATTGCATATTCTAAGGGTACTTCTCACAGACATCTAGATCTATCTGCATTCCAGGCACTGAACTATTTTCAAAGTGCATTAAATTAACGGTCTTCCCTTTTATTAGTAATATATTATAATAAAATAACTACTGATTACTAATAGCACATAGTAATTCAAGGGATGTATCAAAATGTAAGACTATTCATCCATTTGAACTGGCTTAATAGTTTCCTACAAAACCATTTGCTGCTTAATACATTCTTACAAAACCATTTGCATTTTATCACAGATGCATCAAGGTTAGCTTTCTCAAGCAACCTAAACTGTTCGTTTGTTTTGATATCCATAAGTCCTATTGCACGCGCTCACGTGCCCACTCCCATAATTTAATGCCCCACCCACGCCGTGCCCTCTCTGCATGCATGCATGACACCCCCCATTACACCATGCATGCGTACATGGCTTTCTTGGAGCCTGGGGAGGGCATAAATGGCCTCCCTGCCCCTGGAGAACCGCCGGAGGCTGGAAACAACTCATTTTCTGACTTCCTGTGGGCCCAGTAGGTCCATTTTTCTCCCTTCCCAGGCGCCAAAGGTGAACAATGTCCTCGGTCATTGACAGAGTGTGGGTCATCTTTCAGATCATTTCCACCTAGCTTGTATTTGATGTTCTGAATTTTATTGCCAATGTGTAGGACTGACATTTGTTAGCAGAGATTTGGAGTTGCCAATTGTTTGACCATTCAGATACAGTACATAATCTAGGTCATTTTGTAGGGTAGTAGAATTGCCTGTGGTGTTAAATAGTTTTACATTGTCGGCAAAGAGGATGCAGCTGCTTATAATATGATCACAAAGGTCATTTATATAAAGTACAAAGAGTATTGGTCCTAGAATGCTGCCTTGGGAACACCACTGTTAACTCGTGCAGGGATTGATAGCGTTTCCAATTTTGAGTACTTGTTGCCTGTTTGATAGGAATGCAGCTATCCACTTGGACAAAGATCCAGAAATGCCATAAGAACTTAGTTTCAATGGAAGTTTGTCATGTACCACTGAATCAACGGCTTGGCAGAAATCTATATAGATTGTTTTACCCTGGTCAAGTTGAGATGTCCAAATGTTTTTGCAATGTATGAGTTGAAGATTACAGGACATTTTTTTTTCCTGAAACCAAATTGCTTATTAGAGAGTAGGTTGTTTGACTCTAAGTGGAGGGTGATGGATTGGTTGATGATGGATTCCATGACTTTACAGGTGACACAGCAAAGGGAGACTGGTCTGTAATTTTCCACAAGGCTGGTGTCTCCTTTTTTGAAGTTAGGTGTGACTGTTGCTAATGGCCATAGGTCAGGCAAGGAGTTCATTGTAAAAGATACTTCATAGATGATGCTTAGAGGTTCAGCTAAGGTGGTGGAGAGCTTTTTTTAGAAAGTAGGCACATGTTCCATCAGAGCCAATAGAAAGAGATGGTTTTAGGTTGTGTAGTGCCTTTTTGATGGTATTTTCAATAAAATCAATGTGGATTAGATTATTGCAATTGTTGTGGTACGAGTAGGAAATGAGGGGCAGATGCCATTGGTGTTGACAAAGACTGAACTAAAAAAAGGCTTGAAGAGATTGGCCTTAACAGCATCATTGTTACAATCTTTACCATTTTGCCCTTTTAGAGGTGGGATGGTCTTTAAGTTTGGCGTTTACAAAATTGTAGAAGGCTCATTTGGATTTCGGGTGTAACAGCTCTTCCTCCTGTTTGCAATGGTAATTGGTACACCCTGTTTTTATTTGGCGGCATAAGGTTTTGTATCCATTTTTGAAGTTAGCTACATAGCCAGTTTTATTTTTCCACCAAAGGGATTTTTTGTTTTCTGATTGGAGTTTCCTTATTGATATGGGTAATTTGTTCTTTTTGGCTTTGGGTGTTACGAAAGGTACATATAGATTAATGACTCTTTGAACTTCAAGTAGAAAAGTGTTATAATAGTCTTCTGCAGTGTTGCATTCATTGAATGGGATTTGCCAATCTAGAGATAAGAAGTCAGTAGCTATGAGATCGTAGTTTGCTTTTTTGAAATTGTATTTAGGAGTCCTATTATGAAATTCTTTGTATAGATGTAAATTTAGACAAAAGTCAATCATGCTGTGGTCACTGTTGGAAAAAAGGTTCTTTGATATGAAGGCTATAAATTGTGTTTAAACTGTTGTATAAGATTAGATCGAGGCAGTTGTTGAATCTAGTGTTGATAATTACCAATTGAATGAGTCCTAAAGTAATGATGGCATTATACAGGGTTGTATGTATTATTTAAGATATGCACACATTTAGGGTCAAATTAATAAGAGGGAAATTGAGGTCACCAAGAAAGATAATGGGATATGGGCATTGTCAGGGTTCCAAATAGCATCTAAAAGTAAATCAGAGTCCAAGGCAAAGTATTGTTCAAAGTTCCAATTTATGAAGAGATTCATGTTGGCACATTTGGGAAAAACTGAATCTGAAAGCTTCCCAGTTTTCCCCACCCACAAGTTCAAAATCTTGCCCCCATACCCACAAGTACATCACATGGTCCAATCTTCCACTGCCATGCTGGCAGTTCCACCCATCCACTTCCGGTCAGGTGCAGAGGTGCAAAGATAAAGGATGACCTTGGCTTTCTAGAAAGAATTTTGTTATGGCTACATAACATCTAACTATGTACAATCCTCCCTCCCATTTTCCCACAATGGAAATAGTAGAGTAATAGAAAGTGTGGCAGGCCAAAGATCCAAAAGAAAAGATGGTTGCAGGCATGATGAGGCTGCCCATGTTAGTAATGTAGCTAGTCTGCTTGCATGATCAAGATCATAATCAGGGGCTTTGTAACATAATAGGAAGCAAATTGTGGTATTTAGTGATAGATCACAGATAATGGTCTCAGGAAGAACAAGCTCTTGTGTTACTTGAATATTTTTCAGATCTAGGGACTTTTTGTAGAAGATAGCAATGCCACCTCCTCTTCAGATTTCACGGTCAGACCGGTGGACATGGTAGTCACTTGTAGTAGTAATGGAGTCTGGAAAGGATTTATTTAACCGTGTTTTGCAGACAAATATAAGGTCAAATTGAGTCGTATTTAGTAGAAGAAGACATTCTGGCATTTTATTTGCGAGGGTTCTTGTGTTGAGTAGTTTTCATTTAAGATCTGTAGCGGTGAACCTGGATGATCTTGGGGATGTGCATGCCTAGTCTTGGATGTTGGGGTGTTGGGGCTGTTGGTTGTTGGGTTGTGGGGTTGTTGATTGTTGGTTACTGGGTTGTTGTGGTTGTAGGGACGTGGTAAATCTTCACAAATCTGTGAAAGCTATAAATTATTGCTTTGAGTAGACTGTCTACCTTGATACAAAGAGAAAATTAGCCTTACACACTAAGCATTTATGGTAGGTTTTATTACCCAAGTAAATTATACCTGTTACAGTTTACAGACTTTATTAGAAACAATAACCATTTTACAACCAACACCAATCAATCAAGAGCTCTTTATTGAGAGCTCTACCATTTTAATCTGTGGAAAGCCATTAAACTGACATATTTTTTTTTTATCAGACACCATTTCTAACTTTTATGAAAAATAGATTTTTCCATTTAGCTGATAAATGCAAAGTATCATCATTCAAAATACTGAACCAAAGAATCAGAAAAAGTCATCAAGAGGTGTTTTTTCATCTCCATGGCCAGGATAATTAACCTCTGGAAAGGCTCTACTGTTCACTTGGACTGTCTTCTAAATTCCCCTAAATAGAGGGCAGCTGTCCTGAGGGAAGCCATGTATTGATTTATAGACTCCCCTTCTTTTTGAGACCTTTGCCAGAATGCGTGCCGCCTGGCGATGTGGAATGGAGTTGAGGCGTAGTGATTTTTTAGTCTCTCGAACAGAGTCTCACAAGGCACAATGTGGATTGGCTCAAGAGCGGCTAGAACTCTAGCCGTCCCAAATATTTCGCGGCCACAGGAACTCAAATAATAGGCTTGCTTGCGACCGCTAGACAAGTCAGTGAAATCATTTGCCTCAAGGAAGCACTCAAAATGCTCCAAATATGCGTCCCAGATTGACAGACTAGTTAAACAACAGCCCTTTATTAGGCTAATTGCTACAATAACACGAGGCAGCTCCGGAACAGGCAACAGAGAAATCTCTGCTTCACAGCTCCTTATATATGAGCTGTCAAATGGGGCAGCCAATTGCGATGCTCCATTCTCCTGCCTCAGGCTGTCAAACGCTCAGCCAATCAGGGAGAGTTTCTATGTTGGCACGTTCGCAAAACATGGACAGAATATCCAGGATACGAGGGATCTGTAAATATTTTCATGGCCCTCTTTTTTACTTGTGCCATGTATAGGTCCTTAATGAAAGGCAGATCGGTAGTAATTGTTATTTTTTTTGCAATTCTAATTATCTCTGAAGTCTGTGTCTGTATATATTCACATTCTATCTCTCTATCTCTCTATCTCTCTATCTCCCTCCCTCCCTCCCTATCATTCATATATATATATATATATAGATAGATAGATAGATAGATAGATAGATAGATAGATAGATAGATAGATAGATATATAGATATAGATATATAGATATATAGATATATAGATATATAGATATAGATAGATAGATAGATAGATAGATAGATAGATAGATAGATAGATAGATAGATAGATATATAGATATATATATAGATATATAGATATATATATAGATATATATATATATACACACGCACGCACGCACGCACGCACACACACACATTAATGTTTGCTTTGTCGTGCTTTATTAAATATGCCAACCAACAGATTGTGGGCTACAAATCAGAAAGCCAGAGTATATATATCACACATTAAAGTCCAAAACAAATTAGTAGGACTCAATGTGGTGTGTGAAATTTGCCACAGATTTGTTTCTTTTTCATGACTAACACAGACTAATTTCTTGGAGATTTGTGATATCTATGATTCTAATGATATCTTTTTTCCCAGATGGGCAAATAACTTTGTGCTCATAGAGCAAAGAAAAACAATGGTTGCATGAAAAGAACAGCTATCACATTTCTTATTTTCTTTAGTTTTCTGTTGATATCCTTCTCCAGCCAAAACCCAGGACAGATAACAGTTGATGTGCTTGGTTTAATATTTTATTAAATTAGCTAATTCATTAAACAATTAACATATTCATTTCCTTCTCATGTTCTTTATATGAAGACAAATTTGCTGATATAAAAATGTACATACACATATTTTCTCGGTAGCTAAAAAAAATTTCATAGATTCTAAATTAGTCTGGTGAGATTAGTTAGAACAGACCTACACACACAAGTCCCATAACTAAAATACAATACAATATGTTGTGTTGATGTAAAAGCTAATTGAGGAAAATGATCTGATATCTAGTTAACATTATGCAGATTTAACCTTTCTATATAGTCCTACGATTTTATTGTTCCTTTTTATATGAATGAGTTATAATTTTATGTACTTTTGAAATGACATTCTGGCTATTACATGGGGAAGAAACGAAGTCTGCTCACTGTTGGAGACAGAGAAATGGAGCACTTTTCAAGTGTTGTAAATATAGTTAGTATTTTATTCACTGAATTTATAAACTGTGCTGCTCTCCTACCAAGCATCCATAGCAATGAACAGTGTGCGTATATATTTTGTGTGTGTGTGTGTGTGTGTGTGTGTGTGTGTGAGAGAGAGAGAGAGAGAGAGAGAGAGAGAGAGAGAGAGAGAGAGAGAGAGAGGGAGAGAATACAAAATGAAATCAATATAGGGGAGTGGCCTGTCACCGGTCGGCAGCTTAACAGAGCTGCCCCCAGAATTCAGGACCGTTATCTACTCAATATCAAGAAGATAACTCTTTTTTCAGACAAGAAAAAAGCAGTGAGGAATCTCAGCTGGTAAGAATCTTCTTTGAAGTTCACAGTTTGTTTCTTTGTGAGCTGTGGACGGAGGGGGAGGATCAACCCATAGCTGAGTCATTCAACTCCGACCTGAACTTCGCAGCTGTTATCCACAGCACAAAACAGGATCCCCTTCCCCTCAGGACAATCTTTAGAAAAGAGACTATTAAAAATCAATACGAGCAAAGACCAACTTGTGAACTTTAAAACCTTTCTCTATCTGAAATACCAGCTTCAATGTTATAAAAACCTCTTTTGTTTAATTGTCTTCAAAATGGCGTTTACAGCTTCTGCATTTGTTATCTCCGGCTTCCTGCTACAGAACTAAAGAAATAATCTCTTATAATTTAATTAGAGCTACTCCCTTAAAGCTTTCAAGACTCTTTGTTGATTCAGAGACATTCCAAACATTCCAAACGGACTTTCTCTTTTGAAATCCTCCGTAAAACCCCTTGTAAAAAAAGAAAAAAAGAAGGAAAAAAAGGGGGGGGGAGGAATTTCTTTTTCTCCACATAGCACAGTGGATTAGTAATTTAGAATAAATAATTAAAACCAAAATATAATGGCATCCAAATCAACCTCTGTTAAATTACCTCCGAAAACGTCTCCCATACCTGGCACAAAGTTGCAGCCCCCACCATCTATGCCCCCTAGTGGAGATGTACTAACAAAAGAATTTTTTCTGGAAATGTTCCAAAAATCCAGAGAACAGAACTTAGAAATGTTTAAAGAATTCAGAGAACAGAATCTAGAAATGATTAAAGATTTCAAAGATGAAATAAGGAATGAGATGGAAGTTCTATATGACAAATTCGATACCAGGGTCACTAAAATGAATGATAATATGATGGGAATTGTAAATGTGATAACAGAATATATTTCTGGAATGGAAGATAATTTAGAAACTCTCAATGAAGCTAAAACTAACCTGATATCCAAACTGAAGTGGTGGAACAAAAAATTGATAATGCTGAAAACAAATTATTATGATACAGTATAAGCAGATGGAGCTTGCATTAAGAGTGAGGGGGCTGCGTGAAGAAAAGCAGGAGAACCTAAAGCAAATGTTTTCTGAAGCTTTTGACCGTCTGGTGGGAAAACCGGGATCCAATTCTGATTGGCAGATTGACAGGATTTTTCGTGTTAATTCATGGGCGGCAAAACAAAGGCAACTTCCCCGAGACGTGGTAATATACTTTGTTACAAGAGAATCTAGAAATATGATACTACAAGAGTCCTACAATACTAAGCTTCAAATTGGTGGACAGGACCTGATTGTTTTGAAAGAAATACCGCCTCAGATGCTAAGAGCCAGAAGAGATTATGCTTTTCTGGTGGAAGAGCTCAGAAGGCGTCAGATACAGTACAGATGGGATGCCCCATTCGGTATTATAGTTACAATGGACAAACAAAGATATCGTCTCAGCTCTGTATGGAAAGCTCGTGATTTCTATCATAAGATTCTGAAGATGGGATACCCTGAACCTTCGGGATATGGTGAAAAACCACGAGACGAACAAGATAAACAGCAAACCACACAACCATTAGATAAAATGTATCATCTCCCTCTTCCGGAAGGGCAAGGAGTCAAGGAAAAAAGATCCAACCGTAAGACCACCAGACAAACGGATAAACAAGCTACTATGCAACAATCTCAACAATCATTGGCCACTGACCAAGGTGCTACTGCAACAAGCTCAGAAGCTGTGGGAGGAGCCAAACCAAAGGTGAGACAGGCCTTGCGGGAGGCTCTAAAAAGCTTCAGGCAACCAAAAATGACAACTAAGATTTTGACATGGAATGTTAACGGACTGAACTCTCCACAGAAAAGAAAGAAAATATTTCATTATCTTAAGCAGTTTAAGAATGACATAATTTGCTTGCAAGAAACTCATATCAAATCAACCGATCAAAAATATTTGTTTAACCCCAAACTGGGCCAACATTTTGCGACCTCAGCCATGGAAAAGAAAAATGGCATAGTAGTATATTTAAGAAAAGACATTAAAGCTGAGCTAATTGAAGCAGATCCCTTTGGAAGATATATTGCATTAGATTTAATCTTAGAAGGGAAAAAGACGTTACTATTGGGAATTTATGCTCCAAATCAACAACAAGATGGATTTTATAGAAACCTCCATGCTAAATTAGTACAGTGGGATTTTGAGTCTTGTATATTAATGGGTGACTGGAATGGCGTGATCGACACCAAAAGAGATAAGAAGACAGCTCGACCGAACACCAAATTTCGAGCTAAGTTACCCAAACCCTTTTTTGACATGCTGGACGACTTTGAATTGCGAGACGCTTGGCGCGAGAGGCATGCAGAAGAATATGACTTTACCTTTTTTTCCAATAGACATCAATCTCTTTCAAGGATTGATTTTATACTAATTACAAATGATTTACTTTGTAGGGTGAAGAAGATAAAGATTATGGCGAGAGTTCTTTCAGACCATAATCCAGTCTGGATGGAATTGGGAAGGGTAGCCCAGGCAAGAAGGTCCTGGAGGTTGAATGAAAATTTATTTAGATATGAAAAGTATGTTAATGATTGTAAAAAATTGCTATCGGAATATTTTGTCTTCAATATGAACAAGGGTACATCTTTGGAATATGTATGGGATGCAAGCAAAGCGTATATGAGAGGAGTATTAATTAATATAAATAAAATACATAGATACAAACAAGGGCAAAAACGAAAAGAATTGGAAGAGGAAATTAAAGGGAAAGAGTCAGAATTAACATTGAATCCAGGAGATACAAAGATTAGGGAAACAATTGCTATATTAAAATCTCAGTTTGATATGCTGATCTCTGACCAGGTAGCTACTAGTTTATTATATGCTAAACATAATACTTTCTGCAATGCAAATAAACCCGGTAGGTGGTTGGCTTATCAGATTAGAAAAAAAAGGAAAGCTCGAAATGTATCCAAATTGTGTTACAGAGGGAAGGAAGTGTTTCAACAGGAAGAGATTCAAAAGGTATTTCGGGAATTTTTTACAGAGTTGTATAAAGGGGATAAAATTAAGGACGGAGATATAGACAAATACCTAGATAAAGAGAAAATCCCCCTAGTCAGAGAAGAACATAGGCATAAGCTGAACCAACCTATAACCTCTGGGGAAATTTTGCAGGCAATTAAACAATTAAAGTTAGGGAAAGCACCAGGTACAGATGGTTTAACAGCTGTTTATTATAAATATCTACAGTTAGAAATGGTAGAACCCCTCAGAGAACTATTCAATAAAATTCAATCGGGAGGGAAAGTGCCTCCCTCGTGGAAGACTGCGTTCATATCGTTGATACCCAAAGAAGATCAAGACCTTACCCAACCAAAAAATTACAGACCTATTTCATTACTCAATGTAGATTATAAATTTTTTACTAAAATATTAGCAAATAGGCTAATGGGGGTAACTCAGCAACTGATACATACCGATCAAACTGGTTTTATACAGGGCAGACAGATGAAGGATAACGTTAGATTAATTATCAACGCTTTAGAATACCTGGGAAAGAACAATCAAATCCCGGCCGCATTCATATTTTTGGATGCGGAGAAAGCCTTTGATCGAGTTAATTGGCAATTCCTGCTGAAGACATTGCAAAAAATGCAGATAGGAGATGGCTTTTTACGGTCAATTGGTGCAATATATCAGCAGCAAACAGCCCAGATCATTGTCAATGGAAGTCTGACAGACTCCTTTCAAATTGAAAAAGGTACAAGACAGGGCTGTCCTCTGTCCCCATTATTGTTTATTATAACTTTGGAAATACTGTTGAATAAGATACGGGGCCTGGGCGGTCTAAAAGGGATCAAAATTAGATAGCAAGAATATAGAGTTCGTGCATTTGCGGATGATCTGGTTATAATATTGGAGCAACTGCAGGAAACTAGTAGGGTATTATTGAATACGATCAATCAATATGGTCAAGTCTCGGGATTTAAAATAAATCTAGGAAAAACCAAAATAATAGCTATAAATATGACTATCAAACAGAAGGAAGAACTGGGGGCGACGCTAAGATGTGAGGTAGTTAAAAAAGTTAAATATCTTGGAGTTAATATTTTAATCTCAAATGGGAAATTATACAAGTATAATTATGAACCACTTTGGCATAGTACACAGTTGGAGTTGAAAAGGTGGGAAAAACTGCATTTGTCCTTGCTGGGTAGAATAGCGGCAGTAAAAATGAACATTTTACCAAAATTTTTATTTCTTTTCCAAATGTTACCAATACTTAAAAGAGATGCGAATCTTCTAGAATGGCAGAAGGGTATCAACAAATTTGTGTGGGCAGGAAAGAAGCCGAGGGTAAAGATGAAAATAATGCAAGATGCACGTGAAAGAGGAGGATTGAAATTACCTAACTTAAAATTATACTATGACGCAGTGGCATTATCTGCAATTAGTGATTGGATTCATCTAACTAATGACAGAATTTTGAATATCGAGGGATATGATTTGTTATATGGTTGGCATGCTTACCTGTTATTTAACAAAAAAATGGATAAGAAATTTAAAAATCACATCTTAAGAAATGCTTTATTGCGGGTTTGGAAAAAATATCAACATAAACTAAATGATAAAGTGCCCATGTGGGCAATTCCTAGACATGCAATTGAAAATATGAATGTAGAACAAAAACTCGATAGAACCACCTATAGACAACTTCTTATCTCAGAAAGAGGGGTGATGGAACTAAAATCTTTAGAGGTACTTAAAGAAGAGAAGGTAGTTCAAACGTGGTTTCAGTATGGTCAACTACAAGCTAGGTGGAAAACAGATCAAAAAATTGGCTTTGTAAAAGTTGAGGATAATTTGTTTAAACAAATAAGAGATCAAAGCTCAATGCATATAAAGAGGATATATAATGTATTAGTACAGATGGATTCTGAAACGGAACTGATTAAGGATTGTATGATAAAATGGGCTCAGAATGTCGAGGAACCAATAATGCTTGAAACATGGGAAAGAATCTGGGTAAGAAATGTGAAATTTACACAAGCACAAAACTTGAGAGAAAATTTTTATAAGATGTTTTATAGATGGCACCTAGATCCTAAAAAGCTTGCCTCTATGTATCCAAATGTTCAACCTAAATGTTGGAGATGTGGTTCTTGTGATGCTACATATTTTCATATATGGTGGACATGTCGTAATGTTAAGGCATTTTGGATAAAAATATGGTGGATCCTGCAAAACATCTTCAAAAGAAGGATAAAATTTACCCCCCAGTTGTTTTTACTGGGTATATGCATTGATTTTACAGTAGCAGAGACTAATTTGATCCTGTATTTAATAACGGCAGCAAGACTCTTGGTGGCGCAGTATTGGAAGAAGAAAGATTTACCTATAATTCAAGAATGGACTTTGAAAGTTATGAACTTAGCCGAAATGGCCAAAATCTCAGCATATCTCAAAGAACATTCAAACAAGAGATACAAAAGAGACTGGAAAAAGTGGATTGATTACATAAAAAGTAAATATGGGACTAAAAAACTCCAGATAGCTTATGCTTAGTATCAGTAATAATTTAAATTGTTTTAAAATTGGGTAACAGTAAGAAGCTGAGTTCAATGTAGAGATATTTCAGACTGTGATTGTTCAAAAATTATACCACGTATGGTCTTTGGGAAGTCGGGGGGAGGGAAGGGAGGTGGGGATTTGGGGGGAGGGGGAGGGGGGAAATACAATATGTGTTAAGAAAAATAAATAAATAAAAAAAAATTGTAAAAAAAAAATGAAATCAATATAAACACTAAATAGCAATAAAATGCAAATACTATACAACATTAAAAACTAAATGGGTAAGGATATTATTTACATCTCTTGCATAGTAAAATATCAAAAAGGTAATTTTATCTCCTTCTGAAAGAATTATTTGAGAGGGTAGCAATATAATTAGTGATTAAAATGTTGGATCAAGTTTCAAAACCCCTTTGAGTCAAAAAAAGGTCAATGAACGGCTTTACACCTATCACTCTCTTTCAGCCCAACTGACTTTACAAGGTTTGAGGGGAGGGGTTTGATAAAAATCATCCAACTTTTTTTCTTTAAAAAAGCTACCAAGCATATGATGGGGGGGGGGGCAATGTGGTCAGATGACAACTCTCACAATTCTTAATATTCACCATCATGCAAGAGCTACTGAGAACCACGTTCATAAAAATATGCAGGCACTTCTAGCATAGGGTATTGCCGGCTGAAACTATGCCATCACTTAGACCCAGGAAGTACTCAGAAGCCATTGAAAAAAAAAATATTGTGACATCAATCAATGCATTTTTATATTAGCTGTCATTTTTAGAGATTTCAAGCCCAGCATCACAAAAGGACAACGCAAGAGTCATTTAATGAGAGGCAATTAACATGTGGATCATTATAATCATCTCTTTTTCTCCATCCTCCAGAAAAAAAGGACCAGCACACCATATGGAACTTGGCCGCAACTATTCAGGCATTCAGTGACCTAAACGCAAAAAATATGATTGGATATACTATCTATTGCTTCCTATAATTGCCTGCAATCAGATATAGTGCCTGTTTTGAAATAGTGTCAGACCCTCCCTATCCCTCTCCTCTACACTCCATCCCATTTATTAATAATAACACAAGCTTTTATCAAATTAACTGGACTAATCATAACAGGTGTGAATCATTATCTCTTTCAGGTTTCCTAGATTAATACCACTAGCCAGTTTCAATTTATTTCGGAGCATACATTCAATTTCCCCCCCGTTTGTTAAGACACTGGTATAAAATCTTTTAAAAAACCACATCTTTTCACATTAGGTTTTGGAATTAAACAATTTACATTTATGGAAGGCGGTGTGATTTTAATATTTTTTGATTTCTGTGTACCACCCAAGGACTTTGATAGTTGACAGTTCAGAAGTTATAGAAGAGCAGGCAGAGCTGGGGTTAGAGTTAAACATGTTATAACTTAGGGTCCTTATGTCACCACAAATGATCCAGTTCCAAATCCCCTTGAATTCCTTTGGTCAATTTAGTGCTGACCATTAATTTGCTATATTCTTGTATATATACTTGAATAAATCTTCTGTACTCAACTTAATGTATGGCCCTGACTCTTTGCACCTGGCAGACATCGTCTTCAGACAGACTTGAAAGAACTTCTGTCTTCAACTCCGGAAGGCATCATAAGACATTACTGTACTATGGGGTCAAGGGCTCATTCAGAGAATTTTCACATGACCTCAATGATCACTTAATTGATTTTGTTATAGCTTAGCATAACAATAGTATGCACATTTTAGACATAGCTAGTCTAGTTAATAATCCTTATTCAACAATCTTGGTTAATCAATCCAACACCTACAATGATATCTGAACCAGGCAACACAGGGGATTTTTATTATTATTATTTTATTGCTGAAAGTCCAAGAAGAAATAGCAATTCAGTTGATTCTCTTCTGCATTATTCACTGGGAACAATTTATTGTTTTTCCTTCCTTCTCTCTCTCTCTCTCTCTCTCTCTCTCTCTCTCTCTCTCTCTCTCTCTCTCTCTCTCTCTCTCTCTCTCTCTCTCTCTCTCTCTCTCTCACACACACACACACACACACACACACACACACACACACACACCGGCAAATGACACAGTCTTAAACAGTACCATCATCATCACTACAATGTCCATTAGAAGACATGAATCATGATTTTAATCTCTCTTCCCTTTTGGATTCGTATTTCTCTCTTTTTCTCTTTTTAATCAGCTCTTTTTCATATCCCTACTGAACTGGCAAGCTATTCTACAAGGTTTACGTATATTTCACCCTGCCTCCCAAACCCCCCTTCTGCCTCATTATTCATCTTATAGTAGCATGTGCTCAGCAGGCTTTCTAACTAATGAACAGCTTGTGTGTGGGGGGTTTTTTTGGCCATTTTTTTTATCCCTCTAGCATCTCCTGTCCATCCAATTAATAGATCCATAGTGATTTCAGCTGAGATAAGAATCAAGTGGTCTCTTGTTTACAGCAGCTTCTTCTTCTTCTCTTTCTCAATTTTTTTATATTTTTTTTATCAATGCATCTAAACAGCAATCCCAGCAGCACAGATGCACCTCTAGACTTTTGGAGAATAAATATATCACAGCACAGATGGAGCTGCTGGCCTGGAACTTTCACTCTGAGCATCCACCTAAAACTTGTCATTAAAGCAAGCAGTGCTGCTTCTCTAGCTGTGCTCTTGTGTGGAGAAAGAAAGCTGTCCTGCCACAATGGAGGAGGCAACAAAAATTCCTGGCTTGAACAGATCTCCCCCATCCTCCGTAGACCTTGTAACAAGCAGCACCCTGGACTCAATCTCTCTTTAGAAAGAGAAAAAAAATGACAGCTTCATGGTATTACCCGTTTCATACACAGAAGAGCTTCACATCACCTGCTGAAAAGGACATAAAATGGGTCATTTTGGGTTGTGTTTAGTATAACTGCCTAGCCATTGTAGTTAGTCGTTAATATACATTGAATTATGGCTTAGCATCATAGCAGTAGCAATCACACTTAGACTTATATATTGCCCTATAGTGCTTTACAGCAGGGGATCCTCAATTACCTCCAATAGACCGATTAGATCCCACAGATTAGGCCTCCTCCGAATTCCATCCGCCGGCCAATGCCGACTGGCGACCACCCGGAGGAGAGCCTTCTCTGTGGTTGCTCCGACCCTCTGGAATGAGCTCCCCATGGAGATTCAAACCCTCACCACCTTCCAGGCCTTCCACAAAGCCCTTAAAACCTGGCTGTTCTGACAGGCCTGGGACTAAAGAGCTTTTGCCCCCCCCCCCTCAAATGGTATGGTTGTTGTGTGCTTTTAAATTGTGTATTGTTCTGTTCGTCTTTTTTATTCCTTATCTGTACCCCTTCCCTTGACTTGGATTGTGAGCTGCCTTGAGTCCCCTTCGGGGAAAAGGGCGGCATATAAATGAAATAAATTCAATTCAATTCAATCTGTGGGCTACAGCCTATTGCTGGGCTGCGGCCTACCCCCCAACCAAGGGCTGGCGCTTGCAGCCCCACTCGGGTGAGTGGCAGATGCCAGCATTTACAGATGAAGCTGTGAATGCACACACATGTATCTGCCCTTCACAGAAAACCATCCCCTCTTCTCCCCTTGTGCCAGGCCGACAACCTGGAAAGGTTAGGGAACACTGCTTTACAACATTCTCTGAGATGTTTACTATTGAGGGCATATTGCCCCCCAACAATCTGGGTCCTCATTTTACTCAATTTTGGAAGGATGGAAGGCTGAGTCAATCGTGAGCCTCTTTGGGATTGAACTTCAGGCTGCGGGCAGAGTTTGCCTGCAATACTGCATTTAACTACTGTGCCAACAGCTTCCTCCTCATGTATGAAGTCAACTCTTCAACAATACAAGGTTGTGAAAACCATGGATTAGCATCACGTGGGAACAAGATCATTGGCAATCAGGAGGGATTAAAGGGGGAGCAAACAGTTAAATGGGGTGATGCTGTGTTATTTGAAACAACTTTTAATGGAGTTGTAGCAGCACTGTAACAACTGCTAAAATCATATCCCTTCAGAGTTCGGACTCTGAAACAAGGAAGCAAGAATAACATTTTTTCCTAGGCTGGAAAATACTTGTATTATATTTAACTTTTCCAATGCATTTTCATTATTAGGCTGCATTAGTAATATTCTAATATGCATGAGCACCAATGGATAATTGCATTCTGGTTTTCTTATTGATTCAGATTCTTATCAAAAATGCAAACCAGGCTCCTGGTAAATTATTTTTCATAAAGGCGAAAACAAAATTATCTTCCACTCCCTACAGTCACATTTGGAAATGTGAGTAATCTATAAAGAGGCAGTTTTTCTGCCCACCTCTGAACATCCAACTGAGATTTCCTTTCTAAAAGGATATAATGTAATCAAAGGCCATTTGAAAAAGGAGATGTGTAATCAAAGGCTATTTGAAAGGTCCCCAAACCAGCCAAATTGCTGACTGAAATGGAGCTGAAATAACACATAGACCTGATCAGTCTCAACATGTTCCAACACATTCTAGCCATCTACCTTCAAATCAAGTATCAATTGAATAGGGTGAAAGAAACATTGTCAAAGAATCAGAGAAGCCACGTGGTTCGGTGTTCATAGTTTCTTTATGAATTATATGGATGTCTTGCCTTATCAGAATATATGCCACAGTTATCAATGTACACTATATTGCCAAAAGTATTCGCTCACCTGCCTTTACTCGCATATGAACTTATATTGGCTCCCAATAGATGTTCAGGTGCAATTCAAGTTTCCTGGTTATTGCCTTTAAAGCTTTAGATACCATAGAACCAAGCTACTTGCAGGACTACCTGCTCCCCTCAACCTCTGCCTGCCACATGCCACGTGCTCCAGATCTCTGCTGACTGATGTCTAATGGATGTTGTTACAAATTCTCCACCCAATACTCATATTAATACAGAACAGATAAATGAAAACCAGTCTGATAAAATCCAGACTAAGTATAATTAGCACAAAGAATAATGAAAAAAAGTCATTAATTTGGAGAAGTCACGTTATAACTGATATGCATCTGTAGGATAATAAAAATGAATGAAGCATGGAGTAGACTAAGGAAATATCTAGCCACATTATGAGCACTAATGCAGTGTCAGTGACTCAACAATGAATCCAAAGGGGGAAAAAATACTAACAGCAATTCAGTTGGGAAGACATAATCACAGGTTAAATACTGTAAGTTCATATGCGAGTAAAGGCAGGTGAGCGAATACTTTTGGCAATATAGTGTATCTTCTGTGACAAAACCACAGCCCTTTTCCGGTGCTTTCTGGCAAAAGAATGCCAGAAATGAGTTAATAAGTTCATCAATAAGAGAAAAATGTTACGTTGTGTTGGTTAGGTCAAACTGGCAAATGTGCTTAGAAAAATGGGAATTCTAGATTATTTCATTGTCTTATGAGAAACCTATATACAGGTCAGAAAGCCATCATCCAAACAAAACATGGTGAAATAAACTGGTTCCAGGTTGACAAAGGAGTGTGAGAAGGCTGCATACTCTCTCCCCTTATTTATTCAACCTATTCAGAGTAAGTATATATATATATATATATATATATATATATATATATATATATATATATATATATATATATATATATATATATATATATATATATATATATATACACACACACATACACACACACACACACACACACACACATATATATATACATACATAGATATATATATATACATATATACATATATACATATATATACATATATATACACATATATACACACACGCACACACATATATATATATATATATATATATATATAGGGAAGCTTGACTGATAGAAGATGAGCATGGTTTTAAAATTGGAGGAACAAATATCAATAACCTGATGACACTAACCCAACAGCCAGAAACATAAAAGGATTTGCAAGCCCTAGTGCTAAAAGTCAAAGAGAACATTAAAAAATCAGATTGAAATAAAATAAGGAGAAGATCAAATTAATGACAACAGGTAGAACAACCAGCCTTAGAATGGATAGTTTCTGCCTTTTAGAATCCGCCATCAACAGCAATGGAAAAAGTCAGGAAATAAGCCAGTAGCACTTGGAAGAGTAGCCAGGAAGGCCTTGCAAAAAATATTCAAACAGTCAAAATATATCTTGTGTGACAAACCAACAGCACTTTTCAAGTGCTTTTTAGGAGAAGAGCAGACTGAGCTTGAAGGCAAAGTTAAATGGACTATCAATATGGAGTCACTATATTGGCACAAAAGCCCCAAATCCAAACCCCCATGAATTCTGTTGACCCTTATCTAGCGACAATTTAGCTCTGACCATTAGTTGCCTAGATTCATTTGTGCAGGTAGCAGTAATAAACTCTTCTGTGCTTTGAACTCAACAAATGTTCCTGGTTATTTGCACCTGCAGCTTTCTAGTAAAGGAAACCAAATCCAGGGGGTATAGCTCATGGTGTATCTTGCCACTAGGAAAAATGGCGATCTTACAAAAGCAGGAGATTGGCATGATTGGGGGCCTGGAAATTCACCAAGTACTGATATGAACACCTTTATACATGACTTATTTATATCAAGCTCCTGTAAGCAATTTTTTTTTTTCTTTAGAGTAGTGAATAGCTCTCCTTCACAATTAGATAGATCTTAGGTTTAGTTGCAACATCAACCATAAAATCCAGTGCATATTTCAAAGCATTTTGAAAACATCTAGTCAGGACTAAAATATATATATATATATTTATTTATTTATCAGCACAAATATAACAAATGTAACAAAAAGGCAACAGTAAAAAATATTGGGTTTCTGTCTGGATGGTCTCTTGTGACGAGCCGAAGGACAGAGAATGGAAGTGTGACCTTCCTCCCATATTTGGGCATACCAGGGGTTGTGACTTTAAATATATACCTTTCACCCTGGCCTGGCTGATAAGGAGTCGAGCTCTGTAGCTCAATGGTTAACACATCTGCCTAAGAGGCAATAGAGCACAGGTTTGATTCCCAGCAAGGGTATGGCTAGCTGATGAGAGCTAAATAGCTTGAAATAGATCTATACTAGTCTCCCTTTATTTATTTATCAGCACAAATATAACATACATACATACATACATACATACATACATACATACATACATACATACATACATACATATATATATATATATATATATATATATATATATTCCATGCATCAATCTTTTAAGCAAATGGTTTGGAAGGGTTGTCTGTGTGCTTTTGCTTTAAATTGTTGCAGTCAATTGCTATTCCTTATGGAAAACCCAAATCACAAGATATTTGCAAGGCAAACCATATATTCTGCCCTTTCTTAATTCTCCATGGTCATTGAACCTCATGAAATAAAAGTGTAACAGACTTTATGTGAAATGCAAGGGACCTTATTTCTCACCTCTGCTGAAGGAACTCCCTCTGGTGGCCGACAATGCAGCACAATCATTCCTTCAATTGGGACTTCCTTGCCCTGGGGGTCTTGTTCAAAGTTTTTGCGTAAATCTGTAAAGAAGAATTTGCAAGGGTTAATCACTCCAAACAAGGTCAACCGTCTCTTGCAGGAAGCGCAAATGTTGGATTTAGGCACTAAGCCATCCTATTCTCCAAAGCACCTGAAAGCAGGACAAGAGACAATGGATGGAAACTAGTCAATGAGAGAAGCAACCTAGAACTAAGGAGAAATTTCCTGACAGTTAATCAGCGGAACAACTTGCCTCCAGAAATTGTGAATGCTTCAACACTGGAAGTTTTTAAGAAGAGATTGGACAACCGTTGGTCTGAAATGATATAGGCCTTCCTGCCTGAGCAGGGGATTGGACTAGAAGACCTCCAAGAGTTGATTATGTAATCTGTATATGGGCTTGTTTAGTTTTTGTTATATATGCAAATGTTCCCTGTTACCAGCTCTCTGATTGGCTGGTCATTTGACAGTTGCTTTGGGCTCGAGTATAAATACCCTGACAGTTGCAGGGACGTTTTGAATCGCTTGTCATCTCACAATAAACATCTTATTCTCTGATTCCATGGCTCCTGCGTCTTTCCCTCAAACATATTCAACAGTTTTGGCTTGATGTAATGTGTCCATTGCTAGTATTCTTAGTAAGACACAGCTTATACCTCAGAGTGTTTCTTAACCCAGTAAATTGTCAGTGAGTCAACAAGTTATATTATATTACAAGCTGATCAGAAATAGCTATATGAGATGGGTGACTATATGAATTGATTAAATAAATAAATATTCATAGGTAAACAAGCCAAGCTTTAGCATATGTCAGCCATTCCAGATAAATCAGACTGGAAACACAACCGCATGAGCTAATTCTACTTTACTATAAGGCTACATTAACAGATTCTTGCAAGTCTTAAGGCACAAACGTCCCACTGCCACTTTTAAGCATCTGCTGAATGGTCCTTCCTAAGTTTCTTTTTGTGAGGTTTAACCATGGGAACACCCCCTTCTCTTGTCTAATTGTTTCCTAGGCATCATCTCTTTGCCTCATTCCCCAAGGTCATTCACCCATTTCATTACAACGTAATGTTTGAATCTTGCAAAAATTAACATTGGGAAATTAACATTATGGGAAGCCTTATAGCAATAGCAATAGCAGTTAGACTTATATACTGCTTCATAGGGCTTTCAGCTCTCTCTAAGCGGTTTACAGAGTCAGCATATTGCCCCCAACAACAATCCGGGTCCTCATTTTACCCACCTCGGAAGGATGGAAGCAGAGGTGGGTTCCTACCAGTTCGCACCAGTTCGGTAGAACCGGTTCGTCAAATCTACCAAACCGGTTAGAAGAGGTTCCACCAGAAAGCAGGCCACACCTACAGAAGAGGTTCCAAAAATTTTTGAAACCCAACACACACACACACACACACACACAGAAAGAGAAAGAAAGGAAGAAATAAAAAAAAGAAAGAAAAAGCGAGAGATGAAAGAAAAAAAGGAAAAAGGGACAGAGAGACAAAAGGAAGGAAAGAGAGAGAGAAAGAAAGAAAGAAAGAAAGAAAGAAAGAAAGAAAGAAAACACATGGCCGGCAAGCCACTCCCACCAGGTCACATGGCCGGCAAGCCACTCCCACAAAGGAGGCCACACCCACAGAGTAGGTTCGGAAAAAATTTGAAACCCACCACTGGATGGAAGGCTGAGTCAACCCTGAGCCGGTGAGATTTGAACAGCCGAACTGCAGAACTGCAGTCAGCTGAAGTAGCCTGCAGTGCTGCATTTAACCACTGCGCCACCTAGGCTCTACAGCTTACAGCCTTACAGCTGACGTATTGTACACATGAGAAATATAAGAATAATATTTACATTTTAAGGTCCCACCTCTTTTTAAAGAAATTCACACCGATATACAGTATGTTTATTTAGTGTGTATTTTGTTTATCAACTGTTTGCAGTTATGATTGTAATTTTTTAAAAAAGTAATTTATGGCCAATCCCTTGCATTTACAACCTATGCATTTTTTTAAAGCAAAGTAAGGCTGAAGTCAGATCATAACCCCAGTCTCAGTTTTACTCAGTGGATACTCCACTTAACAACCAAGTTGCCAGCCCCAATTGTGATCACTAAATGAAGACAGCTTATATGCAACAATTTTCCCAGCACGTTCCAAAAATTGATTAAGCAGAAATGAATCAATCAAAACCAAGCAATGAGAATCAACCACAAGGAATAATTTTTTTTAAAGAAGTTAATACCTTTAATCTTCTAGGTTAAATAAATAGAACTTAAATTATAAAATATGTTGTTAATGTTGCATTTGAAGTACATGTTGTTAAGTCACCAGGTTCTAAGTATGGTAGGAAAATCTATTTTTCTAGCAGTTGTGTATTTTTATCAACTGCCAGACATTTGCAAATATGATAAATATAAAAAAAATTAAACATTGATGTTATATATGTTGACAACAGCAATATTACTTTATGCACGCAAATGGAAGGATGTAGAGATGGCTAAATTGATTACTTTGATAAAAAAAACAAACAAGTACTTTTGTTTCTACTTGGAAACCACTTCTGTAATGTGCTTGTGTTGTTATAGAAATTGCTACTTTATACTACTACGTATAAGTAAAAACTTGAGGTTCAATGTTACTTCTTATTCTACTGCATCAAAGGGAAGCAGAAATCAATGGCTTTTCTTTCTTTTTCCCTTCTCTCTACACTTTTCTCTTGAAAAAGCACTTTGGAGGATGGACACCTGGCTCTTCCTCTGGCCTTGGCAATTTAATAATTATTTAAACTACTCTACTTACTTAACCCAAAATATATTGGAGAGATAGCAAGCTGGGAGAACCAGCTTGCACAGAACGTTGCCTCAAGGATTATATTATAATGAAAAGGTTAAATGATTCCAAACTAATAGGAATCTGACTCAAATGAGACATTGATTGAAGTCTTTGAATGTCAGAATTGATCAATAAGCATAGATCTGTTATTTGACATAGAAGGAAGCTCCATTATGGACAATGGGGTCGAGCAAGAAAACAGGTATTTATTTATCCCTAAGAATATAACAAAAAGCTCAACAACCAATAAGTTAGTTCTAATGGACTGAAGGGAAGCTAATTAGGAATAATCAGATTTTGGACTAGGCTGCATATCTTTCAAATCTGGAAACTGATTTAAGTCCTTCTTCCCCCGCAGAAAGGCTGAAGCTATCAGAAAATATTTCCTACTGCATTTGGATGCTTTTCAAAGAGATGCTATCTTCTTTTCCTCCCACTCATTCACATCTGCTTGGCTTACACACTCTCTGATTTTTTTTCTTTAAATGAAAAGCAGAGCTGTGTTTAGCAGATAATTTTTGAGAAAAAAATAATCTTTTTTTCCCCAATTACATGAGCATCAAATAAATAAATAATAAAGTATGTGCATTGGCAGTACATGTATTAAATATGCCTCTCTACCCTGATTTCCTCCAGATGTTTTGAGACTATGGCTCCCCAAATTCTCAGCTAGCTTGGCTGAGATGATTGCAAATAACAATGAGCCATATCTATATCTATATATCTATATATCATCTATATATCTATATATTATCTATATATTATCTATATATTATCTATATATCTATATATCTATATATCTATATATCTATATATCTATATCTATATATCTATATAGCTATATAGCTATATAGCTATATAGCTATATAGCTATATTGCTATATAGCTATATATCTATATAGCTATATAGCTATATAGCTATATCTATATAGATATAGATATAGATATAGATTAGATATAGGTATAGGTATAGGTATAGGTATAGGTATAGGTATAGGTATAGGTATAGGTATAGGTATAGGTATAGGTATAGGTATAGGTAGATGTAGATGTAGATGTAGATATAGATAACAAGCAACCAGCTTTCATTCGTGTCCTTTTTGTCCATTGCTAAATCTGTTTGTATTGATTAAAGGGTTCCTATGTGGACAAAAGATCAAGATCTAATGAACATTGTAAACAATGGAATGTGCTGAAATGGGTAAATTGACATTTGAAATTAGAGAACAAGAAGATGAACAATTTTATAAGATGTGGAACGTGTTCTATCAATGGATACAATTATCATTAATCTTGAATTGTAATATTAGAATGGGATAGGAGATGCCATAAAGACATATTACTATTATATAGATTATATAGATTTATAACAATGTAATGGAATATTGGTATATATATATATGAATTGAATATCTAGAATATTTTATTTAAAATGAAGAAATAATAATTGTAGTTGAACATATGAGACACAATGATAAAGATGTATTTATATACATTTGATAGATATTTTATGATTTTACATACAATTGAAAGTAATGATATACAAATATAAAATGTTGGTGAACCTTTTTTTATATATACTGCAAAAAATACCAGAATAAGATAGGTGATACTATAAAGATATTAAATAGATTTATAATGATATAACAGATAGTTGGCATATATATGAATTTAAGTTTTAGAATACATGTCTAAAATGAAGGAATTATAAGAGTAAACTGAATATATGATTTACAATGGTAACAATGTACTCATGTATATTGGATTGATAATTGCTGATTTTATATACAATTGAAAGTGGTGATGCACAAATGTTTGTGACCAAACGACATGCTAAACACATATGTAATTGATGATATTTTTATGTTATATGTATGTTTGTTTAAAATATATATACACACACACAAATTCACACATACACAGACACACAGACACACATACACAGACACAGACACACACATATATACATATACATATATAAATGTGTGTGTATGTATGTATATATATGTGTGTGTGTGTGTGTGTGTGTATGTATGTATGTATTTATATATATAAATGTAAATGTAAATGTAAATGTAAATGTATGTATGTGTGTATGTGAATGTGTATGTGTATTTGTGCTGATAAATAAATAAAGGGAGACTAGTATAGATCTATTTCAAGGTATTTAGCTCTCATCAGCTAGCCATACCCTTACTGGGATTCGAACCTGGGCTATATTACATATTAGGCAGACGTCTTAGCCATTAAGCCACAGGCCTAAGCACAAATAAAACACAAATATAACAAAGGCAACAGTAAAAATATTGGGTTTCTGTCGTGATGGACTCTTGTGACGAGCCGATTGACAGGGAATGGAAGCAGTTAGCTTCCTCCCATAATTGGGGCATACCAGGGTTTGTGACTTTAAATATATACCTTTCTCCCTGGCTCAGCTGATAACAGATCAGAGCCTGTGGCTTAATGGCTAAGACGTCTGCCTAATATGTAATATAGCCCAGGTTCGAATCCCAGTAAGGGTATGGCTAGCTGATGATGAGAGCTAAATAGCTTGAAATAGATCTATACTAGTCTCCCTTTATTTATTTATCAGCACAAATAACACACACACACACACACACACACAAACACACAAATGTATGTATGTATGTATGTATGTATGTATGTATGTATGTATGTTATATTTGTGCTGATAAATAAATAAAGGGAGACTAGTATAGATCTATTTCAAGCTATTTAGCTCTCATCAGCTAGCCATACCCTTGCTGGGAATCAAACCTGGGCTATATTACATATTAGGCAGACGTCTTAGCCATTAAGCCACAGGTTCGAGATATATATATATATATTTGTAAAGGACTCAACAAGGAATATAAATGATGCCAATAATATAAGATTCAAGAAGAGTCTAAAAAAGGGATGCAACAGTATACTGCAAATTGATAGTTCAAATATTAGAGAAATTATAGATTTTACATCAAGAATCCAACTCAAGGTCATTTGTTGTTCTACACAGAATTTAACCCCTATTTCTGAGACTCTCGAGTGGGATTTCAGTGTCATATGATTGTTCAGTCTAATGCTAACACTTTTTAGAAAAAATTGACCTACTCAGATGGAATCATCTGGAGGTTGATCTCCAAGACATCATGGAATGAATTGCTACTCTCATGAAGCTGTCTAGAATGCATGGTAACTGAGTTCATGTATTTTCGAGTTCATGACTTGTGTGAAGCCAAGCAAACTATATATTTTTTAGGATAGGTGAATAAACAGATAAATTGAAGTTTATAATGTAAATTCATGTCTGCATGAATAGAAAGGACACTGTAACCTTGGAGCAACCTTGAGAATGTAAAGAGAATTGCTATTTTATTAAAAAAGGAAATATCCTTAAATTATTTATTCTGTTATTCTACAAAACTCAACTAAGTATTCCTTAACAGACTATTAGTATTATTATTAAGATAATAACATTTACTGCAGCAGAAATTTTGTTAGGCAAAAGAACAGGAAACTATTCCAGTAGCAAATGTCATGTCAAAGTAGCTTCACGGTATAAGACAGCTTAATCGACCCACTTGCTTCAATAAATTTTTTGTTCTCTTCACGCTTCCATGTTCAGCAAGAAAATTCATAGTCCAGAAAAAAGAGTCAATAAAAATTCAATTCTAAATAATATGTGTTTGCAGCCTTGCAAAACTGAGGAATTATCATCTCTGTCAATGTAATGGCAGTTAATGCAATGAAATGAAAATAATTTATACATGCCAAACAAATCAGCCAATGAAAAATCACAGCCATTAATAAAAATCACGAAGTCAGTGTCCCATCATATCAGTTTAGCTATGTTTTCTATTTACGATAGTGCTATTAATTGGGTATCCTTAAAAAAAAACACCCTTGGAAATAAACACACAGAAAGGGGAATGTGTGAAAGGCAGCCTAGTACAGATTCAATCACATTCTGATCCTTTACTTATAGCATACTCCATGCATATATACAGAAAATGTTTTCAGCTATTAAAAATGCACTGCATTTGTAGTCCTAATTTCAGTAATTCAAGCAATACAATGGATAGAAGGATTGGGGGGCATAGGGTGAAGTGGAGTGGAGTGCCATTTTGTATGTTATAGAGATTGCTGAATGAAGAGTTGAAAAAAATGGGCTAAGGTCATAAATTTGTTTGGTTCTGGCTTTGGGTAATGGGTGAACCATGGTACTGTATTTTGAAAACAAGGGTTATGGCTTAGTATCTTATTCAACATCCCATGTTCAAAGCTAGTGATATGTGAACTCCAACTTTTAATAAAGACAGTTCAGTTTATTTATTTTTGTCTTTGACCTGCCTAAAATGTAAATTGAACACTAATAAAACAATCACAGAATTCATTCTGTACATATAGAGTTAGTGTCAATAAAGTAAATTATATTTACCACAAAGTATTTAGGAGATTATAATCTATAAATTGGAAACTACAAGTGAACAAATCTAAGAATCGAACATCTATGGCATGCACTACTATTACATACAGTAAAACAGCAATCAGTCTAAAATCTATATATCCAATAAATTTAGGAATATAAAAATTATGCAGCAGTATAAAATGTATTTATTTAATGTAATTTAAAATAACCTTATCTGTAATCCTAACACTACAATAATATCCAATCAGTTTAAACAAATAAACAAATGACTAACCTCATTATAATTACATGGAAAGGTTTATATCAATAGATTAGGTACTAATATTAAAATATAAATATGTAGAATGTATACTCCAAGTGATTTTTATAGAGAATCAATGTCTAGCATATTCTATAAATTCATTCACAAAATTGGGCTCCATTATACATAATGGCATTGTTCAAAAATAATAAATGTGTACAGAAGTGGTTTGTTTGGCCTTTTGAGTAAAGGGTGAATGAACATTCTGAAATGCCTGGAAGAGTCTGATTATTGCTGATGGAGCAATAATAAAGCATGATGGAGGAGGAGGAAGGACTGGATTCTTTAGGCATAAGCTAAAAAGGTAGATTTTCCTCTGTCTACTTTGGAAACATTAGAAACAGAGTATTTCACATATGGTAATAGACACAGAGGTGTATAAAAGCATGGAGGCATGCACAGAGAAAACAAACAGGAAGTTTTTTTCTCCCACTCTCAAAACAATAGGAGCAAGGGCTGATTCGATGGGAAGTTCTCCAGCTGGACAGATGAGGGAGGTGTGAGCTCTGAAGAGTCTCACATGAACTGTGTCTGACAAACCAATTCTGAGAACCTTTTTGGATCAGACAAAAAATTCATTGGGTTTGACAGTGGTATAGGGAAAATTGAAAAGGGGGGATGTGTCCCAACAAAAGGAAATAAAAATCAGACAAAAGATTTTATTGAGGTTGACAGAAGCATAGGGAACACTGTAGAGGGGGGTTATGCCCCCAACAAAGAGAAATACAAAATATTTCACTGGGTTTGATAGTGGCTTGGGGAAAATTGATGAGGGTGGACATGTCAAAACAAAGAAAAGGGAGAAGACAGGAATTGAGAAATGGGACAAAAGACTTACTAGGGAAAAAAATCAGGTAATTAAAATCTGTTATATGGGAAATACAAAGCTGAGATATGTTGTTTACTCCTATACATAATAATAAAATTGAGCTGCTAACTGATTGAATATGATAATGGAAAGATAATTAAATAGAAGTTAAAATATATGGAATAGGGGCAAATATGAAACTGTTATAGGGAAAATGTAAAGCAGAGGTATGTGATTCACTTTTATACATAATAATTAAACTGAATTGATAATTTATTGAATATGACATTGGAAGGACAAATAAGTATGGGTTAAATATATATGAAACATGGATGCCTATAGAACTCCTAAGGTGATGAACAAAGTGAGATGTGTATTGCTTGTTATTCTATATAGTAGGTTAATGGAATTGTAATAAACATGGAACAATAAGGATTGTTATTTAATGATAATTAAGGGTAACCTAAGCCAAGATATGGAAAAATGTAGAGGGAACATGGAATATACCTTCAATGGGAAATTATTGAGATTACAAAGACAGAATCACAATTTTGGGGTATGTAAAGATGCATAATTATATAAATATAATGATGAGAATAGCTGGGAATTGTAACCAGGTCTACATCTCACCTAAAAATAGACTGGAGGAGGGTTTAAAAATACAATTACAATATGTATACTTGGAGTTGATGGTAAGACGAATTGATGTAAACAGTTAATAATATAATAAGATGTTGGTTATGTAATAGTATACATGTGGCTATATGTTATGAAAATGAAAAAAAAAACCTTTATATATATATAAAAACAATAGGAGCAAGGATCATTATTTGAATCTGACAGGAAAAAAGATTCAGGAAAGATAAAAGTCTTTATCACACAACAAAAATTTGGATTCATTGAACAAGACAAAATCCTTTCTAATTACCCATCTTGGATAGGTTTCAAAGAGGTTACATTGCGTGGGCTCCTGTTTGTCAGCACCTGGCTGACCACTTGACAAACCAAATGCTAAACTAAGATTGATGTTGGCTTGGCCCATCAAGGCCTTTCTTACATTCTTATGAGATAATTTTTACCTAAAAATGGTCTAAAAAGTGCAACCCTGTTATTATCCACTGTAGATATACCGTTCTGAAGAACTGAGTTAGAACTGAAGAAGTTTCTTAGATGAGAAGCGAAACATTTTCAAAGGGGAAAAAAACCAAGAAAGTCCAGTTGCCTTATTTTTTAAAAAAAGCACCTCTGGAACTCCTATGAAATCCAACACACAACAGTGATTCACCAGTATGATGCAAACTTTACCAGAAATCCAACTACTCATCTACACAGGGACACAGACAAATTATTTCTACATACAGGAATGCTACACATGTACATTGAGCTGTTATGAGATGAGTAATGCCCACCCATTTCTGGAGAGCAAAAACCACTTACAGGCAATGCGAACTGAAGCCTTCCGACTTTTGGAAGTTCCTAGGAGGCTCCAGGCAACACACTGGCACCAGTAGTCTTCAGGTCCATGAAAGTCCTCCACTTGTTGCCTTGTCACATTGATGTATGCTTCCCGAATCATCAAGCCTGAATGCGAAAGATAGAAGAATAATTAGCTGATATAAAATGCCTTATTCAAACATAAATGCTAAGGTTAGCCAAATCTTTTCTTTTTAATTAAACAATTCCATTTTTAATCAAGGCAAAGTTTTAATGATTCAAATGACTAATATATGGCTCTTAATTAAATGCTCACCACAAGTAGGTCAGGATACAGGAGCTAAAAGTATGTGTCTGCAAAAAAAAGGACTTCAGAACCAGCAGTATCTGCCTTTAAAATCTTTTGCTAGCATTTCCCATTCTACAGAAGTAACACTTTGTTTAACTTTAAAAAAAGATTGCAAAACATTATATAATACCTAGTCATCTAATGAAATGTAACTGTAATTCAAAGCATATTTCTTCATTGAAATCATCAGGATTTGCTTCTAGGTGAATGAGAAGCATGAGGTTGGTCTGATTTCAGATTACATGGTTCAGACCGAGCAGAATAACAAGCAAAGAACTGATTGAGCTGGATATAATTAAGAATTACACAAGGAGTGCAGTTCAATGGTTCAAGGATTCAAAAGAGCCTATCACACTTATTACAATAGCATGCTTGTGGTCTTTCATATTAACTGTTGGTTTATGCAATTGGAGTCCCATCTTTCTAGCTAAATGTTCAAGGAGCTAATAATAGAAACAATTGAACAAATCCAGAGTCATAAAAACAACTGATAAAGAACAAGGACAAACAGCACGGTGAAAAAGGTAGGCCTTGGAAAGTAGCTACAGTGTGCCTCAGCAAGTTGCATAGTGTAAGGAAGACACAATGACTTCTTGTAAAGGGGGCTGCATTGCTCAACTGCATTCAATGCTTCATGAATGAACTTTGAAGCATTCTTTGAAGCCCTAAAATCATCACAGCAATAGCTCTTAGAATTATATACCACTTCAGAGTGTTTCACAGCCCTATCTAAGTGCTTTACAGAGTCAGCATATTGCCCCCAACAAGTTGGGTCCTCATTTGACTGACCTCAGAAAGATGGAAGGCTGAGTCAACCTTGAACTGGTCAGGATCGAACTGCTGGCAGTCAACTAGAATTAGCCTGCAATACTGCATTCTAACCACCTATCATAGTCTTTCTGTAAAGGTGAGGTGACGTTTCACTAATGTGAAATAGAACAGAATCCATCCTGTTATAGCAATAGCAATAGCAGTTAGACTTATATACCGCTTCATAGGGCTTTCAGCCCTCTCTAAGCGGTTTACAGAGTCAGCATATTGCCCCCAACAACAATCTGGGTCCTCATTTTACCCACCTCGGAAGGATGGAAGGCTGAGTCAACCCTGAGCCGGTGAGATTTGAACAGCCGAACTGCAGAATTGCAGTTAGCTGAAGTAGCCTGCAGTGCTGCATTTAACCACTGCGCCACCTTGGCTCTGTTGCTTGTGGGGGTCCCAAGGTGAAATCCCATCAGAGCATCCCTAAGTAGCATTGGTTCCATGCATGATTACACCCCCTTCAGATAACAAAGACCATGAAAGAAGCTCTTATGGTCTATTTATTTATTCCTGCCGTTCAGTATCACACATGAATAAATAATAATAATAATAATAATAATAATAATAATAATAATAATAATAATAATAATAATACATCCACGTGGTGATACTGATAGACTGTACCTGCCCCGAAAATCAGGTGGCAGAGGATTATTACAAGTGAAGCAAACAGTTGAAGAAGAAAAACGTGCACTGGCTGATTATTTAAAAGAAAGTCAAGAACATCTATTAATCGAAATAAAGAACAAAAATCTACTGAAGGCCCAACAGACAAAACAAGAATACAGAAAAGATGTGATAAAATCAAGAATGGAGAGTTGGCAGAACAAAGCACTGCATGGTCAATTTCTGGAAAAAATAAAAGATAAAGTGGACAGGGAACAAACTTGGTTATGGTTAAAAACAGGTACATTAAAGAAAGAAACAGAGTCACTAATCCTGGCTGCGCAAGAACAAGCTATCCGCACAAATGCCATTAAGGCCAAAATCGAAAAATCCTCTGATGATGCCAAATGCAGACTTTGCAAAGAAGCTGACGAAACTGTTGATCACATACTCAGCTGCTGTAAAAAAATCGCGCAGACTGATTATAAATTGCGGCACAATTCAGTAGCACAAATGATCCATTGGAATTTGTGCAAAAATTATAATATTAAAACAGCAACAAACTGGTGGGAACATCAGCCTGAAAAAGTCACAGAAAATCAGATGGTCAAGATCTTGTGGGATTTCCGTATACAAACCGACAAAATACTGGCGCATAATACACCAGACATCACACTGGTTGAGAAAAATAAGGTCACAATCATAGACATCGCAATACCAGGTGATAGCAGGGTCGCCGAGAAGGAACATGAAAAAATCGCAAAATACCAGGACTTAAAAATTGAAATTCAACGACTATGGCACAAACCAGCAGTGGTAATTCCAGTGGTAATTGGCACACTGGGTGCTATTCCAAAAGCACTGGAATTACATTTAAAACAGTTAAAAATTGACAAAATCACCATCAGTCAAATGCAAAAAGCTGCACTGCTTGGATCTGCACGCATATTACGAAAATACGTTACGACGTCCTAGGCCCCTGGGTGGGGCCCGACTAGTAACCAATGCCAAATCCGGCGAAACAACTGGCCGCTGTGATACAATTGTATAATAATTTTTTAAAAAAACTTCTGTATGGTATTTTTAAAATGTGACCCCAGTGAAGACTTTGGCAGAATCTTTGTTCCTAATGCACTAGGTATAATGTAGACACCTAAACTTTAAGACCCTAATATATATTTAATCTAAAGAAGCAATTTGGGGGGGACTTGGAAGCCAATGCAGGATCAGATATTGCTGAGTGAATTAACAGTACGTTCAACAGATGGAATACATTTTTTCAGCAACAATTACAGCAGGGGGATATCTGGTTGGTAATTGTTAACACAAGAGAAATAAAGGGGCTACAGGGATACCCCTGTTTCCTCTCTGAAATGTTGAAAGACATGCAAATTGTAAACGTTCCTAAATTAATAATACTGAACCTTAATTGTTTCTATTAAACCTGTAAGAAAGAGGCAAGTCATTTTGTAAGACTGCACAGATACCTTGCAAAACAACTCATCTACATCTTATAAAATAATTTTACAAAGAGTTTCATGTACATTGGTCAAGCCTGGTTCTCCATCATGTCTATGGCTTAGGGAAATAATTCACATTTAATGAAGATGTAGGCAACAACATCAGTGGGTAACCAGACCCAATCTTTTGCTCAGCATAAGCTCTCTGATTGAAAGCAGAGCTTGCAGAAAGCATGAAAATCAAGTTTGCATAAAACAGAGACATTCCTTTATAAGAATGCTGAAATGTAAATAAGCAAAACATTAAAACCACGGGTTCAGGAATGCTTGCCACTTTGCAAATGTCAATCCTGTGGACACTTCTGTAAAATCCACACTCAAATATTCCAGCATTGCTAGGCAAAACCCTTTTTAAATATTTGGAAAAAAGCATTCAAAACCTCTATTGAATGAATTATCCAGGAGATGCATGACAAGGCTGAAGACATAATGACTGACTTCATATATTGCAGTGAACTATGCTTGATGGTGACATTTTGATTCTGGCTTTGCATCTGATAGAAGATCAGACACTGTGGTATTTAAACTACCATTTATATCTTAAATGCAACCTCTATTAACTCTAGTAAGCAAGACTCACTCCTCATAGAAGAAATATAGGTTATGAACCAAGCCAAAAGTTGTTTTTGATGAGTTGAGATAAATATGTTTGAACCATGATAACATGGAGTATACACTTTTATCCCCAGAGCAAACCACAATTCTTTGCATGGAGATCAAAGAACAAGCTGGTGCACATCATCTATAAAGGCCTTCAAGACAATCATGATGCTGGAGAGGTATCTTCCATCACATCTGAAGACAATGGGCTTACAAGAGAAGCACAAGAAAACCCAGAGAAGTCCCTGTTTCTTTTTGCTTCTGCTTTTCTGCATTAATTGCCTGAAATGCCTCTTCCCTTTATCCAATGGTAGGCCAGGCCCTCTTTGTCCCACCCCAGTTGTACCTTCAAATGGTGATTCAGTAACTCCATTCTATTTGATTAAAGTCAGAAGCAGGTCAACAGAAACCAGTATATACACTTAAATAGCATACAAATGTAGGTGTGATGATATATACAGTATGTAGCTCCATCAACATTCAAAGACAAAGCAAACTCTGCTTTTTTTCTAGCACTGTTGGGTATTGTGGCCCAGCAGGAGCCGTTGGAGCTGCCACCAGACTCCGACAGTGAGGGGCCCTATGAGTCAGCTTTGGAGGATGTGGAGGACTCTGGACAGGGTTCCGACTCTGAGCAGGGTGCAGAGAGGCTGATTGGCCACCAGGAGGCACCTAAGCCTTGGACCAGTGGGGAAGAAACAAGGGAGTGTGATCCGGATGTCAGGAGTATGGAGGAGTCAAGGGAGTTGTTCCTAGATGCCCGGCACCGGAGAGCTAATAGGCATAAGGAACAATTACGCAATTATAGGAGGTAATTGCACTCAGCTGGTGGTCATTAGGCTCCTCTCCAGACTATAAAAGGACTGCTTGTGCACATGCCCCTTTTGCAGAAGTCAATGCAGGAACTAATGTCGGAGAACATTATTGTGAGCTTGGCAGGCTGGATTGCTGCCAAGCCTTATCTGTGCTGGATTGCTGCCCAAACTTGTCTTGTGCGGGTTTGCTGCCAAGGACCTGTCTGTCTGTTAATTAAATGCCGTAACTTATCTTTGGCTCAGAGTGTGTATTGGTGTGGGACGAGGGGGGTCAGAACAATTGGGTAATAAATGTTTACAAGAAAACAATCAACAACAGAGGGCATCAAGGACCCCAAGTTCAATCCTGAGCCTCAAATATTTTTTTCTATGATCTAGTCTGGATTCCCTGGCTGAAAAGAGGGTTGGCTTCCTTCCTTCCTCCCTCTCTGTAAGAACCGAAGTCCACCTCATGCTTTGTGTCTGAGGTCAAAAAGAATATCATTGGTGCTTCTCTTATTTAAGCAACATATAAAAATGAGCACTATAATACATTGTCGTGAGTTGAATATCAAAGGTATTTTTTGTGTGCTATAACTACCTTCTCCAAAACTGAATCAGTCTGTCACATTTGATTATTACAATTTATTATGGTTCCTAAAATGTCTAAACTAACAAGATTAGACGTATGTTTGAGCTCATATTGCTCTGCAATAAACTGTAGTACATAAAGAAGCACAATCAGAATTATAAATTATAAACAAAATTATAAATTCAGCTATAGGCTATGCAAATTCTGAACAAAAATAACATTGTTTAGACCCACCCATTTTATTTCTCCCTCATAAAACATCTAGCTCAATAAAAAATACCTATCTCTATGTTACAGATTATTTAAATCATGTCAGCATTTATTAGTATTTGTTAACTTCCATATAAAATACCTGTAATGTTGTCATAGCTACAACATTGAGAAGGATTCTAGTACTCCAACTGAAAAAATAATATCAGAGAGAGAAATTAAAAGGATCAAGGCTTTATGTTTCATTCTATGAAGGAAAGGTGAAACCAATTTATTAAATTAGTAAAGGAAAATGACTTCTTAGAGAAGGTAAAAGTAGCACTGAACCTATTTTTGTATCAACTATGAAATACTAGAGAAACCAGAGATTATTATTTCATATGATGGAAACCATTCCATTTACAGCTCTACATCTTTAAACATCTTAGTGCTGATTAACTGCAAACACCACAGTCACTGGACTGTTGTCCAGAAAGGCAATTATGTTTGCTTTCTTTTCTTTTTTCTTTTAATGGATATAGATCTCTGGCAAGAACAGCTCTAGATAGAAACTATTGGGCATTGCATTTGTAAGCTTCACTTTGCCCATCATTTAGTTGGAAAAAAAACAATAAAAGAGAATAAGGATCCCTTACTCTGTGTAGTACCAAGCCTGGATCAGCCACATATTGAAAAACTGAAAACACGCAGTTCCTCATTTGAAATACAACCTTTCTGAAAACCCATAGTTTAATTAGTTTAATTAGCATTTTCCCTCTCTTTCTCTTTTTTTTTTTTTTTTTGTAAGATGAAAAATATTGGGTAGAGCAGAACTACAGTTTCCAGTTTCTGGTTGACAATAGTCATACAAATGCTACACAGCACTGCAGCTGGCTCTTACTTGATCAGAGATCATTTGGAAATATCAAGAATGGACAAAGAAACTGGGGAAAATATTTAGAAAATCATTTCCATACAAGAAATGATTCATGACAAGAAAACAGGATGGATGTTCTCGTGAAGATATCAGGAGGAAGGCTGCCAAAAAGAAGAGGGGGTCAAACTATTCTCCAAAGCACTTGAAAGCAGGACAAGAAGCAATGGCTGGAAATGAATCAAAGAAAGAACCAACCTAGAACTAAGAAGACATTTCCTGACAATTAGAACAATTACTGGTAATCTGTGGAATGACTTGCCTCTACAAGTTGTGGATGCTCCAACACTGGAGGTTTTTAAGAAGAGAATGGACAACCACTTGTCCAGAATGATACAGTCTCCTGCTTGAGCAGTGGGCTGGACTAGAAGATTTCTAGAGTTCCTTCTGACTCTGTTATTCTGTTATTTGCTTATCTTATCCAGAGCACTCTGGTTCCTTCTCCAACTCCCAAAGGTGTCATTCTTCACAACACACAAATACCAGAGGAATCCCTGCCATGCCCACTATAAAGAAAACTACAAACATTGCAAGCACAAAATATTGACTATGGCTGAATGCAAAACAACATTAAATATATGCATGTAGAGGCAGGAAAAGAAGTCATTTAATAGGACATATGGATTTGCTTCCCTTCTTGAGGAGGGCGCAAGGAGAGAAAGATTTTGGTCATCACCAAAGAGCAAAGAGATGACCAAAAATTTAGAGAGATTATATGCGGTAATGAGAGCTGCAAATGTGTTCTTGTTGTTTTCTCATAATATGCCTCATCAATATTCCAAAAGCAAATAAGGCATTTGTTTTTTTTTAAAAAAACATTCCCTCTACCCACACCTGCAATTGAAACAGAAATTCTAGATATAAATTAGTGCAAGCAGAACTGTCAATTGCAATTTTATTCAATTTCTCATTTTCATGATAGTAAATTCATTTCAGTCTGCCTCCATGTTCACTAATTCAGCAAAAGAAAATATTTCTTTCTTCTTTCATACATCCATCCATCATCTACCTACCTACCTACCTACCCATCCCTACTACCTACCCACCTACCTATCCAGTATAGTGTAGTGATACATTTAAGTTAATTTGTTTCTTAATTGCAATTTTTTGTACATTAGAAATTATTAAGAGTTTTTGCATGCCAAAAAAGTATGCAAGCTCGTTCCAGTTGAGAGATCATCAGCTTGCTAATTTGGAGGTAAAAGTCTGGATATCATATAAATATTTTGATCAAATGCCACCAACACTATCCATTTTATACACTGTATCCATGCCATTTTATTATCCTATACATTTAGCTAGCAATTCCAATTTCAACGGATAAGGGTATTGGTAAGCAAACTTGGCCTGTGTATTTTGCTTTCCATTTTTCCGCCCATTTTGGGGCATAATAGAAAATGGAATAACAAAGTTTAAGCAGTGTGAAAGCACATTCTAGTTGAACAGCTTGTTTCAGAAAATTGTATGAATGTAGGAAATGTGAATTAAACTAAAATCCTTCCGTATCAATCAAAGGCATTCGTCTCCTGTTGCTAATTCTCTCACGTAAACAAGATTGATCATAACTTCTACCTGGAACAGTCCTGTCCTGGAGAAACCTTAGGGGTGCTTCATGTTTATTCTTTGCATCTCCTTCAATGCTCAGTGTGCAGCTTCTACTATACCTTCTTACTATCCCGTGAGATAGGTTAAGCTGAAAATAGGAGAATGACTGTTCAAGATCATCCTGACAAGATTCATGGATGAACATGATTGAAACTGAAGAATGGGCCCACTGAAGACACATATTAGCTGGATTCACCCTTCACATAATTATTTTTTGTTTGGTTTAGCATCATCTGTCAAGTCATCTGAAGTATATAAGCTATTGTCTATTGCTTAGTGTGATGCCTGAATCCATCATCGTGTACTTAGTTAATGAGCTCTACTATTAAAATGTGACATAAAGAGGTCATCTTCCCTCTCCTCAATTCTCCCTCCATAAACATTACAATAAAACAAAATCTGTGGAAGTAGGCATAGTTAAAGATTGGGCTATTTGCAAGAGAAAACATTTTGCTATTTCTTTCAACTACAGGTCTCCTCTGCCTTGAATAATGGAAATTGCATGGCTAGTATTCTTCATCAATTTAAGAATCAATGCATTACAAATGGAAAACTAGCATTGTTCTCTGATATCTTATGTAAATCCAATTCACAGGAGTTGCCCTGCCATTTAAATTATTGTGCAAATTATAACTATCATCCTTCGTCAGCCAGCATAACCTAAAAGAATATGAAATTTTTATTGCTTCTTGAACTGCTATGCTAATAAGTGTTCTGTACTGCTGGGTGCTTTAGCAACAGACAAACTTACGCTGGGAGAGGATGAATAACTGCCCAGCATGTGCTTAAACATAACAGTGCAACACCAAGCTTCATCATTTGTCAGCTTTATTTGTTTAAATGAGAAAAATGCTGACAGCAGTTATTGCTATAATCTTTTTATTTATCAGACAAGGAAACTTTACTTACTCTTAGCAGGTCTCCTACCACTGGGAAAATAGAAATTGGAATACTTTATAGCCAATTTGAAGCACACTAGTTTAAAATAGGTTTACATGCATCAATGTATTTTAAAACCTTAACAAATACTCTTTTAATCATGGAAACATTCAGATCAAAAGGCAAGGAATCTCAGTATCTCAAGGAGTAATAGACAAAAATGAGCTGATGCTCTTTGATCAGATTTGGGCACCATAATATATCATAATTTAGTGTGGTAAGAATGAGGCATACATATAGGTAGATGTCTGCCTAAATGTTTTCAACTGAAGGATGTTATTTTAAATTTCAAAATTGTGGGATCTGATTGTTTTTGAAGAATGTTGAAGAATAATGAAGAATATTGGATATGCTGGGTATGGAGAACTACAGAGATAATTACAGTATATCGAGATATTGGTAAAGTACTATTAGCCTATATATCAAAGCCTCCTTCCAAAAGTTAAGAGTGATGTATGTTATCAAGGCTAATTGCCAAACAAATAACAGACTGAATTCATTTTTTCAAAAGTTTTAACAGACAGATTAACAGAGTTGAAAGGGACCTTGTAGGTCATCTACTTCAACCCCCACCCCTCCCCAGCAGATCCTGAAACATTTTTGACAGATGGCAGTCCAGTCTGTTCTTGAAAGCCTCCAGTGATAAAGCTCCCACAACTTCTGAAGGCAAGCTGGTTGATTGTTCTCATTGTCGGAAAATTTCTCCTTATTTCTAGGTTGAATCTCTCCTTGATCAATTTCTATCCGTTACTCCTTGTCTGGCCTTGGAAAACAGCTTGACCCAGTGGTGGGATTCATTTTTTTTTTACTACCAGTTCTGTGGGGGTAGCTTGGTGGGCGTGGTAGGGGAAGGATACTGTAAAGTCTCCATTCCCTCCCCACTCCAGGGGAAGGTTACTGCAAAATCCCCATTTCCTCCCAATCAGCTGGGACTCAAGGGACAGAGAATAGATGGAGGCGGGGCTAGTCAGTCAGAGGTGGTATTTACCGGTTCTCCAAACTACTGAAAATTTCCACTACCGGTTCTCCAGAACTGGTCAGAACCTGCTGGATACCACCCCTTCCACTCTGTGGCAGCCCCTCAAATATTGGAACACTGCTATCATGCCTCCCCTGGTCCTTCACTAAACTAGCCATGCCCAACTACCCATGTCTTGCAACTGTTCTTCATGTTTTAGTCTCCAGTCCCCTAATCAGTTTGGTTGCTCTTCTCCCCACTTTTTCTAGAGTTTCGACATCTTTTTAGTAGTAGTAGTAGTAGTAGTAGTAGTAGTAGTAGTAGTAGTAGTGTAGTAATAGTGTAACCTTTATTGTCATTGTACAAAATAAATACAACTAAATTGGTGCAATCATGACAACAAATACAAATAACATAAATAGTATAAAGAATAATCCCAATGCAAGTAATTGGGAGAAAAGAAAAAAAGAAAGACAAAGAAAAACTAGTTATATGTTTCTGCGTGTGCGTGGAGTAATTGTGGTTGTGGTGGTGTTTAAGAGTCTGACAGCCTAAGGATAGAAACTATTTTTAAACCTATTTGTTTGGCTGGCTATGCTTTGATGTCTTCTGCCGGATGGTAGATGTGTGAAGAGACACTGACCAAGGTGTGAATCATCTCTGAATATCTTCCTCACTCTGCTAAAATAGCGAGACATGGTGATGTCATCCAGTGGTGTTGGAGGGCAACCAATGGTTATTGTGCCGAATTGATCACTCTCTGTAGTGCTTTCCTGTCTGCAGCAGTTAAATCTGCATACCATACTATAATGCAATATGTGAGAACACTTTCTATGGTGGACCGATAGAAAAATGTATCAGCCATTGTTCCACCTTTTTTTTTTTTGCAGGACTCTAAGGAAATGAAGTCTCTGTTGGGCCTTACCAATCACCAGGGACATGTTGTTTTTACAGGTGAGATCTTGACTAATAAGCCCTCCCAAGAACTTAAAAGGGGAAACCTTCCCCACACAGCCCCCTTTGATATACAGTGGGGCAGATTCCTCTCTGTGCTTCCGGAAATCTAGCACCATCTCCTTTGTGTTACTAGTATTTAGATGTAAGTTCTTTTTTGAGCACCATGCAGAATCCTTCTGGACTTCTTCCCTGTATGTTGATTCGTTGAGACCCAGCACTGTTCTGCAAACTTTATTATGATGTTGGATGGATCAGAGGATATGCAGTCATGGGTATATAGTGAATACAGGTAGGAGATGAGCACACGGCCCTGAAGGGAGCCTGTGCTGAGCTTCAGCATGGAAGATATAAAGGACCCAACCCTTACTGTTTGTGGATGATCCATCAGGAAGTCTTTGATCCAGTCACAAATGAGGGGAGGGAAATTCAGGTCAGTCAGCTTTTCAATGAGAATGCCTGGTAAGATGAAGGCCGAGCTGTAGTCTATAAAAAGCATTCTGACATAAGATTCCAAAATCCCTCCCACAGTTTGCTATTAAGCATGGCTTAACACAAACTGTATATGTACTTTTAGTTTTTCTTGCCTAAGTGTAAGACTTTACTTTTCTCTACATTGAAATTCATTTTGTTAGATTGGGCCCAGTGTTCAAGTCTGTCAAGATCCATCTGGGTCGTGAGCCTATCATCTAGAGTGTTGACTATTCCTGCCAGCTTAGTATCATCCACAAATTTGGTAAGTTCCCCTTCTGCACTGGGCCTAAGATGGAACCTTGTGGTATCCCACTGCTTACTTCCCTCCATGTAGATGTAGACCCATTAAGGATTACTTGTTGAATACAGTTTGTCAGCCAGTTATGAATTCATCTGGTGGTGATGCTATCTATCAAACTTTTTTCTAGCTTGCCAAGGGGTAGGTTGTACTCTATTTTATTAAATGTCTTGCTGAAGTCTAAGTATATTATGTCCACAATATTTTAGTCACTATATTGGAGTATGAAATAAGATTCGTTTTGCATGGTCTGTTTTTAACAACCCCATGCTAACTGCTAGTTATTATTTTATTCATTTCTAGATGTTGGCAGATCTGGTTTTTTATCATCTTTTCCAGTATCTTCCTGGGTATCAATGTTAGGCAGAATGATCTACAGTTTCCTGTGTCTGGTTCCCCTCGCCCTTTTTTTTTTGAAGATGGGAACCACATCAGCTCTTTTCCAGTCCTCTGGTAGTTCTCCGGTGCTCCAGTATTTTTGAAAGATGTAGTACAGTGGTTCTGAGATGACATCTGCCAGATCCTTTAGAACTCTGGAGTGTAATCCATGAGGTCCCAGTGATTTGTATTCATCAAGATAAGACAAGATAAGTTCTCTTACTATTATTTTTTGCTTATTTTAACTTTTATTTCTAGTCTGCCTTTTACAGTTATGTTTTTGGTAGGTTGGGCTAGAGTTTCTTTTTGTGTGAAGACCAGAGGTGGGTTCCTACCAGTTCGCATCTATTCGGTAGAACCGGTTCGTCAAATCTACTGAACCGGTTAGAAGAGGTTCCACCAGTGGACCCGGAAAGCAGGCCACACCTACAGAAGAGGTTCCAAAAATTTTTGAAACCCACCACTGGTCCTTGGATATGATTATTCTATACTATCATGCTCATATTTATAAAACTCAGTGCCTCTGTGAAAGGTAAGGATGACTACTGCGTTTGTGGTGCAATCAGAACATTGTGTGTGTTGAAGTTGTTTTAACGCAAACCAAAGATGCCTTTTAAAAAACAAGTTTACATCATATTCTTATGCATGCCAGTCCTATGTGTGAGGTAATTTAAGGTGGTTCTGAGTGTCATCGGCATCTTCATATCCGGTCACATGGGCGGCAAGCCACTCCCATCCGGTCACATGGGTGGCAAGCCACTCCCAGAAAGGAAGCCACATCCACAGAGTAGGTTTGAACAATTTTTGAAACCCACCACTGGCCAGCTCCTTTAGAACTCTGGAGTGTAATCCATCAGGTCCCAGTGATTTGTATTCATCAAGATAAGACAAGATAAGTTCTCTTACTATTTTTTTTCTTATTTTAACTTTTATTTCTAGTCTGCCTTTTACAGATGTTTTTGTTAGGTTGTGCTATAGTTTCTTTTTGTGTGAAGACCGATGCAAAGAATGAGTTGAGCAGCTCTGCTTTCTCTCTGCTGCCTGTTACTTCCTGGCTCTCTTCTCTCTTTAGTGGATCAACTATTTCCTTGATTTATTTCTTATTATTTATATACTGGAAGAAACTTTTTTTGTTATATTTGACTTTTGTTTCACGTGTTTGTTTACTCTGAACCTTTGCTTTCCTAACTTCATCTTTGCATATTCTGGCTATCTGCTGATATTTGGCCTTAGTTGTGTGTCCCTCTTTCCATTTTTTGTACATGTCCCTTTTGTCTTTCAGTTTGTCAGAGAGATTTTTGTGCAGCCATGCTGGTTTCTTCTTTGATTTCTTGTTTTTCTTTTTCAGTGGTATTGTGTTGGTCTGGGATTTTATGATATTTTCTATTAAGAGAAAAAATCACACCAATTTAACAGATAAAGGAAGCACACACAATGAAATAAAAATAAAAAGTATTAATGTCCAGAAATGAAACTGAGAAGAAAACTGTAGGAGAATTAACTATTTTTTTTTCAATTTTACATAGGAATGTCAACATCAGGGTTTGGATAGAGAAGCATTTCTACAGCTACTTTTCTTTTTTCCTTTTTAAATAGATGTTCAAAGCCAAACTACCTGGACAAATTAACATTTTGAGAAGCTGCATATGCTATTCATGCATAAATCATAATGCAGAGAAAAGTGTTGATGTGATTGCTTCACTGAGATATTCTTACATGCCCAGACTGCAATAAGCAACATGTGCTGGGCTAGTACAAAGAAATTGGGAAGGAGGCTAGAAGTAAATGTGAATTGAATTGCAAGTTGGGTACGTGCCAAAGCCAATCACTTCACTCTTCCACCTTGCAACAAACCTGATGCAAATCCATCTGCTTTCCATTCTCAGCAAACTAATTAGAGGGTGAGCACCTGCTTTCTTAAGCATCAGATTTATACCAATACAAAGTCTGAGGCACAGCAGATACTATATCCAGAGTTCAGAAGAAAGAGGGATTGTCAATGAAGTATTCCATACTTTAAAAAAAATGTTTTTCATTTACCCGTATTAAGTTTTCTCAGCCAGTGATCACTTCAGCATTCTAACGTAATGGGATATGAGGCACATCTTCCATTATATTTCCCACAAAAGACAGAAATCAAAAGGTCTATTGAATGTAAGCATTTTTTCTCTCAGGTTTCATAACCAGAGTTCAAGAAATAATCCATTACTTGAAACAGGAAGCATTTCAATAGAACAGGAAAAAACAGAGCACTGTATCCTTGACAAGAACAAATAGAATACCCATACACCAATAGCAATAGCAGTTAGACTTATATACCGCTTCATAGGGTTTTCAGCCCTCTCTAAGCGGTTTACAGAGCCAGCATATTGCCCGCACAGTCTGGGTCCTCATTTTACCCACCTCGGAAGGATGGAAGGCTGAGTCAACCTTGAGCCGGTGAGATTAGAACCGCTGAACTGCAGATAAAAGTCAGCTGAAGTGGCCTGCAGTACTGCACCCTAACCACTGCGCCACCTCGGCTCTACAATGGGGGTTTTAAAGAAGAGATTGGACAACCATTTGCCTGAAATGGTAGAGTTTCCTGCCTGAGCAGGGGGTTGGACTAGAACACTTCTAATGTCTCTTCCAACTCTGTTATTCTGTGCCTCCCCAAGATGGCACATCAATCCCAATTACCTCTATTTTACCATCCAATTCTTTATTTTCAACAGTATTGGTGAGTTCTTGGCAAGAACCCAGTAAAAAATGTTCCCAAGCCCCATACACTGTGTATATACACTCAGATGTTCTCATGCATTCATTGCTGATGTAATATGTTTTGTATGGGTAGTCCTGATTTCAAAGGAGAAAAGGTAATCTTGGTCAGGGATCCCCAACTCCCACTCTATGAACTGATACTGGTCTGCAGCATGCCAGGAATCAGATCATGCAAACAAGCAAAGCCATATATGCGGGACACAGGCAGCATGTGAAACTGTATCCCCTTTGGTCCATGGAAAAACTTCTATCCAAAGAACTGGTCCCGGGTGATAATTAACCCAGAGACAGTTCAGCTTAACCTCCCATACATATTAGGGAAAATGCATCCAGTGCATCCAGTCACAATAACTTGCTAAAGCCCACTGTTAGCTCAAGATTGAGATCCCAGGAAGGACCTGAGCCCACGCCAATAGTGGTGCAAGGGGAAACCCATTATGAAGTTAAGAGGATTTTAGACTTTAGGTTACAAGGGGTCAATTACAATATTTAGTACATTGGAAAGGGTACCCTTTGTCTGAAGCCACCTGGGTTAAGAGTTGCTATGTGAAAGCAGATAGACCAGTAAAGCAATCCCATGTTCAATTCCCTGAGGAGCCAAAGAGTCCCCCTGGGGAGGGAGAGGTGGTTAGAGACTGGCTGAATTAACCTCCCATGCTCCTCTCATTTCAGGATACACTTTTTTTCATCAGCCCTGGAGTCATCTTTCTCTTTGGATCTTCAGGGCTGCCACATTTAGTCCATAGGCCTGCTGTGGGAAACTGGGAGGGGGGGGTCACATGGAGTGGATAGATGGCCCAAATAACATTCTTTTGTCTGGGAGTCAAGGATGTTCAGCCTCCACGTGGAGAGGGCATGACATCTCCAGTTGGGAGGGAGGGTTGATTGGACCATGTGATGGACTTGTGGGTGCAGGGGAAGGGACTTTGACTTTTCTTTGGGTGGGGAAGACCCAGGGTGCTTTCAGATTGGATTTTCCCAGATGTGACAATATGACATCTCTAATAAAATAGAACTTTGAGGAACCGCTGGCCTCGGAGTTTTATTCAGTTTGGGGTGTTACCACAGGAGCCGCACCACTCCAGATGCTTGTGATCAGGGTGATGCTGAGCGAACCCTGGATAGGAATGAGTAGAGTGCAGCGCACCCATGCCTCTGAATGGAAAGCAGCGAGACACACACACACCCGAGCCCAGTGATTTCTGGGAGTGGGGACTCCCACCGCCATTGTGATGCCAATTGCTAGCGGTTCTGGAGCAGTTTGACCAACTCAGCATGAGTAGCATTGCACATCCTTCCCCACCCAGCCAACCCAGCTGAGTTCTGGCTGAGCCCATGTTCACCTTTCTGGGCCTAGGAGCAGCAACTGTTCAGAGTGGAGTGTCAGCTTCATTTCGCTCAATGCACCTGACAAAGAGGTCATGGTTTACCTGGATGATATCCTCATATCAGTGAAATGCTAGAAGAACATGTCAAGTTAGTCTGGCAGGTGCTGAAGAAACTCCTAGTTGCCACGTTCTATGCAAAACTCTCAAAATGTGAGTTTCATAAGACTTCCCTGAACTACCAGGGCTACCGAGTGTCAAGTGAGGGAATAGAGATGGACCCAGGGAAAGTGAAAATGCTGCTAGACTGGCAACCCCCAAGCACACGCAAGCAGCTTCCTGGAGTTTGCAAACTTTTACAGGTAATTCATTCCAGCATTCTCAGAAGTGGCCCTAACAGAACTACTGAAAGCAGAGGCCCACAAAGCCATATCAAACTCAAGCACTGGCCTGGACACTGGATTGTCAAAAAGCATTTGAGAAGGTGAAGCAACTCTTTGCTGAAGAGCCAATCCTCCAACACCCTGGTCCTGAGAGACAGTTAATTGTTCAAGCTGATGCCAGAGACATTGCAGCGGCAACGGTGCTTCTCCAGAAAAACACCACAAGATTGACTATTGCCTTGTGTGTCTGTATCCAAAAAGGTCACTGACACTGAGAGGAGAAGGAGGATATGGGAGAAGGAGGCCTACATAGTCTGCTGGGCTCTCCTCTCCTGGAAACACTTATTAGAGGTGAGCAAGGTGTTCTTTGAGATCTAGACTGATCACAAAAAACCCAAAGCTTTAAAGAGATCCCAAAAATTCTCCATCAAGCAAGTCTGCTAAGTGTAGTATTTTCAGTGATTTAACTTTGAGCTAAAGTACTTTTTTTTTTGGGGGGGGGGATCTGCTAGCAGACAGACTGTCATGAAAGCCACAATACAGAGGGAAGAGGTCATCCATGACATAATCCCCACCTCACAACAAGTGGCACAAGTCACCACCAGGAACCAGACCAAATGCCAAACAGACCTATGGGGTGGGTGGGAGGAACTGACAGTGGCACTAAAAACTATACTCCCAGCCAACCAATGGCTAAATTAGAACTGGGACACTCTAACTATGAGAGAGGCAATTTTGGTGGCCAAAGATGAAAGCTGATGCAGAGGAATAAGAGTGGTGACAATGTGCCACCATGGAAATGAGACCAGGGAAACCTCCTGGACTCCTCCAACAAGTGGCTAACCCCAGTCAGCCCTGGGAAGAGATAGCCATGGATTTTATTGCAGGGGGAATACAATTATCTGGATTGTAATTGAATTGTTTTCTAAGCAAGCCCACTTCAGGACTACCCTTAGTCCAGAAACTAGCAAAAATGTTCATCAAGCAAATTTATTGGCTGCATGGGGTGCCCCGCTGGGTGATCTCCGACAGAGACATCCAGTTCACGTCTAAGTTCTGGAGAAAGTTCTTGATATCTGTCGGATCAACTCAGGGGCTTAGCTCGGCTTTCCATCCGAGTACGAACAGAGCTGCAGAACATGCAAATGCCATGGTAGAGCAATACATAAGATGCTATGTGTATTACCATCAAGGAACCTGGGCTGACCTGCTACCTTTCGCAGAAGTGGCTTAGAACAACGATTTGCCCACCTCACTGGATTAACCCCTTTCAAGTCACCAGCAGCATGGATTTCGTCCCCTTGCCCAAACTGCTGAGAGAGCCACCCTCCTCCATGACTCTAGCCAAATGGATGGAGTCGTTAAAAACGGGGTGGGGAGACACCAAAAAGGCACTGGCAGAAGCTGCAGAAGCATACAAAAAACAAGCCAACAAGCATCAGTCTCTCCATTCCCCCTTCCATGTGGGAGATTGAGTTACCTGTCAACGAAATACATCAAATTGAAATTGCCCAGCAAAAAGCTAGGACCTAAATTCTTAGGGCTATTTCCAATAGTGAAAATAATTAACCCAGCGACAGTTCAGCTTAACCTCCCATACATATTAGGGAAAATGTATCCAGTACATCCAGTCACAGCAACTTGCTAAAGCCCACTGTTAGCTCAAGATTGAGGCCACAGGAAGGACCTGCGCCCACGCCAATAGTGGTGCAAGGGGAAACCCATTATGAAGTTAAGAGGATTTTAGACTTTAGGTTACAAGGGGTCGATTACAATATTTAGTACATTGGAAAGGGTACCCTTTGTCTGAAGCCACCTGGGTTAAGAGTTGGGATGTGAAAGCAGATAGACCAGTAAAGCAATTCCATGATAAAAGGGTCCCCCTTTCAGCCTTCAGATTGGCTGAATTAACCTCCTATGCTCCTCTCATTTCTGGATACACTTTTTTTGTCAGCCCTGGAGGTCATCTTTCTCTTTGGATCTTCAGGGCTGCCACATTTAGTTCATAGGCCTGCTATGGGAAACTGGGAGGGGGGTTGCATGGAGTAGATAGAGATTGATGGCCGAAATAACATTATTTTCTCTGGGAGTCAAGGATGTTCAGCCTGCACCTGGAGAGACCATGACTGGGAAACATCTCCAGTTGGGAGTGTGGGTTGATTGGACCATGTGATGGACTTGTGAGTGCAGGGGGAGGGACTTTCCTTTGGGTGGAGAAAACCCGCTGTGCTTTCAGATTCGGGTTTTCCCAGATGTGCCAATATGACATCTCTAATAAAATGGAACTTTGAGGAACTGCTTTCAAGACTTTGTTTATTGCTAGCATTGATGATGTTATCTAGTTTGGTAATGAAATGTCTGCAAGAAAACAACCAAGTTTAAAGAGCACCAAGGACTCCTCATTTCAATCTGAACTACAAATATTCTATTCTATCAGCTTACAATTCTTATTCTGCAAAACCTTTTCCCTTTGAATTCTCCTCCAAAATGGTCCATTGCTATGTTTTTTTTCCCTCTTGGTACCAAATATATATCCTAACAGAGGGATTAAAAAAGTCACAATTGGTGATCTCAAAGTTGCTTTTTCAAAGGCAACTGGACTTTGTTTTTCCTAGAAGACTTCTCATCCAAGAACCAATTCAAATCTTCAAGATAAAACAAAATCCATTTCCCTTTTGAAAAAGCAACGTTGAGACAAACATTATCTGGATGACTGAGAATCTCCATAGACATTCACCAATGGTGAGTTTCCAATATCCAATACCACCATATGTGTTTAAAATTGATAAGAAGCAATCAAATCAGGAAGTTTCCTTAACTCTACACTACCTAGAATGATAGCAGGTGTTATAATTTATTATAAATATGCCCTTTTGTTTTCTCTGCATTGGTTTTATATCTTTTTATAGCTTACAGCTTTTTGATATACTCAGATGAACTAATCAATAAAATTGATCGTTGTTGTTGTTAAAAACAACCTTGGCATGCTAGTATCTATGATATATTGCAATGATGGCAAACCTTTTTTGGCTGCCATGCCAAAAGCGGGGGGAACACAGGGGGGCATGCGCCAGCATGCCACACCCATAATGCTATGAGCATGACTCCCCCAGCATGCGCACATGCGTGCAATCAGCAACCCCCCCCCCACACACACAACTTTTGCTGTGTTTTTTTCACCTTCCCCAGACTCCGGAGGCTTTAAAGGAGCCTGGGGAGGGCAAAAACAGCCTCCCCCGTGGATGCCATCCAGAGGCCTCAGAAGCTTCCCTGAAGCCTCTGGAGGGCAAAAAAGGGACCTACAATGAACCCGGAAGTTCGGGAATGGTGACTTCCATTTTGTCCATAGGGCCAATTTTCGACCTCTGGAGCCTTCAGGAGGATTCCCTGAAGGCTCCGAAGGGTGAAAAGTGGACCAATGGAGAAACCATTCCTGAACTTCCGGGTTCCCCGTAGGGCCGGTTTTTGCCCTCCGTAGGGTGAAAAATGGCACTACGAGCAAACCGGAAGTCCTTTCCCGAAGTTCCAATTTGCCCATAGGGCCAGCTCAGAGCATGCATGCGCGCTGGCCAGCTGACAGGGCAACACCTTGCTTGCCCTGACAAATGGCTGCATGTGCTACCTGTGGCACGCATGCCATAGGTTCGTCATCACGGGTATATTGGGTCCTATTAGATCTGTTGCCATATTTTCACCTGCCATGAGAGAACCTTGATTTATACTTTCTATATTATAAAATCTGACAAATTTTAGGCACTGCAGCCTTGAGATGCAACTTGTATCTCAATATCATGAAATAAAAATGAAAAGGAGCATCAAACAGCTCATGACACAAAAAGAACTACACAGCCTCCGTTACTAGAAGAAGTGAGCTTAATTCATCTGCTCCAAATGCCCGTGAGCTGCAAAACTTGTACTAGTAATTTAAGTGTGGAAATTAAACAACAGTGCCTTGTTCCTTTTGTTCTGAAAGTAATGATTAAAAGAATATTTTTGCATGTTCTTTTCAGCATTGTTTCATATACAATCTATAATAGTCTTACTTTGAAAGCACACTTTCAAGTGTTCAAATTTGCTGGAAAATAAGAAAATGTGTTGCATTTCTCAGGGTTCCCACCCACCCATCCAGCACACTGACTTAAAATCCCTCTCTTTGCAGGTTTTTTTTTTTTTAACCACAAAATGATGTTGTGTGTGTGTGTGTGTGTGTGTGTGTGTATTCGAACCTGGGCTATATTACATCTTAGGCAGATGTCTAAGCCATTAAGACGAATCCCAGGAAGGGTATGGCTAGCTGATGAGAGCTAAATAGCTTGAAATAGATCTATACTAGTCTCCCTTTATTTATTTATCAGCACAAATACCACACAAATATAACAAAGGCAACAGTAAAAATATTGGGTTTCTGTTGTGATGGACTCTTGTGATGAGCCGATTGACAGATAATGGAAGCAATTATGGGAGGGAGCATACTGCTTCCCTTTTCTATCTATCAGCTCACTCTGGGAGCCATTCAGGCAGAAAGCCATTTTTTATGTTGCCTTGCACAATTGCAACACACACACACACACATACACACACACATATCCCTTTATTATTTTTACAAATATCTCAAGGCTAAAAACATATCTAGCACATTTTCTTCCTCTGATTCTCTCCCTCCCCCCCAACAACAATCTTGTGAGGTGAGTTGGGCTGAGAGAGAAAATTGGGTCACTCAGATAGCTTTCATGACTAGGGCAGGTCTAGAACTCACTGTCTCTGGTAATGACCCGGGGTTTTTTCTTTCCTAAGGCAGAATTAAAACTCAGTCTCCCTGGTCCAAAGTCACTCAACTGGCTTTCATGGCTAAAGCAGACTGACAGTTGCCTACTTTCTATCCTGATGCCTTAACCATTGGACCAAACTGGCTCTCTATGTAAGTTCCTAATGGCTCAATGCCTTGTGGAAAACAAAATGTTGAAGTAACCTTTCATGATACTTCTGCTAGCTGACATGGGACATAAAGTAAATAAACAAGTCAAGCTATTCACAAAGGCTCAAGAATATGTTCTAAAGTCACCCATTTTTACCATTTATCTGTAATACTAATACGTTTGTAAGTTAATGTGCATAGGGCTGAAGCCTCTTACATGACACCTTTCTGATGCACACTTCTTGACAGTTGCCAAGAGTCCTGGCTCTATCATATATTTTATTTAAAAAAAATAATTCTGAAAGCAACTGAAAAATGTTGTTCTTCAATATATCAATCCTTTGTGCTGGCACAAGTATGTCCCTTGGGGTAGCCCAATTGTGAATGGGCAAGCCCTTGCCTTGACAGCCATTTTATAAGATTCCCAACTTGCTTGCAAAATTCCCAATATATGCATGGATCTGGTAAAGAAAAATCAATCACTCACCTGTGATTTTGTCCATGATCTCCTCCGAGACATGCTCATTTTGGTGAACCCACTCTCCATTGCATTTAAAGAAGATCTGCATTGCTGGCATGGCTCTGCAGCGCAGCACAATTGGGTTGCTTTTAATTATATACGCATCATCAGGTTCTTGCATGAAATGGGGTAGTGTCCCTGGAGCAGATGGAACAGATTCTGGCAGGGTTTCACTGGTGTCCATTCCTGGAAAAGCAAAAAAGAGGATGTCATGCCATATAAAGATCTTCCACCAATCCCGACTAAAAGGCAATGAATGTGTTCTATTCTATCCCTTCCATACGAAACCTATAGAACTTCCAAAGCATACAGGATAAAATTCAGAAGGCTGGTTCTAGATCAGCATTTGTCAATCTCATCCATTTTAAAATGTGTCAGAATGTGAAATGTATCCAAGAATTCCCCAACCAATATTCAGAAACGAAAAGGTTAAAAATAAATTACTCAAAAGACAAAAAAGACATTAGACCTTTTCTGAACTTGTCCTACTGTTGGGAAATTTCCAGCCAGGCAGGAAAGAAGTTTCAAACTGGTTATTCTTGAATCCTTGGTAAGACACAAGGGATCCAGAACTGAACCCCCTCCCCTTAAGCTCCATGGATATTACCTATCTGTTCCCAGGCAAAGGCTGTCAGTCTAGGGAGAATTCTGTATAATAGGCAGAATATAATAATGTCTTTGGCTTGAACCTTACATGTGCCTATTCACTTGTGCCTGACACCTACCATATTTTTTAGAGTATAAGATGCACCTTTTTCTTCTCTAAAAGAGGGTGAAAATTTGGGTGCGTCTGATACACCAAATGTAGCCCTTCTCATCCACCGGCCCCCACCCTTTGGCCTCTGCTTCCCAGTAATTTACCTCCTTGCAGCAAACTAAGAAAATGGGGCTTGCAGAGATGGCAATAGGCTATGGCAATGCCTGCAGCCTGAAACAGCTGGTCATTGGGAGGCTGGTGCTTAAACTGAAATTGAAAGTGAATCTTGCTGTTTGCTGCAAGGAGGCAAATTGCTGGGAGGCAAAGGCAGATTTTTTTTCTTCTAATCAGGCTAAATTGAAACAGGCTGTTTGCTGTTTGCTGCAAGGAGGTAAGTCAATAACTATAAATGCCCATAGAATGTTCAAATGATTAGACTTATTTTTTTTTAAGATTGCTTTATTATTGTTCTAGCCAAGTTAACAAAATGAAGAAACTTTTTAAAATAAATGCTTGATCTGAAGAGGCCCAGTGCTATTGTATCTTCTTTTAAATAGCAGAGAATAACATATACTTCCAGAAAGCCACATCAATTTTAACAGCATCTGCAAAAGTATAGTCTGAAATGTAACACCACAAACTGTGTATATCTTCTGTACTGTTTGCTATCTGCTGCAAGGAGGCAAATTTCTGGAAGGCAGAGGCAGATTTCCCCCCCTTGTTTTCCTCCCCAAAAGCTAGGTGTGTACTGCAGAGCGTCTTATACAGTATCACGCAGTGCTGAAGAATTTTTTGCCTGTTTTGCTCAATTTTTAACACAACTGGTTTTCATTATGTTCTGAAAGGCCATTGAACAACGATTTCCAAATAACATTAGGTTTTTAAACAATATATGCCATTTCCCAAATTCAAAGCAATAAAATTATATTTAGCTTAGCATAAATCATAACCACATTATGATTTGTCTTCTGGATCTCCTTAAGTTGCTGGGGAAAAACATGGAAAGGTAAATTGATGTTTATTTATGCAAACCACATGGAGAGAAGGGAGGGGGGAATGAAATATAACCACATAATCAGAAAACACTAAACTCTCTAAAGAGGTCATCTGCCTCAACTTCTGATGAGGTGGACACCAAAGCAGCAGAAAATGCATTTCTTTATTTTAATTTTTCAATATTGACTCCAAGTTCAATTTACTTGGTGATTTGTATTCACTTTAATTTTAAGTGTCTGTTCTATATAAGAAGAATGGCATTTCACTTCGAATGTAACTTAAAATAGATAGAATTTAGTACAATTGTTTGGGAATTTGACTTCCACTGCTTGCATCAACCTTCTGCAAGGCAGAATTCACAAATAAAAAATTGATTTTTGTTTACATTATATGGCCAATAGTGCATTCCCTGTCTGCTTTTCTTTGGAAATACACTGTTTACTCCAACAACTTTTCAGAGAATAAAGTTATTATAATGACTCAATTCCCTTTCTTGCTTCTCTTAGATATGTCCTACAGCATATTTTATGCAATAATATGGTGTTCATTTAATAGGGCCATATAAATGGTTGAAAACCACCAGATCAAAGTGCATAAAACAATAACATTTGGAATGTTCGTCCTTTGCTAATGGAATGTCTAATGCTTGTATAGTCTGGCTCATAGTATTTATTTCCAGCATACTTTTTAAAATTCAGTTTAAAAAAATTTGGTGCTAATGTACAATGTGTCTTCCTTAGAGCTAGTGGTTTGGGCAAGGCAAATTTATGCCAGGTAATTTTTTCTTTATAAACAGAAGTGGTTGGCTGTCATCAATGCAAACACATAAAAAGAATTCAAAAGCATGTTTCAATCCAATTGAATGAAAGCCAAGAGAGCCAAATATAGAGTTTTTCTTCTTCTTCTGCAGAGCACTAAATGCCTATGCCTAGCCACACAATACAGATACTTTGGAAATTAATAGCCCCACAATGTTTTGTGGGAAAGGGCTGGAATCACATCTGACCTAAACTAAGCCTGCAACAAGTCTCCCCCACCCTTCCACTCTCAAAAAAGTGTTTGTGTTGACATTTTTGTTTTAGTGCCTAGGTGGCGCAGTGGTTAGGGTGCAGTACTGCAGCCACTTCAGCTGACTGCTAGTTCTGCAGTTCGGCGGTTCAAATCTCACCAGCTCAGGGTTGACTCAGCCTTCCATCCTTCCAAGGTGGGTAAAATGAGGACCCAGATTGTGGGGGCAATATGCCAACTCTGTAAACCGCTTAGAGAGAGCTGAAAGCCCTATGAAGCAGTATATAAGTCTAACTGCTATTGCTATTGCTATAGTGCACCACTAAATAATACTGTTTTCCTAAGATAGAGATGGCCAAATTGGTTGGTCATCATTTTCTTGTATGGCTGGAATGAGACAGTTTACTCCTTTTTGTAAAATATTCTTATTTTAGGAATATGGATTTTTTTTCTTGATTCTTTTTTTTTTCATCAGTCTTTGGGAGTCTTAGGATCAGAAGGGAGATACCAAAATAGGATCAATGATGTTGGGAATACTAGTAGCCCACCCTGTTCCAAGAGAAGGATAAGTACAGTTGGCACTGTCAAATGTTTCTCAACTATTACTTTCTATGGACCATGATGGGAGTCATGATGGGAGCAAACATACAATATCAACTGGAGAATCATGCAAGAACTTCAGTTTTATCCAAATAATCATGCTGATTGTAGTCCTTAGGGTAAAATACTCACAAAACAGAATCTGTGGCGAGTTATCATGGCCATATTATCTAATTGTACCTGTTGAGTCTTCAATGGAGACAGATAATAGTGGTTACCGAGATCAACCATCTGGCTCAACAAATGCTAGCTTGTACTCATGGTTTCATCTCTACAGGCTTCTTCATTAGTGAAACCTGGTTCTTCTTTCAAACAAAGGAAGCTGGATGCTGTAGTGGCTATTTATCTGGGAGAGTGGCCATTTTTTATTACTATTAATTTTTTTTGAATCACAATCTCCAGTTCCATAGTAATGTTTCTAGTGACTATTTCCTTTGATTAATGTACTTAATTCCAATATATTGGGGAGTTGTATGCCATTAGAACCAGTAGTTTGGGGCAGCCTATAAATCAGCTGATAAAGAAAGGAAGCAAGCAAACTAAATGAAAAATTGCTGGAGAACAAGTGCTATTCTAGATGGGATGGCAGAGAGCAGTTACATCAGTATTCCTTCCAGAAAATAGCAAATTTGTGATTACCTCCCCTCAACACCTGGCAATTATTTGCCACACTCAAAATTCCAAGCATTTTTATGAGCCACAAAACATGAGTTCCATTCCATTATATTAGTTGGGATGATGTGCATTAAGCCATATTCACTGAGCTGTCCATGTTAGTGAATCATAATTCTGCCTTTGCATCAAGATTCTCTATTGTGTAAATGTTTCCCTGAAAGTCTCCATCAGCTATTGAATAGATCTAACTATCCTCTAAAGTCCATTTATCCTTGGCATTTGTGTTCAAAGCTCAATACTCTCTTTAGATATAAAATGAAATGATTTTTTTTTTAAGTTCCTACAGTTGAAAAGTAGTCTAACTCCCTAGACTGACCAAACTGAAAGTAGTGTCTAGAATTTGGCTTCAAAAAGTTTCTTAAATAGAACTTTCTAACGGGCATCCACATGCCTTTTTTTAACCTAATGCACAGTTGGAGGCTCCATCTTTTAACAATAATCTTTATGAACAGATGACAGAAAAAATATGGCAAAAATAAAACAATCTCACCTACCCCTTCTGAAGCCTCAAGAGTTTATTTGCTGTAGGATTATAAAAAAATAATGTTGTGCAAGAAAGAATATTAGCAGAAATGCACATATAAACATATTCAGGTATGAAAAGGGAACCAGGTGGGTCTTATCTATGGGTCTTAATTAGAACACCTGGCCCCCTATCCCCTTTTGCATTTTCTCTCTGAAATTACTTAAGATTTTTATGGAAGACAGAGATTTGATGTCCTCACAAATCCCTAAAACCTTTGTATCTTTAATAAAAGCCTTCTTTACTAAAGCCTTCAGGGACATAATATTTTGCAAAGATTGACAATAACAGAAACAGCAAGTGTGGTCAGCAAGGTAACATGCATGCTGATTTGTTTTTAAGTTTATAAAGGCAGCAAGGAATTATAACAGATGGAGGGGAAATGGAGAAGGTGAATACATCATATTTTACAGCCTGAGAAGTTAACATTCACATGATTTTAGCCTGTGGTTTCACTCGCTAACATTATTCAGCACCTTTTATTTTCAACCCATGTGGTCTGTCAAAGTCATTGCTGCATTTAGAGTGATCCAAACACAACTGAGTCCAGAATTTCTGTTCCTTAGTGAGAAATTTGTTAAGTGAGTTTTGCCCCGTTTTACAACTTTTCTTGCCACTTTTGTTAAGAGAATCACTGCAGTTGTTTAATTAGTAACCAGGTTGTCAAGTGTACCTGACTTCCCCATGGACTTTGCTTGTCAGAAGGTCACAAAAGATGATCACATGACCCCAGACACTGCAACCGTCATGAATATGAACAAGTTGTCAAACATCTGACTGTAAATCAAATGACCACGGTGATGCTACAGTGATCATAAGCATGAAAAACAGTCATAAGAAACTTTTTTCAATGCCGTTATCACTCTGGATGCTCACTAAATGAACTGTTGTAAGTTGAGGACTACCTTTACTATAAGAGTGGGAGGAGGAGGTAATGCAAACATACAACACATAGAGAGACACATAAAGCTTAAAGGGTTTGTTTTGGTGTTGTAGTCACTTGTAAAATGGTGGAGAGCAGGGAAATGGCTTGTTTTATGACATTCCACCTCCTAAAGGGTGAATGAGAAAACAATAATTGTTAAAAGTCCTTGTCCTTTTCCCTAAAAGCAACAACCGAAAATGTATTTGAAGAAATTTTAGCCTGGCACCATTTACAATCAAAAGGGAAGTATTGTGCTTGAAAGTGGTTTCTTGCTGCCCTCTGCCAAATATATCACAGCCAACTGACAGGCCTTTGGGTCACAGAACTGCTTTGATGCATAAGGAAACTGACAAGTGTCATGAAAAGGGCAGGGAAAAGAAAATACAGTAAAATGTGTTTTAATTCATCCATTCAGACATGGCAAGGTGGCTTAAATGTTCAACTTGTTCCAGAGGCAGAATAAAACATTCCGAGATTGCTGCTATCTTTTCTCTTAGATGCCAGAGAAGATACAGCTTTTGTTTCATTTCAGCAGTGCTCCAAATTATAATTGGGCTGCCAAGATAGTCACCTTACAAGTGTGATACGGTAAAACGATGTCAAAAAAATATATATATCGTTTTTAAAAAGAGAGGTCATTGCTATTGAAACAGGAATGTCTTTCTGATATCAGCTTGTAGCAAACAATATCATTGTGAGTATGGGATGACAACTGTTCAGTGTCGAGACATGAAAGAAGATACACAGTGTTAACACAGTGCTCTTTGTGACAGCAACGAGTGGACAACATCTCAACAATGTCAAGAAGATGTGGATGTGCATGGCACTGCAAATTTCAAAATCAAAGTGTGTCACTGGAATTTATAACATCTGATCCAGAAATGACCGGTTCTAAATGTATGGCTAGTACATTGCATTTCTGGATGAATGACTGTAGATAGTCCTCAACTTGTAGTAGTTCATTTAGGGACTGTTCAAAGTTACAATGACACTGAAAAAAAATGAGTTATGACTGTTTTTCACACTAGGATTGCAGTATCCGCAAGGTCATATGTCCAAAACCCAGAAGCTTGGCATATTTATGACATTTTCAGTGACTCTAGGTCATGTGATTCCCTTTTGCAACCTTCTGGCAAGCAAAATCAACTTAACAAGATCCACTTAACAACTGTGTTACTAATTTAATAACTGCAGTGATTCACTTAACATCTGTGGCAAGAAAAGTTGTAAAATGGGGTAAAATTCACTTAACAAATATTTCACTTAGCAACAGAAATTTTGGGCTCAATTGTGGCCATAAGTCGAGGACTACCTGTACTAGAATTACTTACAAAAATGGGGGGGGGGGAAGGATACACATTACCAAACTGACAGCCTCATAAAGCAGCAAGTGCTTAGAGAGATGTAGACCGATGAAATACTGTCCCTTTAAACACTCTCAACCGTGCCGGTCGGGCGGGTCGCTCTCTATATAAGGCGACGCAGGGTGGCGAACCAACCCCCGAGCGTGTGCAGACAGCTGAGGGAGCAGCGAGACGACTCCCGATCGAAGCTGCAATGTACACAATCAATGCGGCCTCAGCGCTGCTGTTTTTTCAGCTGCTAGAGCCCCGGAGGACCAAATCAGCGCGGTGAGTGCTTGTGGCTGACAGCGAACTGTCGCCTTCCCACTCCGTCCTATACACTTTACCACTCACAGAAGTTAAGATGAATCCAAGAATCCTGAGTAATTTGTCAATTAGTCTAGAGAGAAATTGATATACGTCTCTTTAGGGTGGACTGAGTTAAAAAAACTGACCCATCCAGTCAGAGGAGGCATGGTCAACAATTACGTAACTCAGTCTCTAGGCTAATGGACAAAAGTTAACCCATGCTTGGATTCCCCAAGCAGCGCACAGGAGAAACTGTCTCTTTAAACACTCTCAAATTGTGTTTCTCTCTTGTATCACCTTAAGAAACCCGCTTCCCACCCAATCCTTTTCACACAATTTGCCTTGCACCCATCTCAAATCCCAGTTTATAAACAATTAAGTGCTTGCCCAGTTAATTGTTAAGTTTACCAACAATATCACACTGTGGCATGCTTGGATGAGCTTATCTGTGCAGGATGAAGCTAAGTTAGGATTTGTTAATGGCTTAAACCTGGAGAGGACAATTGTGTGTATGTATGCAGGACTTGGTTTGGGACTAACCTTTGGATATTTTCTGGGTCTGTATGTGTTTTAAACAGTGGGATGCTTATTTTAGGAATTGCAGTGCACTCTCTATCTCTTTCACACCTTAGAAAGAATGGGAAACTGTCTTGTGATGTTCAGAAGAATTTCACAAATGGGGAAATTTCACAAATAGTTGCTCATCCCTAAAATAAACCATATTTAGTAAGGCGGTAGCATATCAAGGCTGGATTCAATATTTATAAACTACAATGGATCGATTCAGGCAAAACAGACATCTGATTACATTATTATTTATTGTGCTGTATAACCTTAATCTATATGAATCCAGTCAAAATATGTTTCCTGATTATTAAATTCAGAAAACTGACAATAACTATATGAGATTGCTAATAAGATTATAGTTTTTCGAAACAATTCTTTATGCAATTCTGCACAAAAGTTTCATTTATTTCTGGTAAATAAAGGATTAGTAAATCTGGAGGCTAAACTTTAAACCAGGAGCTTTACATATAAATACATGTTTCTTTTTCCTTTACTGACATCCTAACATGGGAAATTGCTATGATTTTTGAGCAAATTTCTCCTTACATTGAAATCATTGCCACTGATAACAAACCTGACCATTTTTTGATCAACACAAAATGTTATTAGTGAAAAGACAAATCAATTAGCTGTGATTTGAAAGAACTGGAGATGCCTGACCTCCTCACTTTTCTTCCCGTTGCTGAAGTCCCATAATGAACCTCAGCATGCCAAACATTTGCATCACAGCTTGGAAAAAATAACCAACAATAATCAATCAATACACGTTCTGTTTTCAGCTGCGATCTTTTTTTCTTGGTTGGAAGTTCTGATTATTCTCTTTTTTTCCCCAGCAGCAACTTTTCTAAGCTCTAATCTTGTTCTTATGTGGGGCTTGAGATAACAATAAATGAAAACAAGGCGAGAAACTAAATGTTGGTGCAACTTAAAAGAGGTTCTCATACATTTGGTAGGGTGACAAGATACTCCATCATGTTCGGAGGGTGAATGATGTTTTTGCTTGATTGTGCCACTTGCCCTGCACCAAATAGAAACGTGACAATCAAACCTTCCATTTCACTGAACATTTTAAATGTTCAATTTTGCCAGGCACATCCCATTCAAAGCTCAGGCACAACAGTAAATAAGCCAATTTGTTTCTTCTGCTTAAATTATTTAATGGGGGGAAACGGCATTCCCTAATTAGGTATTAAAAAAAAGAAAGATACAAAGCCAAGCACTGCCATGCTTTATGGAGGAGGAAGAGGATATCCCCAAAGTTTGGTTTATGATTGTAAGGTTATGCTCAAAATACAGCTAGTCCTTGACTTAAAACAGCTTATTTAGTGACTGTTGGAAAGTTACAGTGGCACTGAAAAAAGTGACTTATGACCATTTTTTCACATTTATGGGTCGTTGCAGCATCCCTATATGATTTACAACTGGTTCATATTTATGACGGTTGCAGTGTCCCAGAGTCATATGATCCCCTTCTGACAAGCAAAGTCTATGGGAAAGACAGATTTATTGAACAACGGTGTTACTAATTTAACAACTGCAGTGATTCACTTAACAACTGTGGCAGGAAAGCTCATAATACGGGCCAAATTTCACTTAGAAAATTTGTTCACTTAGCAACATAAACTTGGGGCTCAGTTGTGTTTGTAAGTCGAGGACCGCCTGCAACACATTTTCACAAAGATCACTCTCACAGATACCTTTTTTCCCTTTGCTGATGGAAGAGGACTATAAAGGAAATATCCGCAAATATAGCTGATATCCATGGCAACATGAATAATTACTAAACACGTTTAATCAATGTATCTAAAATTCACTATTGTTGATCCTAGCCCCCTAAATATTGAAATTCCACAATTGTTTCACTTCTGTATAAAAGCTACCAAAATGAACCATACTTTGTAAAGTCACAGTTTCAAAGGGAATCCTTAATACCTTATTCTGCACTTTTTTTTTGATTGACGATCTAGCCATATTATTATCTGCAGATGCACTTTAGGAAGATAAATCATCTGGACGGTAACACAGGCTGGATTACTGGATTATCAGAGTCCTTATGTTTTCTTAAGGTTTCAACTACCTACCTACAGCTTTGCTGGAACAGCTTTTATGAGAGTATAGCCAGACAGTATATGCTGCTCTTCAGATCCTGATCAATCCTGAGTTTATTAAAACTCAGTCATTATTTATTACCTAATTCAGAAGATACAATTTAAATCTCAAGACCAATTCGGCTCTCTCCTGCAGAGTTAAAAGGACATCCAGCAAAGGGGACATGTGCCAATCTTGCATGCATCAGAAATATCTAAGCATGGATAAATGTCTATGGAGATTGTCAGCCATCCAAGTCATGGTTATCCAAAAGGTGCTTTTTCAAGAGGCAACTGGACTTTTTTTGTTTTCCCTTGAAGACATTTTGCTTCTCATCCAAGAAACTTCTTCAGTTCTGACTGAAGAACTGAAGAGTCAGAACTGAAGCAGGTTTTTGGATGAGAAGCAAAACATCTTCAAAAAAAAAAAAAAAAAACCAAGGAAGGTCCACTTGCCTTTTGAAAAAGCACATTTGGGGCTAAACATGAGTAGACTAAAAACAAGGGACCCCACACCTTGTGGTAATGAATAAATAATTTAGAACTGCATCATGGATGACATAGAAAAATTACCTATGGTGAACAGTGAAGCGTGCAAACCAGTGTTTACATTTCCTCCATCGGATGAGGAAAGCATATCTTTTTCCTTCTGTCCTGTCCACTTTTTGCAGATACAAAATAGAGAGTGTTTTAACAAACTGTATCACTGTTTGGTTTGATGGTTAAAGTGCCTCAGTTAGAAGATCCATACAGAAAGTGGTAAGGACAGCCAAGAAGATTATAGGAAGCTCGCATCCCATTATTCAGGATACTGTTTATAAATGCTCTGTGCTTAGAGCTTGAAGCATTGTTAGAGACCCCACATATCTACTTCACGGGCTGTTTTTATTACTCCCCTCTGGGAGGAGGTCTTGAAGTGTTTCTAGTGGGACTACTAGATTCTATAACAGCTTTGTTGCCTATGCCATCCATCTGGTAAATTGTCAAGATACGTTTTTCTTGCCATGTACATGTATCCATCAAACTAGACTGTGTTGTTTCTCTGTGTCATATAATATATGTGGTATAATCATATATATATTTTCATTTATTTGCCATGTTTATGTAGTGTTGAGGTGGTGGCCCTTTGAGAGCTGTATGCAATGAAATTTCATTTTAATATATGCTGATTAGCCTACATTTAAAGTGGCAATAAAGTTATTCTATTTTTAACCTATCAAGATACCGTATATACTCGAGTATAGGCCGACCCGAATATAAGCCGAGGCACCTAATTTTACCACAAAAAAACTGGAAAAGTTATTGACTCAAGTATAAGCCTAGGGTGGGAAATGCAGCAGCTACCGATAAATTTCAAAAATAAAAATAGATACCAATAATGCCATTGCCCATTGAATAACATATACAGCCTGCCTGTGCCCATTAAATATACAGTAGCCATTGTAAAAATTTGCTCTGCATAACAAATTATTATCACACAATACCGGTGTATTCAATGAAATACTTCACTCACCTCATGATGCTGATGTCCCGCTGTGATGATGATGTCCCGCCTCCTATGACACACGGCACAGTGATTCCTATCATTGGATCACTGTACCAGAGGAGGTGGGACATCGCTATGTGGCTGCTTGCCATAACAAGGAGGAGGTGGGACATCGTTGCAGAGCGGCAGGAGGGGGAATCGTAAGATAGCCCTGCATTACATTAGAACGTGAGGAGGGGGGATGGTGCGGTGCACGCTGCGCAGCAAACTGACACAGAGGGAGGGGAAACTCAGGGGCGCTGGGCCATTCACGAGCGTCACCCAGCGGCATGGCCCCGCCCCTTTTTCTCCTCCATTTCAGGCAAATTTTTCACTGACTCGAGTATAAGCCGAGGCGGCTTTTTTCAGCTCAAAAAGTGGGCTGAAAAACTAGGCTTATACTTGAGTATATACAGTATGTGAAAATCCTAGAAACTATCACTGTTCCAAATACCTGAAGAGGGTCCAATCTAACTTTGTGCATTGTAGATATGTTTCTGTTGTACCTAATTTACTTGAAGTAAACCCTTGGCTACCTACAGCCCTTGAAAAAACTTGAGCATGGGTTGGAAACATCTCCGCATATTTCTATCAAATCTAAGGAACCAAAAATGTAATTCAGCTTTTGCCTTGGACCTGTTTGTGCTTGGTATTATTCTTAGCAAGCCATTCAAAGATCAAATGCAACCATCATTAGAGATCAGCATCACACAGTATTTTTATACCATCTCTCAATCTACAATTTTGCAGACACTAATTGCAACAGACGATGTGTATTTTTGCTTGAATGTTCTCTCCCACGTGCGCCAACACACTAACCAGTTCTATCTAAGAAATAGGTACAATGTTTAAAAACCAGGAAGAAGGTTCACTTTCCACATTTCTCTGGAAAGACATTTTAAATCATTTATGAGCATCTTCAGATAAAAAAATATCATCAATATTTAAAATTAATTGGTTTGAAATACAAAAGGCTTACAGCTTACAACATTAAACCACATTGTGAAACATTTATAAATTTGCTAGCTATTTTTTTTCCCCATCTAGAAAAATTTCAGACTTGCAAGGTAGCCTTGGGTCAGATTTGTTTGGCTGCTTCCATCTTCTGGCAGCTTAAGTGCTATGCGATTGTGAACCAATTCACCCAAACACAATAGCATGGCACTTTTTTTACTGTGGGTTTGCTGAAGTCTGCATATGCACATTACTGGATCATTTTATATACCATAGGTCCGTGGTGGCGAACCTATGGCAGGCTGTGCCAGGCATGGCACACAGGGCCATATTTCCGGGCACACAGAGCCATCACCCATTGCTCTTCTGGTTTCTGGCATGCTGGCGAGCTGGTCTTCACGCATGTGGGAGCACCAGAAATCAAAAGAGTAGCCACCCAGTGCGCATGCACGCACCAGGAAGATGATCTTCCGGTTTCCAGTGCACTCATGTGCAGCAGCCACCTTGTATTCTGGTTTCTGCTGTGCATGTGTGCATAAAGACCAGCTGACATGCACATGCTGGAACCCACAAGGGGACCAAGAGCATCTGCTTTTCCGGTTTCCGGCGCATGCTTCAGCACTTGGTGCCGAAAAGGATAGCGCACACCTTCCCATTTCTGCACTCAGTGCTGAAAAGGTTAGCCATCACTGCCATAGGTTATTGCTTAATACATTGTGCAAGATCAACCAATTTTTGCATATATTTTTTAAAAAAACTACAGTTAGGAAACTGTGGTGTAAGACAAATAGGCCAAATGCACACATTCACACATGCAAGAAAATAACACTGAATAAAAAGCTATAGCTTACAAAAACAGTTTTTAAAGCCATGATTTATTCTACTAATTATGCAAGTAATTTACATTCATCAATTTGGCCATCTGTAAAAGAATATTGAGATGACTTTTGGAAGGGAAGAAACATGAAGGAAACTAAAATGGCAACGTGGTCCTGCGAAATTAGGAAACATGAGAAAGAAAGTCCAAACAGCCCTACCTTGATTCTGTTTGGTGCAGGATAGGGCAGAGAGAAAATTTGACTTCTGTTATCATGCCCTGCTACAATAAAGTAACATTCGTAGCATCCTGTTTCTGATCTGATCTACCCCAAAGGTTGAGAACATTGTCTTACATCTTGGTTTTGCCCCTATTTTCCACATCACTGTACTGCATTTTCTCTGCATGCAGTAAATAATTCATTTAATAATTGGGGAAAAGATGCAACTTAGCTAGTGATCAGGGGTTCTACCCCGGTATAGATTGCGAAAGCAATTTCCTTTCTCCTCCTCCTCCTTCTAAAGTCAACAGGCATTCAGAGGCAGTCTGATGCTAAATCTGAGATTACCATAAAATCATTATGAATAACAGCCATTACAGATCTAAGAGCTTTATGTGCACCTTTGTAACCTAATCATTGATTTCAAAAGTGATTGGTTCATCAAACCTTCTCCTACTTTCTATGGATGCTTGCAATACATCTGTTCTAATCCTTCTCATCAGACAGTTGGGCGACAGGTAGAAAATTGTTTTGCCATCAAAACAAAACAAAATCCATTGCCTCTGGCAATTTTCTACAAGGACATCCTCCCCCACCTATGAATGTGCAATAAGTTGTGGAAATAAATCTGAAAGAGACAGTCTGGGCCAAATAGCCAACAGGAAATGATTTCAGCTGACCAGAAAGCCAATGGGTGATCCCTCTTAATGTATGTTTAGGCAAGGACCGTGGTGTTAACACCAAGTGTTCCTTTAGGAAATGAATGAATACAGAATGTGTAAGTATACCTTCCTGGAATGAAGAAAGAAAGAATGGCATGTTCTGCTTCTAAATCCCCACTATATATTCATTTTGTGTTTTGTGCAGAGAACCTGGGAAGTGGATATTATCAAATCCATTTTACAGATGGGTAAGCAGCCAATAGAAAGAAAATACATAGGGGAGTATAAGCAGATAGGAAAGCAAAGGAAAAGAACCAATTTAGTTTTATGCTGCCTAGTGTGAATCAGCTTTGCTGTGAAAATAACTTAACCTAGCCGGTAATAAAGTTGGATTTACTGTATACTGTATGTGGGAGTCACCACATCACCTCCCCTAATTATTTCTACTTGTTATCATTATTGAACACCCACACACAAAACAAGTTCCTACTCCAGTTCCAACCTAGCCACATTTTCAGATTCTATCAGTATCATACATGAATACAGTAATATTAGAAATAGCAATAGCAGTTAGACTTATATACCACTTCATAGGGCTTTCAGCCCTCTCTAAGCAGTTTACAGAGTCAGCATATTGCCCCCACAGTCTGGGTCCTCATTTCACCCACCTTGGAAGGATGGAAGGCTGAGTCAACCTTGAGACGGTGAGATTTGAACCGCTGAACTGCAGATAACAGTCAGCTGAAGTGGCCTGCAGTACTGCACCCTAACCACTGTGCCACCTCGGCTCCTAGCAAATAGCCTGAGCCTGTAAAGATGAAGTGAGGAAAGCTAAGGCTCACAATGAATAAAGGCTTGCGACAAAAGTAAAAAAAAATAATTTAAAAAAAGCTTCTTCCAACATGTTAAAAACAAGAAAACAATCAAGGAAACAACATTTCACAATAACCTTGACTATTGTTTGACTTAACAGATAAGTGGATTTATGTGAATATTCATATGTAATTTGGAATGGACAGGATGAGAATAGGATGAGAAAAAAACTTAGAGAAAGGGGAGGTTTTTCCCAAGTGCCTGATACTGTTCTGTTGAATCCCAGATTCATTCCAAATTCTGCCTATTTTTAAGGTAGAGAAGGCTATGCAGAGACAGAGAATCATGTTAAAAAGCCTAAAAGCAGCCATGGTGGACATCAGATCATACCATCTCCCATATTTCTCCATTCTGGTGCTCTCCAGATGCCTTGTATCATATTTCTCATAACCTTCACACCTATTTTCTGAAAGAGTCTATGTTGGAAAATTCTAAGAACCTGACCTCTGATTATTTTTTTAAATTTTCTTTTAATAGAGCTGTGGTGGTGCAGTGGTTAGAATGTAGCATTGCAGATTAACTCTGCATTCCCACTGCCAAGAGTTTGATCGTGACTGGCTCAAGGTTGATTCAGCCTTCCCTTGTTCCAATGTCAGTAAAATGAGGTCCCAGATTGTTGGGGGCTATATGCTGACTCTGTAAACCACTTAGAAAAGAGTGTAAAATGTTATGAAGTGGTATATAAGTCTAAGTGCTATTGCTATTAACCCATGCTGCTGTCCATATCTTTTCAGCACATTAAACTCCATCATTGTTATCCTTTGCAGTACCTTGGAACTTAGTAATATACTTTTGAGCACCGAGGTCTCACATTTTATTTTATACATTTGCTGTATCTGTCACCGAACACAATCAGTCTCAGAACATCATACGAAATAAAGCATGCATTTTTAAAGAAATGTCACAATTTCATAAAAGAGCCATAAAACAGCAAATAAAGCTATCATATCATCAAAACAGCCAACCCCCCAAAAAAGTTCTGGAACATAATTCTTTTTACTAATAACCTTTACGTTGGGCTATGGAGCAAAAACGACCATATTAAAACCAAAAGGCAAACAACTAAGATTTGTGTCAAAGTTTATATGTTATTCCAAGGTGCACTGATCTTTCACCATTTCTTTGGGTCAAAAATGTTTCTAAATAAGAAGAGAAGTGTATTAAAAAAAACATTTAAACAAGTAGTAAGATAAAGCCAACTGAACATCTTCCCTTGACCAATTACATCCTTTCAAGATTTCATAACAATTAACAATTAGCTAATAATTACCGATTCAATACAGAACCCAATTAAGAATTCTGAATTCCAAGTAAAAATACACATTAGAGAGAATTCAGGTAGCTCTCGACTTGCAACCACAATTGAGCCCAACATTTATGTTGTTAAATGAGACATTTGTTAAGTAAGTTTTCCTCCGTTTTATGACCTTTCTTACCTCAGTTGTTAAGTGAATCTCTGCAACTGATAAATTAGTAACCTGGTTCTAAGTGAATAGCAATAGCAATAGCAGTTAGACATATACCGCTTCATAGGGCTTTCAGCCCTCTCTAAGCAGTTTACAGAGTCAGCATATTGCCCCCAACAACAATCCGGGTCCTCATTTCACCCACCTCGGAAGGATGGAAGGCTGAGTCAACCTTGAGCCGGTGAGATTTGAACAGCCAAACTGCAGAACTGCAGTCAGCTGAAGTAGCCTGCAGTGCTGCATTTAACCACTGCGCCACCTCGGCTCAATCTGGGTTCCACATTGACTTTGCTTGTCAGAAGATCACAAAAGGTAATCACATGACCTTGGGACACAGCAATGGTCATAAATATGAACCAGTTGTCAAGCATCTGAATTTTGATCACATGACCATGGGGATGCTGGAAAGGTCATAACTGTGAAACACTATTATTACGGTAGTTATTTTTTTCCGTGCCTTTGTAACTTTCAATGGTCACTGAACTGTTGTAAATCAAGGGTTACCTGTATACATTTTTTTTTTAATGAAAGCAGTGTATAATCTTTGGGACCAATGTTTGCCCAAGACAATTTGTTTATTTTTATCACAGCCGTTTTTCTTTAGAATACCACGTCTTCTGAAATCAGATCAGCTCCATCTTGCTGGGTTTTAAACCCAAATTTTTAAGAGAGTCTTTGAGTGGCTCATTTACTATATTTTTGAGTTTGAATTGTTTACTGTTCCTGGGATGCTGATACTTTTTTTCTTTTGTAATTGTATTTGTACCTGTTAGGTTGTTCTGGATTGTTTAATCTTCTGAAGAAAAGAATCTATATGAGCAGACTCTTGGACTCAAGGGTCGTATAAATTCACAGAAAACAGGTGCAAAAACATGCAGACAGATTTCAATATTGACTGCATATAAAAAATAAGCCACAGCATCAAACGTAGAAAAATGATGGAATGGGGGATAGAATGAATGTCTGAATTAGACATTCAGAAAAGGACTGAATTAGAATGCAGTTTATTCTTGCCTATTTGCTCTTGCTGCATGGGACCAGAGGTGGGTTCCTACCAGTTCGCACCTATTCAGTAGAACTGCTTTGTCAAATCTACTGAACCGGTTAGAAGAGGTTTCACCAGTGGACCCGGAAAGCAGGCCACACCTACAGAAGAGGTTCCAACATTTTTTGAAACCCACCACTGGTCCTTGGATATGTTTATTCTACACTATTATGCTCATATTTATAAAACTCAGTGCCTCTGTGAAAGGTAAGGATGACTACTGCGTTTGTGGTGCAATCAGAACATTGCGTGTGTTGAAGTTGTTTTAACGCAAATCAAAGATGCCTTTTAAAAAACAAGTTTACATCATATTCTTATGCATGCCAGTGCTGTGTGTGAGGTAATTTAAGGTAGTTCTGACAAGTGTCGTCAGCATCTTCATATCGGTCACATGGGTGGCAAGCCACTCCCATCTAGTCACATGGGCAGCAAGCCACTCCCACAAAGGAGGCCACACCCACAGAGTAGGTTCAAACAATTTTTGAAACCCACCACTGCATGGGACACAGTGCCTCAGTGGCTAAGATACTGAGCTTGTCTATCAGTTCAGCAGTTTGAATCCTAGCGCCACATAACAGAGTGAGCTCCCATTACTTGTCCCAGCTTCTGCCAACCTAGCAGTTCAAAAGTAGAAAAATAGGGACCACCTTTGGTAACAAGGTAACAAGCGTTCAGTGCACCTTCAGCATTTTGTAATGCTGGGGAGATGACCATGGAGATATCTTTGGACAGCACTGGCTCTTCACCTTTGAAGAAGCCATGAGCACCGCCCCCTAGAGTCAGGAACGACTAGCACATATGTGCGAGGGGAACTTTTACCTTTACCTTTATTCAAAAGGTTCAAGATTTTACCATTAATTCTTCCAGGTCTTCAATATCAGCCACTATAATGCAAAAGTAGGCAATGTGGTGCCCTGTAGAATTTTTGGAGTCTCCCCCAAATCCAAATTGTTGGCCATTATGGTCAGGATTGTTTGAAGTTGAAATATCTAGGGAGTACTGAGTGGCCTATTCTTAGTCCAGGTAAACCTACTGTCTAATAAGTTCTATTAAACTTCAGGTCGTCTTCACTGGGGTTATTATCTATTTCATAAATAATTATTTGATGACAGTTTCTTTCATTAATCATTATTAGAATTAACCTGGTTTTGATCTAAGCAATTGCTGAAAAAAAAATAGGCATCTCTGATTGATAGAGCAGAAATTTGTCATGTCATGTTCTATCTGAATTTATCCCCAAGCAGACGATAAGGGAAGGGGAATATATTCATACAATATATTGCTAAACCACAAATTGGCATTAAATATTTTTTATTATTATTTTATTGAAATAAATATTATTATAATATTATATTCAGCCTTTCTTCCCAGCACTTAGGTGGTTACACAGGGTCTCCCTCATTTTACCACCACTATAAGATAGTTTGGGCTTAAAAACAATGTTTGGCCCAAAACTATCTCCATTGTTCCTTTCTATGATCTTAGCCATCACCAAAATCTCCTTCTTGACTCTGTAAGAAAATCATGTAGCAGCACAACTTTTTTTATGGAGTGTAGAAATGGCACATTTTGTCTGCACTGTGTTTCTGTTGCCACATTTAAATATTTCACTGATGTTTCCTGTTGTATTCCCTTCAGCATTTTCATGTGAAATTTACACTTTGGGGAAATTAAGAAAACCATTTTGCATAAACCCAATTTATAATAGTTGCATCAGGGCAAAGAGTTTATCTCCACCAATGAGGATTAATATGATCTTTAGAAAACACTAGTGGCCTTCTCTTGCCTGACGAGATAAATGTGTTATCCTATTGTAATCCCACAAGTATTCTAAATCTGTGTCTTACTTATGCATATTTATAAAAATGATATATTGCATTTATTAAATATTAAATGGATTACAAACTTGAGGAATCCTTCATGCATTTATTTAACAGCTAGTATTTTTTAAAAAAAATACTTGGAATATGTACTGTAAATGTCTTCTTTTTTATATATATATTCACAAAAGAGTTTTTCCGCTGGCATTCTCAATAGGCAAATCTGTAATGATGGAGCATCTGATGTTCATTGTACAATAAAATAAAATAAAATAAAAAGAATAAGAAAAAAGAATTTGACTCTAAAGACACTCTGACACTAGACATATATATAAATGGAGACAATTTTATGGATATCCGGAGATCTATTCAAACAAAAATTGGGTTCCTACCATCATTCTTTCTTTGACTGCAATTTATTGAATAAATGACAATTGACTGGGCTCACATAATGCATTAAGCTATAAACTATAGTTTATTAATCATAATGGGAATTGCAGAACATAATAAACCCAAACATTAATGTAAGAGCTTAGTGTGCTGCCAGAATTAGGTCAACATAGCGAGGACTAAAAAAAAACCACTAATTGCTGTGAGATGCCACCCTCCTTCCCCATTCTTTTCATTTAATAGTTCTTTATAGTAGTTGCTGATCAGAATTCTGCAAGTTTAAATAGCAATAGCAATAGCAGTTAGACTTATATACCGCTTCATAGGGCTTTCAGCCCTCTCTAAGCGGTTTACAGAGGCAGCATATTGCCCCCAACAACTATCCAGGTCCTCATTTTACCCACCTCGGAAGGATGGAAGGCTGAGTCAACCTTGAGCCGGTGAGATTTGAACAGCCGAACTGCTGAACTGCAGTCAGCTGAAGTAGCCAATAGTGCTGCACTCTAACCATTGCGCCACCTCGGCTTAAAAAGTGCATAAACAATTTTTCTTTGAACTGAAATTAAAAACACATCAAAATGAAATCATCCAGGTAGGCAGGACATGATGGCAGATAGCACAACAAAAGTTTGCACATTCAGCTTTATTGAACATGTCTGGTTCATGTATTATGCCAACCGTACAACTATAACTGCATGATTTGCTTGTTATTACTTTAGCCAGTACTGCAGGTTAGATATTTCTAGTACAGGGAAGTCCTCGACTAACCACCACAAACGAGCCCAACATTTCTGTTGCTAAGTGAGACATTTGTTAAGTGAAGTGTGCCCCATTTTATGACATTTCTTGCCAGAGTTAAGTGAATCGCTGCAGTTGTTAAGTTAGTAACATGGTTGTTAATTGAACCTGGTTTCTCCATTGACTTTGCTGCTCAGAAGGCTACAAAAAGAGATCACATCAGAGGTCGGTTCCTACTGGTTCAGCTGAGTAGGTAGTAACTCAGCTTGCCACGCCCCTGAATTGGTTCTCTTGGTGGCGCCTGTTGTTTTTTGTGTTTCAATACTGCGCATGAGTGTGTAGCACACGCGAAGTGCATCCCTGAGCAAACCGGCAGTAGCAGCAACAGGAAACCACCCCTGGATCACATGATGGTGGTTTATCATATTGCAACCAGGATAAATATGAGTGAGTTGCCAAGCATCTGAATTTTGATCGCATGATCATGGGGATGCTGCAATGATCATATGTGTGAAAAATGTCATAAGTCACTTTTTTTCAGTCTCAAAGTTTAAACAGTCACCACATGAACTGTTTTCAGTCAAGAACTACCCATACTGACATAGAAAGATTGGCACAAACTAGTTTGCAGCCTTTTTGACTCCCTTCTGCCTCCCGACTGACATGAACACTGATTAAAACACATCCAGGTTGTAATATTTCCTGACAAAATCTACACCCTTTCAAAGCAGACACTGGTCGACACCTGTCAGTTTTCCCACAGGGATCGGTGTAAAAGCCTCTTTGATGCTTTTTGGGAAAATGTGCCATCAGCCTAGTTCTATCACCGGTTACTTTTCTCACTGAAGATTCAGCATGTTCCAAATATTCCCCAATGCATAATAAATCTAAATATTTCTCCGTGTACATGCTATCTGTACATTGAGAATTCTGACCTTCCTCTGTCTAGCTTGTGCTATGCACGGAACTATGATTTACAATATTTTGGGGGCAGTTCCAGAACTCAATCTGATCTCTTGTTGCCTTCCAATACTGGCTGACTATATTACCATATTATTAAATCAGCGGTCTCCAAACCTGGCAAGTTAAGACTTATGGACTTCAACTCACAGAATTCACCAGCCAGCAAAATTGGCTGAGGAATTCTGAGAGTAGAGGTTCACGAGTCTTAAAGTTGCCAAGTTTGGAGATCCCTCCACTAGTTATAGTTACGGGTACCAAAATGGACCACCAATACTATCTACAAGTTTATCTAGATGGCACATGGAAACCACACATTCTCACCAAGCAGAGAAGCCACCATGCAATCTATATGCTGTCAAAGCACATTTATCTGCACTTCTAACAGCCAAATCACCCACAACCAAAAACCTGTCACTTTCAGAGGAATAACTTCAAACCAAGAGAACATGGGTTAATCACCCAAGAATTGGACACCTTGTATAGAAAGATATTTCTTATTCTTTAAATAATGTTCTCCTTTGCCCCAAACCTTATTTTTTCTTGATAGCAAGGGAGATATCATCCTAGGAGTAGGACAAATAACAATAGCACTTAGACTTTATACCGCTTCATAGTGCTTTACAGCACTCTGTAAGCAGTTTACAGAGACAACATATTGCCCCCAACAATCTGGGTCCTCATTTTATGACCTTGGAAGGATGGAAGACTGAGTCAAGCTTGAGCTGGTCGGGATCAAAGTCTTGGCAGTGGACAGAGTTAGCCTGCAATCCTGCATTCTAACCACTGTGCCACCCCAGCTCTTCTGTCACATTCTGAAATATTTCATCCATGTATCTCCCCTGCAACCTACACAGCTCTTTTTCAGACCCAACTTACAGGCTCCCGTGCCAAATTGTTGCAGTGCTTTTTGCATACTGATTTGCATGCTCTGCTGAACAGCTCCTAGCTCTTCTTTCCAAAAGGGAGACATTTGTGATTTATTCAGTAAGTTATGATTAAGTAAGCCATAGCTTAAGATTAAGTAGACGGCCTTCACAGATTTGAATTGGTTGATGTTCTGTTACAAAAACATCAAACAAATAGAATTTCAGCAGACTGCAATCAATGCATAATTTATCATCTATAATGGGTAAGGCAGCAATCTACATTGGTATGGTTGACAAGAAAACAATGTAGTTTTCCTATCTGAGAAAGAAAGAAAGAAAGAAAGAAAGAAAGAAGGAAGGAAGGAAGGAAGGAAGGAAGGAAGGAAGGAAAGAAAGAAAGAAAGAAAGAAAGAAAGAAAGAAAGAAAGAAAGAAAGAAAGGGAGGGAATCTTCTCAGATTTCGTTGTAGTGATTTCATATAATTTGAAATTAGTGACATGCTTCTTCTTTGCAGAAAAGCAACATCTCAGCTAATAAATACTGAACTGATTAACTGCATCATTTAATACGAAGAGCTTCCAGGAGATTGCAAGATCTCTTTGATAATGAAACCCATATTAGGATTTAAATTGGCTATTTTCTTTCACCCCCTCCCCTCCCCTCTATAAATATGGCATTTGCATAAATCATTTAGTTTTGTTAAGGAGGAATGCATGTCTGATATTTGTTCACGTTCACTTTCATATTTTTCAATTACAATGCTGGCTTTCATAATTATTTTGCTTATATTTAATCAATTGATGTCGTCTTGTATATATCTAAGGATTATACATTCACTGTCGCGTACATGAGATGTAATTTTTAATTTTTTCTATATATAAGCTGCCAAGAATTACTATGGAATCAGATGGCCATAACATTGAAGAAATAAAGAAATAAATGAACATCAAATATGGCTTGTTTGGCTTTGGCATGCTTGTTGCATTAACTTAGATATCTAACACGCTTTCTAAAAATATGAAATTGTAATGCAGGGGTCGTCTTCCAAAATTACAATTTTAAAAAATGTATAGAGGTTGAAAATCCCTTAGATGGCAAGCAGCTAACAAACTCATAGTTCCATACTAGTTTTAGTCTGAAAATGTTTGCTTTATCTTTTGTTCTAAAATCTTACAGGCATAACTAGTTAACATAAACAAATAATTTTTACTCATCATTAGGGCAGTATCCAAATTCTCCTGCCAAAATGTTCTTGCCTTTACAGATACTCCTTTGACTTAGGACCACAATTGAGCCCCAAATTTCTGTTGCTAAGTTAAGTGAGTTTTGCCTCTATTTTACAACTTTTCTTGCCACAGTTGTTAAGTGAATCACTGCAGCTCTTAAGTTAGCAATATGGTTGCTAAATTAATCTGGTTTCCCGATTGACTTTGCTTTTCAGAAGGTTGCAAACGGTGAGCACATGTTCCTGGGATATTGCAACTATCATAAATATAAGTTGGTTGTCAAATCTCTGAATTTTGAGCACGTGACCAGTGATAAGTGTGAAAAATGATCATAAATCCCTTTTTTCAGTGCCATTGTAACTTCAAACAGTCACTAAATGAACTATTGTAAATTGAGGAATACATGTATTAAAAGCAAAGGCAGAAGGAACTTTACAGAAAGAATTGATGGTTGAGAATTGTTCCTCTACTGAGAAATCTCATTTGTTCAAAATTTACTTAGTGGAAAGCAATTCTCCCCCCTGATTCCATTATTGACTTAATATAGTGAATTATCAGACATCAAACCCCAAACAGTTCTGTTGATGCTAGTAGTTGCATGGTATAACAGGGCAATAATAAGCGTAATAGCTGTACCTTTGACTCATAATTGTACGTTGTGCTGCAGTGCTTATCCTTTGTTAAACTAGCATTTTTTATTTAGTGAATTCATTGGTCAGAATGAGGCAGAGTAATGATTTACCCCCCTCTTCCCACCAACTCAATTCACAAATCAATTGTCATGATTAAGGTGTACAGTATAGGCTTTGATGAAGCTGAATCAAAGCCTGAAAGCAATGCTTACTGCTGAGTTATTTGACTCTAGCCAAGGCTCCAGTGAGGGGAATGCAGGGGGCTTGGGTGGAACTGCAGTAGAAAACAAAATCTATGATTACAAATAGAGTTGCAGGTGAAACAGAAAGCCAGGGATTAAATTATTACCACATCCCAAACAGAGATGAGTCATTCAAAAATTCCAATAGTTCATTGGGCTTTTTGAAACAATGCAACACGATGCACCATTGAGGGTTAATTTCCTATCCATTTAAAATGGAAAACAGATTCTACAGAGAGGGCTGAATTGCAAGGCAAAATAAAAATTCTGATTATTAGTCTGCAGAGAAATATTCAGGATTTTTTTTTAAAAAATATACTGAATATATAACCCATTTTTATATGGATTACTTACTGCCGAACATGTTGGATTTGGCAACAATTTATCATGTCTTGGTTGCAAGAGCCGAGGTGGCGCAGTGGTTAAATGCAGCACTGCAGGCTACTTCAGCTGACTGCAGTTCTGCAAGTTCGGCTGTTCAAATCTCACCGGCTCAGGGTTGACTCAGCCTTCCATCCTTCCGAGGTGGGTAAAATGAGAACCTAGACTTTTGGGGGCAATATGCTGACTCTGTAAACCGCTTAGAGAGGGCTGAAAGCCCTATGAAGTGGTATATAAGTCTAACTGCTTTTGCTATTGCTATTGCTATCACAGGTTAGAGTCGATATGAGTTTACCCTGGAAAAGTGTCCAGAAGCTTCAGTTAGTATGAACAACTACAGCTAGGGTTATGGGAGAACATAATACTGAGATAGTTTTATAAGTATGCTGGAAGGTTTTTGCTGGTTGTAGATAGCTTTCATTGGGATGAATAGATCAGATATTGATTTTTGTTGGTTGCTGCTATTTTAAACATGCAAAGAACAATCACATGTTTAAATGTAGACTTCCTTCCAAAACAACTCCATCTATTTGATTAGTTTCTGGTTATTTGGTACTTGGGAAATATGTAGACCCCCCACCCTCTTCTTTGTGGAAGTCCCTCAAATATTGAAAATATACGATTGTGCAAATATCAGACTTATCCTGAGACAATCATCAGTTTCCAGTTTAAGGTGATGTTCATTGGTGATGTTCGAATAACCTTCTTCACATGTTTATTGATTTTTTTTTCTGCATTTCATAGAAACAGAAACTAATCAAATAGAATAACCAGAAACTAATAAAAGAATGTAAGATGAATGAAGAATATATAGGGAAAGGAAGAATAGGGAAAATATATAAAATATTAACTGAATTAGAAGAACAGGCAAAATGTTTTAAATTAATTTGGTAATTGGATTTGGGAGAAATAAATGATAATGATTGGAATAATATTTGGAATAGAAGAGTATATAAGAATATGTCAGTTAGAGTTAAGGAAAATGGATATAAAGTGATATGGAGGTGGTACCTAATATCACGTAAATTAAATCAAATAGATGGTAAATATACAAATATTCATTGGAGGCGCTAGAAAGAGGTTGGAACATATAAACATATGTGGTGGGATTGCGATAGTGCCCAAGAAATATGGGACATGTTGTTTAGAGAAATTAGAGCACTGTTGAATGTAAATCTAGAGATGTCACCGATGATTGCATTATTGTTGCTGGTGGAAAAACAGGACATACATGAAACAAAAAAGGAATAAATTTGATAATGGCAGCTAGATTAGTGATGGCTAAATATTGGAGACAAAATTGGGATATTCAAAGAAATGAGTGGTATAATGAAATTTGGAGTATGGCCACAAATGATAAATTAACAACAGAAATTAAATTTTTAAAAGAGATGATTAAAGTAAATAATTATAATGAAATATGGGGGGAGTTTATAAAATCAGTGTTGGTGAAAGGCAAAGGGAATAAACCTACTCAAGAATACATGTTGTTTTGGAGGGGATAAGGGCACAACTGGAATAGATAATATATCTAAGAAATATAAGAGTGGGAGGTCTCCAGGGGTGGGGGGTGCACTATAATATGTTTTTCCCCTTTTTCTTTTGTTTTTCTGGTTTTTTTGTTTTTGTTTTGTATTTAGTTGTATATGTACTGTTTGTATTATTTGTGTTTGTTTTTTTTTTTTTTTTTAAAAAAAACAAAGTACCAAAGCAAGAAACAATGGTTGGAAACTAACTAAGGAGAAAAGCATCCTAAAACTAAGGAGAAATTTCCTAATGGTGAGAACAATTAACATTGAAAACAATTAACATTCAAGGTTGACTCAGCCTTCCAAGATTGGTAAAATGAGGACTCAGATTGTTGGGGGCAATATGCTGACTCTGTAAATCACTTAGAGGGGGCTGTGAAGCACTATGAAGTGGTATATAGTGCTATTGCTATTGCTATTGGTGAGAAGGAATGACTTACCTTTAGTTGTGAGTGGTCCATCACTGTAGGCTTTTAAAAAGAGACTGCACAGCCATTGGTCTAGAATGGTTTAGGGTCTCCTGCTTGAGCAGGTAGTTGGACTAGAAGACCTAAAAGATCCCTTCCAACTCTGTTATTCTGTTCTATATGATGCGTCATGAAATCACTCTCTGTCTTTTGCACCACATCTCAAATTTTCTCATTCTCTGAAAGCATTTTTCCATTTTAAAAACCATTCCCACCATTTTTTTTTACTTTAACACTTTGTGGCTCTAAGCCAATTTTCCTACAATATTATGTGTTAAATCTACATGGGATTTGAGTGTATGAGATTCCTTAATTTACCCTCCCATACAGAATGCTTTTTGACTTTTATGCTTCATTGGCTACTTTTGCAGGAGACAACTTCTTCCGCGCAGATCTCTACCACAACTTCTATCTTTTATTGTTTTCCATCCCCAGATAAAATCTGTAAAAAGGATTGAAAAGATAGCCAAGCGATGCTCAGTAATTGGCAGTGCTACGCATCATCCATCTGTCTGCACTCACAGATCCCACCGAGATTTCACTGCTCAAATTAGAACTTACTGTTCCTCAACTCTCTTATCCAAGTTCAAGGTGTGATCTAGCAATGTTATAAATAGTAGAGGATGGTTTATTATGTGCATTACCTCAAAGGCAATCAACATGCGATAGCAGTGGGAGGAACCTCATCAATTTGCCTTCAGATTGAAATGGAATAAATAAGAGATATTGTGACTGTCCTTGGTTATAATTGTCAATTTTGCCAGTGGGTTGGTGACTTGCTGTCAAACTTCCAAATTTGCCCATTTTTATATGTTACTTCTGCAAAAGCCTTGCTTTCTGCTCTTTTAAAAGTAAAGCATGCATTTTGAGCAAAATGAGTATTGCTAATTTTCTGTTGTGTGTAACCAACCATTCAAAATTCATCTCCATGCATGCAAGAGAGGAGACCAATGAATTTCCTGTTCAGAAACTTCATATTCAGATTTTCACTCTGAAAACAGACAATGCTAGCATCTCACAATAACAAAACAAAAGAAAGGAAAAAAAGTTTAAAAAAATCCACCAGAAGCAAATACACAGAGAGAAAGGAAGGACAAGGGTGGTAACACCCAAGCTACAGTTACTAAAAGTGTCCTTGGCCAATAGAGACAGGATTAATGTAAGGCAGCTAATGTTTATCTTGAGGTCTCCTTGAAAATCCATCACAATGCTATTGGAGCAATCAACATTCACTATAGTTGTGACGAGACAATCTGGGATCTGTGTTGTTGGCCACAAATAAAATGAATGTACTGTCAAGTTAAATTTATGTTAAGAACATTTATCTTCCCAAACAAGGTTAGGCTAAAGTGATTGCCATTTATTATGATCTATAGTTATCTCAGCAAGTGGAGCGCTTGTATTGATTTTTACCTTCTTTCAATATTTCTAGTAATTTTCACGCCTAGAATATCTAATTTGGATGGGTTGCCATTTATACAGCATTTTTCCCTATCTCTTGTCAAGGTAAGCTTCTGCTTTTTATTGTTATTTCTTTTATCCATGGAGAATAGTACGATGGAGGCAAGAGAAATTTCCACCTAAGTGGAATCCAAAATCAGAGTACTTAGTAAATGTTTCTTAAATCTTTTGGCATTTTTGTCATCTTCTTTTTGTTCTTTTTCATGCTTACTCTAGCCTACAGCTTTGTTATTCCCATGGCATGGAAACAATCCTATTTTATGACATCCTTTTAGATGGTAGTGAAGCATTCTTAAAGTCAACTCCATTAGTTGCAAAATCATTTTATTTGGCTTTTATCTTTTTTTTTTTTTTCAAATGTTGCAGGGGAGAAAAAAAATAAATCCATGTGAAGAATTGCAGAAAATGTTTATTAAATGCTCTTTCATTAAATCAAATTTAATTGTGATGCCCATTTGTCTTGACCTCAGCCACTTGTGGGAACACAGAAATAAATTATCCCGCACAAAGTTCAAGGGTATCTCTCAGTCCAGAAAACCATGCACAAATACATACCATCTAGTAAACTCAAAGCAATCTGCTACAAATAATAGAGCTCAAATTAAGTTTAATTGTGCTATATACTCTGGACACTCTTTCTATATTCCAACTTATTTGTTGCTACTGCTGCTATGTGAGAGAGAAACAGATATACATAAACAGTGGTGGGATTCAGCCAGTTCGCACCTATTCTGGAGAACTGGTTGTTAACTTTCTAAGCAGTTCGAAGAACCAGTTTTGGAAGAAATCTCCTTCCCCCCCCCCACACACACACACTTTACAGGGCTAATCCTGTAAGGAAGGCAGGAAGGAAACATTCTGGTGTTGTTTCCAGCCTAATTTTTATTGCCCTGCTTATAGAAACTGCCTCTCCGGTTAACCCTTATTACATTGTAACAGCTAAGGCAAAGCATCCATCGACGTGAGTGATGTTGAGTTGGCCACGTCCACACAATCACATGACCACCAAGCCTCACCTACACAGCTAGTCATTAGGGCAGAGAACCAGTTGTTAAATTATTTGAATCCCACCACTGACACATCACCAAAACAAAACAGGGATTGTTGTCTGGCAACAAGCCAGCCAGTTCTTAAAGTAAAATTGAATTTGGGAGACACAGGATATGGCAATCTATATTTCAGATTATAGTATGTAGTAATTTTCCACTGAAATGGAAGCTAGTCAAAAAGAATGGATACCTGCAGTTGAATATTCTTGCTTCCAGAGCAGGAAGACAGGAGAAAAGAAATAAATGTTGATTGCTGTGTGTGTGTGTGTGTGTGTGTGTGTGTGTGTGTGTGTGTGTGTGTTTTCCCCTCAATCTACTTTATGATAAATTGTTCTCCTAGTAAAATCAACAATGATCTGAGCTGGGGGGGGGGCAGAAACTGCTATCATTAGTAGCAAAGTTTTATTCAGAAGAGAAAATAATATATACAAAGTAGTATAACTTAGAAAACCAATACCAAATTGTTTGATCTTGTTAACCAAGCATAATTCTAAATAATGAAGTGCAAATAATAAGTATTAAGCAACAGCATTAGCACTAGCACTTAGACTTATATACCACTTCATAGTGCTTTACAGTCCTCTCTAAGCTATTTATGGAGTCAGTCTATTGCCCTCAACAATCTGCATCTTCATTTTACCAACCTCGGAAGGATGGAAGGCTGAGTCAACCTTGAGCCTGTCAGGATTGAAGTGCTGGCAGTCAGCAGAGTTAGCCTGCATTCTACCCCCCCCCTGCACCACCATGACTCTTAATAAGTAATTAATAAGTACTAATAAATAGTAAATGAGTATTTATTAAATGCTTAATAAGTAAAGGAAGATATGAATAACTCCTACATGCATTTACCAGATTTTTAAAAAAATCAGGTGACATTTTAGCCCTATTTAATACATAAGGAGATGGATGGATGGATGGATGGATGGATGGATGGATGGATGGATGGATGGATGGATGGATGGACGGACAGATGGATGGATGGACAGATGGATGGATGGACAGATGGATGGACAAATTTCAATTCCTTGCAATTCAGCCCTTCGCAATGTCCTGAAACAGCACTTTGACTCAACCTTGATAATTATATGATTATCTAAATCACTGCAACTCTTTAAAAAATCAGCATTCCACATTAATTATACAATTAATCTCCTTGCTGTCAAGGAGATTGTAGCAGTCACCCATAGTCACCCATATTATATTAGTTTATAAACAGAAATTAACCATCTTCTTTTAAACTTTCCATTTCAATGAAAATTTAAGAAGTTTTAGAAAAGGGAGAAGAGAAAAACAATAAGGAACAAAAATGCCTTTCTTTTAGTAGAATCTCTGAATACACAGTGAAACTGTGGCCTATTTTCTACTAGATAGTATATTTCCACTTTACTGTTATTCTTGGAAAATATGGTACTTATTTAGCAGCTGCATTTATATTCGTACCTAAGAGTTACTGTTAAGTCAGGCTCCAGCTACAAGTTTCATCAAACAAAGTAGCAAAATATGTTGTGTATGTGTGCATGTGTGTATCCATAAGTGTGCAATAGCGGGGCAGAGTTGAGTCCATATAGAAAGCAATGTCAGAGAAGCGGCAAGCAGAATAGAAACTGGAATTAACTGACCAAGAGAGAAGAGCAAAAATTGTAAACAAAAGCATGGTGGTGTGGGAAGTCCCCCTCCCCCAAAGAATGAAATATTTTGGGAAAGGCAGAATATTATATATATTTCCCCAAGGGAGAAATGGAGAAACATGCTCTTAAAGACAGAAAGCAGCCCATAGCCTTTCTTAATAGCCCACAGCAGATGTCAGTACTTAAGGAGATAAAGAGCTTATTGAAAGAAGCCAATGATCTAGATGGCTCTATTCATAAGCAAAGCAAATATTCCCAGCAGAAGCCCATTCAAGACAGGATATTTCAAAACTTCTTGCAGCAAAGTTTGACAGCTAACAAAGGCAGAATGGTAGGATTAGAAAGCCCCTCACCCAAGATACAACTCAGGATGAAAGTCATTAGCTACAACAGGAATTGTCTAATGCCCTTACAGAACTCAAGCCCCTTCATTGCACCATCCCCAGAACAGTTGAAACTTCAAAGTCACAGAAACCTATAAAGATCCATCCACTCATTCAACCATTTGGTCAGTTGGCTCAGAACTGCATTCTGTCTTTGTGGTTCTATTCAATAAACTTCCTTTCCAATCAGCCTCCATGTTGTTTCCGGCATCTTTCTCCCAGCTTGGAACTGAAACAGATGAATTTTTCTTCCAACAATTGTGGGATGGTTAGTTGGAGCAGTGGAAGTCCCTAACAGTATTATAGCTTCTCCATTGACACTTTCTGTAGTTTAAAATGACAGCATCTTGACTTGCCCTGAGAATCTTTAGTAAATACTTTCAGCTTCTCTTTCCCAAATCTTTTAAAATATTTAATACTGTCAGTCTCTTCCTACCGTAATAGTTTTGTCATAAAAGGCCTCCTATTTTTTAACAGGAGATAGAGGAGACAATTTACCACTCCTTCTTCCACTGACAACTACTACTTGTTTTTGACAGCCTGGGTGGAAAAGGGTGACACTGATCGCCTTTGAATGTCACTGCAAACAGAGGAGACCAAAATATGTGAGCTGTTCTGCAAAGCTCAATCCTTAAAGTCCGCATCAGCCCACATTCCTGGATACATAGATGAAATATATTTATATTGTATCCATTTCTGCACATTCATAGATCTTTTTAATTATAGCATCTTCCGACGGTATGGTAGTGGATTTCCAAAATTGTGCATAGGTTATTCTTGCGGCCACAATTATATGTAGGCTCAAATGCCATATTGGCTGAGGGACAAAGGAGAAACGGAACATTATCTTAGCTGGAACTTATGGTATATGTGGGCGACAAGGAGAACAGCAGGGACTTAAAATGGGGAAAGCTAAAAGTGAACATGGGTATTGTAATAGATCCCTGAACTTTGCAATGAGAAGATGTGGCTTAGAGACCTAACAATGAGGAAGGAAAGAAAAAAGTTGGGCTGTGAATGACTGTCACCGCGGGGGGGGGAGGGGGGGTTGTATGTTTAAAATTGTATTTGTATCTGTATGTTCTACGCTTAAAAAAATGTATAACTAATGAATGCCGATACAAAAGGCTGTATATTTACTTTATATTGTTATGTATGTTTTGTCTTTTCTTATGTTGTTGTATTTTTCTTTCTGTTTTTAAAGGTAATAATGTTTAATAAAAACTATATTTTTTTTTAAAAAAAAAAGAAATATATTTATATTGGCTTGCTCTAAACTTTTCTAATTTCAGGGGATTGCAATCCCAAAATAATTGAAACACCACCGGAGCGCCATCGGCATTGGAAAAATCACCACCAGTCAATTGCAAAGGGTAGCTTTACTTGAAACAACTGGCATTCTCTTATGACACTTTTAACATAATCAAACAATATCATCTTCCTCTGTCAGGTCCCTGGGAAGGACTCGACAGATGAATAAAAATGCCAAATCCAATCTGAACATTTTTTGCAGCCAACCTTAATAATAATAACACATGTGGCAATATCAAATTAGCTCAGAATGATTTGGAAAAGATTGTAAAATATTAGGAATTAACAAATGAAATACAGAAATTATAGAATGAAATGGTGGAGGTTTTCCCAGTAATTATTGGAACTTCAGGAGCTGTAACAATAGAAATGCCTACAAAGCTGAAAAATGGATTTTTTTTTCATGTCATAACATTAGGTTTGCATAAAAACAAATTGCGTAAAAGCACATCTACATTTCTTAGGTTTGGGATTATTCTTAGATTGGGGATAAAGCTTGAACTGAACCCAAAAATTGAGAATTTGCTGAACATTTTCTTCAATGATAGCATAACAATCCTATCAATAACAACAACAATTTGTTACACAGATCTATCGGTGCTGGTTTTTTTTGCCCCCTTACAAACCAATGGAAACATAATACAACTAGAGTGTACCTCTCCCTGTGTCAAGGTTCCAAATAGTATCCTCTATGAAATAATACCTCGAGAGAAGATGTTCTTCAAAACACCAATTTATTAGAAGAGCCATGTTGGTACATCTGGGAAAACCCAAATCTGAAAGCTTCCAGGTTCCCTCTCCCCCCCCCCAGTTGAAAGTTCAAGACCCTGCCCCAAGACCCACAAGTTCATCAAATGGTCCAATCAGTTACTGCCATGGATGAATATTCCTCCCATCCACATCCATCCAGGTGCAGGGATAAGGCAACCTTGACTTTCTGAGAAGGAATATTATTATGGCTACACATCTCCCAAGCTCCATACCATCCCCACTCCCAGTTTCACATGGTAACTGTTCTGACCCCTGCCCCTCCGTACGGTGAGTCACGCCGATACAAGATGACTGTTAACCAATTTATTAACAGTAATTAACTCACAGACAAGACTTTGGCAGCAACCCAGATGTCCACAGATAAGAAATACACACAAGAGCTTCTCCAGTTTTAGTATAACAGTTGTGTCCTGCAAAAGGTCTCCTCCCAAAGTCTCTTCTTATATACTCTCTTGGGAGGAGCCTAATCACAACCACCTGGGCCCAATTATCTTCCATGTCTCCGTAATTGCTGCCGGCGCTTCTCCGCCCTTCTTTGCCTGGTGTCTGGGACCAACTCCCTTTGCTCCTCCCCACTGCTCCAGGGCCTGACATCAGGGACAAACTCCCTTTGGCTTTCACTGCTGCTCCATGCCTCAGGCGCCTCCTGGTGGCCAACCAGCCTCTCTGGTCCCTGCTCGGAGTCTGAACCCTGCCCAGGGTCCTCCACATCTTCCATAGCAGACTCATAGGGTCCCTCGCTATTGGAGTCTGTCGGTAGCTCCAACAGCTCCTGCTGGGCCACAACAGGTGACTATGTTTGAATATGTGGAAGGCTTGAGGCCCTATCCTCCAATGGCTTCCAAGCCTGACACCCTGTTGATTCACAGATTGTAACAGGTGGGAAATAACAGGTTTCACTCAGCTTGTGCTTAACTAAATGCCCACAATTGTACTGCTAATTTAGAACAAACTGATTCATAGAAGTAATACATCATCTCCTTCCCTAGAATCAATGATTAGAAATAATTGAGGCTTCAGATTAAATCCAGGCACTGTGTGATTTCTTTTTTAAATAACTTGAAAAAGCACACAGAGAAAAAAACCCTGGCAGAGCTAGATGCCTGTTGGTGGTACCCATGGTCCAAAACAAAAAAGATAATGTATTATTGCACAAAAGTCCAAAACACATACTCTGCTAGAGAAAAGTTCCATGAAGATGAGCTCGAGAACAAATCCAAAAGCTCAGAAGACTAAATCTCTGGTCCTGGTGACTATCCCAGATTAGATCCTGCAACATTATCCTGGAACATGTATATTCGCCTTCAGTCATCATATCACACACTGCACAAAATAATTTCTGTTAAAGTATTCATGACTGGAAGAGACATGGGAACAAGGTCAGCCAATGAGTAGGCATAGCAACTACCATATTTTTCAGAGTACAAGATGTACTGGCGTATAAGACGTACCAAGGTTTTGAAGAGGCATTTTTTTTAAAAAAAAGTAGGTAGGTAGATAGAGGGATAGAGAGAGAGAGAGAAAGAGAGAGAAATACAGTAAGTAGGTAGGGAGAGTGAGTAGTTAGGTAGATAAAAGGTTAGAGAGAGAGAGAAATACAGTAGGTAGGTAGGGAGAGAGAGGGATAGAGAGAGAGAAATAGAGAAAGAGAAATACAGGAGAGAGAGTGTAAGAGAGAGAAATACAGTAGATAGGTAGGGAGAGGGAAAGAGTAGGTAGGTAGTTACATATGGAGAGAGAGAGAGAAAGAGAGAGAGAGAGAGAGAGAGAGAGAGAGAGAGAGAGAGAGAAAGAGAGAGAGAAAGAGAAATATACATAGGAAGGTAGGGAGAGAGAGAGTAGGTTGATAGGTAGATGCTTCCAGGTGTATTATTCCATGTGCTGGAGAAGGAAATTACTGACAATCTGCAGCACCTAAGATTTTATTTCTGCTGGCACAGCACTTGATCAACATAATTCTCATCAACTACTTTGACTAAAGAGCTTTCTGAAAGTAAAAAAAAAAAAAGGTTTTGCACTCTGCAAACCTCCCCAAAATGGCCCATTTTTTCATGAAAACGGGCCCGTTTTTAAAAAAAGGCATGAATAGTCTTTAGGGGCCTTGCAAAGTGCTCCGGTGGGGGGGGGAATGAGCAAAAAAAGCCTGTTTTTTGCGAAAACAGGTCTGGTTTTTGTCAAAAAGATTGCATGCATAGCCTTTAGGAAGGTTATAGAGTGCTGCTGGGAGGCAGGGCAAAAACGGGCCATTTTTCGCTCACTTCTGCCCTACTCAGCCCCCAGGAGCTCACTAAAAGCCTCCATAAAGCTATGCATGGCCATTTTGGTGAAGGGCCGGGGCGGGGCTTCAGGAGGCAAAAAATGCTGTATTCAGTGTATAAGACGCACCCAGATTTTCAGCCTCTTTTTTGAGGCAAAAAGATGTGTCATATACTCCAAAAAATACGGTAAGTCAGCCAATAGGAGCTTAAATAGATCTGAGTCTGTGCAGAGAATTGAAACAGAAACTTAAGCAGTCTGCTGCTCTGAGAAGTACAAGGTGCCCGGGGTTGTTTTGCTGAAATGAAACTAACTGCTTGTGTTTCCTTGTAAGCAGGAACCTTGTGTTTACTTGGAAGAACCACCTGTTAGTATTGTACATTTATTCAGCTATTCTTATGTATATAAAGAAGTCAGGTCACCTTACTAAGAAATAATTAAACCTTCTCTATGATCAATCCAGAAGAGAGAGACCTCCTACAGTAGATTAAAATTTTGCTATTTGTTGTCCATAGACATCAATACAACTGTAATCCAAGGCCAAATGGTCAATTCCATTATGAGCGTTCCTTCCTTCATGTTGTTTCTACTATGCTGAACTGTAGCTGATGTCAGATTCTTAGTTTTGCTTTTTTTAAAAAAAAGATAAGTTCAAGGAAAAAAAGGTAGATTAAAAAAAGTAAGATTCTTTTAAACCAATTCCCTCGTTGGCAACATACATACAAAAGCTATTATAGGCCAAATCCATCTGTTTCCCATGATGTATAAATAAAAGTACAAGCTCGCTTCTTTGTGTTGAAGAAAACATTCCTTTCAATTTCTTTTTCTCTAAATAATGTGATGGAAAGGCCAACTGACAATCAGATGGGGCAATCTTTAACATGATGATTTAAGGAGCTTAGGGAAAGCTAGGCTATTCAAATTTGATATGGAATGTCCATTTGTGCTCAAGACTTCATCTACTGAGGAGGTCTACCCCTGTAACTCCAAAGATGAGGTTTTGGGGAACTCCAACTTTAGGCAAAAGGTTCATTTACCAAGTAAAGCTGAAAATCTATAAAATGGGAGAGATTTCTTGCTATGGAAGATAATCATTACATTTTCATAAAAGATGAAACAGGATCTGGAGAGAGAAGGAGAGGAGGGAGGAAGAGAGAAAAAGAGAAGGAGAGAGGGTAGGAAGGAGAAGACAGAGGTTAGGAGTAGGGGAGAAGTAAGGGAGGGAAGAAGGGGAAGGAGAGGAGGAAGGAAGGAGAGGAGGAAGGAAGGAAGGAGAGAAGGAAGGGAGGGAGAAAAGAAAAGAAAGAGAAAATAAGGTGGTGTCATAGCAGGTGCGAAGGATGGTAAACAATACATTCCAAATTATACCTTATATCCTTTTAAATGGAATAATAATAATATAAGAATAGCAAAGGAAAAAAAATAACTATGTGAATGTATACCTAGAACTGTATACAAGAGAATAAATGACAGTAAAAATATAAAGCACAATATAGGTAAACAATACTTGATCATAAATAGCTAAGTATAAATAAAGAAAGAAATGTATATAAAAATGGATAATGAATAACGAGATTATGAACGCAAGATAGAAATGTATAGAAGCGAAAACACTAACTGCAAAGAAACCGATTCGGAACTGCTGTATGATATATGACGGAACGTATTGTTCCTATGTTTTTTTTAAGTTATGTGGTTATTTTTGTTAATGTGCTTATGTGTTCTGTTGATATGTTTATGTGTATAAAATAAAAATTTAAAATAATAATAATAATAATAATAATAAAAAAATAAAGATAACTGAAACAGGATCTGGATCTTCTGAGTACAAAACCGACAAAAAATAGAATATATATCCTCGTTTAGCATCATTTTCTCATTTCAGATTCATGTATCATGGATGCCACAATTGCAGGTAATCCTCAACCTTTGACAACAATTGACCCCCAGGTTTATGTTGCTAAGCGAGACACTTGTTAAGTGGGCTTTGCCCAATGTTATGACCTTTGTTGCCACAGCTGTTCAGTGAATCATTGCAATCATTGTTAAGTTAGTAGCATGGTTGCTAAGTGAGTCTGGTTCATCCATTGACTTTGCTTGTCAGAAGGTCACAAAAGTTGATCATATGATCCCAGGACACTGCAACCATCATAAATGAGTTAGCTGCCAAACGTCTGAATTTTGATCACCTGACCATGGGGTGCTGTAATGGTTGTAAGTGTGAAAAATGGCCCATTTTGTAAGTTTGAATGGTCACCTAAATGAACTGTTGCAAATTGAAGACTAGCTGCATTCAGAAGGATTTTATAGAACACTTACTTTGTCAACATTAGTTGAAAAACTGCAATGACCTTACAAAATTAGGTAACTCAACTTAACAATTATTTGCTTTTTGTCTTTGTCAGCTTGCCTAAATCCATTCAACCCCAAATTAATCAGGATTGAGACCATTTTAATTGGATCAGAAGTTGCAATTCACTCCCCCAGTCAGCTAAAGAACCATAAATTATTTAATCACTGGAAGGGGACAACACTATGAGAAAGGAAGGACTGTTTTTTTTTTTTTAAAAAAAAAAAAACAGAACAAGCTTTCAAAAATGGGGATAATTAATTAGTGGACTATAGTTTCCCATTTTAGGTATGCATCCATGTGACATGATTCTCTCACTTTCAACATTATGAGGGTGCAGTGGGAAGATGCTTAGGAAATTAAGTTTGGAACAACATAAAAGCAACACTTTTGTGCTCATTCAGGCAATGATTGATCTAGGTCAAAATTGTACATAAGGTTTTTGAATAAGGTGCACTGGCCTGATTCACACATAACATGGGTAACAATTACTGACTAATTTACAGTGGAATGAGTTTATACATTCAAAAGCTTAATCCTTTTTTTTTAACACAACACAATGTCTGGTCTCACATGGGAATGTAACCTATGACAATCAGAAAGAAAGTCCATTGTATCTTAGTATAATATATGAACTCAGGCACTATTTAAGCCTCTGAATAATAATAGTTAAGAATTCTATCTGTTAGGTATTAGGGATAAATTAAAATGCCAGCTGTTTTTTGTATGGTATGTAGAAATGCTTCTGCAACAGAAAAAAAAAAGATAATTATTTCTGAGTGAAATGAAATGAAAATTGTAAAGCAACATAAGTAAAAATTGTGGATCCATTAACCATGTATGTCTTTAATTAAATTATGCACTGACAGTCTATTATATTTTGATTTATAGCATGGTGAAAAAGCTCTATGGAACATAATAAAAATTTACTTCTGAGTAATCACACATAGGAATATCTTGGGTTAATTAATGTGGTCTCTTATGTTATAAATTTAATACATGAATAGTTAAGGAAATTATAAATTTAATAAGATACTGTCAGTGTAATCAAAATTATTTTAGTGAATTTTATGAATATCTACAGAAAACAAACAGTTCTTCATTTTTTTGTTCAAAAGCCACATACAAAGCAGAAATCCTTTTGAGTCCTGGTTTAAAATCAACTTGATCCAAAACAAAGCATACTTACAAAAGTGGGGTTTAGGGATGGTCTTCCTTTGTCTTCCTGCAGATATTTTTCATAGGGCAGTTTACAAGAAAAGTCATAAAGAACCACAACAGAAAAAAAGTTGGAAATGAGGAGCCTACATGGAAATACATATAAACAGCAATAATGACAATTTGATAATATTTAAAGGCCTGTTTTTACTGGTCACATCCATCCAAGCCACCAGAGTGGGGAGGCAGTAAATGCTACAGTTTCACTACTAAGGAAGTTCATCTAGCAGAACCAAGAAGAAGGTCCTTCTCTGTGGTGGCTCCCTCCCTGTGGAACATCATCCCTGTACAGATAAGATTGGCCCCCACTTTGAGACTCTTTCACAAAGGCCATGAAGACTTGATTTTGCTAATAAACTCAGGGACCCCAGAGTGGGATGGAGCCTATTAAATGGCTTGTTTGATTGTGGTCACCAGGGGAATTATTGCATTTTTTACTGTTTTTATATTGTAATTTGGAGTCACTGAGAGTGAGTTGGGAAGCCATATGAATTTGATAAACAAACAAACAAGCAAATAAATAAATAAATAAATGCCAACAGAGAAGCAGTCAGTGCATATATAAAAATGCAGAACAGGGCAACCTCAAAAGTTGTATCTCCTGTAACTGAAAACAGCCAAGCACTGCTTCTGGCATTTTCAAATCCTAATAGAGAGTGAATCTTGCCAACAACATTTTTAAACAGATTGCCTTAAAATGATCTCTAAGAACCAGTGGGACAAACCTACTTGGAGAAAAGTTAACTTTAGTCAAAGGTTAAAAAGCTCTGGTATTCAGATAGAGACCAAATGCATCTCTAAATCAAGAGCAGATTGCTTAATACATCTTGGGACTGCAAGGAGAGCTCTAATAAAATTAGAACGAATGCGTCCAGGAATATTAAGCTTCCTAAAAGAACAGATTCAGACTTCACAGAGAAGCTGTGAAATGATCTTGGCTATGAAGACCTTGCAAGCTGCAAGAATAGAGTAAGCACCCTTAAAATAGACAAATCTCAGGCTAGTAAGAACTACACTTGCCAGATATAAGAAATGTTCTCTGCAGGATGGTAAGACCTAGAGAAACACTCCTAAATATTTATAAATATACACCTGCTCAATACAATTTCTTGTTTGGCCAATTATAAATTTTATGGTAGTTGTGTGCAAATATTGACACTTTAGTTTCCTGGCAATTGTCTCATGTGAATACAAATGAGCTGGACCACTTGGCCTGGAGGGTGATAAGTCGGAACAGAATGGATCTGAATTACTGAGTTAAGTAGAATAACTAGGTTATCTCCCTCCATGAATACGGATAGCACCAGAAAATGTTCTTGATGGACTATCTGACTCTCAAAGTGGAATTGGTATGAAGAAGCTGAATGAGAAGAAGCAAGCTTTCAGCTGTTAGGGATCATCTTAATTTCTTTTCTCACAGCTTTTCCCTTGGAATTAAATTAGATTTAAAATTAATGAAGGGTGCATAAAGGGAACCTCTGAATAGAGAATTCTGCATATTTCTCCAGGATCAAGTAGTGAGCAAATGTTGATCAACCTCCTCTGAAAGCGTGTTTCTCCGTGAGGACATTTTCACTTTCAACCTAGTCCAATAGTTGTAAGTAGATCTATTTAGCATATAGTTTACTGACTCTATTAAACAAATTAATGGGTCTACAATTCCAGGGGCTAATCTGTTTATTTTTGTAGAGTGAAATAACAGTGAGAAAATGGCTTTACAGCCAAGCTGTAAATTTGAGTAAATAGGACAATCAACACTGGAACCTACCAACCCTTCTTCTTCCTTAATAGTCCTAGAAGATAACATTTTTTCCAGAGCTTTTCCAGGTTTGGATGGTGAAATGAAGTGCTTAAACCTCAGATGTAGATAAAGGAGGTCAGTCAGGAAGAATATTTCAAAAGTAGATTGCTGCTGGACTCTTTAATGATTCAACTGTGTAATTTTCACAAATGCTCTGGAAATAACTCTCCCAAAATTCTATGGAGATATGGCAGGGTAGACCAAAATCCCTTATCTTTGAGGAACGCATTAAGTAAATACCTACAGGGAGATGACCAGGCTGAGCACAAGGGAGGGCTCAAGCAACAGTCTCCAGTTCCTTCACATCCACAAGTGATCTAAGTCCAGCCCACCTTGAATTCTATTGACTCTTATCTACAACCAATTTGCTTTGACTGTTAGTACAACTATTCCCCAACTTACAACAATTCATTTAATGACCATTCAAAGTTACAACGGCATTGGGGGGAAAAGTGGCCTATGATTGTTTTTCACACTTACAACTGTTGTAGCATTCCTGAGGTCATGTGATCAAAACTGGGACACTTGGCAACTGGTTCATATTTATGTCAGCTGCAGGGTCCTGGGGTCATATGGTCCTCTTTTGTGATCTTCTGATGAGCAAAGTCAATGGGGAAGCCAGATTCACTGAAGAACCGTGCCACTAACTTAACAACTGCAGGAATTCACTTAACAGCAAGATCAATTGTAAAATGGGGCAAAATTCACTTCAATGTCTCACTTAACAACATAAATTTTGGGCTCAATTGTGGTTGTAAGTCAAAGAGAACCTGTATTGAGCCGAGGTGGTGCAGTGGTTAAATGCAGCACTGCAGGCTATTTCAGCTGACTGTAATTCTGCAGTTTGGCTGTTCAAATCTCACCGGCTCAGGGTTGACTCAGCCTTCCATCCTTCCGAGGTGGGTAAAATGAGGACCCGGATTGTTGTTGGGGGCAATATGCTGACTCTGTAAACCGCTTAGAGAGGGCTGAAAGCCCTATGAAGCGGTATATAAGTCTAACTGCTATATATTGTTTCAGATTCTTGTAAAGAGAGTTAGCATGCAATAAACTGTAGTTATTTGAACTGCCTGGATTCCTGATTTGTTGTGCCTGGCAATTAGCAGTACAAGGAAGCTCCCCCAGTCCTCTGTCATAGCATTAATTTATTTATTTATTTTTATTTTAGAAAGGTTTTATACTTTGTCTTTGGCTCAGAGAGTGAAACGAAAATACCTGGGGAATTGCTAACACGGAGGGGCTTTTACTGCCATAAGCAGGGCCTTTTTCATTTTGATCTAATCAATGTCTCAAACCAGGGTTTGGGATCTAATACGATGGGGGATATGGCATCTGAGAGTAATCTTGAGTTTAAGATTAGGGATAATAGACTATATTAACATTTGCTCAGGGGAGTCTGCTAGGCATATTTGAAAATGAAACTGAAGCAGGAGATCCAAATTCAAAAGGCCCAGTTTCTACTACTTTAAAGGATCATTTATTCTAAACACACTCCTTTGCTTTTTGTAGAAAATTGGAATTTGTGGTAGGATCAAAAACGTTGCAAGGCCGAAATTGGAAAAGAAAGTCCACAGCTAAGCCAGCAGGAATGCTGAATTTTGCGGAGACCATTGTCCCAAACCTTCTAGAAGTTTTCCCATTTTTTTACACTGGTTAACACTAAAAGATATTGGAGACATATCCAGATATAAATGGATTGACCATAGCCCAAATTTCTTGGAAAAGGAGAATAAGATGAGTAATAATACAGTACTAATCAGATGCTCTGAATATTCCAAGGTGTCTGTGAGTCAAGAAGAAAACACTTTTACTGGATCCAGCCACTGTGTTACCAAAGTGTTCTGACCCCTCCATACGGTGAGTCACGCCAAAACACAAGATTACTGTTATCCAATTTATTCACAGTAATTAACTCACAGACAAGACTTTGGCAGCAACCCAGATGTCCACAGATAAGAAACACACACAAGAGCTTCTCCAGCTTTAGTATAACGGTTGTGTCCTGCAAAAGGTCTCCTCCCAAAGTCTCTTCTTATATACTCTCTTGGGAGGAGCCTAATCACAACCACGTGGACCCAATTATCTTCTATGTCTCCATAATTGCTGCTGGCGCTTATCAGCCCGTCTCTGCCTGGCATCCGGGACCAACTCCCTTAGCTCCTCCCCACTGCTCCAGGGCCTGACATCTTCACCACTGCTCCAGGGCCTGACATCAGGGACAAACTCCTTTTGGCTTTCACCACTGCTCCATGCCTCAGGCGCCTCCTGGTGGCCAACCAGCCTCTCTGGTCCCTGCTCGGAGTCTGAACTCATAGGGTCCCTCGCTATCGGAGTCTGTCGGCAGCTTCTGCTGGGCCACAACACCAAAGTATGAGTCAGAATCCTCTAGAGTCATCTTCTAAATGCTACCGAATTTCCATGGTTAGAATTCTTCAGCTTTCCCCATCAAGATGTCCTTCACATGGTCAATGATTGGTTGGAAATTATAATATTTGTAGCCCAACTTATCTGGAGAACAATGAAAAGGATCGTAGTAGACCAATAGTTCTAAACTCTGGTCCACATACCCCTGGTGGGGGTGTCTATGTCATCACAGGGGGTCCATGAAGGCTTGAAAAAATGTTATGATTTAAATCTTGAGTTACAACGTGGTGACCACATGGTCATGGTCCATGACCACAAAAGCTATTTAAAGGGGGTCTACTACTACCACAGTAGTAGACAATATTGCACTAAATTGGGACAAACTGATTTCCCATATTGGGAGCTACCATAGCCAACTAGAGAGTTGCAGTAACATCGTCCGAAGACAGTGACTTCACAGAAAGGGTTGAGATGAAGTTTTTTCGTACACTAGGGGAAGATTTCAATTCTTGAAGTGGAAATGGGGCAGAGGAGCAGAAAGCCTCTGAACCGAACCTTCCTGAAGGTCTCCCACTTTTTACGCTGGTGTATTGTTTTGGGAATGGGGAACACACACAAACATTGCCTTACAGATAATTCTCAACTTACGACAGTTCATTTAGTGACCGTTCAAAATTACAACAGAACTGAAAAAAGTGGCTTATATGACCGTTTTTCACACTGATGATTATTGCAGGATCCCCATGGTCACATGATCAAAATGTAGATGCTTGGCAACTGGTTCATATTTACGACCGTTGTTGTGTCCCAAGGTCATGTGATAACCTTTTGTGACCTTCTAACAAGCAAAGTCAATGGGGAATCCAGATTCACTTAACAACCTTGTTACTATTTTAGCAATAGTGGTGATTCACTTAACGACTAGGGCAAGAAAGTTTGTAAAATGGGGCAAAACTCACTTAACAAATGTCTCACTTACCAGTAGAAAGTTTGGGCTCAATTGTGGTCATACGTTGAGGACTACCTGTGTTGAAAATCAATCATTTTAACAGGGAATGTTGGTAGCATAGCAAAATTAGGTGTCAGGCCTGCAGTTACATCCCTTTTAGGATCTTTGGCCTGCCACACTTTCTCTTATTTCATTATGCTGTTTCATTAGTGTAGTAGTTGGGAGGGGGGAATAGAAAGGAGTAGAATTGTGGAATGTGGTGTTGTCATTCTTTTCTAGAAGCCCAAGGTCATCTTTTGTCTCCACACCTCTGCATATGACCAGAACCAGCTGGGTGGAGATGCCAGTGTGGAAGAAGAAGATTGGACCATGTGATGGATTTGTGGGTGTGGAGACAATATCATGAACTTTCAACTGGGTGGGAATCTGATGTAACTTCCAGAATTGGGATTTCACAGATGTGCTAAGATGTCTGATTTATTAAATTGGAACTTTAAGGATCATTTTGCCTTGGACTCTGATTTAATTCTACATGATATTTGGAACACTGACATTAGGATGCTGTCAACTCTTGGGCTTGCTGTACCAACAGTGTGACCTGCTAAAATGCAGCATCCTGTGTCTAACTCTCTGCTCAGTGAGTACTTTTTTTCCCCTTCTTCCGTTGGAAACCTTGCCTTCCAACTGCCTGACAAACACAAGCAATGAATGCAAGAGACATAGATGTATTTGTAACCAGTATAATGGCTGCTAGTGACAGCCATTCACATAATACCTACATTTCATAGTGGAGGCAAAACTCTCTTGCAAGCATATCAGTGTTCTACTATTTTAATGGCCTTTTCTAAAGGCACCTGAGAATTGTGTTTTATGGGGTGGTGGATGTAAAATACTGTGCCTGAAATCGAATCCCACCCCCCTCTGACAATTACCACTCTTAGGAGCCCCTGGAGAGACAAAGCTGCTATTCGCTTTAAGTTTGCAATGTAAATATGCACAAAGCAGTTGAAGGAGGGTGCTATAACCCAGGGTAGAAAATGTGCTTTGAATGCAGAAGCTGTCAAGATTCATGCCTTGATACCTGAAGTTTAATAGGATCAGGTAGAGAGAAGGGGGAGGAGGGGGGGAAAGTCCTGCTCTATTGTAGACTCTACAAAGGAAGTGCCAAGCAGATTAGAAAACCCAGTCTGAGATGGACACATAATTTAACTTGGAATAAAGCAGCTTTTCTATCTTTGTAACATTACATCTTTCCATCCACATTGTTAATATATTTCTTAATATAATTAATATAACTTAATTTAACTGTATCTTTAGTCTGAAATGGTCTATGACTTTTATCTAGTGTTCATGGTTTACACTGTGCTTCCTACTGCTTGTCTGAGTACTTGAAGGAACCAAAGATATTATGACAATGAACACACAACACTGGAATAAAACTAGATCAAGGTGAATATAATTCTTTTGTCTAGAACCGTGATGGCAAACCTATGGCATGCAGAAGTGGCATGCAGGGCCATCTCTCCGGGCACATGAGTCACCACCTGTTGCTCTTCTGGGTTCCAGTGCGCCTGCCAGCTGGTTTTCTTGCACACAGGAGCGCCGGAAACCAGAAGAGCAGCCACCCAGCATGCATGTGCATGCCGGGAAGATGATGTTCCAGTTTACAACATGTGCATGTGCACTAGCCACCTGGTCTTCCGATTTCTTGCATGCATGCATATGTGAAGACCAGCTGCTCTTCCGCTTTCCGGCACACATGCACTCACACGCTCCCATTTTGGCACTCAGTGCTGAAAAGGTCCGCTAATACTGGTCTAGATCTTTTGGCTAAAGCATGGAACAAGAACATTCTATTTCCAAGAACCATATTAAAAAAACCTACCCCCCATCCCCCATCTCCAACAGCTAGAGGTAAGCTTGGTAATGTTGCCATACACCTTCATGAAAAAGAGAGGGGGGGGGGAAGAACTGAAATTTTTAGCAAATAGAGGTGCTGAATACATTAATCATCTATGGTTGATATACATTCATCAATCTATGGTATATTATTAGAAATGACGCAACTAAATTCTGGCATTCTGCCAACGCATTTCCCAAATGTGATCTGAACAACACAAAGCAGGGATCCCTAGCCCATTGTCCACAGCCCAGTACTGGGCCATGGCCCACTGCAAACCAGGCCACGTCAAGTGGCAGGTAAGCATGCAAAGCTGAATTTGTGCAGGCATGCACACATGCAAAACCATCCCCTCCTCCCCATTGTTGCCACCACCAGTCTGCAGAGCTGGAAAGGTTGGAGGGCACTTTGGTAAAGGGGTCCCACTGCTGTGCAGACCAGTTTTGCCCAACTCCATCTGAATACATAATAGAAGAACAAGAGTGTTGGAAGGGACCTTGGAGATTCCTTCTAGTCCAGCCCCTTGCTCAAGCAGGAGATCCTATATCAGTGGTGGGTAACCTTTTCCTGGCTGAGTGCCCAAAGCGTACATATGTAAATCCCCAACATGCAATGCACTTGTTCCCCACCCCGAGCATGTGCGTGAACCGCCGCATATGCCCCTCTGCGCATGTACACACACCCTACATGCCCCGCCCCCTGTGCATGTGTGCCCGCAGATGTGGCCCACTCCGTGTGCCCACACATGCCCCCTGCACATGCCCCACCCCCTGCACAGGTGTGTTCCTCCTGCATGCATCCCACCCCCATGTATGTGCATGCCCCCTGCAAATGCCCCACCCTCGCACATGCACGCATGACCATACACACACACAGCTCCCACGCATGCACAGCAGAGACCTGAAGACCAGCTGGCTATCAGGGGGCGGGTGTGAGCATGTACGGTGGAGATAAACTAGAGTGAGGGCTCGCTTGCCAACAGAGAGGGGGCTGTGTGCCACCTCTGGCATGCGTGCCATAGGTTCACCATCACTGTCTTATATCATTCCATACAAATTGTTGTTCAATCTCTTCTTGAAAATCTCCAGTGATGGAACACCCACAGATTCTGAAGATAAGGCGTTCCACTGATTAACTGTTCAATCAGGAATTTCTAGGTTGGTTCCCTCCTTGATTAGTTTCCATGACTGAAACTATGTAAACACAATTCTAGTCATTAGATTGTTAGGCCAGAATTGAGTCAAGGAGCTACAAACAGCAAAATTCCTTTCTTATACTTGTTCACCATTGAGTCACTGATGGAGAAAAAAAAAACTGGTCTATTTATTCCTCCTTTTGCTATTCAAGATATGTGCAACAGAATAACAGAACAAAAGAGTTGGAAGAAACTTTGGAGGTCTTCTAATCCAATCCCGTGTTCAAACAGAAGACCCTATATCAGGGATGTCAAACTCAATTTCATTGAGGGCCACGTCAAGGTTATGTTTGACCTCGGGGAAGGGGTGGGTGTGGCCAGCTTGATGACACTTGTGTCAGGGTCACCTCTGGTGGCCCAAGTGCTCTTCCAGAGAAAACAGGCTCCTGAACTCTGTTTTCAGCTGTGACATCTTCCTGCAACCCTCTGCCAGTGAAAACAGAGCTCCAGAGGCCCTCCTGAGCTCCGTTTTCGCTGGCAGAGGCAACACGGGCTGACCCTTCACAGTTTCCAGGGTGGCCCTGTGGGCCAGATCTAAGTACCTCATGGGCTGATTCCAGCCCCTGGGCTTTGGGTTTGACACCCCTGCCCTGTACCATTTCAGACCAATCTCTTCTTGAAAACCTCCAGTGATGGAGCACAGCTTCTGAAGGTAAGCTGTTCCACTGATTAACTGTTCTAAATGTTAGGAAATTTCTCCTTGTTCCGAGGTTGGTTCTCTCCTTGATTAGTTTCCATGGCTGAAGCTGAATGAACACAATCAGATAGTTTAACAATGCAGAATATGTATACACACATGCAATGTCACTCTTTTATGTGTATTATGTCTGATAACTGATCACAATCAGTTCCACTACGACAAATAAAAGCTGTTGCACATAGTCCACCCCATTTAAAGCTAATTACCGATCATTCTTAGATGACCTGATATTCAAAATGCTTTCCTACATCAATAACGGGTATCACTTAAAAGATATTCAGGAGACGTGTGGCAGATGGCTAGACATGGGTGCAGCTTAGCAGTATAAAATACAGCATACATTGTCAGAATATAATTGATCTTTTCAAGGTCACTGAAAGTTAGATTCAGTAGGAGCAAATCGGAGGAGAGAATAACAGTTATCTGATCACTTCTCTTTCTTCTTTTTTGCAAGGTCAATGAATTGCCTTTCGGTTTAAAAAGTTGCTAGTTGCAAAGTGGTTTAAAGAAACAAAGGTAATTTTGAAAAGAAAAGCTAAAGTCAGCACGCATCATCTAATAACAAAATCTACTAACACTACATAGGAATTCCACTGAGACTTGTTTATGGTTTTCATAGATTCCTACAAGTTTTTTTTTTCCTTAAAAAAAAGAAAATCAGTGATATTTTCCCCCCATTAATTCCCAGCCAATTTACTTTCTTCTTTTTTTAAAAAAATAAGGACTTCCCAGGGATGGAATGTTCAAATCAAAGATGTTATGCAAATATATTTTACAATCACTAGATCCACATCAGTATTTAAAACTTCTTTTGAAATGTACTCAACATCCAAAACACGTTAGAGGCTTCATATTTGTTTCTGGAAACATTGACTCATAAGTTCACATTTTCCAAAATGGAATTTAGAACAGGACAATGTCACAAGAATTTTTTTTTGAAAGGATGCTTATATTTGCTACTATCTATGAGAGAATATGAGAGAGCCAAGATGATAGTAGTTAAAACATCAGGCTGGAAACTGGAAAACTAAGTTCAGAGGTGGGTTCCTAACAGTTTGCACCTATTCGGTAGAACCGGTTCGTCAAATCTACCGAACCGGTTAGAAGAGGTTCCACCAGTGGATCCGGAAAGCAGGCCACACCTACAGAAGAGGTTCCAAAAATTTTTGAAACCCAACACTGCCACACACACACACACACGCACACACACACACACACACACAGACAAAGAGAGAGAGAGAGAGAGAAAGGAAGAAAGAAATAAATAAAGAAAAAAGAAAAAAGAAAGAAAAAGAGTGAGAGAGAGCTGAAAGAAAAAAAGAAAAAAGGGACAGAGAGACAAAAGGAAGGAGAGAGAGAGAGAGAGAGAGAGAGAGAGAGAGAGAGAGAAAACACATGGCCGGCAAGCCACTCCCACCAGGTCACATGGCTGGCAAGCCACTCCCACAAAGGAGGCCACACCCACAAAGTAGGTTCCAAAAATTTTTGAAACCCACCACTGACTAAGTTCTAGTCCTGCCTTCGGTGACCTGGAGCCAATGTCAGATCCATGAATCTGCCATTCTTCAGGGGAAGGGGGGGACTCTTGATTACATTTATACTTTATTCCTTCCCCCCCCTATCAGGGTGGGTTGCTGCTGGCATAGGCTGACTACGTTCTGTTGTGCCTCCCTTTAACCCAGGATGCCAGCCCCTTTGTGCTTGCTGTCTCCTATGCATATGCCCAGGGTGGGGCTGAGGTAGATTGGCAATCTCTCACTGGCTCCAAGGCAGCCCCGAAGGTTGGATCCAAGACCAAGTGCAGGAACCAATACCATCCATGGTCCAGATGCGTTGCTCGCTCATGAGTGCAGGCCTTACTGTTTGAGGGCAGGAATGAAGGCTTCAGCTGAATGAGCCCAGGCCCCTCGCACCCACATCCAGCCCGCCGGAGCTTGCCATGCCAGGAAGAAATTAAGAGACTATGTTGTCCTGCAAAGCCCACCACCGCTTGAGGGGGGAATGGTGATTAGGAAAAACAAGGAGAAGAGCTTTATGCCAGCCGGCCAGCCAGGCAAGGAGTAGGTCAGGAGGGGCTGGCTGACTGGGGAGGGGGATTTATGGCTGCTCAGATGGCTCCCACCACCTCAGCCAGCAACTTGGGTGCCCTGGCTGAGTCCAAGCTAAAGAAAGCAGAGGTGCCGCAGCGGGATTACCCTGAAAGATAGATCCATTTCCATGTGTCCCATTTGCAAATAGACACCCCATTTGCATGCAGGTGGGGTCTGTGGGACATTGGGGTCTCATTCCTCCCCCAGCATGGAGTCTCATTCCTCGCCCACTATGGTGGGCTGGATGTGGGTGTGAGGGCCTGGCCCCACAGTGCCTCCTCATGCAGCTGAAGGCTTAGTTCCTACACTCAAACCCTAAGGCCGGTGCATACGAGCAGGGCCGGATTTTCCTATAGGCTAACTAGGCTTCAGCCTAGGGCCTCAAGATCAAGAGGGGCCTACATTCAAATTGTTAGCAAAATTAAAATTACACTATTCTAAAAACAGTGAACACTAAAACACTGAACCAAAAATAAGGAGAAATTCTACGCATATGACTAATAAACAAACATAAAAATATATTGGTTAAGATCGTTCCAGCGCCGCGGCAGTTGGGGAGCCCGCCCATGTTCCCGGCACCGGCGGTCGGGCGAGAGGTGCGGCCGCTCCCAATAGCCGCCCCGTTGACGCGGAGCCCACCAGCGGCCAGGCAGGTGAGGCGAGGGGGCCGAGCCGGGCAGCTGAGCGCAGCAGGGGAGGCGGCTGACCTCACTGCCTTTGCCGCAGAGCAGAGCCGCCCTCCGTCGGGAGGCCAGCTATATATATTGATATATATTGATATATATCACAATAATGATGTATTTTATTGTCTCTCATGTAATTTACAAACTTAAAAATGGGAGGTGAAAGGGCCTCATAAGTGGAATAGCCTAGGGCCTCTTTTCATCTAAATCCGGCCCTGCATACGAGGGACCACCACTGGTTCCTGCACCCTTCTGATTCCACGGTGACCCTCTTGGCTCTGGCTATGAGGTGGGTTGTTGCTCTGACTGCTGGGGATTTTAGTGGGCAGGGAGCATCCCTGCCACAGAGGTGGTGGAAAAGAGTTCAAGAGAAAGGAGCAGGAGACAGGCACTTGAAAAAACACTTTTCACGTTGAGAATGAAAGTTTCTGGGTCCCTGATTCTCTGCAAAAGAGGATGGGTGCCTGAACCCATGTGATATGGTGGCACCCAGGAGCATCCAATCTCAGTACAAAAAGCATTTCCAAGCCAACTCTCATCTCCCTCTCTCAAAGGCAAAGAAACAGCGGCAGAGAGGAGGCAGATCTTTGCAAGGTAAGTGAGTCCGGTGTGGCAGGAAGGGAGGGAGAAGCATGAGGTATCTTAGTGGGTCAGGGTGGCCTTGAAGGCCTGTTCCATCACTAGTCCTGCCCCCACGGCCTTCCCCACTCCGAGATAACTTATGTGCATTTAACAAAAGGCGCATTAGATTAGCATTAGAGAATGCATGTACATTGGTATTGTTGAATTGTGAGCTCTTAGGATAGTATCCTCTCCTTGTATGCTGCAGACAGCCATTTTCCAGTGGGGAAAACAGGACAAAGCAGAATGGGTTAAAATATTTTCCTTTGCTATATTTCCAGTCTAAATTAGACCAAGGCATGGTCCCTACAGGAGAGTCCTTTTAAGGATTATGTATTAATAGAAAAGCAAATAACTTACCTCTGTTCCTAAATGCTAAAGCTATTGCACATTAAAAAAACAGCTCTGATCACCTGTCACCGGCATCATTTCAACAGTTTTGCTCTACTGTTGTCTGTGGATGCTCCCACTAAATGCAAGCATGGGATAAACCCCTGATGACAAACCTATGGCACAGGTGCCATAGGTGGCATGTGGAGCCATATTTGCTGGCACACCAGTCATCAGTTCCGGTGTACATGTGCATGCCAGCCAGCTGATTTTTGGCCTTCTAGAGGGATAGGGGAGGCCGTTTTCACCCTCCCCAGGCTTTAGGAAAGCCTCCGGAGGCTAGCGAGGGTGAAAAACAGGCCCAACAGAGCAACCAGAGGTTCATTGGCCCATTGGGGCTGTTTTTCAACCTCCCCAGCCTCCGGTGGCTTTCCTGAAGCCTGGGGAGGGCAAAAATGGCCTCCCCCAGCCCTCCAGAGGCTGGAAATAGATCGTTTCTGAACTTCCGGTTGGCTCACTGATGCTGTTTTTTTCACCCTCCCCAGTCTCCAGAGGCTTTCCGGAAGCCTGGAGAGGGTGAAAAACAACCCCAACAGGCCAACCAGAAGTTCATAAATGATCCATTTCCGGCTTCCAGAGGGCTTCCGGGTGGCAGGGGAGGCCGTTTTTGCTGTCCCCCGGCTTCAGGAAAGCCTCCGGAGCTTGTGCGGTTGTGCATTCATGCACTGGGGGTGCGTGCAGATGCACAAGTGGGCGGGGAGAATTGAATTGGTTGTGGGCACACACATAATTTTGGCACACCATAAGAAAAAGGTTCACCATCACTGGAATAAACTGAGCCTGGTTTGTTCTCAGTCTTTTAAGTGGCCACAAACTACTAGCAAAAGTGGCATTTGATCACAAGGCAAAGTGGCCTCGAGAAATGTTTTTTGCACTTGAGCATCCAAGAAGGGACAGGAAAGGAGAAAGGGAAAGAGGAAAGACAAAGAAAAAAAAAGGAAAGGGGGGAATCAAGGAGGAAAAAGAAGGAAAGAGGGGAAGAAGAAAGAAAGGAGAATGAAGAGGGAAAGATAAAAGAAAAGAAAAGAAGGAAGGAAGGAAGGAAGGAAGGAAAGGAAGGAAGGAAGGAAAGAAAGAAAGAAAGAAAGAAAGAAAGAAAGAAAGAAAGAAAGAAAGAAAGAAAGAAAGAAAGAAAGAAAGAAAGAAAGATCCTCAGCCCCACCATAGGCATTCCCTGACACAAGTGACATCAAGCTGGCCATGCCCACTCCAGGCCCACGGTCAACCATAATCCTGATGCGGCCCTCAAAAAAATGTGAGTTTGATACCCCTGCTTTAAACCATTCCGAGAATGCTATAAAGCATTATGGAGTGATATGTAAGTCTTAAGTACTATTGCTATTATGACCATTTTCATACTTAATGACCATGGCAGCATCCTAATGATCAAAATCCTATTTATGACAGTTGCAACGTCCTAAGGTCAAGTGATCCCCTTTGGTGACCTTTGAACAAGCAAAGTCAATGGGGAAGCTAAATTCACAGGTTAACCATCATGTCACTAACTTAAGAACTGCAATGATTCACTTAACAATCATGGCAAGAAAAGTTGTAAAATGGGACAAAACTCACTTCATCACTTTCTTCCTTAGCAAAGGAAATTTTGGGGTCAATTGGGATCATAAATTGAAGATTATCTGTGTAGCTTTTGGAAGAGCCGAGGTGGCGCAGTGGTTAGGGTGCAGTACTGCAGGCCACCTCAGCTGACTGTTATCTGCAGTTCAGCGGTTCTAATCTCACCGGCTCAAGGTTGACTCAGCCTTCCATCCTTCTGAGGTGGGTGAAATGAGGACCCAGACTGTGGGGGTGATATGCTGACTCTGTAAACTGCTTAGAGAGGGCTGAAAGCCCTATGAAGCGGTATATAAGTCTAACTGCTATTGCTATTGCTAAGATCTTTCTCCCCTCCCACCTCCAAAAAAAACAACTGTGCATTAGAAATGTGACAGTAGCTGCACTATTCCTCCTGAAAGACCCAGAATGCAATATTTGCATGACTGAACACTGTAACTCTAGTCTGGGCTGAGAGTTTTCTATCTTACCATTTAGCACAATTTGAAAGCTGGGGTATCCATCGGCATACTGATACTCAATTCGGTTCAATAAATAGCATCGGCTTACCTGCTTCATCTCTTTCTCACATACACAGACGTTTCCAGGATGTTAACTAACTGTGTAACTTTGATCATATTGATGTCTGTCAAAAAGATTGATTGCCATCTGCTGATTAGCAAGGATTTCTCTTCACGTTAAGAACTGCAGTGATAACATTACCCACAAACAGCGGCCTTCAATTACAGCAGGAAGGATAGGATAAACCATCTTTACATAAATTGGAAAATGGGATGTGAAAGCTTGTTCAGCAGAAAAAAACAAAATGGTATTTATAGACTACTGCAAGAGCATTAGTATAATAGCTTATATCACCAGTGAAAAATCTATGGGATAAAGAAGCTAAAGTCAAGATCATTACAGAATGATGGAATGAAAACAGACACAGCATTCCCCATATGAGGTACTAATAAAAAACAGAAATGGAGTCAGAATGATTGAGACATCGGAACCTCGTAAATTCAGTAGCAGCTGACTTGAGGAGCATCTTCAAGGCTCATACACAGATCTTAATGCAACTATCAATAAAACAAAACTGCACAAAAATTGTTAAAGTTAAAGGTTCGAGGTTCATTTTATTTATATGCCGCTCTATTCCCAGCGGGACTCAGGGCGGCGCACAAACCCAAGGAGGGGGATGGGAGAAACACAAAAACTACAAAAAGTACAGGGCATTTAAAAACAACCAACAGCCACACGATTCGAGAGGGGAAGGGAACTCATCGACCCCAGGCCTGCTGACACAGCCAGGTTTTAACGGCTTTTCGGAAGGCCTGGAGAGAGGTGAGGTCCGAATCTCTGCGGGGAGTTTGTTCCAAAGGGCCGGAGGGCCACAGAGAAGGCCCTCCCCCGGGTAGTGGCCAGATGATATTGGCTAGTAGACGGGACCCGGAGGAGGCCTAATCTGTGTGATCTAATGGATCTTTGGGAGGTAATTGGCAGCAGGCGGTCTCTGAAGTACCCAGGTCCAATACCATGAAGGACTTTATAAGTGACAACTAGCACCTTGAAGCGTATCCGGAGACCAATCGGTAACCAGTGCAGCTCGCGGAGGATAGGTGTAACGTGGGTGTACCGAGGTGCACCCACAATAGCTCGCGCGGCTGCATTCTGGACAAGCTGAAGTCTCCGAATATTTGTTGGGAAAAGTGTGCCTTGAACTGGTACATTCAATGCTTATTGGAGCACGAAACTAAAAGGAAATGTTTCTCCATTTTTATTTTTCGTATTAATTTGGTGCAAAGTATCTGATTTTTTATAGGTACAATATACTAAAGGACTGATAAAAAAATCTGTCCAAAACCTTTGACGACCAGCAGATTGGGGGAAAAATAAACTGAGAAGAACAGTTCAACTTGGATGTGCCTTTTATCATTTCTTCACAGGTAGCGCTTGACTTACGACCACAATTGAGCCCAAAATTTCTGTTACTAAGCAAGACAGTTGCTAGGTGAATTTTGCTTCCTTTTATGACCTTTCTTGCCATAGTTGCTAAGTGAATCCCAGCAGTTCTTAAATTAGTACCATGGTTGCTAAGTGAATCTTGGCTTGTCAGAAGGTTGCAAAAGGGGATCACACGACCCTAGGGCACTGCAACCGTCATAAATATGAGCCAGTTGTCAAGCATTGGAATTTTGATCATGTGACCAGGGGATGCTATGACAGTCATAAGTGTCATAAGGTGCTAAGTCACTTTTTTCAATGCCATTGTAACTTTGAATAGCAATAGTACTAAGACTTCATATTCCACTTCATAATATTTTACAGTCCACTCTAAGCAGTTTACAGAGTCAATGTATTGCCCCCAACAATCTGGGTCCTCATTTTACTCACCTTGGAAGGATGGGAGGATGAGTCAACCTTGAGCCTGTCAGGATCGAACAGAATTAACCTGCAATTCTGCATTCTAACCACTGCGCCACTGTAGCTCTTGGTCACAAAACAAATGGTTGTAAGTCAAGAGATACCTTCTCTTCTCTTCACACAACAATTGTGAGATAAGTTGGAGTGGACTGGCCCTAAATATGCACTGAGTTCCTACTACTTCAACTGGGGTCCCAAGACTTAGTCCAGCACATTAACTACCAATGCTACATTGGCTTGGTTTCTATAGGAATCTGTTGTGGCCCAGCAGGAGCCATTGGAGCTGCCACCAGACACTGACAGCGAGGGGCCCTATGAGTCGACTCTGAAGGATGTGGAGGACCCTGGACAGGGTTCTGACTCCAAGCAGGGCGCAGAGAGGATGGTTGGCCACCAGGAGACACCTGAACCTTGGACCAGTGGGGAGGAGACAAGGGAGAGTGAGCCGGAAGCCAGTAGTGAGTTGTTCCTGGATGCACGCCATCGAAGAGCTAATAGGCATCAGGAACAATTACATAATAACAGGAGGTAATTGCACTCAGCTGGTGGTCATTAGGCTCCAGACTATAAAAGTCTACTTGTGCAGACACCTCTCTTTGCAGAAGTCAACACAGAATCGAATGTTGGAGAACTTTGTATGAGTTTGGCAGGCTGGATTGCTGGCAAGCCTTACCTGTGTTTATTGCTGCCCAAGCTTGTCTGTGCAGGGTTGCTGCCAAGGACCTGTTTGTCTGTTAATTAAATGCCGTAATTTATCTCTGGCTCGGAGTGTGTTTCGGTGTGGAATGAGGGGGGTCAGAACAGGAATCTAAGTTCAGAACATTTGTATCTAACTGAGGGAATATTGTTGATATTACCCAACCCAAAACAAGCATATTTCACTAGTGTGTTTTTCCAACCCCATTGAAGAGTTGCAAAGTTTCAGACTCTCTTTCAGAAAGACAATTTTTTATTATGAAAAATATTGAAGGCGTGTAGGAGCTAAGCAGCCTACTGCAATCTGACATCCTTTAGAAATCTAAGGATCAACTCCACCCAGTGTGACCCATGTCTAGTTGGGTTATGAGAGTTGGCATCCAATCCAATTGAAAGCCAACATTTCGGGCTGGAGAAACTCTCAATGAAGACTATAAGACTAAAATAAGGATTTGAAAAAATAGTGTAGGCAGATTGAAGTGATTCAACTTAGTTATTCTTTCACAATGCTCTGGAATAAAACTTATTCAGGGGAGTTAAGTGATACCTAGAATATGAAACAAAATGGGGTTGCTTTTACTGTAGCCATAGGGAATAATTCAGAGAGTAAGAGGGGGAAATTATAGGAAAGAAGGTGTGAGAGTGATGGAAATGCTAAGTCCTCTGATATTTATTGCCCATTTTGGGGGCTTTCACCTCATACAATTTGGATTACTTGATCGCTGAAAGATATCACTGTCACTGCATCCATTAAACAGAATAACAGAGTTAGAAAAGTCTTCTAGTCCAACCTTTACTCAAGCAGGAAACCCTATACCATTTAAGACAAGTGATTGTCCAGTCTCTTCTTAAAAGCCTCCAGTGATTTTAACTCCAAAGTTATTTTTAAGCTTGCCAAAATTGTGTAAATAGCAACTGTTTTTATATATTGTGAGCCCTTGTAGGATCTTGCCTTTCCAATCTTCCCCAGAAAACAGGACTCTTGAAACTGCAGCTGTTCTAAAAGGAGCTTTTATTAAAAGGTTTGTGATTACAAGAGATCTAGACAGGATTTGAAACTTCTCACTTAAAACCATATATTTAAAGCAATGCTAACCAAACCCCTCCCACATTACGCCATTGCAGGGAAATGGAAACAGAAACTTCATATACAGATCACTCCATTCCTTCCCCCCCTTTCCTCCGGCCAAAATGCCAGCATCACTGTAGAAACATCTGGGACCTGACAAATATCCTATCCACCAGAGGTGGGTTCCTACCAGTTCGCACCTATTCGGTAGAACCAGTTTGTCAAATCTACTGAACCAGTTAGAAGAGGTTCCACCAGTGGACCCGAAAGCAGGCCACACCTACAGAAGAGGTTCCAAAATTTTTTGAAACCCACCACTGGTCCTTGGATATGATTATTCTACACTATCATGCTCATATTTATAAAACTCAGTGCCTCTGTGAAAGGTAAGGATGACTACTGTGTTTGTGGTGCAATCAGAACATTGCATGTATTGAAGTTGTTTTAACACAAACCAAAGATGCCTTTTAAAAAACAAGTTTACATCATATTCTTATGCATACCAGTGTTGTGTGTGAGGTAATTTAAGGTGGTTCTGACAAGTGTCGTCGGCATCTTCATATCCGGTCATATGGGCGGCAAGCCACTCCCACAAAGGAGGCCACACCCACAGAGTAGGTTCGAACAATTTTTGAAACCCACCACTGCTATCCACAAGTGTTCTCCAGATTTCTCAAATAAGCAATAGCAACAGTACTTAGACTTGTATACCACTTCACAGTGCTTTATAGCTCTCTTTATGCAGTTTATAGAGTTAGCATATTGTCCCCAACAATCTGGGTCCTTATTTTACCAACTTGGAAAGATGAGTCAACCTTGAGCCGCTGAGAATCGAACTGTTGTCAGTCGGCCAAATCAGCCTTCAATACTGCATTCTAACCACTGTGCCACTATGGTGCAGTGGTTAGAGAAGGGGATCCAAGATATCCAACTACAATATCTAATTTCTCCAAGACTCATGCCAAACTAAAATGCCCTAACATGTTTCAAGCTGTGGGTTGCTTCATTCACGTCAGCTCTTCCTAGAAGAAACAGTGTTATTAATCTTACATGTTTATTGTTAGCTGCAGAATGATTGAAAAGTTTTGCCTTAAAGACCTATTTGTCAAGCCAGACAAATTACTGCTAGCCTTGGAGTGAGACACCCATGGCTGAGAAAGGGCAAAATGTATTGCAAAGATGTGCAAGCAATTGGCAACAATAGAAGGGGAACTGGGAGACCAGGAACTGAAAAGGTGAAGTAATTTAAATTGTCAATGTTCTTATCCATATGATCATCTGTCATGGCAGGAATGGCATGCAGAGATTATTATTGGTTACCTTCCTGCCTATGCAGAGCCTTTTATATTCTCAAGATATCAAGCCCAGAACTTCCACTTTCTGTAATTCAGTGGACTTCAGATTACCTGATCCTTGTTAAACCATCAAGTTAAACCATCAAGCACCATCAAATTCAGAATTTCAACAAGGGGGGGGGGGAATCATATAACTGAATCCACACATTTTGGAATAGTTTTGATGATATATTCTGTGTAAGCTGATGAGTGTTTCATAAATAAAATTAAAAAACTGAGCATTTCCTGATCTATTTCTGTCCTTTCCATTAAAAGGACTAAGCATTTGGTGAAGAGAAAAGTCCTTCTCACTTGTAAACTTGTATGAAATCCTGGGGAGAAATCTAGGAATGTGGAACCCTTCCAGGAAGGGAGCTGGAATTGTAGTAATATTTGAAGAGTCAGTCATTTCTAAACCTGGTATAGATAATATTATGCTCCTTGGCAGATTGCCTGTATAGAATAGGCTTCTTACGTGGATAGACTTCTCAATGTCTGCATTCGTTTCAACCAAATCACAGTTTTAACAGAAAAGGATGACAACATTTGTAGTAAAAAAGAACTGTGATCACTGAAGGATACTGAAAGACTGCCAAGTGTGTGTACTCTCACTTCCTTACCCATCAATCAATCAGAATACAGCTATAAGGTGCCTTGAGGTCTTCTAGTCCAGCCCCCTACTCAAGCAGGAGATTACTGTATCATTTCAGACAAGTGACTGTTCAGTCCCTTCTTCAAAACCTCCAGTGATGAAGCACCCATAACTTCTGAAGGCAAGTTGTTCTACCGGTTAATTGTTCTCACTGTTAGGAAGTTAATTCCAGTTTGCTTCTCTGCTTGATTAGTTTCCATCGTTACTTGTTTTGCCTTCTGATGCTTTGGAAAATAAATTGACCCCCTCCTCTTTGTGGCAGACTCTCAAATACTTGAATACTGCTATCGTGTCAGCCCTAATTCTTCTTTTCTTTAGACTAGCCCAGGTGTCGGCAACCTGCGGCCCGAGAGCTGCACACGGCTCCCCCCGCTGACCCAGTTGCGTGAACTGCTCTCCACCTGAGAAGGCACAAGAGCTACGTGGCTGAATCCGCTGCCCCCTAGGATTTTCTCTGCACTGCCCACGACCGGCTGCTTTTTTGTGATTCTGTATCCTACAAAGGTAGCTCAGCATCAGCCACGGTCCCCTTCGGGTTGGGTCAGGAAGGAGGGGAATGTGGAGGTATGTGCATGTTCATCGAAATCCGTGATGGTCGAGTAGGGCACTTTTCTGAAATCAGACTACTTGAAATAAATCAGCTTAACTGGAACTTTACATTGGTGAGCAGGGCACACTTACAAACATTAGGACATGGATTTAAAGAATATGCAAAAAATAAATAAAAGACAAGCAGCTCAAGAGCAACAGTGTTGGCTATCAGTATTAACAATGGATACCAAATTTGTCGAAAATCTCCATGGTGTGATTTCAGGCCATTGGATAGAATGCAATAAAGTAGGGTGACTTTCTCACCACCCTTTCTATCCCTCAGAGGAACTGAAGCAGTACTAAAATCCAAAAATTTTCCCTACCGGTTCTAAGGGCGTAGTTTGGTGGGTGTGGCTTGGTGGTCATGTGACCGGGTGGCCATGGGCAACTTGTAAAATGTGGTGAAACTCACTTAGCAACGCTCTTGCTTACTAACCAAACTTTTCGGCTCAATTGTGGTCATAAGTTCTCTTTCTTTTTCTTTCTTTCTTTCTTTCTTTCTTTCTGTTTCTCGCTTCCTCTTTCTTTCTTTCCCTTTTTCTTTCTTGTCTGTCTCCCCCTTCCTCTTTCTTTCTCTTTCTCTCTTTCTCTTTCCTTCTCTTTCTCTTTCTCTCTTTCTCTTTCTCTCTCTCTTTCTTTCCTTCCCTTTTTTCTTTCTTCTCTCTCTCCCCTTCCTCTTTCTTTTTCTTTCTCTATTTCCTTCTTTCTCTTTCTCTTTCTTGTCTCTCTCTTTCTCTTTCTCTTTCTCTTTCTCTCTCTCTCACACCCCCACACGCACACCTGGTCTATGCACATAGACAGAGCCCTTCCCCGGGAGTTATCCTGTGTGGATATGCCCGGCAGCAGCAGTGGTGGTGGTGGCGGCGGCGGCAAAGCTTGCCTGGGCTCTCTGCCATCCCAGAACTGTGTTGCGCTGGGGAGTTCTCCTGTGTGGATGTGCCTGGCAGCGGCAGCAGCAGCAGCAGTAGAAGCAGAGCACACCCTGTCCTTCGGGGGCCCATTCCCCCAGTCCAATCAACCATGGTGGCACCAATGGACGGTGGGATATTCTTTCTTTTGATGGTGAGAGAAGGAAGAAAGTGCTCCAGGAGGGCAGATGATGCACATGTGCAGTAGCCCCAGGGCATCTGCCTTTGCTCCTGCCCTCCCGGAGTGCCACTGCCACTGCCTCTGCCCCTCTCAGCCCCAGAGCAACGGCTGTGTTTCCACCAAGGGCCATTCGCCCACCCACTGGCCTGGCCGGGCTGGGCTGGATTCCAACCTTGGAAGGCAAGTAGGCATGGGGGACCACCGGGAAGGCAAGCAAGCATGGCAGGGCTGCAGAGAAGGGAGTAGGCTGCTAACTCCCTTCCCTGTGGTCGACCAGCCCCGACATGCTTGCCTGCCTTCCCAAGGTGGCCACAGGGACACTGGGAAGGCCACATGGAAGGCAGGCAAGCATGGCAGGGCTGCAGGCCACAGTGAAGGGAGTAGGGGAGGCAGGCTGGGATGGTGGAAAGCAGAGACAGGGCGGGGCGGGACTGACTTGTGGGCATGGCCAGCCGGCAATCCCTACTGGTTTAGCGACCCAGGCCCAATGTCTGCAACCCGTTCTCCTGAACCGTTCCGAACTGGTAGGATTTCACCCCTGGAGTGCCTCCAATTATCCCAAAAGCTGTTTGGTCAATGTGAGAGGAATAAATGATGAAATATGCATTTTACCTTTAAGAGAGAGCTATGCCTTCAGCCAATCCATCATCTTCCATCAGGAAGAAATTTAGCAAATAGCAGCAGAAGAGAGTCAATAAAATGTGCTTAAATACTATCTGGGCTTTTACTTGCTGGGCTTTTAATTTGAGAAATAAATGCCTTCCTTTGGACACACACCCTGGACTCTTTCCAATGACGTGGATTAAGTGCTCTGCTTGCTTCACAATACTGAATGGATCTCTGAGGTATAGGAAGCTATAATGGTTTCGAAGTCAAACCTCATAAATATCCCTGCTGTTTAATTTCAAACATTAAAAGATGCATGTGGGGCTAACAAAATTCTAGAGTTAAAATATAGGCTTTTGTTTTCTTTTGTTTTGTTTAGATTCTCAAGTGAAATATTAATCTAATGTTTTCTATGGCTACCTTATTGATGAATTTGGAAATCTGCTTTATTGCTGCCATAATTAGCATTTCTACTAGAGGTCAACATAGAATTAATGAACAAAGGAAACCACCAATTCAGAAAACCAGGTCAGTTGGCTACTGTAGATAAAAAAAACTGCTCACATTTAAATCAACTTGTTGGCAAATGTTCTTGTATTTTTAGGGAGAAGACTGGCATGAGTTTGCATCTCCTTCTCCATAAGGGAATGGGATGAATTCCAGAATCTCATGCTTGACTTCTCCATCAATGGGATCATTTTGGTTTAACAAAGAAAGAACAGATTTCCTCTGGACATAAAAGAAGATTTGATGAACAGCAGTACAGGATCAACTCGGCAAGAACTAGATGTTTTGTTTTTAAAAATATTTCTGATCATTATCATCTTTTCACCAAGATAACTAGATAACTAGGGAAATGGGCATAATTCAAGTCCTGCCCAGATTTCATCTAAAATTATTGTGAGGTATAGAAGATTGGGGGGAAATGACCAGATATAGAATAGAATTGAATTCTTTATTTCATGGCCCTCTTTTTGACTCGTGCAGTATACAGGTCCTCAATGGAAGGCAGGTTGGTAGTAATTGTTTTTCTGCAGTTCTATTTATCCTCTGAAGCCTGTGTCTGTCTTGTTGGGTTGCAGAACCAAACCAGACAAGCCATGGTTAACTAAGGCAGGGATCCCTGCAGCCTCTGGGCTGCAGCCATTACTGCGCTATGGCTTGTTTGCAACTGGGCCAAGCAAGCAGCAAGCCAGCGTGTGTGTGTGTGTGTGTGTGTGTGTGTACACAGCTAGACTTGCCAGCCCGTCATTTGCGCAGCCCAGTTCCCTTCTCCCCACCCCACTGGACCACCAGGTTGCAAAGGTTGAAGACTGCTGATCTAAGGCAGGATTTTTTAAATATTTTTGCCATTACACCTTTCTTTGGTGTAATCTTAATGCATACATTTGGGTGCTAAAAACCCAAAATGAACACAGATGAATCATGAAAATGTTATAATGAAAACTTTGGGAAATATGGGATTATCGTGACAATGTACAACTAAATCATTTGTCACACTTTTGGATTCAAAGGAGATACACCTCACAATTAGGGAAACTCTGAACTGAGGCCATTCAATAATCCTTATGAAGTGACAACTATGACTTCTACATCATGTTTATTGCATGTAACACAGGACTTTACTATCCTTCATTCTATGCTTTAATTTTATTTTTCATCTGACTTACAACAAGGAAAATAGACCCAACTGGGCATTTTGTGTGGATTTCACCAACAATACCTTATTCCTCCTTAACTCTCTCTTCGTATTAATATTTTTAAAGAAACCCTCTCTTCCTATTAATACATTCCTTTTTTAAAAAAATCATCTAATAGTTTACCACTCTGTGACCTAACAGCTTATCTTCTACAACTCCTTGTCTACCTGTAGTAGAAGTTGAACAAAATATGGGGGCAAGACCCAGTCAAACTTAAGTCATTTTAACACCAATTGATTTGAGGCAAAAGATCTGCCTCTGCTGTGGAAATCAATGGGATTTTGAAGTGCTTCACTTTGACCATACCATGCCCTGGAGGTTTTTAAAATACTTTTAGAAAGGCAATAAGAACTTTGCCATTCCCCAAACAGCCATATAAATCAGAAAAGCTAAACATAGATGCTCTTAAGCAAAGTTAGCCAGGAAGCTCTGATTTCACTCCCTTTTTATGGCCACAATAGCAGGACTGGTGAAATATGACCTAACGGAGATGACAGAGGATGGATTGTAAAACCTTTCATAATCCTAGAGTAAACCTTATAGAATTGTTTTCTCAAAATGATGGGCATTGACAAAGAAAGGGAAGACAGAGGGAAATGAGAAGATACATACATTCATGAATATTCATGCAACAAAATATAACAGTATAGTGCTCGCTTTCTCTAGTTGCTGTTTTGGTTATCTCATTTACATTTCCAGTAGGCAGGCATAACCAGAAGACATAACTTTAAATTAACATTTCCGGTTAAGTGTTTGAGAATAGGCCAGATAGTTTTATGAGCAAATGAATCAAACTGGAGGACCATGGTGATAAAAAGCTGAAATCTACTGATTCAAGTCCAAGTCCCCGCCCTGCCTGGAGAAGGAACGAATGTAAAGCAGTATCAATTCACCATTTGTCACTTCTTGCTTGCTCACCTCAGGGGCATCAGCAATTTCCTCTGCCACCACTCATGACAGCCCATAAATCCCTCCAGAGTTTTAGTCAACTAAATGAGATGGATCATACCTACAGGTGCTGATAACAGCAACTCTTTGGGTAGGAGGGCTCTTGAAGTGACAGAGGCCACAAATCTGGGCTGCAGGAAGATCTGTGGGTTTGTCTTAGGCAGGAATTCAGCGGGGAGCTCCGTAGACAAAAATCTATTACCAGGGCTGCTTTGCTCTTACCTGGCTCTGCTCCCATGCTTTAATTGCAGTTTAATTTTTTTTCTTAAAAAAATTAAAATGTAGTGGGTGAGGTTCTGCTTAAAATAGGCAGTGTTTATGTATGGTAGGAGACGTCTGGGGAATGAAGCTGATTGACAACCCTAAGTTTATCCTAGCATAAGAATCTCATGTATTGTAAGTAAATATATGTATCATGTTTCCCCGAAAATAGGATATGTCCTGAAAATAAGGCCATGCCAGATTTTTTGGAATGGGAAAAAATATAAGCCGTCCCCTGAAAATAAGCCCCTTGGATACCCCCCCCATCAGACAGGCAGAGCGCCACTCACTGACCTAACAGTATCCCAAAGGCCCAAGCCACGGGAGCCGAGGGGGGGGTAAAGGGACTCATATGGCTTGGCGCCTTCAGGATACTGCTAGGTTGGTGAATGGCACTCTGCCTGGCTGCAGAAGGAGGTTGCCAGGGGACTTCTCTCTTGCGAGCAGGCTCCCGAAGAGAGGCTCAGGGGCAAATGGCTGTGTTGCACTGTTGCAGCAACACAACACAGAAAATAGGATATGTCCTGAAAATAAGGCCATGCCAGATTTTTTGGAATGGGAAAAAATATAAGCCCTCCCCTGAAAATAAGCCCCTTGGATACCCTCCCCCCATCAGACAGGCAGAGCGCCACTCACTGACCTAACAGTCTCCCAAAGGCCTAAGCCACGGGAGCCGAGGGGGGGGTAAAGGGACTCATATGGCTTGGCGCCTTCAGGATACTGCTAGGTTGGTGAATGGCGCTCTGCCTGGCTGCAGAAGGAGGTTGCCAGGGGACTTCTCTCTTGCGAGCAGGCTCCCGAAGAGAGGCTCAGGGGCAAATGGCTGTGTTGCACTGTTGCAGCAACACATACACCATTACTATTTTATACTTCTGTAGTTTGCTGTCACTCCTCAGAATAAAGGCCAGATTGTATTGATATATTTTGGCAAGGAAGAGTTGCATTTGAAATTTAAATAGCATGTCACAGATAACACAAACTTTCAGAATCACACACTCTCTTCCCTCGCTGGGGACCTCAATTAGATTAAGAAAGATGCCAGCAGCCTTTCTTCACTGCTACCATCTATGGCACTACAGAGTCAGTTTTGGCAGCTCTCACAATCTCTTGCTGGCATCACTTTGCATCTTCAATCTCCTGCATAGCTCACACAAACAGGAATTCCTCACTCTGATCCAAAAGTCTTGGTTTGCCCAACATTCTAAACTCTATGGAGTTGTTTGCTTTAAACTTGTCACGTTGTTGAAATGACCACTTTTATTCCAAACCATAGTTTATGGATGAAGATACTGTGTGAATCGCAATCACATTCAACTCAATCATCCATGTTTTTTTAAAAAGCAACTGGGCCATAATGTATAGATGAAGCTAGAGCAGATCATCCAAACTCTTTACAAGCTCATTTTCTTATTTACTGGGAAATCTTGAGTTTTAATTTGGGATGCAGCCATATATTGCAAAGATGTGCTCTCAGCTCTTTTTGTTTCCTGCTACTGACAAATCTTCAACTCTGAAACTCTGCTGCAGGGAGAAAACCAGCTCCCTTTAGTATCTGCTGAAAAGCTCTGTTGTCCTGGGTTTGCTATGAACTCATTTAAATTCCACTTTGTTTATACTTGAGGAGAAATTAGCATTTTCTCCTACAAAGGAAAGCGTTCTCTACCTTGAATACTGTCTCATTCAGCACTTTATTGAGACTCAAATGAAATCCCAGAAGCTTTTATAGTTTCTAAGGGATTAATAGCACTGATATTAAGCTATTAAAAGTTTTATTGGGAAAGGGGTAGGAAGGAAAAACTCTACGCCCAGTATTTGTTAATTAGTCAGTATACACAATGGTAGCTTTTCTGTATATAATTAGGATTGTCAACCAGTTAGAGGTCTTAGCTGATTAAGCATGTGTCTTTTAAACTGACAGTTATTTGTATATTGCCAAAAATGAATATAAAATGTGTTTTTGGAGTTACTTTGTCAATATAAAAGCAACTTCAATATAATACACTAGTTTCTTTGATCTATATGCTTGTATACCACACATACTTTTCTCTTATATTTTTAAGCCGAAATGCAACATTCATAGCTGTGACTAAGTGTAAAGTCCAACTAATCAATAATAGATTTTCATTAACTGAAGATTTAAGTTCATTCATCTGCCCCAATTAAAATATAAAATAGTAACATTTAACAAACTGCATCTCCCACTCTATTCACCCCATGGAGAAAATACTCAGGGAGAAAATTTACAAAGCATATGAGAAGCAAAAGCATCTCATCAATTAAACTTTTACCATTCTAAAATCTATGGTAAACATCATCCAAACCATCATCATTATCTTCTTCTAAAACAAAAGAGGCTTTCATTCTTATTTTGTTTAAAGATTACTTTGATTGTATATTTTATGTTGTTTACATTTGTTAGAGGGCAGACTTTCTACCTAGTGGTCTCTTTCTTTCTCCTTCTCCCCTATTTGTCAGGCCCAAGCAACCAGATCCACACATGAATTAACTAATGTCCATATAGATCAATTAGTCACATTCACTATTTTATTGTATTCTACCTATAGTATATGAATATCCCCAGACTGTTTACTTTCCCTTGGGAACAACAAACAGGTAGTGTACAGTTTATTGATATTGCTGTTCCTGGAGACGCCAGAGTCGAAGAAAAAGAACTAGAAAAAATCATGAACTATCGCGACCTGGCCATCAAAACTACACGGCTATGGATGAAGCACGTAACAGTGATACCCATTGTCATCGGGGCACTTGGCACCATTGTCCAAGAATTTTACAAGATACATCAACAAATTGCAGCTTCCTGCAATAACACCAGCGGAAGTGCAAAAAACTGCTACTTGGAACATCTTATATTTTAAGAAGGTACTTGGTTGATACCTAGGATGCTGGCAGCAAAACGTATCAACCATTAGCACCAGTAACTGGTATTTGTAATGCATTTTTTAATGTTCAGTTGGCTGAGTTTCATGCTTAATGAATAAAGTATATAATTAATAATTAATTATTATTAATTATTATTAACAACTAAGTCAAAAGCTGAATATAAGAACGAAGTAATTGAAAAGTGAGCTGAAAATTGGAAAAACAAAGGTATGCATAGCCAATACTTGAAAAGTATTGAAGGCAAAGCTGACCAAAAACTAACTTGGAACTGGTTAAGATCAGGAGCACTGAAAAAAGAAACAGAAGGCTTTATTTTGGCAGCTCAAGAACAAGCCTTAGCCACAAATTGCATGATGGCAAAAATTCAACATGTTATCACCAACAGCAAATGTCACGTCTGTAATGAGAAAGATGAGACAGTCGGCCATTTGATCAGTGGGTGCAGCAAAATTTCACAAACTGACTACCTACAACGCCATGACTGTGTTGCTAAGATCATTCACTGAAATTGTGCCAAAGTTTGGATTTGAGTACAGCAAAAACCACTTCTCAACCAGGTTGAGAAGGTTTTAGAGAATGAGAAAGTCAAGATCTTGTGGGACTTCAGAATTCAGACTGACAGGCACTTGGCTTACAACACACCTGACATAACAATAGTTGAAAAGAAAAAAGTATGGTTCATCGACATTGCAATACCTGGTGATGCACAAATTGAAGATAAACAGCAAGAAAAAATCACAAAGTACCGGGACTTGCAAATTGAAGTTGAGCGACTGTAGAAAAAGAAATTGTGTGTTGTCCTGATTGTAATTGGAGCCCTTGGAGCAATACCTAGGGCTACCTCGCTATTTGGAAATTCTAAATTTACCTGACTTGAACATTCTGATTCTACAAAAAACCTCCTACTTGGAACACCTTATATCCTCCGACGTTACCTTAACAGTTCCTAGGTCCTTGGTTACGACTCGAGCTGTTGAGCTACCAACCAGCCCCAAAGGCTGTGAATCTCACCAAAGATTAATCATATAATAATAATAATAAAAAGTTACCATTTTAGACATTGCCAACATGCCACAGGGGAACATTTGCTAATTTATGTAAAATATTACAGAGAATGATCTATATGACAGGTTTGATATAAAATGTTAAATGCAAGCCATTACTTACTGAAGATAATTTTAAACTGTATATATCAGGGGAGTCATTAGATTGGAGGATAAAAAGTAGGAATAGGTATTCAGTTATTTAGACATATTTGCATAATCATCTGAAGGAGGTAACAGTTGCTCCCCTGGGCCCAACCAGCACGCAATGAATAGAACAACAGTTTGAAAACTTCACATATTTTTTCAAGATCTACACTGTCATAACATTGGTCCTGTTTCATTCATCCTGCTGTTTCATTTTCTCGTGCACTCAAATCTGCCTTCTATAACAAACACAAAGGTTTCTTTAGAGGACAGAAAGGGAGAAAAAAATATTTTGGCAACATGAATAGATGCTGAACATCATTAGCAACTATTTAATTCAACCAATAGAGCCACTTGGCTTTGAATGCCATTTGGGGGAACAGCACTACTAAAGAGAGATGAAAACAGGACAAAGAAATAAGGAAGCTTAGCGCAAAAAAATATGATTTTGTTGTACAATGACTTTTCTTAATCACTTCCTCTTTCTACAATATTTATATTACAAGCTGATGGCAAGGTTTGTCACAGTATTCAAATATCCTGGGGTAATTTTTTGCAGCCCAGTTATCTCATTTGATTTCTTGCATCACAGTCCTTCCCAAACTGATATTCTCCAGATATATTGGGATGACTTCCCTATTTCTAGCTGTTGGCCAAATTTGGGGGTAGCAGGATAGAGAAGACAAAATTGGGGGTAGCAGGATGAGAATGCAGTCCAATACATTTGAAGGTATCAATTCCTGTTCCTACATTTGTACAGAAATAAACTTTGGTTTTGAGGAGCATTATGGTGTGGAAAAGTGGATAGACGGATGGATGGAATGATCAAATCCAAAGCACCTATTCACCCAAAAGTAAGAAGTAGGTGGTCACCATCACTAATACCTCCCCTTTATTCTATATTCTATTTTGTGAACACAATTTCAAAGAAAATGTCCACTCATAACATCATCTTGTTCCTCTACCGATAATGTTTTCTGGTTCCAGACAAAGATTAAAGATAAAGCACCACACTGATTCACCGCATGCTTGCTTTTCAATTTTGTGTCTGTGCTTTAATTAGAAAAATCTAGCAAATAATATTGTTAGATTATTTGGAATACCATGATGAGGGCTGTCTGTCTCTAAAGAATGCTTATGACTAACTAGGAGGACTAGTAGCCATCCCCAGTCAAGTCCTCCCATTGGTAACTAATGTCCTATAATCATATCTCATGACCTTAATTACACTGCTTTAAATCATCAAGAATTGTACTAATACAGCACCTTAGATTGTTCCTATAGCAGAATAAGCTAAACCTGATCTATTTGCTTTATTTATTTACTAGTATTCATTTTCATTCAGTTTATTCAACTTATTCTTGCCTCTTGTCATGTATATGTGTTAAGCAAAGTTTCGTGGACAGTCTTTTCTAATATTAACATAAGTCCTGAATGAGATCGTTGCATGGAAAATTTCACTGAAAGAAGCAAGTACCTTATAATACAACAAATCCTGCAGCAAGTTCTGAAAATTTTGGCTAGGATTCAAAAATGTCTTGAATGTCATCAATATCCCGGAAATAAATACCCAATATTTTTTTTTAAAAAAAAAACCTCATTATATTTAATTTGCATTTCACACTTTGAAAGCACACATCTCTATACTTCTTTTGACTTAATGAGCCCCTTATTTACATGGCAAATCAATTATGAGTTTCATAAGACCTTTTGGACAGCTGTGTCTGAAATAGCAAAAGTTTCTCCTTCTCCCCTTCCCCCCTCCTGAATAGCTTGCCCTTTTTCCTTTGATTATCCCAGATAGAAGACAAACAAAGTCTCAGGCAGATAAGCAGCTCAATAACATCCAATGCTCCATTAAATAATTTAACTGAATCTGCAATATATTGCAGTCCTCTACCTGTCAGGAGGACAAGCAAAGCTTGGAATCAGGAGGACAAGCAAAACTTGAGAAATTCAATAAGATCCTTTGAACAAGGAAAAGCATTAAAAACAGTATTAGAAATGAAGGCTGGGAAAGGAATGTTGACTGTTGGTATACATTTATTATCTAAAATAAAATAGGTTTGTTAAACTGAAATAAAATATTCATGCAAAAGTATCTAAAATGCTTTTCTGTACACAAAGCTACTGAAACCCATTTATCTTAGGTAGACTGTATCTGATGGAAGATCAAGGCAAGGAAAAGTCAGTAATATCTGCCCAAATAGCATAGATAACCTGGGGTGTACTTAATACATGGCCCAAACCATGTATATTGTAGTATTTTATCAACATATTAGAATACTTTCATGATTTTTAAAGGAGGAAGGTATAGAACTTCATTATTCATTCTAATTAATGCTATCTATATTTCAGTATAATAGTCTTGCAATTATTGCTAATGGAAATTGATTTTAGTACAGTTACCCCAATAGTGTACAGGTGGGCCCTTGTTATCTATGGTCTCCCATATATAAGATTAAAAATATACCTGCACTTCTTATCTGAGTCTCATTTCCAAAGTGATCTGGCATTTAATTCCCATGAATGATGGGAGTTGCCTGTATGTATTTGCAATGAGATAGCTATGTCTATCCATTTTATGTGCAAGTTTCCATTATGTTTTTTTTTCTTGTATAACATACATTCATTGTGTTCAACTGGATATTTCAATAGTTGTCAATGCAAGCAACCAGATCCACTAGTGAAAGGTCCAGTCAATAATTTCATTGTGTTCTGCCTATAGTACAAGAATCTCCAAATTGCCTTCTGTTGGGTACAACCAGATAAGGGTCCATGAGAAGCAAAGGTCAGGCTTATGCATCTTGAGTAAGGTGACCAGACGTCCGCTTTCGGCGAGACAGTCCCTCTTTGAACAATTTGTCCCACGTCCTGGTTTTAAGTTACAAAAAAAGCCTCCAGCCGCCTTGAGGCTCTCCTAGCAACTGGGAGCATATATTTTTTGAGCCGAGCGCATTCCTGCCCGTGCGTCCTTGGGAGCTGTTGCCAATGGCTGAGGGAGGGAAGACTTTACTCCATGTGGAGACCGCGGGCTTCCCTAACGGATTTTTTTCTTCTTCTGTTGCTTTGAGCAGCCCCTCCCTCCCCCTCTCTTTCTCTCTCTCTCGGAGCTGGCGGGCTGCCTCCGAGGCTGTCCAAGCTCAGCCCCTCCCCCCCATGGACTGCTGCTTCACCTTGGCTGCTCAGGGCTTCTAAATTGGCATTGCGTATTGTTTGGGAAGGGGATTACTGTGCCATAGAAACACAGCATATGTCTCACGTGGCTGATAACCTGGTCTCTATACAGAAGAGGTAATTTTAAAAACTTCTGAGCGAATCCAGAAAGAGGGGAGAGAGAGGCTGAAGGAGTGTTTGCACAGGAGGGGGGGTTATAAATGTCCCAGTGAATCCAGAGGAGGGGAGAGAGAGAGAGAGAGAGAGAGAGGGAGGGAGGGAGGGAGGGAGGGAGGGAGAGAGAGAGATGCTGAAGGAGTGTGTGCACAGGAGGGGGGATTTATACATGGTCCCAGTGAATCCAGAGGAGAGGAGAGACAGAGAGAGAGAGAGAGAGAGAGAGAGAGAGAGAGGCTGAAGGAGTGTGTGCACAGGAGGGGGGATTTTATAAACCTCCCAGTGAATCCAGAGGCGGTAAGGGAGAGAGAGAGAGAGAGAGAGAGATGAGAGAGAGGAGAGAGGCTGAAGGAGTGTGTACACAGGAGGGGGAATTTTATAAACCTCCAAGTGAATCCAGAGGAGGGGAGAGAGAGAGAGAGGGGGGGGCTGAAGGAGTGTGTGCACAGGAGGGGGAATTTTATTAACCTCCCAGTGAATCCCGAGGAGGAGGAGAGAGAGAGAGAGAGAGGAGACGAGAGGAGAGACGAGGAGAGAGAGAGACGGAGAGAGAGAGATGTAGAGAGGAGAGAGATGAAGGAGTGTATGCACAGGAGGAGGAATTTTATAAATGTACCAGTGAATCCCGAGGAGAGGTGTGTGTGTGTGTGTGGTGTGTGTGTGTGTATGTGAGAGAGAGAGGGAGAGAGAGGCTGAAAGAGTGTGTATGCACAGGAGGGGAATTTTATAAACCTCCCAGTGAATCCAGAGGAGGGGAGAGAGAAAGAGAGCGAGAGAGAGAGAGAGAGGGAGAGAGAGAGAGAGAGAGGCTGAAGGAGTGTCTGCACAGGAGGGGAATTTTATAAACCTCCCAGTGAATCCAGAGGAGTGGAGAGAGAGAGGGGGGAGGGAAAGAGAGAGAGAGCTGAAGGAGTCTGTGCACAGGAGGGGAATTTTATAACGTCCCAGTGAATCCAGAGGAGGAGTGTGTGTGTGTGTGTGTGTGTGTGTGTGTGTGAGAGAGAGAGAGAGAGAGAGAGAGACTATCACTAAGTGTTGTAGCTTATGATTCTTGATGAATGTATTCTATTTTATTTTTCTTTATGTACACTGAGAGCATATTCACCAAAGACAAATTCCTTGTGTGTCCAATCACACTTGGCTAATAAACTATTCTACTCTACTCTACTCTACTCTACTCTACTCTACTCTACTCTACTCTACTCTACTCCACTCCACTCCACTCCACTCCACTCCACTCCACTCCACTCCACTCCACTCCACTCCACTCTACTCATTTCTATTTCAATTCTAATAAGGAGTTTAGCTTCTCTCTCTTGAAAATGTAAGCTAGCATAAGGCATTATAATGCAAGCTAGCTTTAACTTTCAAACAGTTCATTTAGTGACCAAAGTTACAATGGCATTGAAAAAAGTGAGTGATGACCATTTTTCATGCTTAGCGACCATTTTTCACACTTAGCGACCATTGCAGCATCCTCATGGTCACGTGATCAAATTTTTGATGTTTGGCAACAGATTTGTATTTATGATGGTTTCAGTGTCCTGGGGTCACGTAATCGCCTTGTGTGACCTTTTGACAAAATATAAAATTTTTAATCAAGCCCCCCCCCCCCCCCCGGTCAATGGTTGTCCTTTCTTACCAATCTGAAAACCTGGGTCACCTTAATCTTGAGGCTGTGTAAAGACTCAATAAAGCTCCCCACTTGCCCCTCCCCCTCTCCCCACCTAGCCCAGTTGAAACCTAGGGACAAATTACATTCAGTCTATTATATGATCCTTGTACCCAAGAAGTCCATTTTGATAGATCAGGCCATTTTCAGCATTAAAAAATAAAGATCCATGTTGGATTTCTTTTATATACCTATAGAAAAATTAATATAAATTATTCAGTAAAGTAGGAGTGTATTTTTATTGCAGTCATGAGCAAATTTATTCTTCCATGACAAAACTTATAAGAAAAAAGGACACTGTACTATAAAAAGAAAACCAAGCAAATTGCACAGAATCAATTGAAACACTGAATTCAAATGCAGAGCCCGAAGAGAAGAAGAGGCATCAACTGTGAGAATACAAAATACCTTAAAGTGATTTATAAAGCAGTGGAAGTAAAAAGAGTCTAATTTGCAGAAAATTACTGCTTCCGTTTGCAATACAGTTTCCATTTGACTCAGGAAGGTACTGTGAGCTTACAAGGTCTCCTTAAGGAAATAGTAGTTTTTTTTTTCCCCTCTTTTTTCCTAACAGATGCAGTTTTTAACATATCAGCATATGGCATCTTCAACATAATTGGGATGTTGTGCTTCTTCCTTCCTTTATAGGCTTATTTACTTTGCCATTCAGACAAAAACTGAGTTCAGATTGTACTGAGGTTGCAGTAAGTATTTTAAGCTGGTGAGGTCAACATCATTTTACCTAGAGAGCAACCTAATCAAAAACAGAAAATGAGAATAGGGAAGGCAGAGGGAAAAAAAATGTATGGATCACCATCTGCAAAGATTGTTACATCAAATGCAAAGGAAAGCACATAGAAAAGAGAAACATAAAAGTATGCACAATTTTGACTTTCTGGACTTTAGAAGAAAGTATGAATGAAATGGAAGCAGCACTGTGTGTCTAAGTCTCACAATTTAATTTTAAGGACTCATAAGAGACAGATTACTACAACTGGAGTAAATTCTCTTGGCAAAATCAAATGTCATATTTAACTATAGGCAAAATCCAATGTCTTATTTTAACTATAGGCAAAATCAAATGTGCTATTAAACTATAGGCATACAGGAGGTGTCCTATAAATATTTTAAAGAAAAGTAAAAATTAATACAAACTGAGATAAAGTAAGAAGAAAAAGAAAGAAATCAAAGAGAAAGCTAAAATTAAAGAAAGTGGGGGGGGTGCAAATGAAAAATAGAACAGAAAGAAAAAAATACAAAGAGGTGGCTTCCAATCTTTTTTTACAGAAATCATGAGTACAGTGATAAATTTACGTCTATGTTACAGAGTAACTTTCTTCTGTTTGTAATCTATTCTTGTCTAAACATCAAAATTGAAAGTTTATTTCTTCTGTTTTATGCTTGGGCAGGAGATTGGACTAGTTGACCTCCAATTTTCCTTTCAACTCTGTTATTGTGTATTATTCTGGCCTTCCCGAGGTGGGTTCCTACCAGTATGGTATGGTTCAGCCAAATAGGTAGTAACCAGTGACATGCGGTGAGGTTTATGGCTGGTGAGGCAAAGAGAAAGAAAGCGGCTTTTGGCCGCCCTGCTGCTATGTCCGACATAGAGGCATCCCGCCTCTATGTCGGACATAGTGCCACCACCCCGGCACTATGTCCGACATAAAGGCGGGATGCCTCTATGTCGGGACATAGCAGCAGGGCGGCTTTTGCCCACTTTCAAGAAAGGAAAAAGGCAAGAGCTGCTGAGGTCAGGCTGGGTTAGCTGCTGCAGAGTCCCCAATGGATGACTTTGCTTAACTGTTTAAAAAGGCCTCTAAAAAAAAGCCCTCTACAGGAGGAGGCAAGAGAAACTACTTGCCTCATCTACATAAGGAATTTTTTGGCTTTTAACCCTTGCTTAACTCTGCTAGAGTGATCTTAAAGTCAGACTAAATGAGGCACGTGGTTCTCTTGCCTCCTCCTGTAGAGGGCACTTTTTGGAGGCTTTTTTAAACAGTTAAGCACTAAGCAGAGTCATCCACTGTGACTCTGGCAACAACTATCTCAGCCTTTTTCCTTTTATTTTTTTTTCTTTTCATGATGGTAAGGCCCTGCCTCTCCTGCCTCCCCTGACTGCACATCACTGGTAGTAACTCTGGCAGACACATGACCATACCAGTTCTATCCTTGATGGCAACATTTTGATTTTCTGTTCTGCACATGCGCAGAACAATCTTCATTGAAAAATGTTATTTTTTTTCCTTTTTAAATTTTATGTGCATGCGCAGATCATTTTTAGTGCAAATACGCATAGTGTGGCAGAGCGCATGTTGGTGTGTGCGCGAGCAAAGTGAGAGCGCATGTGCAAAAGGTTTGGGACACCGAACTGTTAGTAATGGCAGCAGGAACTCATCCCTGGCCTTCTCCCTTATTTCTTGTAATCATGTTGGGAATGCTGAAGTGCTTCCAGGTTGAAAGGATTGAATGGTGACATCACCGTTTCCTGGGGAATACCCAGTTTGGGTATTCCTTTCATGTCCTCATTAGGTTGACCACCAAAGTGGTACTCGTCTATCTATTCACATTCAGCCACTTTCAATTTACTGGACTGGCAGGAGTTAGCGAGCATGACCAGAGTTCACCCCATCCCACAGCAACAACCAGATCTCAAATGCGAGCCTGCTAATTGACAGCCAAGCATCCCAATCTTGTGTACCACTGTGCTCCCTATTTCTTGCCTATCAAACTGTTCTATGCTAATACTATCACACTCTTTATGCAACCTACAGCCTGTTTAATTAAAAATTCAATAAATCCACTGCATCAAACATTGCCAGATCAAGATGGGATCTGCTGCTGTGGACCCTCAACATGTGTTGCTGAGCATATCCAGTGCCTCCTGATTTCACCAACACTACCTGCTATTATTTATATCCATGTGACCTTTGTAAATGGGAAATTTACAAATTGTAAATAAATTGCAAGATGATCAGATACACTTCCAAAATGAGATAATAGAAAATAGTCAAAGAATATTATGAAAAGTTATATGTTGCAGAAAATAAATCTATGGAAAAAAATAACACAATATATGGAAGAAGCCAACTTACCTAAAGTCCTCGAAAACTTTAAAAATATATTAAATGGAAAAGTAACAGTGTGCGAGCTAATAGAAGTGATAAAAAGACAGAAAAATGATAACACCCCAAGCCCAGATGGGCTACCAGCAGAATTCTATAAATATTTTTAGATATGTTAAGCACACCACTGAAGGAAGTCTATAACAAGCTACTATTAAAAGCCAAATTACCAAATAAATGGATAGAAGTGAATATTATGCTAATACCAAAAGAGGATGTAGATCTAACACAGATAAAAAAATTATAGACCAGTATCCATATCAAATGTAGATTATGCAGAGACTGAAGAAATTTTTGATTGAATTCATTCACTCAAACCAAAATGGTGTCTTACAAAAAAAGACAAATAAAGCACAATTTAAGGATTACCCTGGACACATCAGAATACTACAAAACACATCCAGGAAAACAAATGGCACTAATCTTCTTAGCTGCTCAGAAGCTTTTGATAATGTACATTAGAAATTATGATACATCAATTAAATGTATGGACTTTGGAAAAGAATTCATAAATGCAATTATGATTATATATTACAAACAAACAACTAAAATAATCATAAATGGGGACTACACAGAAAATTTTAACGTAAAGAAAGGAACAAGCTAAGAATGCCTGCTAACACCTTTACTATTTATATTGTCAGTCGTGCCTCCCTCAATAACCAAGAAAGAAAAACCCCAACTCCATTTGATAGAGATAAAAGTACTGAAATGAAAGCAGTGAAAAAACAGCAAGATCTCAGCCAAAAAGGTGTGAACATGTTCATATAAAACATTTACCCAGGACCCTCCCCGCAATTACCCCAACCCAGTGTCCAATATGCAACTCCCTAAGGTGTCATGTGGGGTGCATCTTCAAAAGACCTCATTCAGTTGGTATGCAAAGACAGTTGACCTTGCCCAAGCGCAAACACAAGCCATCAGCAAGTGTAGAAGATGGTGAAAACAAAACTACCTTCTTGATAACTCCTCCAGTACCAGTAATTCCCCTCCCAAATACCACAAGCTCCCACTGTCCTTATTTCTATGACAGCTGATAGCAGGCAAGCAAAGTAGAGGCTGACCCTTTGGAAGCTTTAAACAGGAACATCAGGCAAAATATAGAAATTAAAGGAATGGAGATAAGAGAGGAAAGATATAAATTACAAGTGTTTGCAGATGATTTGGCATTTATTGTAGAAGATCCACTAGAGACAATTCCAAAATTATTAAAAGGATAGAGGAGTTTGGAGAGGTAGCAGGGTTTGAAAATAAACAGAGAAAAAACTAAAGTGATAGTTAAAAAATCTTACACAAAAAGAAAAAGAAAAACTGGCAGAAGAAGTAGACTTTCATATAGTTAAGAAAGATAAATATTTGGGAATATACTTAACAGCAGGATGTGCAATGATAGAAGAAGACAATTATCTAAACTACTTAAGACAATAAAATTAGATTTAGAAAAATGGAAAAACCTACACTTATCAATGTTGGGAAGGATTGCCACAATAAAAATGAATAACCTACCAAAACTGCTTTTCCTGTTCCAAACCATACCTATAAAAAAGAAATTTTCAATTACGTTAATAAGTTAACTTTGACATTTATATGGCAAGGTAAAAAAGCAAGAATAAAATTGAAAATGCTACAGGAATCCAAAGAAAATGTAGAGTTGGACTACCAGATTGGCTCTTATGTTACTAGGCTTGTGTGATAACATGGTTAAAAGAATGGATAACCCTTAGGCTTAAGGGATTGTTATATTTAGAAGGAGATGACTTACAACTGGGATGACATGCCTTCATATAGTATGAGAATAAGAAAAAACCATAGATACTTCCAAAATCACTATATAAGAAATTCACTAATATCTGTATGGGAAAAAAAAATAAAAAATAAAATATATTTGAAAACTCCAGAATGGCTCTCAGTGATGGAAGCTTTTATATACCCAAACTTGGTGAACTTTGAAAAAATGTCACATAAAGACATTTTGGACAATGAAGGGTAATTAAAATTGAAAAAAGAGCTTGAAGATGAGGACATAATATTATCATGGTGGCTGAAATTGCAAATATAATCGAGATATGATTCTGATATGAAAAATTATAGTTTCTATAAAGGACAAACCACCTTTTAATCAGACACTGTTGAACTCTGATTAAAAATGAATTAAGAAGGTATATAACTTCTTACTGAATTTGAAAATGGAAAATGATAGACAGAGATGGGTTCCTACCAGTTCGCACCTATTCGGTAGAACCGGTTCGTCAAAACCGGTTAGAAGAGGTTCCACCAGTGGACCCGGAAAGCAGGCAACACCTACAGAAGAGGTTCCAAAATTTTTGAAACCCACCACTGGTCCTTGGATATGATTATTCTACACTACCATGCTCTATTTATAAAACTCAGTGCCTCTGTGAAAGGTAAGGATGACTACTGCGTTTGTGGTGCAATCAGAACATTGCATGTGTTGAAGTTGTTTTAAACGCAAACCCAAGATGCTTTTAAAAAAACAAGTTTACATCATATTTCTTATGCATGCCAGTGCTGTGTGTGAGGTAATTTAAGGTGATTCTGACATGTGTCATCGGCATCTTCATATCCGGTCACATGGGCGGCAAGCCACTCCCACAAAGGAGGCCACACCCACCGAGTAGGTTCGAACAATTTTTGAAACCCACCACTGATGATGGAGAAAAGACACAATGCTACAAAGGGGGAAAAATTGGCCATAATATAGAAGTAGAGAAATGGCAAAATTTATGGGAAAGGAATAATAAATTAACAATGGTGACCTCTTTATAAAATGTTTATAGATTACCACCTGCTAGATTAGCTAAAATGTTTAAAAATATGTCTAGTAAATGTTGAAAATGTAATTAAAAATGAGCACATTTTATCATTTGTGGGGATTTGTGTCAAGACAAAAAAAAAAAATTGGGCAAAGGTACACAGGTGGTTAGAAAAGATGATAGGGAACATGTAGATTTTAAACCTGAACTCTTTTTATTAGGTATAATATCCGAAAACTTAAGGAGAGATTTGGAAATTTTCCTGAATTACCTAAAAAGAGCTAAATTGTGGGACACAAAGAACCATATTACTGTATTATTGGAGGAGCAACATCAGGACTGAGTAAATGGTTTCCAGATTGACTTTCTGAAGGCAAAAACAATTGAGATTCTAGGACAGTGACAGGGTTCACCAACAAATGCGCGCTCGACAAAAGCGCACCGATGACCAAGTGGGGACAAAACCGAGAGTTCGAAATCACACTGACGAATGAGCGCAAGAAGTGCGCCGACAACAGAGTGCCAACAGAAGCGCGCTCTAAACCTAACCCTAAACCTAACCCCTAACCCTACCCTGACCCTGACCCTGGACCCTAACCCTAACCCTAACCCTAACCCTAACCCTAACCCTAACCCTAACCCTAACTCTAAGCCTTACCCTTAACCCTAATTGTGCTTCTGTCAGCGCTCTTTTGTCGGCGCACCTTTGTGGGTGCGCTGTCGACGTTGCAGTTTATCGCAGCGGTTTTTGTCGGCGCACTGTTGTCGGGCGCGCATTTGTCGGGTCACGCAGTGATAGAATATTGACAGACTACAAAGCAATCTTTGGACATATCAAAAAAGAAGGCAGCATGTTTCAGCAGAGGGAAATAAGTGGGTTGCAAAAGAATTGTGGTGATGTTTCAAAGCATTCATGATACAATGACAAGGAATCACAGGGAAATAATGGACTTAATGATTAACATAAATGGGAAGTTAGAAAGTGTTTCCACAAGGGATAATGAATAATGATCAAAAAGCCCAGGAAATAGAGGAGGCAATGGAGAGACCAAGGGAAAAGACAGAACTAAATAAACCAACAAAACAAGAAGATAAGAGGGAGAAGTAATAAAAAGGTTTCAGAAAAAATACATGCTAAAAGACCAAAAAATGATGCTAGATAAACGGAAAGGTATCTTCAAAAGAAAATGGAGAGTTGGGCAGATCCTCTGGATGCTTGGCAACAAAAGATAGCAGATTAAATTAAACAGGAAAGATGTAGATAGAGATGAAGACCCAAGGGAGGAATTTGGGAGGCAAGTCAAAAAATGAATAAGAATTGAAATATTAAAACAGGCAAGAGGTGATGGATAGAGGAAATGTTTTGTAACACAAGATTGGCTTTACTAGGAGCTAGAATATGTGCTATCTAACAAAGTTAGTATTAGTCCAGTATCCTGCAGCCATGTTCCTTTTGGAGCTTTCACCTGCCACACTTCTATTATTCTACTATGCTGTTTCTATAGTGGGGAATTGGGAAGGGGGATAGAATGTTGTAGAACGTTGTGTAGCCAAAATAAAATTCCTTTCTAGATTGCCAAGGTCAGCCTTTGTCTTGGCACCTCGGCACCTGACCAGAACTGGATGGGTGGAACTGCCAGCATGGCAGTGGAAGATTGGACCATGTGATGGACTTGCGGGTGTGGGGGCAAGATCATGAACTTTAAGTTGAGTGGGGAAAACTGAGACGTTTCAGATTCAGATTTTCCCAGCATGGCTCCCTTAATAAATTGGAACTTGAGCAGTACTTTGCCTTGGATTCTGATTTAATTTTGGATGCTATCTGGAATGCTGACATTAGGTTCTACATTTAGGCAAGAAAAACAAAATGCACAGATACAGTATATGTGGTACCTTGCTCAATAGTAGTAACTGTGAGAGGGATCTTGGAATCCTAGTGAAAAACTATTTAAATATGAGCCAGCTCTGTGCATCAGCTGTCAAAAAAGCCAACATAGTTCTAGGTTGCATAAACAGAGGGATAGAATCAAGATCACATAAAGTGTTAATACCACTTTATAATGCCTTGGTAAGGCCACACTTGGAATGCTGCATTCAGTTTTGGCGCCACAGTATAAAAAAGATGTGGAGAGTCTAGAAAGACTGCAGAGAAGAGCAACAAAGATGATTAGGGACTGGAGGCTAAAGCATATGAAGAACGGTTGCAGGAACTGGGTATGTCTAGTTTAATGAAAAGAAGGACTAGGGGAGACATGATAGCAGTCTTCCAATATCTCATGGGCTGCCACAAAGAAGAGAGAGTCAAACTATTCTCCAGGGCACCTGAGAGTAGAACAAGAAGCAATGGGTGGAAACTAATCAAGGAGAGAAGCAACTTAGAACTGAGGAGAAATTTCCTGACAGTTAGAACAATCAACCAATGGAACAGAATTTGGCTCCAGAAGTTGTGAATGCCCCAACACTGGAAGACTTTAAGAAGATGTTGGATAGCCATTTGTCTGAAGTGGTGTAGGATTTCCTGCCTATAGGCAGGGGGTTGGACTAGAAGACCTCTAAGGTCCCTTCCAACTAGGACCTCTATGTAGAATAGAGGCAGAATATTATTATGCATATTTCTGATGTAATATGTTAAAATAATAGCTAGATATAAATATTAGTTGTTGAAAGATGGTGACAATATGTATGTTCTAATGATACTGTTATTGTTATTAGCATGGGGGACTAAAATGTTGAATAATTAAATAATGAAGGCTTATCTTTTAAAACAAATATGTATAATAATATTATTACAATTATATAAGTATGTTTTAAATAAGAAATTATATTAATAGAATCATTATTACTTGTATTCAAATGAATGATAGCCAGATGCCTCACTGTTCATGTATTGATATTGATGTATATTAAAAAAAACACTTAATAAGAAGTGTGTATTTAATTAACAGCAACAAGGATTATTTTCACACAAGTATTTAACAGATAACCAATAAAATAATATTATGGCCCCCGCCGCCAGTCCTGTCCTGTGGGCTAAACTGAGCTCGGAGGCTTTTTGGTCTCCGGGAAGGGCTGGCAGGAGAGGCCGGAGGGAGGACAGGCCCCGCCCACCCATTCCTTCCATTTATCTTAAGCCTCGTTTAAAATCCCATTTAAAAGGCAACTTCTTAATCTGTGTTTAATCGATTAATCACTACACACTTCCACACTTGATTGTAATGATTCTTAAGAAAGAAAGCAAGAAAGAAAGAAAGAAAGAAAAGAAAGAAAGAATAAAGAAAGAAAGAAAGAAAGAAAGGGAGGGAGGGAGAAATGGAAGGAAAGAATGAAAGAAAGAAAAGGGAAGGAGGGAGGAATGGAAAGAAAGAAGAAAGGGAGGGAGGAATGGAAAGAAAGAAAGGAAGAAAACTGGGTGGGTGGGTGGGGGAACGGAATGTAAAAAAAAGTTAATAAAGTGAAACTCGTGTAAACCACGAACTGCTGCTGGAGGCAGGCAAGGAGGTCGTTTTATCCTGGAAAATCCCAACCTATCTGATCTTCTCCCAAACCAAAGATTGGCAGATTAATCACTATGCTTTAATTATGTTCAATGTGTGATAATGAAAATACATCCTGCATATGAGATATTTACATTACGATTCATAACAATAGCAAAATAACAGTTATGAGTAGCAACGAAAATAATTTTATGGTTGGGTGTCACCACAACATGAGGAACTGTATTAAAGGGTCGCGGCATTGGGAAGGTTGAGAACCACTGTCCTGTTTGGTCTAAAGTGGAACTAGTGGACTGAATCGCAACCTCTTCCCACCTAGCTAATCATTCTTAATAACACCCAGCCTTCTACCTCCCTTTCTATTAAAACTGGTCTTAATAATAACAATGTAATCCATACAGCTCAGAGCCTTAATTATTTTGCCATTTCTTTCCAATGCAGCTCCTTCTTACAGCTCCAGTGCCTTTAGAAGGTCCAAGGTCATATTTTATGCTGTGCAGGTAGTTTTATTAAGGTCATCCAAAGTTCTGTTCATTTCTTGAAGAGAAAAATTATTTCCCTTGCTTGAATCTATTTAGTTTGAATGAAATCCCCCACTTATATCTTATTCCAGTTTAATCAACTGCTCAGTTAAAGGGTTGGGTGCTCCAACTTCTAAAATAACATGACTTTATTTCCTTCTTAATTTATTTCTTCTACCTCACAAGCATTTGAATATTTTTGTCTCTCTTGTGAACACCGAGAAATGTTATTAAAGTGTTTCTTGGTCTTTGTATCTTTGTGAACCTAGGAATAATCATTGTTCAATATCCTTATGAAATAATTTTAGATTAGGAAACCATGTGTTAATTCTTCTCACCACATAACTAATTGTATCCACACTCTCAGCATTTTCTCCAAGACCTCTGACTCTTCTTCCATTCTCTCTTTTTTTAAAAAAAATCTGCAAAGTTTATCTTGATATCTGAAATCAGCTTTTTGAACTTTTTCAATGTTAGTTGCATTCTGGATGGTAGAATCGGCATTTTCATCATTAATTTATTCAAGCATGCTGGCTAAATCTTTTCTTATTGATGTTCCAAATTTCTTCCATTAACTTTGAATTCTTCCTTGATTGCTTTCTATTCAAGTACTTGATCAGGTCAGAGCCAGATCACTGTTTACATGGTGATTCACTCTGAACATGTTCCTCATCTCCCCTCTCTGTTGCTGGAGGAGTGCTGATATTTATATATTTTTGCTTCCTTCATAAAGTCGTATTCATATTGACTTTTAACACTTTTACCGAGAGTCCGTTCCTTAACAAAACAGAAGACTGGAATGAGCCAAATAAGCTGGTCGGAAAGAGAATAAGATGATCAATATCAGTCTTCTCCAATCAAGGGTGAATGCAGCCTGGATGCACTGGCAAGAACTCACTGGTGTGTTATGTGACAGACGAATGCCAACCCGTCTTAAATCTAAGATTTACAATACAACCATCCACCCTGTTGCACTGTATGGCAACAGGGACCAAAAGGTATCTCCATGCCATGGGAATATGAATGCTCCATTGGATATCAGGCATCCCCCTTCTTCATCACATCAAAAATGATACCATTTGACTGTCAGGCCTGCAGACATATTCCTTTTGGATCTTTGGCCTGCCACACTTTCTATTATTCTACTTTGCCATTTCTATTATGGGAAACTGGGAGGGGGTAATGGTACAGAGTTAAATGCTATGTAGCCAAAATAAAATTCCTTTCTAGAAAGCCAAGATCATCCTTGGTCTCTACATCTCTGAACCTGACCAGAACTGGATGGGTGGAACTGCCAGCACGGCAGTGGAAGATTGGACCATGGGATGGACTAGTGGGTGTGGGGGGAAGGATCTTGAACTTTCATCTGGGTGGGGAAAACCGGGAAGCTTTCGGATTCGGGTCTTCCCAGATGTGCCAACATGGCTCTCTTAATAAATTGGAACTTTGAGTGATACTTTGCCTTGGACTCTGATTTAATTTTGGATGCTTTTTGGAACCGTGACATTAACCCAAATCTCCCTTAAAATACTTCACCAGCTACCCAGAAAATCGGGGTGCTGTTCAGGGTTCTGAACCCCAGTACTAACCCGAGCTTGGGCAGTGTAAAAAAACTAGTAAAAATGGAAGAGGAGAAGAAAGCCACGGGGAAAGCAGCAGATGATGGATTGCCCATTAATGTCCTTCCTAAGCTGTGGTGGAGGTGGCAGAGAGGGAACACCAGCTGGGAGCCAGGTGCAAAGAGCTGACCCCTAGGCCTCCCTCGCAGTCAGAACTAGCTCTGCAAGATGAAGTCCTGGGATTTATTGCCTCTAGGGAGTTGCTGTTGGAGTCACAAGGTGGTGCAAGGGCAGCCTCGACCCACAACTGGAGGAGACCAAAGCAAATGCCAAACAGCTGCCCTGATGACTAGGGATCCCAGTCACCCTCATGCAGGCAGCCTCTGACCAGCTTCCCAGACAAATTCGGAGAGCTGAATGTGAGTGAAATCAACCCTTGCCTTAGCTCTGGACCACCCAAGTGGACCATGGCCCAGCCCACGTTCACCTTCCTTGGTAGAGACAACATTTTGGTGTGGCACTCTGCATGGCCTGAGAGGGACAGCGACGCTCCTCTAGAAGACAAGGGTTTGGCACTCTCCCTGGTCTTGCCTTCCTCCTCTGGAGACATTGATCTTCCCAGCCCCACCCAGACCACCACAGGTGCCCCTGACATGAGTGATGTCGAGCTGCCCACACCAATCCCAGTATACCCACTCTGGCCATACCACCCCAACTCCTGCGGTCAAACACAACCCTGATGCAGCCCTCAATGAAATTGAGTTTGACACCCCTGCTCTATATTATTGGATGAGAACCTGCCAATTGGCAGTAAAACTCTTTCTACGTTGGGGTAGTTAAGTTACAAGTAGGGGATAATAAGCTTGAATGCTCATTCAGACTCATTGGAGTAATATCTCAACCCCTTACAGTATACAGTCCAAGAAATAATTATCACCTTCCAGTCATTAGATGGATCCAAATATTTTTCTATCAAAGTTTGTTAACCATACATAATTGGTATAGCTCTAAATTCTGGTTTATGAACTACAATGAGTATTTTCATAAATTTTTAATAGCAATAGCACTTAGACTAGAAAGGGCTCTGTTCTTCTTATCCATAATCTTTATGACTAAAAGGTGATACCAATTAAAATCTCCAAAAGCATCTTGAATTGAGCAGGCATGGGTACCTTTCGACCTGAGAATCTAGTCAGAATTTTGTTTTATTTTGAAATCTTGGTTTTGGTTTAAGAAATCCAAGACAGAAATTTCAATAACAGGAGTTTATATCTCAAATTTCTTAATACACACATCTTACATGTTCTTCATTTAAGTGATTAAAATATAGAAGAAGGAAGCAAATTGTTTTATATACTTTTGCCATTAAAAAGTCTGAAATCTAGGCTTATGTGATGCAAATGACTTAAAAATCAAATTCAGTTGTACAAAACAACCTACTGATATCTATATTCTGGTCCTTAGGTATTTTAACATTACAATTTATTACAAATTTACATGGGTGTATTGATAAGGCTTTCGACTATCTACATTTATTCCACGTCATTTCAAAAAGCATTTTTTTTTCCTCACCCAAAGGAACAAAAAGCTATTTTTTTCTCAAGATCTCAAGAACTGAGGAAGGTAATTTCAGATTGAATTTTTTCAGATTTTCACTTTCATAAAATGTTTGGATTATTTCTCACTGAACTTCTCAAAAGAAATCACAGAGACAGAAAGAATGCCTTCAAAAGCACGATAATCACTTCTGCAAATGCACCTGGCACCCTGAGTAGTTAGTTCACTGCTCGCTTTGTTAAAAAGAAAATAAATTTCTTTTTAAGAAATTTAAATGTCATGAAGAAAAGCCTTCTCCATAGTGGCATCTCCTTTTGGAACATCATCCCTATGGAAATTATATTGGCCTCAACTTTGAAGAGGAGGGCATTTTTTATTGTTTGTATATTGGGTTTTTCTTTTTGTGAGCTACCAGAGCCATTGAGAATAAGAGGCAGACATACAAATTTTCTTATAAAAACAAATAAAATGAACCCTGTGTGTGTGTATGTGTGTGTGTGTGTGTGTTTATGTGTATATGTGTGTGTATACATACATAAATACACACCCCACACACACATATATCAGAGGTGGGTTCCTACCAGTTCACACTTATTCGGTAGAACCGGTTCGTCAAATCTACCTAACCGGTTAGAAGAGGTTCCACCAGTGGATCCGGAAAGCAGGCCACACCTACAGAAGAGGTTCCAACATTTTTTGAAACCACCACTGGTCCTTGGATATGATTATTCTACACTATCATACTCATATTTATAAAACTCAGTGCCTCTGTGAAAGGTAAGGATGACTATTGCGTTTGTGGTGCAATCAGAACATTACATCATATTCTTATGCATGTCAGTGCTCTGTGTGAGGTAATTTAAGGTGGTTCTGACAAGTGTTGTCGGCATCTTCATATCCGGTCACATGGGTAGCAAGCCACTCCCACAAAGGAGGCCACACTTACAGAGTAGGTTCGAACAATTTTTGAAACCCACCACTGACATACACATACACGCACACAAGCTACAAGTGGCACAAAAAGCCATGGGAATATATATGTCCACGATTATGAGACAAGATAGAAAGAACTGCATATGGATTAGAGAACAAACAAAAGTATATGATATCATCAAGAGAGTAAAATAATTGAAATGTAAATGGGCTGGTCACATAGCAAGAAGAACTGATGACAGGTGGATTAAGGCAGTCATAGAATAGATGATACTTGATAAAAAGCATCCATGAAAAAGACTTAAAACATATATACATACCAGTGGTGGGTTTCAAATTTTTTTAGAACCTCTTCTGCAGGTGTGGCCTGCTTTGTGAGAGCAGCTTGCTGGCCATGTGACTGGGTGGGTGTGGCCAACTTGTAAAATGTGGTGAAACTCACTTAACAACGCTCTTGCTTAGCAACCAAAATGTTGGCTCAGAAACTCTGGCATTTGAAGCACGCAAGTTTTAAAGCTGTCAAGCTACAAGACCCTTGCACCCCTAACCCTTTAGAAAAAAAACCCAGGGGTGTTCAAACTTGACAGCTTTAAGACTTGTGGACTTTAACTCCCAGAATTCCTCCTCTCACTCTTCATCTTGATAATGTAAGGACGGGCGGAGGGAGGGAGCTGGAACCAGTTCTAAATGGCACTGTAGATTTGTGGAACCTCTTCTATAGAAGAGGTTAGAACTGGCAGGAACCCACCCGATATATACATATAAACACATACACATACACACACATACATACACACACATGCACACATGTGTGTGTGTGTGTGTGTGTGTGTGTGTGTGTAAAATGTGAAATGAAGACCTTTTGACATGTAACAAAGACAAAACATAGCTAGTAAAAAAATAGCTTTGTTCCCCTTTGAAGCTAATCCTAGAAGTGAAGCCAAGAACAATTTATTGGATCTCCCTTGTGTTCCTATTTTGCTAAAACAAGACAGGAGCCAAAGAGCAGACACCATGTACCCTTCAAGATTTCACAAAAGAAAAAAGGGGACATAATACTGACACCCAAATTGTAATTGCAAGAATGATTACCTGAATCCCTTTGGCTGTTATACATCACTGAAAAGTGGTTCTACTTCAGCTGTTTTGTGCTGTGTTCATTTATTCCGTGATCCCATATGAATAACAGGATGGTAATCATTCATTTGGTTAATTATATGCATTAAAAGCTTAACTTTAATGTACAAAAGTGTACAAAATCATTGTGACATAGAATGAAAATGTTTGCACTCTGGGATTTAGTATCTACAAGTAAGTTTCTATATAGCAGAGTATATAGTTTGGTTTATTAAAATATGTAGCCACTGACCAAAAGTAGAATATACAGGAATTTACCATTCTTGTATAAGAAGCTAAACCCTCCTGAAAAATATTATTAATCACAACAAAAGCATTTAAAAGTAATGTACCAAAGTGTACCACAATTTGACTTTTACTATATCCAAGAATGATCCCAGAAAACAATAAGCACATGTTGAAAATGAACTTTGACTTTCACATGACCACATTGTAGGAAATAGATGTCCACATTTTAGGCAATCAACAGTTGGCTTGTTTTATTACCAGGCTCAGTGCCCCACAGTCCCATGAATGTGATTTGCAATACTTTTGATTTGAGTTGCAGACTTGTTAAAATTTAGGCTTTCCACAGCAGGACGTACACATGTTTGGAAGGGAATTATTAATTCTGCCTAGATTGGGTGTCAGCAACCTGTGACCCAAGACAAGAGCCACATGCGGCTCTTTGACCTCTCTCCTGCGGCTTCCTGCTGACCCAGTCACGTGATCTGCTCTCTGTCCTGAGAAGGCACGGCCCTAATTTAATTTGGCCTTAAATTAGATTCCCCCCCCCCCAAGTAGGATATAATTATTTTTTTTGGAACTCCATGTAGCAGGTAGATATGCTCTAGAGCAGTGATGTCTAACCTTTGTTTGGATCACGTGCCAAAAGCAGGGGAAGTGCATGGGGCATGCGAGGGTGTGCCCACAACCATAATGCTATGTGTATGACCCCTATGACAGGGCAACACCTGGCATGCCCTAACAAATGGATCCATGTGCCACCTGTGGCATGCGTGCCATAGGTTCGCCATCATGGCTCTAGAGGATATTAGATGTGATAATCCTTACAAGTATCTGATTGTCCTTTCCATATATATCAAATATACAATTGAGGAGGGGGAAGTTTGTTTCTGCTTAAACCGATTTCAATCTCCAAATCTTTTCCCTTGGAGCTGTTCTGAAAAACATCTGTCTCCATGAACAATAAATTATGCATCTAAATTAAGTGTTTTTGTTATCAATAACAAAACAAAAAAAACTGGAAGAAACTCTGATAAACCAAGAAATAGCATTTATAGCTAGCTTCAACTGTAAAATGGTTGGCATACAAATTTAATAAATAACAATAAAATATTTCACAAGATTTTTTTTATTGGGAATCATACCGGAAACATACAATAGAGAATTGAAATATTGATTGTAAATGTGTTAACAGCAGCTAGAATTGTCTTTGCTAAAAACTAGAAAAATTAGAAAATACCAATGCGGGAGGAAGTTATTCACAAAATAATGGAATGTGCTGAAATGAGTAAATTGACATTTGAAATTAGAGAACAGGAAGACAAACAGTTTTATTAGATATGGGATTTATTTTATCAGTGGTTAGATAAAAAAAACATGGAAGTGAAAGATGTTAGAGAATGTTATAAATATAAGAATAATAGAATGATACAGAATACAATAGAAAGATATATTATTATTGGATAGATTTAAGGTGGTGTAATGAATTGTTATAATATAAATGAATCCAATATCTAGAATATCTCTTTTAAAATGAAGGAATAATAGTGATAGTCAAATAAATGAGACACAATGATAATAATGTATACAAATATATTTGATTTGATAATATGCGATTTCATATAAACTGTAAGTGATGATTATGGAAAGGATGCACAATAATCTTGTAACCAATCGACACACTGTATGTAATTGAAGATGGCTTTATGTTTTATGTTTTGTTTGTTTATGTTTGTCTAAAAATAAAACTTTCTTTAAACAAATATTTCACAAGGCAAGTGAACAGTGGGGAAGAAAGAATGAGTTTTTGCTGTCTCTACAGATGGAGGGAACAAAGAAAAAGGCAAATAGCAGTAGGGGTTCTACAGAAAAAAATAGAACTACAGATATTCCCATAAAATTTGTCCAATCTGCAAAGGTTAATTTGCACTAGAAAAATGGATTTTACATAGAGAATTTTCTGAGCAATGATGTTTTTCATGTGCCTTCTAAAGAGTTATGTTAATTACATTTGAAAGCTGCCAAACCTGTTTAACAACGTGTTTGCAATTAGCATTTGTTCATTATTACTAATGAACCTATGAAATAGCAATGTTTCCTTTAAAAAGAAATTCCATTTCACATATCTGGAGGTCTTCCATTATAGGGGTATTTGCAATCAATAGTCACTTTTGACTTTCTTCTCCAAATAAATGGTCTAGCACCAAGGCCCCACATGTGGACAATATACAGCTATGTCTATTTTAATAGTTAGATGACAAATGTCTCATTGCCTTGGAGAAATACAAATTGCCCATCCAAATTATTTGCACGTTTATTAGAGAATTTAAAAAGTTTCTTTACAAGTTTCTTTAATGCCCTGCATTATCTTAGATCTCTGAGATAGCCACAGTTCCAATATCTACTGAAAAATTTTTGGTTATTCTGAATAAAAAGCAACATGGAACTAAAAGCAACATGGGTAAACCCAAAACTTCCTATCCATATGCTGTGGGAGTACGTCTCTCAACATCTATCATTTTTGGCCAAGAAAATAAAACTCAGAAATTTTTGGAAGGCCTCACTCTCTCAGTTTGGCATTAAGAACAAAACATAAATTCAGCCAGCTTTCAATATTCAAATAGATATAAAGCTCACACTTTATATCTATCCTTGAGATGGCCACTCCTTCTCCATTTACAACTGGCAAATAATGTAAGGATACAAAAGACAGCGGGGAAATCACATTTATGTTCCTCCTTGGAAGAAGAATAAACTAGGCATTAAAAAATAAATAAAAATAAAGCTAGAAATGGAACAACATATTCAATTGGGAATTTAGAGTTGGCAGTTTTGATTCATTTGTGTATTGTATTTCCAAATGATCACAGACATTTCCAAGGCACATCAATCAAAAGAAATCTATTGGCTCAATATCTTAGCAAAATACTGAGATGAGAGTTAATGAGAGATAGTAGAAAATACTGAGAGTTAATGAGGATATGTTAACGACAAATTCATCCACAATCAATGCCTAGACAACCAGCTCAGTGGAGATTTCAAAGCAGATCCCAGGTTAAGAAATGGACAACAACTGAGAATCAGGATTACAAATTAATTGCATCTAAGCTATGACAGTGACCATCAATGTAAGTACAGTCGCAAATCTGGCAGAGACCTCTGGCTGGCCATGCACCCGAACTGGTCGCCACTCACTCGCCCTGCCCACCGGGTCACTATTCACTTGTTCGCCCTGCCCGCCCACCCGGCCCACTCACTCCTCACCTCCCGGGCAGCATAGCACACTGTGTGGCACTTGCAGATGCTCAATCTGCTCTGCGGCTTGCCTGCCTAACCTGCCTTCCCATGCATTGCCCTTCGTATGGCAAGCAGCAGTAATGTCAAAATAACATTAATATTTGGTTTTGACAGTTGATATTAATTCATGATTTTAGCCCACTCAGTCACATGACCATCAAGCTATGTCCACCAAGCAAGCCATGGCTACAGAACCGGTAGTAAATTTTTTTTGAATCCCACCACTGATGAATGTGCACATATTTAAAAATGAATGCAAAATCATACTACTTATTTAACCCCCTTTGATGTCTAGCTGGCTAATTCATGAATTATAATCAACAGTTATAATCAGTTATAAACAGTTATATATCAACAGTGTTTTCCCTACCCTTCCTTTATTTAATAAAGAAATCTGCTTCTTGTCCTCTGCCCCAAAGTTTAATTAAAAAGTAAGCATTTCATGTCTCTTCTTACAAAATATTGAAAGGACATTAAGGAAACAGGAAGAAGAAGAAAAATCATTTGATTCTGTTTTAGCATCTCAAATTTACTACTATCAGCACTTCTCCCTGAAAAATTCAGTTAATTCTTTATAAACCACATAACATAAAATTTAATTTTCTTTCTTCCCAGTTACAGCCAAGGAAGAGTCATAAATGAGGCACAGAGAAGCAGTTTTTTATAATAATGAGAACACTTGCAATCCAAAGCATTTAAGTCAGACTTCATGAGAAAAACAAAACATAAAGTTTGCCCTGTCCAGTCGTGTCCAACTCTAGGGTGTGGTGCTCATCTCCATTTCTTGATGGAGAGAGCCATTATCCGAAGACACTTTCCATGGCGATGTGGCCAGCATGGCTATACATCAAAGGCACATGGAATGCTGCTACCTTCCCTCCAAAGTAGTACTGTATATACTCGAGTATAAGCCTAGTTTTTCAGCCCACTTTTTGGGCTGAAAAACGCCGCCTCGGCTTATACTCGAGTCAGTGAAAAATTTGCCCGAAATGGAGGAGAAAAAGGGGCGGGGCCATGCCGCTGGGTGACACTCGTGAATGGCCCAGTGCCCCTGTGAGTTTCCCCTCCCTCTGTGTCAGTTTGCCGCGCAGCGCGCACCGCACCATCCCCCCTCCTCACGTTCTAATGTAATGCAGGGCTGTCTTACCATTCCCCTTCCTCCCCCTCCTGCCGCTCTGCAACGATGTCCCACCTCCTCCTTGTTATGGCAAGCAGCCACATAGCGATGTCCCACCTCCTCTGGTACAGTGATCCAATGATAGGAATCACTGTGCCGTGTGTCATAGGAGGCGGGACATCGCTCCCGTGGCTGCACGGGACATCATCATCACAGCGGGACATCAGCATCATGAGGTGAGTGAAGTATTTCATTGAATAGACCGCTAGTTTACTGTTTTTCTTTGAAATAAATATTCAAAAACATTATTGGTATCTATTTTTATTTTTGAAATTTACCGGTAGCTGCTGCATTTCCCACCCTAGGCTTATACTCGAGTCAATAACTTTTCCAGTTTTTTTGTGGTAAAATTAGGTGCCTCGGCTTATATTCGGGTCGGCCTATACTCGAGTATATACGGTATCTATTCATCTACTCACATTTGCATGCTTTCAGACTATTAGGTGGGCAGGAGCTGGGGGCAAGGAATGGGAGCTCACGCATCACGTAGTGCTTGAGTTTCAAACGTGGGCTCTCAGCTTTCCAACTGACAAGCTCAGTGTCTTCAACCACTGCATCCTATACTTTTTGAAAACCGAGCCTTATCATCTCAAGGCCCAATACAATGCTTATATCACAAGCACTATTTAAAGCTAGTGTTATATCGATGGGAGCAGGAAAAAAATAGCATTTCCGCATTTCTGAAAAATGTATTGTGAAAAATTCCTGGAACTATGTCCATTTTAATATATTGAAGGAGACCGTTCCTACTGTATTGGAAGTGTTGCCATTCCCTCCCTCTCCATCTTTTAACGGTATTTTATCATGCTTGGGATTTCTATTTTTATTCTTTTAAAGATAGGATGTTAATGTTTTAATGCTGGAAACTGCCCTGAGTTGCTTGCTACAAGATGGGCAGCAAATAATTCCAATGGATAAATAATAGATGGTTGGTGGGTGGGTGGGTGGGTGGGTGGGTGGGTGGGTGGGTGGGTGGATGGATGGATGGATGGATGGATGGATGGATGGATGGATGGATGGATGGATGGATGGATAGATAGATAGATAGATAGATAGATAGATAGATAGATAGATAGATAGATAGATAGATAGATAGATAGATGATAGATAGATAGATAGATAGAGCGAGCCGAGGTGGCACAGTAGTTAAATGCAGCACTGCAGGCTACTTCAGCTGACTGTTTTAGTAACAAAAATTTCTAATCCTCTTTTCCAAATCACTGTTTACAATTTACATCTAATTTCCTTATGTTGTACCCATGCATATGTGTGTGTGTGTGTGTGTGTGTGTGTGTGTCTATAGAGCCGAAGTGGTGCAGTGGTTAGAGTGCAGCACTGCAGGCTACTTCAGCTGACTGCAGTTCTGCAGTTCAGCTGTTCAAATCTCACCAGCTCAGAGTTGACTCAGCCTTCCATCCTTCCGAGGTGGGTAAAATGAGGACCCAGATTGTTGTTGGGGGCGATATGCTGACTCTGTAAACCACTTAGAGAGGGCTGAAAGCCCTATGAAGCGATATATAAGTCTAACTGCTATTGCTATAGATAGATAGATAGATAGATAGATAGATAGATAGATAGATAGATAGATAGATCTAGTCTTCACTCTTCAGTTTATGCTAGAATCTCCATAGAATCTCGTCCTGTTGAACAAGGGAAGATAAAGTATTGTCTCCCAATCTGGAACTCACAAAAGTCCATTCCAGAATTTCCCACTCAAACATTAGCAACTACATTTATTTATTAACTTTATATGCTGTTAACTGCATTTATTTATTCACTTTATATGCCATTTCAGATTTGAAACTATGCTTCCCATAAAGCTGGAAAACTTTCAGAAAATGGCAAGTAAAACATCATGAATTTAAACGTATTTATCAAAAAAAGCTAGAATGTAGAGCAGGGGGCCCCAATCCTTGGTCCGTGGATGGGCATTGGTCTGCAGCTTGCCAGAAACCAGGCAGTGCAAACAAGCAAAGCCCCATCCACAGGATGCAGGCAGCACACAACCGGTCTCTAGTGCCCAAAACATTGTGGGTGGGCACTGATATAGAGGACTGTTCAGCTGGGAAAAACAATGCAAACTAATTAGGAGTCTGACAACCATCTAATATGCACTTCACATAGTGCCTACTTAATTTGTAGCATTCATTACTTCAGGATGCCATGGTGGCTATTAACATCAACAGCTTTAAAGGTAGATTGGTCAAATTCATGGAGGACGGGTCTATTAATGGCTATTAGTCTTGACAACTATGTCTGGATTAGGGAAAATTTGGCTCCTAGCACCAAGTGTAGGGATAGAGCAGAAAGAATGAGACAGGTCTATATTTCCTGCTTGCAAAAACACTAGAGACATCTGCTTGGCTACTTGTTCTAAATCCTCTCAAGGAGAAAAGGAACTTAGAACTGAGGAGAAATTTCCTGACAGTTAGAACAATTAATCAGTGGAACAACTTGCCTTCAGAAGTTGTGAATGCCCCAACACTGGAAGTCTTTAAGAAGATGTTGGATAGCCATTTGTCTGGAACGGTATAGGGTTTCCTGCCTAGGCAGGGGGTTGGGCTAGAAGACCTCCAAGGTCCCTTCCAACTCTCCTATTGTATTGTGTTGTATTAAATTTTGCATAGACCACTACATTCTATACTTCCATATCTCCTCTGGAAAAACAATGTGAACTGTTAAGCAAATCACATAATTTTTGAAGTTAAACATCTGTCAGGTCCCTATAGATCCCTTTCGGGACACTGCCATTCTGGCAGGGAGGATGCCCATTTACAACATTTTCCTGTTTCTGGTTTTTCTGCCACTTTGATGTACCTTCTTGGGAAAGGGAGTGGGAGGGATAGGTCTGGGGCCATCTGTTTTGTCTCAGCTCCAAAGGAACTGACAAAGCGGCACCTAAGAACAAATTACCACCTTCTCAGCTTGAGTTCTCACAACAACTTTGTACCTGTGGATTGGCTCGCCTCAGACTAGACATAGGGGTGGGGTTCAGGGGTGGGTTTCAAATTTTTTTACTACCTATTCTGTGGATGTGGCCTATTTTGTGGGTATGGCTTGGCAGTCATGTGACGGTGCGAGTGGCTTGGAAGTCATGTGACTGGGTGGGCATGACTGGGCGGGTTTGGTCATGTGATTGGGTGGGCATGGCCAACTCGACGTCACTCACATGGAGGGGCACCTTGCCTGGCTTGTCCTTGCTCCTCACCTCCCAGCCAGTCCTCGCCTCATCTTTCATGTTATGGTGGGAGAGGAAGCATTTTCAAAGTCATCCTCCCCTTGATACTAGCCAATAAGATGAGATTTTGCTGTCAGAAGACTGCCTGATGTACATTTCCAACTAGTGTTTATCACCATTCTCTTGATAAGACTGAGTGGAGAGATTTATAAAGAATAACAGAGTTGGAAGAGACCTTAGAGGTTTTCTAGTTCAACTCCTGCTAAAGCACGAGATGAGACCCTATACTATTATGGACAAATTTCTTCATAAAAACCTTCAGTGTTGGTATAGCCACAATTTCTGAAGACATCACATTTCTCTAATTGTTCTGTCAAGAAATTTCTCATTTCTAGGTTGGATCTGTTTGATAGATTTCCATCTCAGAGATCCGTCTCACAGTTACTTCCAGTTGAGCCAGGCACCACCTATTCTATATATTTTTTCTTGCCTGTGTAAAATCTTACTTTACTCTCAGTTAAATTGCATTTTTGCTGAGAAGTGATGCTATACAGTGATATTCAGTTCCCAAGAATGATTTTCGCAAACTGCATTAAAGCTTGAAGAACACACCTCTGCTTATACTGATAAAGATTATTCTTTTTGAACATTAAAGTATACAGTCAATCAAATATTTACAATCTTACAATTGAAAACACATTAGAAAGGCATTTTCAAAGCAGTTAGTAGATGTTTTACCATTCTTTATCTTCTCCTTTAATTAAACCTTTCTTCTTTTTTTTTTCCTTGGGCCTTATTGCAATATTTCAAAATTCTCACAGATCCTTCACAAAGAACCAGTTCTAATTTAACTGGAATACAAAACAATCTTTCTGGTCTAGAATTCCCTCTCTCTCTCTCTCACTCACACACACACACACCTCAGCTCCTCAACACTTCTCAATGTTTTCCTTTCCTTTCTGTTATGTACAGAAATGTGCTTCTCTTTCATTGCTCATTTTCAAATTAACTCTCCCCTGATGCTTACACCTGAATTTCATTCAGGTAAACCCAAAAGACAACACTTCTTTCCTAAATTGTCAAAATGGAAAGTGATCCAAAGGGAATTACTCAGGATGGGGATACTAGCAATTCATAAACATAATTATGAATTATGAGGACTTAACAAATGAATTAAGCAATGAGCTGGAGACCAACAATGATACAAACAAAAATCAGTCTTCTTAAGAAAGGCTGTCTAATCAAAACATATCCAGGTCTTCTCTTATTATAAAATCAACCTGGACAGTGGCGGAACTTCCTCCCCTCCCTCTTTTGGGGAGATTTACAAACAACTGCCAGGTTCACCCTGCAGCAGGGGTGGGTTTCTCGCCCCGTTCCAACCGGTTCGGTTGGAACGGGGCCGGCGGTGTCTTCGTGCATGAGCGCAGTGCATGCATGCGTACTAGCGCCTGTGCGATGCTCCAGCTGCTCCTGGAGGATCGCGCAGGCACTGTATGCTCTGTGCATGCGTGGAAGCGCAGAACTCATCAAAACCGGGTAAGAAACGTGGGCAGGCGGGTGGATCCTTCGGCGTTCCCGGAAGTTACTTACTTCCGGGTTCGCCGACCAACCGGTTCGTGGGGACCGCCACGAACCGCCTGAAACCCACCCCTGCCCGACAGCTCTTGCCTGGGCAAGGTTTGGCTTTACATTCCTCCCACGGTTGGTGGCAGAGGGGAAAGCCAGCTCTTTCAGCTCCAGCAATGCCCTGTGTGCCAAGTCCCAATCCGGAGCTCTCCATACCTGGGGGTGGTGGCAGTGGTGGGGGGGGCATGGTCCCATTGTTTTCATTGGCAAGAGGGGCTGTAGAGCCAGTGGTAGTGGCTGCTTGGGCACACTGGCAGCAAGACACCCTGGAACTCCCGCAGAGTTTTAACGCGCAGCATGGGTGCGTTGGTGGCAGCTCAAAGAGAAGAAAGCAGTGGGGGAGGGCTTCTTCAGACAAGATGAGGCCAGAGCAGCATTGAAGCCCAATCCAGCCTGGGCTCCTTTGAAGAAGTCTCTCCCCCAACCCCCAGCTTCCTTCTCTTTGAGAAGCAGCTTGCAAAGTCCCTGTTTTTCATCCACTTCTCAAAGAGAAGGAAGTGGCAGGGGATGGCTTCTTCAGATGAGCTGAGGCCAGAGCAGCATTGAAGCCTGTTCCAGCCAGAGCAGCATTGAAGCCTGTTCTAGCCTCCAATGCGCCCAGACCATACCGGTACGGGGGCATGTCCAGGCCGCCAGAGCTCCTGGTATGCAAACGTGTGGCCGATTTCCGCTACTGGTCCAAACGTACCGGTGCGTACCAGGGATAACCCGCCTCTTGATATTGCTATCTCCCAATAAGAGTTTCCTTTTGAAATGTTATTTGTTTCAGAAGTTCTGCTTTCTTGAGGAGAGAAGAGAGGCAAATCCTTACAACATCTCTGAGGAGATACAGAGATTCTGCTATGGAGGTGCTAACCAGGAGGACAGAGGTGGGTTCCTATCAGTTTGGTCCAGTTTGGTCAAACCAGCATGGATCACTGGAACAGGCAGCAACCCAGGCCTGCCACACCCCTGAACCAGTTCTCCCGGTTGTGGCGTAGGCCCCATCATCTTGGTTTTTGCTTCTGCACACACACAGAGCAATTTTAATTGCACTGTGCATGTGCCACATGGCCACGATTGAACCGGCAATAGTGACTGCCGGAACCCACCCCTACAGGAGTACCTCTAGCACATCACATTGCTATTTTTCCGCTTAGAAGACTGAGAAGACTTTCTGGGACTTATCTTTGTAAAAAGGGAGGCGTAAACCCATTCCTTGACATTATGGCAAGCAGCAGTCAACAGGAATAGAAGCACCAGAGTCCTCTTTCAGTTTCAGTTCTCTCTGGGTTGTTCTCTTCTGCAGTTTACAGGGTGTACCCCCTAATGCAGGGTCCTTGATGCTCTCTGAGCTTGGTGGTTTTCTTGCAGATTTTTCATTATCAAACCAGGTAACATCATCAGTGCACCGAAATGTCTGCAAGAAAACTACCAAGTTCAGAGAGCACCAAGGACTTCTCATTTCAACCCTGAACTACAAATATTCTCTTCTATTGCTACCCCTAGTATATTTGACAGTGTCATCTAAGTTGCCCTGCTAACTGCTAAAGAACATTTTCTATAAAATAAGAATCACTTGTTTAACATCTTCAAGACATCTCTAAGCATTATCATAAATGTTTAGCACGTTGTTATGATGGAAGTGATTGCACTTCCCTTCTTAGGTCTTGCAAAATTTAAAAAGTGTTGTTTAAGCACAACATTTCAAATTCAGGAAATATGTGTGTCATAAAGTTAATGTGGGATGATGCCCCACCCCCGCTCACCATACACTGTCTTCTTAAAAAATTTAACCATTCATTCATATAAAATTACTTAGGCAATTACACAGAGCAGGCATCATATTAAAAAACATGTTTGACAGAACACTTAATTAAATGTTATATTAAAGATTCATTGTAAATTAAATATTGATATGTATTTAAGAGATTCTAGGATTGTTCAAATCAATCTTAACTTTCTTTTCCTTTATGTTTCTGAATGTCACAGTGCAATAACCAAATTGTCTCCTTTCAGTACCAGACAGGAAGGTCAGATTGGAATTTGGAACACAACATTTTCAATGGATAAAGATTGGGGAGCTTGAAAACCTTCACAGTAGAATCATGTTCCCAAGAGTTGCCAGCATATAAATTCATTTAACAAGGTGATTGAAATAGGTCATTCAAACTTCAATTGGGCACCGAGAGAGATTTTGGTGTACATGACTTTTGCAACCAGGTTAGTCCTATAATTTACTTATTTTGCATTATTTTTGTACTTCCCATTTTTTTCAGATTCCAGCAGCTCAGAACATCCAACAGATAATCAGTATCCCCTAAGATTAAAGTCAGCAGGAAATTAAAAATTACAAGGACACATAAGACTGTAAAACCATAATCAACAAGGACAAAATTGCAGGAATCTACCCTGCAAAGTTTTAATGAAAGACGGTGGTCTTGACTTGCTTTTAAAACACCAGTAAGATGGTAATTGTTATATGGAAATGAATAGGAGTTATGAATCACACTGGGTGTTATGATAGTTTTATACAATCTCCCCTTATCCCAAATTAATTTCATCTCCCAAATAAAAGAGAAAATATAGATAATCCTCAAGTTACAACCCCAATGATTGCAAATCATAACAGTCATAAAATGAGTTAGTTAGGATGCAGTATTGCCACTGCTCACTGCCAGGAGTTCAATTCTGACTGACTCAAGGTTGACTGAGCCTTCCATCCTTCTGAAGTCAGGAAAATGAGAAACCAGATTTTTGGAGGCAATATGCTGACTCTAAATTACTTAGAGAAGGCTATATAAAGCACTAGGAAGTGGTATATAATCTAAGTGCTATTGCTATTTTACAATTGTTTTACAGTGCTCATTAAAAATAATACAGTCATCAAAATTGATAACCATTCTTTGCTATGGTTTTCAACAAAACCATTGTAAAATGTAGATGTTTGTCTGCTGAACACTGCAAACAGCCATAAATGTAGCCATGTTGGCAAGCAACTGAATTGTGGTCATATGATCACCGGGGGGGGGGGGCAGCAACCATTGGAATTTTGGATCCAAGTCATTAGGTAGGTCATAACTTAACTTATGGTTAAGTCAAGAACTGTTTGTATAGCTTTTGGAGTTTCAGCTCACTCTGTCCGAAGAACCATCTCTTGCCCCAAATTTTTAGCTGCATCCAATTATCAACTTTAAGGGTCCTGTTCAGGAGATAGCAATAGCAATAGCAATAGCAGTTAGACTTATATACCGCTTCATAGGGCTTTCAGCCCTCTCTAAGCGGTTTACAGAGTCAGCATATTGCCCCTGACAATCCGAGTCCTCATTTTACCCACCTCGGAAGGATGGAAGGCTGAGTCAACCTTGAGCCGGTGAGATTTAAACAGCCGAACTGCAGAACTGCAGTCAGCTGAAGTAGCCTGCAGTGCTGCACTCTAACCACTGCACCACCTTGGCTCTTCTAGATGGGCAGGAGAGGGTTTTTTATGCTGAACTGCAACAAGTGGCTATTCAGAAGAAAACTGTTTCAGCAGTAGCTAGCCCTCTCCTTCAAGCTTCTGAATAAATTAACATGTTAGATTCATGCTTGCATGCAACCTTTTAACTTCTTTGTTTAATGTCTTGATACATTGTTTTGTTATTCAAAATATTTATAATGCTGTTTCAAGACATCTGGAAGGTATATAAAGTTGAATATGACTAATTATCCAAACTTCTGTGGCATCCTTCAAACTATGTTCTCCCAGAATGACTTAAAAGAGATTGAAATTACAGTGTCCCCAGTAAGATTTACGGATGTTGGGTCAATATGAGCCTCACAGCAGCAATCATTAGTGCAAGAACTGTGACCATGGATTGGTCAATCTTGGAAGACAGTTCAATTTGCCCATTCTCTGCTTTATTATCTTTTGCTCAGTGTCAAAAATTTCTGTAATTAATTGGAAATGTTATTGTTGCATCCAAATCTAAGTCATATTTACAGCAGAGTCAATGAAATTAATGAGCTTGCATTGATTTTTCTGATTTAATGTGTGTATTCTTAGCATGACTGTATCTGGATCAACTCCATTATTTCTGATGGGAGTACAAACAATTCCAAATGTATTTGAGGCAGATACATTACTCCAGGATTCTTCCTTTCAGATCTGAAGTCAATGCCTCTTCTGAGAGGTGCCTTTTCTTTTACATTGCAGACCCAAAGCAAAATAGCCTCCTTTGGTCTTCTGAACCAAGTTAGATATTGATTTCTCTTGAAAGAGAAATTCAATGGATATTAATAAATAAACAGAATTGATATAGTTGGTCACCCAAATGACTGAGTTTGCAAGATATGCAAAGCCAAAACCAAAAGTTTATGGATTAAAACTCTGAGGTTTGTTCACGTATATTGTATAGGTTTCCAATTCTCAGATGTCTATATTCAACACATGAAAGATGTGAAATCCCTGGTCTTCAGGGCTTGTCCACTGATGGGAACACTTTCACACAATTCACATATGAAAAGTAGTTGGCTGGTTCCATATCAATTGCCAACTATTTAATCCAAATTGTCAGATTTCTTTTTTTTTCAATTGTTTTTATTTTTAAATAAAAACAAATAAAACCATCCTCCGTTACAAAATTGTAGAAAGTGTGTCACTTGGTTACACAGAGTTTCATGCATCCCTTCCACCGTCCTCGCCTATAATTCATATCAAATTATCTACTTTACATCACATATATTTATATATAATTGCTATCATCATACCTCATCCTTCATGTGACTATAGTTGTTTTAACGTCCCTTTATAACAAACATTCCAAAATTTAAAACAAAACCACATAGTGGCATTCCCTTATCTATTTTCAATATCATGAAACCACATTATACCTTTATAACACATTCAAAATAAAACAAAAAAAATATGTTTAATAACAAAGTTTTTAAACCTCTTTTCTTAATCATCGTTTACAATTTTTATCCAATTTCCCTTTTATCCTATCAATACAAATTATTACATTATTATCATGATCAGTCATTTATTTAGTGATAGGGTTAGGCTTAGGATTGTCAGATTTCTTGAGGACCTGATTTGATTCACAAATCAAATCTTTGGAACTTTCTTCCTGCACCCAGCAACTAGCGAGCCACATAGTCAGGTTCTCAGGCACAGCTAAATAAAACGAAAGCCTTTTTGTGAAGTGATTCAAGGTACTAATTATGACCTTTAAAGCGCTCCATGGCTTAGGCCCAGGGTACCTGCAAGACCACCTACTGCCACCGGTAGCCTCCCATTGTCCAGTGCGATCCCACAGAGTTGGCCTCCTCAGGGTGCCGTCGGCCAGACAGTGTCGACTGGTGACCCCCAGGGGGAGAGCCTTCTCTGTGGGAGCCCCTTCCCTCTGGAATGAGCTGCCCCCGGAGCTTCGTATAATCCCCGACCTCTGGTCCTTCCGACGCACCCTAAAAAGTTGGCTTTTCCAGCAAGCCAGCCTGGCCTGAACAAAACAAATCAAAGTATTGATTATTGTTAATTTTAATTCTTTTAAAAAAATGTCATTGTTAATTTTAATTGGATTTGGGGATATCCTATTTAATTTCTTTTTAACTTTTGTAGTATGTGTTTCTTTTAATGTTGTACGCCACCCTGAGTCCTTGGGAGAAGGGCGGCATATAAATCGAATAAACCTCAACCTCAAACCTCAAGTAGTAGACCTGCCTATACAGAAATTCAACTATTACTGACTAGATGAATCCAGCCTTATGTTTGTGTGTGTCAGCCCTAGAATGCAAATCCAAGGTTTCTTTCTCTTATCTTTTCATGGCCACATACAGTTTGCTATACTTTTTCCACTCTGGAATGTGAACAGCAATTACACTGCATTTTCTGGCCTGCGTCTCTTTGCTGTACATTTTACCAGCTTCACCCTTCAGCTAAAGTGAAATTTAATTCAAGGCCATTCCATGTACTTGTGGGAAGCCTAGTTGAAACATATAACTTTAATCCAAGGAATGCAGCACTGGCCCCCGATGCCAAAACAGATTCTTTCTCCCCAATCAGACCTAACAGCCTTAATAAAGGAACATTATTTAAGCATATGCCTCCTCATAGCGGCATGTTATAAATAGAATGCTTGATTACTTGTTCTCTATTGCAGCACACAACCGAGGGTGGGGGGGGGGGTCCATTAATTTGCAGTTATTGGATGAGATTATTTCACACTCTACCACAGCCTAGAGAAGAAACTGTTAATGCAGCTAAAGTTGCTGCCACAGCCATTTGTAATCCGATTCCCAGACCACATTTCTTTAAGGTTAATACAAACGTTTTAATGGTCAACGAAGGACATGTCTGATTCCTAGGGGTTTTTTTTATTATATCCTTAACACTTAAGCCCAAACATTCACTGTGTTAACATTCTCAAGACCTACATAGCTTCAATTCATGCTTGTTTAACCATCTACATCAAATATGCATATGAATCTACATTTAAATTCATAGTCTGTGTATTTTACAAATGGGTTTTCTCTCAAATCATGAATTTTCAAAGATATTTCAAGATAGTTTTGAGTCACAAACTGGATCACAGTATCCAGATAGATTTTCCTGTGAGTTAACCATACGCTGAACTTGCAACGAAGACATCAATTGGAACAATTCTGGATTAAGGTGGGACTAGAACTATCAGTCTCCCAATTTCCAGCCTGATGCCTTAACCACCATATCAAACCAGGTCTAGTGCCGTGTTTTCCCAAAAATAAGACCGGGTCTTATTTTCCTTTGACCACCAAAATATGGCATTGGCCTTATTATCAGGGAAGGGCTTATTATTTTCTGGCAGGTGGGGCAGGCGAGAAGTGAGATGTGCATCTTACCTTTCCAGCTCTGTCACGGTCTTCACCAATTGTGTCCAGGGAAACACATAAAAAACCCCTTCTTGTGAGTTCAGTCAAACTTCTCAAATTTGTGAGAAGGTTTTTTTACAAAGTGCTTCCCTGGACATAACGGTAAGGAACACGACGGAGCTGCCAGTCTCTGGTAAGAGGTGCATCTCACGGCCCAACACCTTCCACCCCGCCCCAATGGCAACGGCATCCTGGCTTCTTCCCTTCCCTACTGTCTCATTAGTGAGATGGGTGGCAGGTTGAGTGAGGGAGAAGCGAGGCACATGTCTTACCTTTCCAGCTCCATTGCATTCCTCACCATTGTGTCCAGGGAAGCACCTGGTAAAAAAAACCTTTTCGCGAGTTCGAGAAGTTTGATTGAACTCACGAGAAGTTTTTTTTTTAACAAGGTGAGATTGGCTACAGAAGTATAGTTGTCATCTTGTACCAATCATCTGGACATATCTCTAACAATCTTTGGACCATTGTATTTACTCCTTCACTTAACAGCGTTGCACCCAGGTAAACCAGGGAGTGACCCGAACAATCTGAGAACATGTATGTTATTTTCCATTTTTAACGTCAATACCTTTTATTTCTATCTTAATGTCAGTATTTTTTAACATAGTGTAAAAACTAATGTGTATTGCTGGTCTTTGACTATAATAAAGATTTCCTTCCTTCCTTCCTTCCTTCCTTCCTTCCTTACTTACTTCCTTACTTACTTACTTACTTACTTACTTACTTACTTACTTACGTTTTTACAAGGTGCTCTCCTGGACACAATGGTAAGCAAGAGCTGAAGTGGCACAGTGGTTAAATGCAACACTGCAGGCTACTTCAACTGACTGCAGTTCGGCTGTTCAAATCTCACCGGCTCAGCGTTGACTCAGCCTTCCATCCTTCCGAGGTGGGTAAAATGAGGACCCGGATTATTGTTGGGGGCAATATGCTGACTCTGTAAACTGCTTAGAGAGGGCTGAAAGCCCTATGAAGCAATATATAAGTCTAACTGCTATTGCTATTGCTAAGCAACAGGACAGAGTTGCCAGTCTCTGGTAAGAGGCGCATCTTGCAGCCCAACACCTCCCACCCCACCCCAATGGCAACGGCCTCCTGGCTGCTTCCCTTCCCCGCCATCTCTTTAGTGAGAAGGGTGAAAGGTGGGGCAGGAGAGAAGCAAGACATGTGTCCTAAAGATACCTGAGACTTGGAGCTCCGTCGTGTTCCTCACCATTGTGTCCAGGGAAACCCCTTGTAAAAAAAAAACCTCTTCTCACAAGTTTGAGAAGTTGAGGAACACAATGGAGCTGCCAGTCTCCAGCAAGAGGTGCGTCTCACAGCCCAACACCTCCCATGCTGTCCCCATGGCAATGCCATCCTGGCTGCTTCCCTTCCACAACTTCTCTTTAACGAGGGGTGGCAGGTGGGGCAAGGGAGAAGCAAGGGACGCATCCTAGCAGTACCTGATACTTGCACCTCCATCACATTCCTCACCGTTTTGTCCAGGGAAGCACCTTGTAAAAAAAACCTCGCGAGTTCAATCAAACTTCTCGAACTCATGAGGTTGTTTTTTTTAACAAGGTGCGTTCCTGGACATAACAGCGACGAACGCAACTGAGCTGCAAGTCTCAGGTATCACTAGGATGTGCGTCTTGCTTCTCCCCCACCCCACCTTTCACCCCTCTCATTAAACAGACGGCGAAGGGAAGCAGCCAGGATGCCATTGCAAGGTGGGAGGTGTTCTTTTTGCATAGGAAGGAATGGGGTGCGAGGCATGTTGCTAGTCTGCTGCTCTTTCTGCGGCAGGCCTTTTCTGCACTGGAGGGAATGGGGCACGAGGCACGTTGCTGGCCTGTTGCTCTTTTTGCAGTGGGCTCTTTTTGCCAGGGAGGAAACAGAGAGCTTGGCATGTTCCTTTGCCACGGAGGGAATGGGGCACATGCCACGTTGCTGGCCTGCTGCTCTTTTTGCAGTGGGCTCTTTTTGCCAGGGAGGAAACAGAGAGCTTGGCATGTTCCTTTGCCACGGAGGGAATGGGGCACATGCCACATTGCTGGCCTGCTGCTCTTTTTGCGGCGGGCCCTCTTTTTGCCCAGCCAAGGTATGGTAAAGGTGTGTGGGGTGCCTGTGGCATATCCCCCCTTCTCCCCTCCAGCCTTGCCTCCTCATCTTGGTTGTTTCCATGTAAAGCAACCAGTGGAAATGGTGGGGATCAACTGTGCATGCTTTTAACTAGTTGGGGATGAAAAGCTAGACTAAGTGATAGAAATAAAGGGAATATTAATGTACTATATTTTTGTTGGATGAAATGAAAGTAATAATGAGAAATAGGTAGAATAACTGAATAATGAGATTGTAACCCAATATAGATGTATATTGTTATGGGAATTATATAAATTGATTGAATGCAATAATAACATTTAATCCGATCAGTTTTGTTTGTATTGGAATGTATGGTGCCCAGGTGCCACACTGCTCACACATTGATTTGACATTTTATTAAAAATAAAATAAAAAAAGAACAAAGAATGGATATAACATTAGGATTATGAACAGGAATAAGAACTAGTTTCCCGTATTATTTCTCTTTTCAAGAGCCTTTGAGTTTCTTATAAATATGATATATATTCTTAGAAAGAAGCAATGATGAATAACATCAATCCACCACTTGGTTTGAAAACTAAGAAAAAAACAGCAAAAGTGCCCTGGATGTAGAAAGGGTGATATGTAGAAAACATATATGTTTGCTTTCTGACAAGGAAATCACCACTAACTACAAACGTTGTCTCAAGCTTCCCATATCAAACAAACATGTGCAAGTAACAGAGGTGGTATTCAGCTGCTTTAGATTGGTTCGGGTGAACCAGTGGGCTCGCACACACACACACCCCGCCCCTGCTCTATGCCATCCTATTTAGCCACGTTTTCTAAGCCACTTGCATGCATGCAAGCCATGCGCGTGAGCAAAGCGCATGCGCAGAAGGCTGGGCACTTGCATGGAAGGCATGCATGCTCACCGGTGGTAAACCTCTGGTAAGTATCCATAATAGTTGCCCAAAATTCCATGCTCTCACCCAAGGTTTGTCTACTCTTGCCCAAATCATCCTATTTCCACCCTAAATTTTGTCAGACTGTAAGCTGCTCTTCGAGAAATGTATCTTTTGGTATTATGCAATATGGTCTATAGACTAATTTGGGAAATATTTCAGGGCAAACAATGACTTGCCCATCAGGAAGAATAGCTATAATATTGTGCCATGTTTTTTTTCCAATATTCTATTTTTATTCCATCTACATATATCAATGGAAAGTAGAAAACATAGTTCCGTAGATAAACATGGACTATGGCAGCTCTTAGTTCTTTAGATTTTACTATCTAAAGGCATCTGGCAAAACTGCACAGAACTGTAAATGAACAATATATTCATCCCAGAGGTGGGTTTCACATAGGTTTACCACTGGTGTGCCGCATGTGTGCGCCTTCCACAAATGCGCTTTTGTTGTAGAAAAAACAGGACACGCAAGCCAGCTCTTCAGGGAAGGAATAGTTTATTTGTGCAGATTCATAGCAAAGAATAAATGGCCTGAACATTGAATGAAATTCAGGAACTTTCTTATATAGTTTATCACTTTCAGCTAAAGTCATCTGTTAGTTTTGGAAACACCCCTCAAGATTTGCCCTTGAGTTACAGGAAGTATACATGGGTCAGCTAATGGAGCAGCGTAGCTCGTATTTTGAGGAACTGACAATATATGTCTACCACACAGATTTACAGTCAAGCCAGCAGATAGATTAAAATACTTTGCTTCAGCAGATTTCATGTGCAGACTTCCTTCTAACCCGTGTCAACCACACCATGTTTTAAAAGCAGACTTTGCAATTTCTATATATGAACAGTTAAGGCTTAATATCATGAAACCCTAGTTTGGTTCAGGCTTGAGGCCTACCTTGGTTCAGCCTGCCACCTCACTTGCTAGCACGCATGACTTGCACACATGTGTGCAGCTTAGAAAACATGGCTAAATAGAACAGTATAGAGCCGGGGTGGATCATCACAATTGGTTCACCCAAACTGGCTAAATACCACTTCTGATTCATTCAGATTTATGTATGTCTGAAAAGGAGGAAAACTAGTCTAAGGTCATCCTCATGGATTTTCCTCATCTATTCTTTCATTACTTACTATAACAAAAATATGGCATCTTTGCATGAAATTTACTGCTTATTCCCCAATGGGGATGGAATACAAAACTCAAGAGAAAGCCGGTTAAAATCCTCACTTGTATCCTTGAAAGGAACCTTTTAAAAATGGCTCAAGATTTACAATAATTGCCTCCAAACACTTTTGGCTAAAGCAAATAGAATAATTTGGAAGGTGCAAAAGCATTTAAGTTTAAAGATGGAAATTAAAGTTACAAATCTTATTTAACTTCATCTTGATCTTGCAAAAATGTTTTTTGCAAACACTTGAAATGTGCCATTTGAAACCCAATTCTTTAAAGAGAAAGAAGAGGGAGACAAAGAAAAGTAAAATTAGAGGCATAAATCTGCTCCCGTGTTGATATATTACTTCTAATTGACAGTTTTACATTCAATATATCTTAGACAAGGAAGTCTAATGCATATTTCATACTCCCTATTTTTTGAGAGGTCTTGAGAGGACTTTTAAATAAAGCTTTCGGCAGGCAGATCAAATTCAATCTCTCCCTCCCTCCCTCCCTCCCTCTCCCTCCCTCCCCCCCTCTCTCTCCTCTGAGTTTGATTGTTTGCAGGTATTTCATTACCTTACTAGGCAACAGCTTCAGTGCTAGTGAGTGTGGGGTTCATTTCCTGTTTATGCATACCAGTTTGCTCTGGCAGGTTTGGTGTGATGGGGTTTTCTCTTCCAAGTTCCTTGATCAGGGCATTGTTTTCTTTTTAATTGTTTGGCATTCATCCCTGCATATCTGGATATTGGCTGTTAGACAGATGTGTGCTACACTTTTTGTTTCCTTTTTAGCTTTTTATTAGCTCTTTTGAATGTTGTGCAAATAAGGTTTATTTCTGTCTGCTTGCTGATGGCTAATTTGTCTGAATGCCAAGCTTCCAGGCATTCCCTAGGACTTTTTTTATGTAGTTTAGTCTAGTATGCTCAAGGTTTCCCAATTGGAACTATAGTTGAGTTTGTCCATGTGCTGTGAGCAGTTTATAATGCAATAGTAAGCAGTATGAGTTGCAATCATTAGAGGGGGAAAATTGCAAATAGGGAAGAGTAGATTGCTTTGATTCAGAAAATTGATGACATTTAAGTGGTTTACAAACAGCCCATTGTTTCTACATCATTATCCCCAATACGTCAGTCAGTGGATTTATAATATTTAAAGCTTTCCCAAATTCTTCATAAATATCATTTATATTATAGGTGTCTATTCAGCATATCAAAGAATATTATTTACACCCCTCTATGGTTAATGCCTGAAGTGATATATACTACTCTCACATCAAGAATGACAACATAAAAGGCAAAGATTGCTTAAGAAGTTTCAGTGAAAAAAATGAGCTTTGTGCAAGTGTTGTCAGCATTCCAAGTATCATGTAGAATTAAATCAGAGTCCAAGGCAAAACGATCCTTAAAGTTCCAATTTAATAAAGCAGAATCTTAGCAAATCTGTGTTAATCCCAATTCTGGAAATGACATCAGAATCCCACCCAGTTAGAAGTTCATGATCTTGTCCCCACACCCACAATCCATCACATGATCCAATCTTATTCTTCCACACTGGCATCCACACCCAGCTGCTTCCGGTCAGGTGTAAAAGTGCAGAGACAAAAGATGACCTTGGCTTCTAGAAAAGAATGAAAACAATGCATTCCACAATCCTACTCCTGTCTATTTCCCCCTCCCATCAATTGTATTAATGAAACAGCATAATGAAATAAGAGAAAGTGTGGCAGGCCAAAATTCTAAAAGGAATATAATTGCAGGCCTGACAGTTGTACTGCAGCTTGGGGTTTATTGTTATGTCACAACATCCTTAAAACAGAGAACAATTCCAGCTTTATGGTATAAAAATAAAAGAGGAAAAAGATGGCTGTCTGCTTTCCAGATGGTAACAAGTAGGAAGAACAGTGTAATGAACATGAAAACAAAGCCAAAACGACAAGGAAGTACTTGGAATACAACAGCCATTTTTTCACCACTGAACTCTTGTGCAAAACATATCCTCTTGTGAGCAAAGCAAACTTTCATCCAATAAAACTGGAGCTACAGAACTCACTCAGAGCTTTCTTGTTTATAGTGATGATGATGAATGATTTTATAATTTGCTATTTCACTTCAATGCTGTTATAATTTGCTATTTCATTTCAATGCTGTTAAACAGTTCTTCGCTGTGGGCATCTGAAAACAGCACTTCTGAATGCATATACCATACTGTTAGATAAAACAACCATATATTTATTATTTCTGTTTGTTAGATTTATAGTCCCTGTATAAAAGAAGAAAAATTAATGGTGAGATCATAGATGTTCAACTTTGTCCAGGGTGAGGATGACACTTGGCCCTTGATTAGAAAATCGGGAGCAACATCACAAAATGTTGGCAGGGAAGATAATCATGTAGAGGGGACCAGGGCAAGATCTGGTCTTGAAATTAAATGAATTGAAGGTTTGTTTTCTTTTCCAGATTAATGAGAAATAATAGACCACGATGTTAGGAGGAGGAATATTTAGACAATTCTATCTGTCCTTTGTTCAGCAGAATTATTAGAAACTTTTCTGGCAGAATGCCAGGTATGCCTCACTCAATATCCAATAAAGAAAACCCCAACTCTATTTAATTAGAGAAAAGGTACTTTTACTGGCCATGAAATGAAAACAGTAAAAGTGAAGCAAGATCTAAAAGCAACAAAGCGCAAACTTGTACATATCAAACGTTTACCCAAACCCCTCACCCCCATTTAGCTCAACCCAATGTCCAATCTCCAGCTCCCAAAGGTGTCATGTGGGGCGTATCTTCAAGTGGCCTCATTCAGTTGGTATGCAGAGACAGATGGTCTTGACCAAACCCAATCCATCAGCCTGCGCAGAAGATGATGAGAACAAAACTCCCTTCTTGAGATATCTCCACCTGCACTATTCCCCTCCCAAATACCATGAGCCCCCACTCTCCCTGTTACTATGGCAGCTGATAGCAAGCATGCAAGGTAGAGGCTGACACAGATGACTGTCCATCTTTTAGAGGGTAATATTTGTAGCTCAGGGTTGAGTAAGGGGACCTTGGTGACCTCTGAGCTTGGTTGTTTTCTTGCAGATCTTTCACTCATGATGTTTCACTGATGATGTTACCTAGTTTAGATAATAAAACATCTTCAAGAAAACAGCCAAGGTCAGAAACCACTAAGGTCTCCTCATTCAACACTGAGCTACAAATATTGCAAAGATTCCTCATGTTCACCTTTTGAGCATTTCCAGTGAAAAGGAGCAATCACCTTCCTAGATCTTGTTCTTCTCTCCCTTTCCAAAATTGACCATCCTGAATCAAACTTTGTGGCAAATAAAAACCTGAAAATTATTAAATTGAAACTGATCTTTAATAATAATAATCACTGCCACCTATAGTAAATGTCATGAAATAAAAATGTTCTCAACACTCTCATGAATATTTTGCCCTTTCTAACATAAAATAACACATATCCTTCATTCTGATGACATTGTGTGGAAGCTTGTGGAAAATCCCTGAGCTATGGAATATAATTTGAATTCACTCAACTTTAATTAAATTCAAATGTGAATCTCAGACCTGCAAGTCTTCTTTTCTTTTGGACCTCAGGCCTGCCACACTTTCTATTATTCTACTATGTATTTTATATTGTGGGAAAATGGCAGGGGGGCAGAATCAGAATTAAATGATATGTAGCCATAACAAAAAAATTTCTAGAAAGCCAAGGTCATCCTTTGTCTCTGTACCTCTACAACTGACCGGAACTGGATGGGTGGAAGCTGCCATCATGGCAGTGGAAGATTGGGCCATGTGATGGACTTGTGGATGTGAAGGCAAGATCTTGAACTTTCAACTGGGTAGAAAAACCAGGAAGCCTTCAGATTCTCATTTTCCCAGATGTGCCAACATGGCACTCTTAATAAATTGGAACTTTGAGAAATCTTTTGCCTTGGACTTTGATTTACTTTTCAAGGCTATTTGGAACCCTGACAATCCCGAATCTCAATTAAAATACTTCACTAGCTACCTTGATCTTTGGGGTGCTGTACAGGGTCCTGAGCCCCAGTGCTGACCTGAATTCAGGTTGGGGAATCACAGCTTGGGGTTGAAATGGCCCAGATGCCTGCATCAACACGGCCTGAAGGGATGAATGAGGGGAGGCATCTGAGTGGGTAGCAGAACTCCATGATGAAGTGGCTCCTGAATTAGAAGATGCTGATGGATTTGTTCAACTGATGTGAATCCTATTTAGTAGTGTGCCCCCCCTCTCCATGTAGAGGCGGAAGTACATATCCATGTGTTGAAGCAAGCTGGTCGTCCTGTGAAAGAATTGGTTTGGGAGTTTAGAAGACTGGTTGGAAAGTTGAAAGACTGGCCAGAGCAACTCCTTATACACACATTCAAGAATGCTCTAGACACTGACCTGCAAAGGGCATGCAGCATTTGAGGGGTGCTGGAACACATCCAGGATTGGTACAATACTGCGGTCACTCTGGACCTCGAGCTCCAACCCCACCAAAAGCCTACCGCCAAAAAGCCTGTCAGAAGACCTCTGGGCCACATAACCCAAAAGAAGCAAGCCAACTGGAACAATAAAATGCTACTGGTGTGGTCAAACTGGGCACAGAGCATTGGAATGCTTGGCTCCAGCTCCAGTCCCACAGGTGCACACCCCAACCACCAGTGAGAAGAAGAGAGCCCCATGGAAACCACCCAAAAGGTTGTCTCGCCCACCAACCTGACAAAGCCTCTCCCCAACCAGAAGAGATGGAGAAGCTGCCAGATGGGGAAAGGCCTCCAAATTTGGAGAAGCAAAACAGCAGCAAAAATCACCCGATGGTAAGTGCAGCCACTCACCCCTTTGCCATCAAAGCAGTGCCCGAGACGGGAGTAGAAGAGGAGGTAGAGGCAATCATTGATACAGCTACACTCATTGCTTAATTAGCATGTCCATTGTCAAGCAATTAGGCATACGTACAAGGCCCTTGGCACACTCCATTCATTTTGAGCAAGTCGATGGGACGATAATCGGAGAGATCCTGGCCAAACTAATCACTGAGTTAGTGAGACTGAAAATAGGGAATGCCTCCACCGGGACTTAGAGGGGGGTTTAGTGAAGAAGATTGTAATTACCTTTCCCCCATCGCCCCACCGACTGCGCAATAGAATTCATGCCAGGGGACAAATTACTGAAGCCTAAGATACATTCTATGAACCCTAAAGATAGAATTAAGAAAATACATCAATACCAATTTGGCACGGGGCTTCAAAGTAGATTTTGCCAACCAGCAAAAGCCAAAGATCTTTCAAAGAACTTTCAACTGGGTGGGGAAAACTGGGAAGCCTTCAGATTCGGGTTTCCCCAGATGTGCCAACATGGCTCTCTTAATAAATTGGAACTTTGAGGAATCTTTTGCCTTGGACTCTGATTTACTTTTGGATGTTATTTGGAACCCTGACGTTAAATTAAACCACATTTTAGCTCTTATTCTGTCTGTGCCTGGGATTCAGAGAGAGGCCCCAATCCTCAAAAGATTAAACATTCATGCTCTTACCTATGGATTTATTTTGATGAGTATGATTGTATAATTTATATAATATAAAAGTATATTTTTTTTGTAAAAAACTTTTTTATTTTTCCCTTCCAAATTCATTCTTAGATACACATTCTTATAATTCCTACTTAACATTTGTCAATTCATCATAGTCTCTATATTCATTTTTATACACAAATATATACAATACAGTTTGGGTTACTTTCTTGCCGCCCCATATCTCCATCTTGTTTTGCAACACCTTTCTCCTTCCATCTTCTTAACTTCCTTTCTTCCTTCCTCCTCTCCTTTCTTCTTCCCCTCTCTTTCCCCTCTCTTCCTCCCTTCTTCTCTTTCTTACCCTCTCTCCTACTCTTAATTCCCCACCCTTACATTCTCTGCTTTACCCTTTCTTCTATTCCCTCCTCATCCCCTCTCCTTTCCATTGTTGCCCTTGCTTATTTACTTCCTCTGATGGGTTCTCGGTATGGCAAAGTATACTTTTAACAGAAATAGATGGCAGAGTTACAACAGAATATTTTTTGCAGTACCCATTGCCTAGAGAAGTGCATATTTTAAAAGTATAAAACACAAGTCGCTATACCAAGAAACAACTAGAAACCAAAAATGTTGTCATTATTTTTTCTCCCATTCTACCCTCTACTCCCACATATTACAAGGTAATTATTGAAATCCATGAAATCTGAACTTAAAAAAATAAGATGTGTAGGTGTTGAATTTATTTTTTACATTCCACTCCTCTAAATCCCGACAGTTGTACTGTCAAAACAACATAATGCATATACAGACAAAATGGAGAATGGAGAAATCAGCTCCCCTTTAAAAAAAACAATCAGATGGGGACTAAAAAAAAATCCCAGTAAGGATTAAGGATTCTAAACAGGCCTGACACTGGGGGTGGAATGAGGTTAAATATTTTTTAGGAATTGTCCTTGCAACTTTTGATGCTGGCCATACTGCTGATTTGTTCACACAAGCTTCCCCCACGATTAAACCCAGTTATCAGCAATATAATAAAGATCATTTATTTATTTTATTCCTAGACTAATTGACAAGCTAATCAGCTCAAGAGCTGCTTATTCTATGGGGGCTAATTTTAATCAGAGTCGGGGTTGCTTTACTTTTGTTTTCCAAATGTGATTTTAGTTCTAGCATGTAAAGAGACAGAAAAATAAAATGCTAAAGGGGATGATAGAACTGCTAAAACAGGGATGCCCTTCTTTATAAGCCAAAGGCCACCCTTGGTCTCTAAATATCCTGCCATCAATTAAGAAGACCAAGAGGAGGAAGTGGAAGCGATGAGGGAGAATAACCCTAAATTTGGTTTAATTAAAATGCATGAGGTCCAATTAGTTACATCTATACATTCCCATTATACCGTTCCTTTTGGGGATAAGCAACTTTATGCAGAATATGCAAGAATAAAAAAACTGTACACCACAAAAATTCAAGGCATAATAAAATTAATGAAAAAAGAAAGATAGCTAAAACTAATTTACAACAATATCATTCATGATACTTTCCGTATCTTTCTATCCTCTTCTTTCTTCTTGCCTATTTTTTGTTCAGTTTCTCATCCTTCTTTGTGAGGTACTCATTAACTTCATCCAACCATGATTAGTTATTTCTTCTCCTTCCCCTAAGTCTATTTGCTCTTTCACATTTGTCTCATAATTTGATCTCAATATCTTCTTTGTCTGTTAACCAACCACTTCAATGTCCCCTTTTCATACTGATCAGACATTATTGCAATCAATCCAGATACCCAGTACACATTAATGTTTACCCTACAGCTATTTGTTTCATATAACATTCTTCTTGAGATCCATTGGATTCAAATATATTGTTTCTCCTAATATTCCCAAGCTTTCTTTTCCATGTAACAGTCACACTCAACTGTTTTCATTTCCTTCTACACATAAGTATAATCTTTATTGTCATTGTACTTAAATACAACGAAATTGGTTACATACAAGCAATAGCAATAACACTTAGACTTATGTACTATTTCATAGTGCTTTACAGCCTCTCTAAGCAGTTTACAGAATCAACATATTGCCCCAAACAATCAGAGTCCTCATTTTACCAACCTTAGAAGAAAGGAAGGCTAAGTCAACTTTGAGGAGCCATTGAGGATCGAACTGCTGGCAGTTGGCAGAATGAATACTCCATTCTAACCACTGTACCACCATGGCTGCTATCGAAATGTGCATATCTCAACATTTCTCCATCCATTTTCTCATCTACCAAGATAACCAAGTTCATCTATTTATTGTATTTTTATTTTTTACTATTTATGTATGATTTCTAATTGTTCACTTTATTTTCCTTGTCAAAAACATCTTCCTTGGCCTCAATGCCTACTTCATTATACAATCTTTCTAATGTTCAATGATTCAATATCCAAATCCCCTGAATCCACAGAAATAGTACATCATCATCTGCATGCCAATTTATACAGTATATGCCCCTATGGAACCAACCAACATACCTCTACCATCATTACAAACATTTCTTGTACTTTATACATAAAAATATTGTGGCAGTTTTGTTATTTAAACAGGTCTTTGGATTCTATTGCTGTGTTTCCTGCTATATTTTTGGATTGATGAATTGATACAGTTGATACCAGTAACTATTAAATTTTGAATACTTTCAAGATGGCTTGTAAGAAATATCTTCCAAACTTTGGAGATAAATTCTTCTTAAGGGTGGTATCCTTGCAGAACTTCTTTTAGTACACATCTGGCCATCCATATTTGGTTTTTGAGGAATCACATTTTAAAATAAATATCAACAAAAGCAAGTGCAAAATACCTAGACTTGGATTCATTTATTGAACTACAGTAACTCAACTGGATCTCTATTGCCAACTCCAAATTTATCTTCCGTTGGGATGGTATCCTGCTTTAATGGTCAGCTCATAGATAATCTGATGGCTTGCTTTTTCATTTTCAAAAGCAATGGGATTCAGAAGATTCTAGTGTTAAAGAAACCTCAATAATAATGACTAATCCATTGTACCCAGAGCATAGATGAGAAAGAATGCAGAGACCAAAATAAACAGCATACACATATTAATATTGTTCCTGGTGTATTTTGCTCAATCCTTAAAATCTGGAAGGGAAGGCTACCTCAAGGTCCTAGGGATCATAGAGTCAAGCCTTCTTGGCCATACCATTTTATATAGTGTAGTGTCTCAAGAATTGTTTGGTCAAGAGTCATTTTCCTACCCATTAATGGGACAGAGAGTATCATCAAAACAACCAGTACATATGACCTAAAGTGTTAAGATCCTCCAATAGAGACCTTCAAATCGTGCAATCACGGCTTCTATATCAATAAGCCGGCAAAGCTTGGACAGCCTTGCCTTGTCACAATTTGCAGAGAATAAACAACTCCAAAATCAAGATTTAGTTTCCCATGAGAGATTGTGTTTGTTCTTCTCATGTAAGGAAAGGAAAATCTCATTCGAGACGCAGAAAGTGTTTTTTTTTTTCAAATCACAGATGATTTTTTTACAAGAAGTAAAGATTCAGGGCCCATACTAGGGTTGCACTATTTAATCAATGAATTTATTAGATTAATGGATTAAAATCATATAATTGCTTTAAATGTTGCTCCTGCTTAATCAAGTATACAATTTAAAGTGAAGGTCTTACTTTTAAATACTTGCAAATGATCAGCATTCAAGCAACATGTACGTAAATAGAACTGATTCTTCTCACATATGCAGGAGAAAATGAAGAACTGTTTTCATTTTAGGATATGTTGGACAACACATTATTCTAAAAGTTTTGTGTGTGTGTGTGTGTGTGTGTCCCCTTAATCAATATCTGTTGGTTCACACATAGTCATAAACCATTAATCACACAGAATAACCAAGTTTGCAGATCGTACAAAAGCCAAAGAAATTTAACCATATTACAGCTTACACAATGTGTAACTATTCCATTCAGTCCACTTTCTATACATCTAGTCCTCAGCTTATGACCACAACTGAACCAAAAATTTATATTGCTATGTTAAGTGAGTTTTGCCCCATTTACCATCTTTTTGCCAGAGTTGTTAAGTGAATCACTGCAGTTGCCAAGTTAGTAACATGATTGTTAAGTGAATCTGGCATCTTCATTGAGTTTGCTTGTCAGAAAGTCACAAAAGGTGATCACATGACCCCGGGACACTGCAACCATCACAAATATGAGTCAGTTGACAAGCGTCTGAATTTTGATCACCTGACCATGGGCATACTGCAACCATTGTAAGTGTGAAAAAAGGTCAGAATTCCCTTTTTTCAGTGCCATTGCAACTTTGAACAGTCGCTAAACTGTTGTAAGTCAAGGATTACCTGTATACTAAATGATGTTTTATTGTATTAAAAATATCTGGCATGGTTTGCGCAACAAGCTAAACTATCACCTCTGACTTAGAAAGCACATTAGTTAAATTCACACAAAACTCTAAGTCTCAATAAAACAATGAATCATCCAATCTCCATAAATGTCCATATCCAAAAAGGCATCTTTCTCTATATCACATCTAGCAATAGCAATAGCAGTTAGACTTATATACCACTTCATAGGGCTTTCAGCCCTCTCTAAGCGGTTTAGAGAGTCAGCATATTGCCCCCAACAATCTGGATACTCATTTTACCCACCTCGGAAGGATGGAAGGCTGAGTGAACCCTGTGCCGGTGAGATTTGAACAGCCAAACTGCAGAACTGCAGTCAGCTGAAGTAGCCTGCAGTGCTGCATTTAATCACTGCGCCACCTCGGCTCTATCTGACTTTGCCCTGCCTATTCAACTGTAAAGGAGAATGACTCTTTGAAGAAAATACCAATAACTCCCATCTGAGCTATTGACTAATAAAATTGTTCGACAAAGGATGATCAATTTTGCAAGAAAATAGTAGCTGTGTTCCAAATGCCTCATACAGAAATGATTCTGAATTTGAAATGCCCTGTTTTTGAATTTAAGAGAGGGGATTTTTTTTTCAAGACAAAACAGCTGTTCTGCATCTGAAATGGGCTGTCTCAATTGTATTGGAAATGTTTCAAACTCTATAGTACTTCAAGCTGAAAACCCTTCCAATGTGATTGAAGCAGCCTGTTTCAAAGTCGGAATGGGTTGAATGTTTTGTATATTGCTACTAGGAAGTAGCAATCATCTGAAGCTGTCAAACTGATGGTTTCATTTTGATGTAATATTATCACTTCTCTTCAGCTACAGTATATCAATAAAAACAGAGGATGGTGATACCCAACAAGAATGGTATTAATACCTATTAGTAGTAGTAGTACCAATGACAAAAGATGTTTGTAATATGAAGATGCAGTAGGTAGTCCTTGACTTATGTCCACATAACAACAATTGGTTGTTGTTAAGTGAGTCACCCCTGATCATATTATCCTTTTGCCACAGTTGTTAAGCAAATAACTTGGATAAAAATGAATCTAGTTCGGGTCTTTCTATCGACTTTGCTGGCTAGAAGCCAACTGGGAAGGTCATAAATGGAGATCACATGATAGCAAAGAGAGCAAATATACTGCTTGGGTTCAGTTCTTAGCATTCGACTTCCTTCAGATCGTGCCATAAGGACATCATGATAGCTATCATTTTTTTAACCTTCAGGTCAGCCAGCACAATGGTGTACTTATTTCTCAGAGTAGTACGCTAGTTCATTAAGCAGAATAGCCAGGAGTGTTGTGGGACCTTAAAGATTAATTTAGCATGGCCTCTTAAAACTTTAATGGATTACAATCCACTTTATTAGCTGCAAGATGTGTTACCTTGATCTGATCAGATAATATCCACTATACTAAAGAATTAGGTCAGAGGAAATAAAATGCTGATTATCAACAACCTTAATGTTGATTAACAGCAGCAACAGTAGTCCTATTAACCGCCTTGTAGTGATGGTGTGATCCTGGAAGAACTGTCTTTGCCCTCTATCAGTGGGGATGGAAATATTCCCTTTGTGGTGTTGACATGCAAACTATTAAACAACTATGCAATGTTGCCCATGACATGTGTCCTCTGGTTCCCTGCACCAAGCAAGGCCAGAGAGACCTGGGTAGCTGAATTAGACATCCAGTTATGAGGCCACCATGATACCCCATAGAGGTTTTACTTATAATTATGTAAACTGTGTATGTATGATTACAGGTAGTCCTTGACTTACAACAGTTCATTTAGTAACTGTTCAAAGTTACAACAGTGCTGAGAGAAGTGAATTATGACCATCCATCGTTCCAGGATTAGTAAAATGAGAACTCAAGATTGTTGGGGCAATATGCTGACTCTGTAAAGCGCTTAGAGGGCTGTAAAACACTATGAAGTGTTATATAAGTATAAGTGCCATTGCTATTGCTATTTTTTCACACTTATGACTATTGCCTCATCCCCATGGTCATATAATTCAGATACTTGGCAACTGGTTCATGTTTATGACAGTTGCAGTGTCCCGGGATTATGTGACCATCTTTTGCAATCTTCTGACAAGCAAAGTCAATGGGGAAGCCAGGCTCACTTATCAACCGTGCTACTAATTTAGCATCCACAGCAATTTACTTAACAACTGTGATAAGAAAAGTTGTAAAATGGGACAAAATCCACTTAAGAAATTTCTCACTTAGCAACTGGCCGTACTGTCATCGTAAGTTGAGGACTACTTGTACTTCCCTTCTGTCGTGTTCTCATCAAATACCAAGTAATAATAATAGTAATGGAGCAAGCTCAAAAAAAATCATCCAATTGTATAAGAGTGTAGATCTCATATTGCTATTTCCTCGATGCTAATTTTTATTTCTTTATTTCTTTGTTGCTTATATGTAGCCTCAGCAATTCCCACAGCATATTTTGATTTAATATTTTCTTTCAGCCAAAATTCTTTGTATGTACCTTTCCTAATTACCCTGATATTGTCAATTTACTTTTGGATATTCCTTGTGGTGGTTAATGACCACAGAAAAGTAGTTTATTTCTACAAAAGGTGTGCTGACTACAGGTTATTGTTTAAGTAACTTTAATGAAAATCTCGAGAAACTCTGAAGTTGTGGGATGGCAAGTTAAAATATCAATTTCTTTGAAGCATAGCAGTTTGTACCCTTTTATAAAAATCTGCTGAGAGCCATATGTGTAGCATTCACCACCACAAAAATATGCTTTTTCCTCTAGGACATATTATATGAATATGCATTTAATGCATGCTTTGCTCAACTCACCCAATTAATTGATTAAAAATTGAATTAATCAGATCACAGACATGCTTTAATTTTAGGCTACACATTGCCTTTTAGGAAAATAATGAAAGACAGTGTTAATTTCTTTACCTAGGCAGTTTTAAAGGGATGGAGGTTTTTACCTCCCTCCTTTTTGAAAAAAGAAAAAAGAACAACAATATTTCTGACAGCTGAGTTTCCAAACGAAATCTTGATAGATCTAGATGTCCTTTACTTTTTTCATCTTCAAACCAGGGAGGAAAAAGTAACTTTAATATATATATATATATATATATATATATATATATATATATATATATATATATATATATATATATATATATATATATATATATATATATATCCTCAAAGATGTGGTAAGGAGAAAAACAAGTACGAAATTGCTTCCTCAACAACAACAACAACAACAACAATAAAACAGAAGGACCAAAAGGCATTAGAAACAATTAGCCAAAAGCAAATTATGCTAATCTATAATGGTTGAAAATAATTGGAATTGCCTTGGGACATGGTAACTATGGAGCCTATTTTCAGAAAAATGGAAAATGGGTGGGGGGTTTTTTTTGGGGGGGGGGATGGCTGAATGGCATGCACTGCACAGCTGCCCAACTGAAGAAGTAGATAGTTTGAATAGAAAATAGGTGGGGGGGGGATTTCCATTTTAGAGATTGAAAATGTCCCACACTAAGTAAAGATTTTATTTTCCTGTTCATTTGCAAGCGTTTTGTTTTAAAGCTTTTGCCAGGTCACCTTTTTTGTTTCCTCACTTTTTTTCCCCCCTTCTATGGATTTCGATCTATGAACAATCTTGTTACTTTTCTTTAGCTACCGTAGAAGTTTAATCTATTGCTTATCTGTATGTTAAGTTTATTTCATTTATATGCCGCCCTTTCCCCCCGAAGGGAATGTTCAAGGTCTGTGTATGTATATGTATATGTGTTGTATATATATAATGTTGTATTTGTGCTGATAAATAAATAAAGGGAGACTAGTATAGATCTATTTCAAGCTATTTAGCTCTCATCAGCTAGCCAAGGTGGCGCAGTGGTTAAATGCAGCACTGCAGGCTACTGCTAGATCAGCAGGTCAGCGGTTCAAATCTCACCGGCTCAGGGTTGACTCAGCCTTCCATCCTTCCGAGGTGGGTAAAATGAGGACCCAGATTGTTGGGGGCAATATGCTGACTCTCTGTAAACCGCTTAGAGAAGCCTGAAAGGCCTATGAAGCGGTATATAAGTCTACTGCTATTGCTATTGCCATATCCTTACATATACCCTTATATATATACACATACATACATACACACACACACACACATATACATACATACACACACACACACACACACACACACACATATCTATCTATATTGCATTTGTGCTGATAAATAAATAAAGGGAGACTATTTATCAGCACAAATGCAACACAAATGTAACAAGGGAACATAAAAAATGGCTTTCTGCCAGGATGGCTCCTAGGGTGAGGCGATAGACAGAAAAGGAAGCAGTATGCTCCCTCCCATATTTGGGCATACCAAGGCTTGTGACACAATACATAACTACATGTATGTATATGTATATGTATATGTATATGTATATGTATATGTATATGTATATGTATATGTATATGTATATGTATATGTATATGTATATGTATATGTATATGTATATGTATATGTATATTGATAGACTAGACCAGTGATGGCAAACCTTTTTGGCACTGAAAATGTACACACACATGCTTGTCGAGACTGCAGTGCAGAAAAGCCGAACTTCCAGGTTATGGCATGCATGAGTACCTGGCCGGCGTGCATGTGCACACCAGGTTTCAGCACTGCCGCACATATGAAGGACAGCTAAACATCATGTGCACATGTGTTCCAGAAACCCAGAAGGCAAATAGGCAAGGCCGCACATCCTGGGAAATATGGCTTCCCGTGCCATTTTGGCCACACATGCCATAGGTTCCCCATCACGAGACTAGACTAGGCTAGGCTAGGCTAGACCCTTCATTAGTTAAATCATTTAACCTTATATCAGGTGCAGCAATTCAGAAGTATTGAGTAAATTCAATATCTACATCAGAAACCTATCTATATAAGAGAAATTATATGGCTGCCCACTCACTTTGGGTGACTCTGAGCAGTTTGCAAAAATAAAACCCAATATACAGACAATAAAAGCAATAACTCCCCATTGGCCTGGTGACAACAATGAATCAAATAAGCCATTTGATGGGCTCCATCCCATCAAGTAATTTATTTGATGGGGTTCCCCAGGCCCATTGGCAAAACAGGTCTTCACAACCTTGTGAAAGAATGTCAAAGTGGGGGTTAATCTAATCTCCACAGTGATGATGTTCCAAAAGGAGGGAGCCCCCATTTCAAAGGTCCTTCTTCTGGATTCCAGATGTGCCTTGCTAAGAGAAGTAAAGGCAAAAAGATTCCTGCAGATTTTATTCTGCTAGTCATTGCTAACTATGGGGGCTGGTGCTCCTCTCCGTTTCAAGGATCATTGAGCCAGCGTTGTCATAAAATATTTCTGTGGTCAAGTGGCCAGTATGATGCTTTTCTACATAAGTGGTATCTATTTATCTACTCGCAGTTTCATGCTTTCAAACTGCCAGTTGGGTAGGAGTTAGGGCTTAACCCATAACCCAATTTCAAACATGGGCTGTTTTCCAACCAATTAGCTCAGTGTTTTAACTGCTGAACATTGCACCACTCCAATGAGAGGACCTGCAACATTCCCTGCTTCTCTGCTCTGATGTATTGGGTAGATGTAACCAAGAAGAGATGGTCTTTTGCTACACAAATAGTGGTATCAGAGTATTTTACTCATTTAGTTAACATTACTGATTTATTTATTCTCATTTTTAATATTTTAATGTATTTATATACTGCCATTTGCAAACCTCCCCAGGTGCTTACATAATTTTTTTAAAAAACTTACAAGCTGATTTTATTGCCCCCAATGGTTAAATTCAGTTAAATAGCACGTCCAACCACCCACAGAAAATCTTCTACTTGTGTGCATGATTATATAAGTCATATTTCTGTGAAGTTGGAGAGTTGGATGCTTCCTTGCTGAGATGCAGTTGTAGTAAACTAATAACACATAATTAAGTACAGTCTAATGGCACCTTTAAAAATAAACTTGGCAGGATTTTTCAAATCTCTGGAAAAGATGTTGATTATGGCTAGCATCTCTCAAGGGTTTAAATCTGGATAACCATGACATATCAAGCTTCAAAAGGCACTTTTGCTGTTGCAACTATTATCGCTTCTCAGCTTGAACTAGTGGGGAAGGAAAGGGTAAGATAGAACTTAGGTCTTAGACATCAAGATATCAGCCATGAGAACCAAGGACATTTTGGCAGGTGTACACCAGAGCCAAAAGATTTTCTCATAACAATACCAGGAGTCTCCATTGGGCAATGTGACCTGGTCTAATAGGGGGAAGGAAAGATCTGAACATTAACTATTTGGGTTTGTGCAGGAAGTGGTTAGAACTGGTTTTTCCCTCACTTTGTCAATATGATGTACTCAATAAAGACTTGCAGTGAGAAGAGACAAGAAGAGAAGAGAAGGGAAGGGAAGGGAAGGGAAGGGAAGAGGAGTTAAACAGAGTTGGTATAACACAGTTGGAAGGAACCTTGGATGTCTTCTTAGGCAGGAAACCTGCAGAAAATTATTGACAGTTAGAGCCATTAATCAATGGAATCAGTGCCTCCAGAAGTTATAAATGCTCCAACACTGGAAGTTTTTAAGAAGATATTGGATAACTATTTGTCTGGAATGGCTCTAACTGTCAAGAATTTTTTTCCTTAGTTCTAGGTTTCTTCTCTCCTTGATTAGTTTCCACCCATTGCTTCTTGTCCTGCCCTCAGGACTGTTCCTAATTCAGACCAGTTCAGGAGAATCAGTAGTGGTAATTGGGTGTGGGTCACTGAACCAGTAGTGATAGCTGTCTGGCCATGCCCCTGTACTGGCCCACTCCAATCTCGCCCTGCCTCTCCTTCGCCATGTGCATCTACGGAACTGCCTCCTCCTGCCTAGACACAGGTAAGCATTCAGACTAGCCTATCCCCCCCTCCCCTTGGAGCTCCAAGTGGAAGGCGGGGTGGCGGGGATGAGCTCTTAGCATTTTTTCCACTGCCACCATTGTTTCTTTGGCTCTTGTGACCAGGCAACACAGGGGGGGGGGAGTGGGAGAAAAAACAGCAGGTGGCAGGTGGGTGAAGAGAGAGAGAGAAGAAAAACTCACCCGCCCGTGCACTGTCTTCGCCCAGGAAGATGGTGCGGGCACTCCTATCACATGGATCTTGCTGCGCCCACCCCAACAAGTGAAGAAGGCGCCAGTCACAAATCTCCCCCTCCCCACGTTCAAACCATCACACCTCCTCTCTCCCTGCATGGATTCTTTGGAGGGGGAGGGAAGGCCTCTCCCAATACCGGCTTCTTTCCTGCCCTCCGCAGCATCAGTCCTTAGGAGGAGAGCATTGACCATTTGGCACTCAGGTAGAAGCAGCCACAGCAGCGGGGAAAGCAAGGCTTCTTTGCCAGCCTCCCAGCTGACAAAACAGGAATTTTCACAGGTTCAGTGGGCGTGGCTAAGTGAGGAGACTGAGTGGGTGTGTGAGTGAGTAACGTCAAGTTGGCCATGCCCACTCAGTCACATCCCCCCACCTAGCCACACCCACCGAATCAGTAGTAAAAAAAATTGAAACCCACCCCTGCCTCAGGTGATTTGGAGAATAGTTTTACTCCCTCTTCTTTGTGGCAATCCCTGAGATATTGGAACACTGCTATCATGACACCCTTATTCCTTATTTTCATTAAACTAGAAATACCCAATTCCAGCAACCTTTTTTAAAGTTTTAGCCTCCAGTTCCCACTGGATCAATTCCCAGACGTGACGCTAAAGAACATGGCATGTAGATTCAATAATAAATAAGTGATTGTTGGAATTTGGCAGTTCATACAAACAGTATGGACTTCGACTTGGGAACCATATAAGATACCCACTTTAGGCTTGGGAACCTAGGATAAGCTACCCAATTGTTAGCTTGGGAACCAGAGAGATATCCACACAAGGCTTTGGAACCTCAAGGAAGAAACCAAACTACATGCTTAGGATCCTGAACCAAGAAACCCACCTGTGGCTGGTATTACATGGCTATTGGGTATGCCCCCTATGGGACGTGTGTGCAGGTTCACACCAAATTTCATCAAAATCCATGATGGTTGATCAGGGAACTTGACATAGAATGACCCACTGTTGAGTTTTCCAAATTTGCTGGAAAATTGAGTGTAGCACTTGTCTTTTAAGATTTTGAATAGTTCAGCTGGAATACTGTCACCTCCACTAGTTTTATTGTTGCTCAGATTTTCTAAGGCCCATTTGACTTCACATTCTAGGATGTCTGGCTCGAGGTTAGTGACCATCCCATCGTGGTTATCAAGGACATTAAGCTCATTTTTCTATAGTTCTTCTGTGCAATTTTGCCACTTCAACTTAATCTCTTCTGTCTCTATTAGGTCCCTGCCATTTTGGTCCTTTATCATGCCCACCTTTGCATAAAACACTCCCTTCAGATCTCCAATTTTCTTGAATTCCTTCATATTCTATTCTTTTCTTCTATTTCTTTGCACTGTTCATTTAAGAAGGCATTCTTATCTCTTCTAGCTATTCTCTGGAATTCTGCATTCAATTGCGTGTATCTTTTTCTTTCTCCCTTCTTTCCTCAGCTATTTCCAAAGCTTACTCAGACAGCCATTTTGCTTTCTTGCATTTCTTTTTCTTTGGGATAGTTTTAGTTGCTATCTCTTGTACAATGTTGTGAACCTCTGTCCATAGTTCTGTCTATCAGATCTAATTCCTTAAATCTATTTGTCATCTCTACTGTATAGTCACCAGGGATATGATTTAGTTCATACCTGAGTGGCCTAGTGCTTGTCCCGACTTTCTTCAATTTAAGCCTAAATTTTGCAATGAGAAGTTCATGATCTGAGCCACAGTCAGCTCCTGATCTTGTTTTTACTGGCTGCATAGTTTCTTCATCTTTGGCTGCAGATCACATAGTCAATCTGATTTCTGTGTTGACTGTCTGGTGATGTCCTTTGGGTTGTTGGAAAAGAGTGTTTGCTATGACTATCATACTCTCTTGACAAAATTCTATCAGCCTGTGTCCTGCTTCATTTTGTACTCCAAGGCCAAACTTGCCTGTTATTCCAGTTATATTTTAGCTTCCTACTTTAGCATCCCAATCCCCCATCATGATAAGGACATAATTTTGGGGTGTTAATTCTATAAGGTGCTGTAGGGCTTCATAGAACCGGTCAATTTCATCCTCTTCAGCACTGGTGTTTGGGGCATACACTTGGATTGCTGTGATGTTGGATGGTTTGCCTTGGATTTGAACTGAGATCATTCTGTCATTTTGGGGATTGTATCCCAGTATTGCTTTTCCTATTCTTTTATTGACTATGAAGGCTACTCCATTTCTTCTGAGGGATTCTTGCCTGCAGTAGTATACCTGATGGTCACCTGAATTAAATTCACCCATTCCTGTCCATTTTAGTTCGCTGATTCCTAAGATGTTGATGTTCAGTCTTGTCATCTCTTGTTTGACCACGTCTAGCTTGCCTTGATTCATTGATCTTACATTCCAGGTTCCTAAGAAGTATAGATCTTTACAGTATTGGACTTTCCTTTCACCACCAGATACATCCACAGCTGAGTGTCCTTTTGGCTTTGGCCCAGCCACTTCACTCTTTCTGGCACTACAAGTACTATCCCTCTGCTCTATTGGACACATTCTGACCTAAGGGGCTCACCTTCCGGTGTCATATCTTTTTGCCTTTTGGTACTGCCCATGGGGTTTTCATGGCAAAGATACTGGAGTGGGTTGCCATTTCCATCTCCAGTGGATCACATTTTGAAAAAGCAGTAGCAATGGTGAATTAAAACATAGTTTCTACATAGCTCGTACTCAATCCAGATAAGACCGAGTGGCTGCTGTGCTTCCTCCCACTAATTGGCCAAGTGTTCCATCTCTCAGGCTCGGGGGTCAAATAGTACACCCCTCAGATAGGGTCCGCAACTTGGGAGTCCTCCTGGACCCACAGCTGACTTTTGAACATCATTTGTCAGCTGTGACCAGGGGGGCATTTGCCCAGGTTCGCCTGGTGCACCAGTTGCGTCCCTACCTAAACCGGGAGGCCCTCACAACAGTCACTCGTGCCCTTGTGACCTCTAGGCTGGAATACTGCAATGTGCTCTACATGGGGCTGCCCTTGAAGAGCATTCGGCGACTTCAGCTGGTCCAGAATGCGGCCGCGCGAGCGATCGTGGGTGCACCTCGGTTCACCCATGTAACACCTATCCTCCGCGAGCTGCACTGGCTACCTGTTGATCTCCGGGTACGCTTCAAGGTGCTAGTTGTCACCTACAAAGCCCTTCATGGTATTGGATCTGGGTACTTGAGAGACCGCCTACTGCCAATTACCTCCACTAGACCAATAAGATCCCATAGATTAGGCCTCCTCCGAATTCCATCAGCCGGCCAATGTCGACTGGCAACTACCCGGAGGAGAGCCTTCTCGGTGGCTGCTCCGACCCTCTGGAATGAACTCCCCGTGGAGATTCATACCCTCACCACCCTCCAGACCTTCCGCATAGCCCTTAAAAACTGGCTGTTCCGACAGGCCTGGGGCTAAAGATTGCAACCCCACTCGAATGGTATGACTGTTGTGTTTTTTAACGATGTATAGTTTTCATGTTTGTAACTTGTCTGTCTTTCCCCCTCCCTTGAACTGTGAGCCGCCCTGAGTCCCCTCAGGGAAAAGGGCGGAATACAAATAAAGTAAAATCAAAATCAAAATCAAATCAAATCATAGCAAAACATGAATTTTAAATTCGGAGGTAATTTATAATATAAGGGGGAAAACTGAGGAAGCATCAAAGAACAGTAAAACCTTTCCAACTGATCTACTTAAACCTGGTTTTCTTCCTCTTCCTCTGGAATCTAAAACTGGTCCAAACCACTAGTCAACATAAAAAAAATGCACTGAATTGTCTTCTGATTTGTTCACAGCTTTAGGTTCATATGCAAGTTGGAATCCAAAGTATCTGTCTTCTGTTCTGTCAGCCAGCTTACCCTTGCCCATCACCAAGCAAAGACAGACTTTCAAGAGAAGATTGACAAAGATGGACGCTAAAACTTTTTCTGGTTTCAAACTTAGATTATAAATCCCCATATCTGGTAAACATGTGGTCTTCTCTATATAGTATTTCTACTGCTTGGGATTGAAAGAGAATCAAGCAACATTTTCTTTGGTAGGACATTATTTTGCATATATTGACCACAGGGAAAGCCTTCTCCTGCAGAGCGCTGAGGGGCTGAACTGCCTTCTCAATCAATCCTCGATTTTCAGACTCTTCTTTGCATTGTGTTCTTGTCCAATTCAATTAACTTTTGCAATTTGCTTTTAGGGTTTGATTTATTTTTTATCACACATTCCACTTTTTCATTTATCTGCAGTGAAACACATATTTTAACAACTGTATTTGTTCTGACTTAAAAATGCAACTGTTCTAGTAATAACTTTAGAATAGGGTAATTCACAAGCAGTTCTTACAAAGCCTAGAAATATAATAACAAAATTACAAAATTGCAGTAATGATTAAATTCTAAAATTACTCTCTTTTTTTTTCTCCAGGTGAGTCCTGACTTTTGTAGCTTAGACATAACTTCCCGTGGCTTCCTCACAAATCTATTTCTTTCTCTGCCAGGTGTCATCAGAAACATTTTTTTTGCCATAAGAGATTTTCCCTAGGTATGCTATATTGCCAAAAGTATTCGCTCACCCATCCAAATAATCAGAATCAGTTGTGAGAGAATACTTTTGGCAATATAGTGTATATTGACTGCTACTCCAATCCAAAGATATAGACCTTCTTTACTAAGCAATAGAAAAGCTTTCTATTTTTTAAAAAAAATTAATATATATATACTTACATTAACAATAAAAATTCCCTTTTTACCACCTTGTAATACCTTAATTTGTGGTAGAGTAAGAGCAACTGGATGTTACCCTTCCTAACACCATGCGGAGTTCACAGCAGATATTTTTTCTTTGCACCCTAGGAAAGAAATATTTGCCACTACCTCTGTGATTGAACTCTCAACGTTCTGAGTGGAAGGTGAGACTCTTCACCACTACGCCACCATGGAAAAGCCAAGAGAAATCATCAAAAGCATAAAAAAGTGAGTTAGAATATTTTGGACATGTGATGCCACACCCAGAAAAATACAGCATACTTCACTTAATCCTCTAAAGGAAGATTGAAGGCAAATGAAGTCCAGGCAGAAGTAGAACATCATGGTTTCAAAATCTGACTGATTTGGACAAAACTCAACAGCACTTTTTCATGCGGCTGTTGATAAAAATAAGATCGCCAACACGATCGCCAATGTCCGATGATGGATATGGCACAAGAAGAATAAGAAGGCCACCATGCTGCTCCCACATTAACAATAATAGTGGATAAGACCTTACCTTGGTGCTTAGGGAACAAGGCCTCAAGAAGCAGTTTAATCAAGAAATAGGTGATCTTTTAATTACAACACTAATGATGATAGTTACAAAAAAATAAAAATTGAGTTTATCAATTATGTGTGTCGGTGTATTTGTGTGTTTGTATTTGTGTCCTTTAACTCAGTGGTCACTAATCAGTGGTCTGCAGAAAAAATATTTGCATTTTTATATTTCACCAAATACTATTTATCTTTTTTAAAAATTCATATTAGTGGTCCGCGGGATTTAAATTATGAATTTAGTGGTCCCTGAGGGCCAAAAGGTAGGTGACCCCTGTTTTAATTGACTATATCCAACTACATATGATCCATTCACAGGTGACTGGGTCTAGTATTCTTTTCTTCAGTGTCACTGATGATAAAGTATCTTTCTTAGACATTTAGATCTTGCCTATTTTAACTGCTATTCCTTGGAACTATTCCTTCTCACTTCTCTGCCAAAGAGAATGGCACTACAAAAATACAGTAGATCAAAGAGAGGCCAAAGAAGACCAAGAGTAGGAGGAACCAAGGGATGTTTAAAATCTCCTGAGATAGCGGAAGAGGAAAAGATGAAATAAATAAATCTGGGCAAATGCATAGCTGGCTAAAATTCTGGACAGCAATACTTCACACTACAATTCCCGTTTGTCCATAGCCTATTAAATTATAATTCCGTGTAAATTTCTCCTTGAAAACAATATGCAGAAAAAAATGTTGGCTTTAGGCATCAGCATTTCTGTTTTCCTCCTTGGTTTAATTGCATTTGTTGAAAAAGAATCACAATACCTCCAACCTTCTTGTCACAGTTTAAGAAAGTCAGTCAGTGTTGAAATCTTACAAAAGCAAGAATTTGGGGTGCATGAAAGAAGAAAAGGATCGGTGTCATTGATTAGCCTGAACTAAGTTCCAGGTGTCATTTGCAGGTTTTGAGCATTTATAAGAGAATCTTGTATTGAAGGTTAAGACATAGTCTTTCCTCCCCAGGGTCTTTCATGCTTAATTAACCTTGCAAATCTCATTTCATGCTCTTGGTAAAATCAGATATATATATATTTTGAAGGGGGCAGGGGGAAAAACAATGACCTTCAATCTCCTGCATAGCGTAAAAACTCACATGTCATGCTGCAACTTGCCAACCCATATTGATTCACTGTCAGAATTGCACAGCTCAGATTGAAAGTGGGAACATTTCAGGTTTGGGGGATTCATTTTTATTATGCTGAAAGTGTGCTCTGATTCACTAGCCAATGTTTCTGCTTCTACATAGATTATTTGACAGGGGAGGCAACTGAGATAGAAGTAGCCACAAGTCTCTCTTGCATGCTCAGCTGCAGGGGGGAAAGTGTTTGCTGTAGTAAATGCTGTTTTCAAGATTAGAACTCAGACTATCCAGGGCAAGGAACAGCCTTTTCTTTCACCCAATTCTATTTTACATGCATGTAATGAATTGGTTGGAGAGTCGGTTCTGTCTGTCTAGTTTTATTTATTGCTTTAGATCACCTCTTAAGAAAACATTCTTGTAGCTTTAACAAGCCCTGGGCAGAACATTTATTCTACATTATTGCTCCTATTCCATTGAATGGGAAATGTTTTTTTTTCTCTTTTCATCTGCAGAGAAGAAAAACCTGGACCAGAGTTCTTACCTACCAAATAACTGAAGAGTAGTGAATGTGTCATTTATTTTATGAAAGAATAGTCTCTAGAGATCTCCAGACTTCTTGGTTTATCATGTTCAATCAAATCTGAAAGAGGTCATAAAGAAGCTACACCTCCGACTAGCTTTTTCAAATAAGGAAGTATCAGCTGTCTGGAAGAGTTCAGAATAATGGGAAAATTTGCAGCAGACCAATTTGAACGCCATCAGTAGTCATATAGCACCTTGCAACAACAACATTAGATCAAAATAATCTTCCACCAAAAGGAATTTTAACAATGAAGTTAAAATAAAAGAATAGAATGGAAAGAATACCAGATGGAAGTTGGAAGTAGATTTCAGTGTAATACTTTTTAAACAGGGGGTCAATTCACAGTCCCTCAGACTGTTGGGGGGGCTGGACTGGCTGGCTGGGTGTGGCCAGGTGATCATGTGATTGGGTGGGCGTGGCTAGGTCAGGTGACTGGATGGGCTTGGCCAATTTAACAGTCCATTGAACAATGGACAGCAAAACAAATTAATGCTCCTGAAGGTGTTTTATTTGCTTTTGTTTGCATGTTGCTCTTTTGGTTGTCTTTTTTTTTACTAGATCATTTTTTTCAGTTGTTTAGGAATCTACTGGTCCACTTCAGGAAACTCAGTTTAGCAGCAATTCTTCTCAGTCCTTAGGATATATATCTTTCTCTCTCTGTCTCTCTCCCTCTCTCTCTCTCTTTCTCTGTCTAGCTATCTCCCTTTATCTATCTTCTGGAGGTGCGGAAGATAAAAAATGGGCCATTTTTGCCAGTTTTTTGGCCTCCTGGGGCATCTGTGCACCCTATTTTTCACACACACACCCACATCTCCAGAAAGATTCTGCAGGCCAAAAATAGGCAAAAATGGCCCAGATTTTTGGCAAAAGAGCAAAAACAGCCAATTTTTGGTCGCCTGGGATATCTGTGGGCCAATCTTTCACCTCCCCCGCCTCCAGAATGTCTCTGCAGGCCAAAATTGTTGGCCTTACCATTTCGGTTCCAGCCTGCGGGGCTCGTGAAGGTAAGTGCAAAACTCGGTCGAAGGGTGGGCAGGGTGATGTGGGCGTGGCAGCCTCATGGTCCTGCGCGGCCTGGATTAATTGCTTTGGCAGGCTGCATGCAGGCTGCAGGCCATAGTTTGAGGACCCATGGTCTAAGTAGACATGTTACATTCTGCTATGGAAATACAGCAGACAGAAAAGAAGTTGATTCTCTCTAGAAGTAAGAAATGAGAGAACATTCTTCCCTTTTCTGTTTTTTTTTTCCAGATCAGGACATAAAGGTAGACAGAGAACCCTTTAACACCACAGCAAAAACACAGTCAACAGAAATCTTCAAGAAGTTCCAAACAATTTCAATAATGAAGTTGAAACCTCTTTTACAAAAGAAGGAAAAATATCAAAAAATTGTAATTCAGTTTTTGGTTCATTATAGCAATAGCAATAGCAGTTAGACTTATATACCGCTTCATAGGGCTTTCAGCCCTCTCTAAGCGGTTTACAGAGTCAGCATATTGCCCCCAACAACAATCCGGGTCCTCATTTTACCCACCTCGGAAGGATGGAAGGCTGAGTCAACCTTGAGCCGGTGAGATTTGAACAGCCAAACTGCAGAACTGCAGTCAGCTTGAAGTAGCCTGCAGTGCTGCATTTAACCACTGTACCACCTCGGCTCTTATCAGTTGTCTTTACCACAATTGCTCAGTTAGGTGGTAGAATACGGTGACCAGACATCCCGCTTTCGGCGGGACAGTCCTTCTTTCGAACAATTTGTCCTGCGTCCCACGTCATTTTAAAAAAGTCCCGTTTTTTTTTAATGAAAAGGCCTCCAGCCGCCTTGAGGGTCTCCTAGCAACTGGGAGCGTATATTCTTCGAGCTGAGCGCATTCCCGCCCGCGCATCCTTGGGAGCTGTTGCCAATGGCTGAGGGAGGAGAAGACTTTACTCCATGTGGAGACCGCGGGCTTCCCTCACAGATTTTTTCTTCTGTTGCTTTGAGCAGCCCCTCCCTCCCTCCCTCTCTCCCTCTCTCTCTCTCTCTCTCTCTCTCTCTCTCTCTCTCAGAGCTGACGGGCTGCCTCCGAGGCTGTCCAAGCTCAGCTCCTCCTCCTCCCCCCCCCCCGGGCTGCTGCTTCATCTCAGCTGCTCAGGGCTTCTAAATTGGCATTGCGTGTTGTTTGGGGAGGGGATTACTAGAAGGAAAAGTCCAGAACTATGAGACTGAGAAAGTGGTAATTGCATAGAGGGAGAGGACCGTTCACAAAAAATGGGTGTGTCATAGAAACACAGTGTATGTCTCAGGTGGCTGATAACCTGGTCTCTATAGAATCCGAAAAAGTGTTAAGTCTCCTAATTAATTCTGTAGTGAAGTCTGTATTCGTGACCTCTTTGTTCTAGGATTGGCATCTTGAGGTCTCTAAGAGATGCATTAGGGAGCTGACCTGATTTTGGGATATTGCATTTCCCAGGTTTTTAAAAAAGTTTTTGATAGAGAAAGGCAGAGAGGACATTGACAGAAGAGCAGGTGCATGAAGCATGTAGTTACTGGGTCTTGTACTAGATTTTTTAGAGTAGCAAATAAGATGAAATTAGTATTGGAATCTGCTGCAATCGTGTTGCATCTGTAAGACTGGGAGACAGTCTTGATAACTGTTAGGACTGCTACTGCAGTTTTCATTGCTTCTACTGCAGAAGTGCACTGTTTGATTTCCATTGAATTAAGCCAAAGGCTGCCCTGTACTTGCTTTCCTGAAGTGCATATTTCTCACAGACTCCCTTTCACAGCAGATCCACTCTCTCTTTATGTTGCAAACTAAGTCAGCTTGTTTTCTTTAGTTTTGCAGTTAGCCAGAGCCCTTGAATCATACTCTGCGGCTCTTGTGCCTTTGAAGACAGCACTTGTGGCTATGAAATGGACATCACCGCTCTTCCGTGGATTTTGAATGAGGAAGGTATGAAAAAGGTTTTTCTAGCATGTGTCTTATTTTGTGATCAGCTGCAGTTATTCACTTAAGAACTGTGGCAAGAAAGGTGGTATAATGGGTTTAGTGACCAAAGTTACAATGGCATTGAAAAAAGTGACTGATGACCATTTTTTCACACTTAGCGACCATTTTTCACACTTAGCGACCGTTGCAGCATCCTCATGGTCACGTGATCAAAATTTTGATGTTTGGCAACAGATTCATATTTATGATGCTTTCAGTGGTCCTGGGGTCATGTAATCGCCTTTTGTGACCTTTTGACTATATATATATATATATATATATATATATATATATATATATATATATATATATATATATATATATATATATACACACATACATACATACATACATACATACATACATACATACATACATATATATATATATATATATATATATATATATTAATCAAGCCCCCCGTCCCGTCCCGTCCTCCCGTCCCGTCCCATCCGTCAATGGTGTCCCTCTTTACCAATCTGTAAATCTGGTCACCTTATGGTAGAAGCTATCCAATCCTGGCTGAACTGGAGAAGCTAAAACAGAGTCCGATATTTAAATGGAAGGACACTAATACATCTATCTCTGTTGCCAAAAAAAAACCCCAATCTCTTTCTAAAAGGCCTATCTAGATTTAGGGAGTAAAGAAAATGTTTTCAGTATGTCTAACCAAAAGCATGCACCAGTGTCTCTAACTCAACTTTTCTAAGTAAAGGAAGTACTTTTAGGCTGAGCAATTTTAATTGTTAATGCATTGCTATACTGTAATGACAACATATATCTAAACCAATGAATGCTTCTGAATCTTAACCGCCTGAGGATGTTTGGACTTCAATTCCCAGAAGTTGAGTGCTGGTTGGGGAATTTTGAGACTTGAGACTAAGGTTGAGAAACAGTGATCTAAATGTACAATTAAAAATTTTCACTCTAGTAAGTGCTAGCAAGGCTGTCCATTGATTTCCTCGTGCAATTCTTATAATAACTTATTTATTCCCATGAGAACAATTGAAAAACGAACTCTGTGTTGAAAGAGTGGGATTTAAAAACTGGCTTGAAAGATTTCTAAAGATTCACTTCATTAAATCTTAAGAAAATGGTTGTAGGGCTTCTAACACAACTTCCTGCAAGCAAGCAGCTAACAAAGCAGGTCAAATTGGAGATGGATCAACTCTTCCCAAAAATTCAATAATCATTAGTTTTAACTCGCATGTGAAAATAGTCTTAGTACTAGATGAACTGAATTTTCTTGTTCTTTAGCCTTATTATAGTCATATAAATTATATTAGGCTGGCATAGTTTGTCTATCATTATGAAGAGATTTGAATTTGGTTCCTAGTAAGAATACAAACACCTGGTAACTGTGTCCCAATGAAAAAAACAATTAATAGCAATGAAGATTTTACTGTTAAAAGGAATATCCACCTGTTGTGTGTCTTTCCATGAACCTGTGCACATGCATTCAGAAAGTATTCAGACCACCTTCACTTTTTGTCAATTTTATTAAGCTGCAGTCTGATACTACAGTTGTAAAAACAGTAAAGTAAAAGCAGAATTTTAGGTATGTCTGTAAATTTATTAAAAAGAAAAAAATGAAATATCATATTGGCATAAGTATTCAGACTTTTGGCAATAACATGTGACATTTAGCTCTAGTGCCTCCCACTTCTCTTGATCATAGCTGACATGTTTCTACACCTTGAATTAAACTGATTGGACCTGATTTGGAAAGGTACACACCTCTCAGGGGTGGGTTTCAGGTGGTTCGCAGCGGTCCCCGCGAACCGGTTGGTCGGCAAACCCGGAAGTAAGTAACTTCTGGGAATGCCGAAGGGTCTACCCGCCTGCCCACATTTCTTACCTGGTTTTGACAAGTTCTGCACTTCCACGCATGCGCAGGATGCATACAGCGCCTGCGCGATCCTCCAGAAGCAGCTGGAGCATCGCACAGACGCTAGTACGCATGTGTGCACTGCGCGCGTGCACGAGGACGCCGCCGGCCTCGTTCCAACCAAACTGTTGGAACGGGGCGAGAAACCCACCCCTGACACCTCTCTATAGAGGGCATCACAGCTGACAATGCATACTGTAGCAGAGCAAAAGCCATGAGGTCAAACAAACTGCCTGCAGAGCTCAGAGAGAGGATTATTGCAAGGCACAGATCTGGGGAAGGCTACAATAAAATTTCTGCTGCACTGAAGGTTCCTAAGAGCACAGTGGCCTCCATAATTCTGAAATGGAAGACGTTTGGCACAACCAGGACTTCCAAGAGCTAATTGCCCTGTCAAACTGAGCAACAGGGGGAGAAGGGCCTTAGTAAGAGGAGTGATCAAGAACCCGATGGTCACTCTGACTGAGCTCCAGAGATCCTAGGTGGAGTTCCAGAAGGACAACCATCTCTGCAGCCATCGATATGGGCTTTATGGAAGAATGGCTAGATGGAATCCTTTCTTCAGTGCAAAACACATGAAAGCTCACTTAGAGTTTGTTCCTCACAGTCTGAAAGTCCTTCGGATGCTTTTTGCAAACTCCAAGCTGGAGTGGAGTGGAAAAAGAAGCATGACAGAAATAGAAGCAAGAGATCCTTCTATTGGAAAGAACATCCAATTTTTACAGATATCAGTTACTTTTTGCCAAATGAAGCAGAATGTCAGCTGCCAGACATGCAAATTATCTGTAGTTTCGCAAAAGAGCATCTCTCCAACAACAAAAAATTGCAAAATTTGAAAATAAGGCAAATTTACTTTCCTGTTTATATTGCAAGTGACATAACATGGCATCAGGGCAAGTAATCAAATACATAAAAATGAAAAGTTGGGCAGTGGGGGGTTCCTAATTCTGTGAACTTAATCTCTTACTTTTCTCAATTGAAATGCAGCAGACTCAGCTACCTGTCATTGCCAAGATTCATACATAATCCAGGGTTATATATGCAAGGCCAATGGAGAGGTTATCACAAATATGTAATACATTGATAATAAACAGTTGAGTTGAATACTTGTTCAGAAAACCGATCCAAATGTTATATAAATGGGGAAAAAAGCTGAAAAATGGTTATCTCAATTCATATAAAATGTCTGGGGGAGGGGCAGGGTTAACATCTTGGATATATTACCTTGTCATTAGATAAAATATATCAGCAATATAAATAATAAGCTACTCATTCATTAATGGTCCTAAAAATCACTAGAGATGAAAAATGTGTATTTTGAAGGAAATGATGTTCCATTAAAAGATGAACACTTCAAATCAAGTGGCATTATATTATCCTTAAACAACAGCTTTCCCCCTGACGAAGTTTCTGAATAAAGATGTGTATCTAAAAGTACTGTGCAAACAATAGTATTATATTTTAGAATTGTTCTACTCTCCTTATACAGGTGGTCCTCAACTTTCAACAGTTCACTTAGGGACCATTCAAAGTTGCAACAGCACTGAAATAGTGACACAGCCATTTTTCACACGACCATTGCAGCATCGTTGTGGTCACCTGATCAAAACTCAGATACTTCTGACTCATATTTATGACGTTTACAGTGTCCCAGGGTCATATGATCACCTTTTGCAATCTTCCTACAAGCAGAGTCAAGGGGGAAGCCAGATTCATTTAACAACCAGGTTACTAACTTAATCACTGCAATGATTTACTTAGCAGCTGTGGCAAGAAAGGTTGTAAAATGGGGCAAAATTCATTTAACAACTGTCTCACCTAGCAGCAGAAATTTTGGGCTCAATTGTGGTCATACATCAAGGACTGCTTGTAAGTTTAGCCAGCATTCCTTGGATCAGAGATAAATCAGACTCTTATGTTCTCTGTTTTGTAAATTTAGTTCAGCAGAATACAGGGCCAGTTTTACAAAATACAGTTTTACAAAAATCAATTTTTACTATAGCACAGAGAGCGAGTAATCTCACTCTCCAACCATGGGATGTTCTCTCAAGATTTATCATCAGATTTTCACATGGGATCCACTCCTTCAGCCCAAATCATAGGAATTCATTTCCTGGTTAACTTTAACTTCACCCAAACAGAAGGTGTGTTGGGGGGGGACTAGCATTGCCCCAATATTATATTCTATTATATCTCAAGACTTAAAATGGACATCTAACATCAAACACGTCATCAAAAAGCACAACAAAGAATATTCTTTCTATGCCAACTCAGAAAGCTCAAACTGCCCAAGGAGCTGCTGATACCGTTTTACAGAGGAATTATTGAGTCTGTCATCTGCATCTCTATAACTGTCTGGTTTGGCTCTGCAACCAATCAAGACAAACACAGACTTCAGCTGGGTAATTAGAACTGTAGAAAAAACAATTGCTACCAATCTGCCTTCCGTTGAGGGCCTGTATACTGCATGAGCCAGAAAGAGAGCTGTGAAAATATCTAGCATCCTGGACATAAACAGTTTCAACTTCTACCCTCAAAATGACGCTACAGGGCACAGCATATCAGCTGCACTGGCTACCTGTTGATCTCCGGGTACGCTTCAAGGTGCTACTTACCACCCATAAAGCCCTTCATGGTAGTGGATCTGGGTACTTGAGAGACCGCCTCCTGCCAATTCCTCCTCACGAGCCGATTAGATCACACAGATTAGGCCTCCTCCGAGTTCCATCTGCCAGCCAGTGCCGGATGGCAACTATGCGGAGGAGAGCCTTTTTCAGTAGTAGCTCCGACCCTTTGGAACGACCCTCCCCGTGGAGATTCGGTACCCTCACCACCCTCCAGACCCTTCCGCACAGCCCTTAAGATCTGGCTATCCCGCAGGCCTGGGGTTTAAAGATTGGGATCCGTCCCCACCCGAATGATGAATGAATGTTGCTTCTATTTTTAATTATGTATTGTCTGTATATGTCATTACGTGTATCCCCTCCCTATAGGTTGTAAGCCGCCCTGAGTCCCCTCAGGGAAAAGGGCGGCCTATAAATAAAAGCAATCTAAATCTAAATCTAAATATCAGAACAACTAGACACAAGGACAGTTCTCCCACCCCCCATGCCATCATTCTGCTAAACAACTCATTCCCACAACATTGTCTATCTAAAATCTAGATCTCACAGAGTAGGCCTCCTCTGGGTTCCGTCTACCAGCCAATGTCATCTGGCTACTACCCGGGGGAGGGCCTTCTCTGTGGCGGCTCCGGCCCTTTGGAACGAACTCCCTGCAGAGATTCGGACCCTCACCTCTCTCCAGGCCTTCCGAAAAGCCGTTAAAACATGGCTGTGTCGGCAGGCCTGAGGTCGATGAGTTCCCTTCCCTCTCGAATCGTGTGGCTGTTGGTTGTTTTTAAATGCCCTGTACTTTTGTAGTTTTTTGTGTTTTTCCTTCCCCTCCTTGGGTTGTGCGCCGCCCTGAGTCCCTCCGGGAATAGGGCGGCATATAAATAAATGAAACTCAAACTCAAACTCAAACTAAAAAGACAATATTACCATCATTATTCACATTTTCCCTATTATCTTTCTCCTTATCTTCTTATGACTATAACTTGTTGCTTTATCATTATTGTTGTATGTACGTTGAGAGCTTACCCATCGGAAACAAATTCCTCCTGTGTCTAATCACATTTGGCCAATAAAGAATTCCAATTCTAATTCTAAATACCAAACAGATGGGTAAGCAACTGTACAAGCAATGTTGATATAATTCATTAAGCTAAAGCATCAAACAAAACTGTGAGAAAATTCCCACAAATGGACATGTATCCATTAAGTCTGAAAACAGATAAACAGTAAAATTCCATCTTCCTTCACATCAAACAGTGTGGCCAATAGCAAGTGATTATCTGGGTGACAAAATGACCAAAGCTTCTGCTTGCTAAATCTTCCCTGTGTTTCAGAAGGATAGAGTGCCCACTTAGAGTGAAGCGTAAATCCATTAGCCCAAAGGTGCTTTTTCAAGAAGCAACTGGACTTTCTTTCTTTTTTCCCTTGAAGGTGCTTTGCTTCTCATCCAAAAAGCTTCTTCAGCTTCAACGATTGAAAGGTGGGGAGTGGAAGGAACTTTACTTCTTCAGAACTGAAGAAGCTTCTTGGATGAGAAGTGAAACATCTTCAAGGGGGAAATAAAAAGAAAGTCCAGTTGCCTCTTGAAAAAAACAGATTTGGGACAACCATGACATGAATGACTGAGAATCTCCATAAACATAAGCTCATTAAGTTCATAAACTAAAAATATCTGTTTGCACCATCAATGATAAAACCAATAGAAACAGCAGGGGAACCACATGAGTGGGAAGGATATCCAAAATGCAACTTTTTATATTTATGGTTAATCCAAATCTTTTTCGTATTCTCTGAGTATTGTCCATCTGAAAAAGTGATATATGGCTTGCTTGTTATTTTTATTTTCTGTTGCTTTTTGTGCCATTTATAGCCAAGGTTCTATTAGTTGACCTTGTCTTAGTTCATTCCTGAAGATCAGAAAGTATTGCCTTCATCCATACTTTTGTATCCCATATACGTAAGACTGCATCAGACAGATTCTCCTTTGCACGACAAGAGAACAATGTTTTCCTGCATCACTTCAAGCTGCCAGTATATTCTCAAATGAATGGTGAAGATAAATAGAACTTCCCTTTGTGATAATACCATTTAACTGTTGTCAAGTCAGATTTGAAAAAGAGAGTAGCTTAAAATCCTACAAAGTGTTTTTCAACTCTTTGTAGAATCCCAGGGAATCCATAGATAAGGTTCTTTTGAAGTGTCTTTGTTTTTAAATCAGATGCTGAAATATAGCATCATATTTCTGAAATCAGACAATTCAGCCATTCTGGACTATAAGAACATCTTTATCTGCAAAAACCTGGGGATCCCCCCCCTCCTCATAGTAAAGCAACAATGCAACTGAATTCCAAAATCTATATTCCCAACTGAAAAAGCTATTCAGATCATTAGCATATCTCTATCGCCTGTTGTAGAAAACTTCCAAAATTCAGTTTTTCATATGAGAGCCAGTTTGATGTATTGTTAAGGCATGATGAGGCTAGAAACCGGGAGACTATGAGTCCCCTCATAGGATGACCTTGGGCCACCACATTCTCTAGCCCTAAGAAGCAAGCAATAGCGAACCACTTATGAAAGCTTGCCAAGAAAACTGCAGGGACATGTCCAATCAGTTGTCAGGAGTCAAAATGGACTTGAGGCACAGATATGCATACCTTTTCATATACTAAAAGAAAACAAATTATTACTGAACATAATTCTGGATTTAACTTAAAAAAATTATTGTCATCATTATATAGTGTGTATTCACTCTTTTTTTTTCTCTGTAGTCTCTTAGAATATTTGGGTCAATGGTGAAATTGTGAGGAACATTTACAACTCACTGATAAAATTTGAATCTGAACTTGTTATATATTTGTAATTTATATAACCCTTTTAGGTTTGATTACCCTGATCTGATATGTAAATTGAAGAGGTCTGAATTTTCCATCTGCTGAATTGCACGGCTGACTGAGGACCTGAACACGTCTCCTGAATTTACTCAGTCCAGTACATTTTGAGTTGTCCATTCATATTAGAAGCTTCATGGTTAATATCTGAGAAAAATAGTTGGGCTAATCATCCTGGCGTTAATATTTCCAATTTGGAAAGCATTATGCTGTTTCCCCCCCACACACACACACACACAAAACACATTAAGAAATATAGTTCAGAAAGAGAAAGAAATGTCTAAAAATCAAATGGAAATAATAAAGCACAAATTAAACCTAATAGAAAAAGAAGAATTGGTGCAAGAAATAAAAAGAGCAAAGCAAAACCTTTTTGCAAATGCTAATAAACTAGGAAGATGGTTATATTTCCAATACTTGAAAAAAGCTAACCTACCAAAAGTGCTTGAAAACATTAAAAATATATTAAATGAAAGAATAACAATGATGGAGCTGATGGAGGCAAAAAAAAGTCAAAAAGAACAATAGGTCCCCAGGACCAGATGGATTACCTGCAGAAGTTTATAAATATTTACAGGACACGTTGAGTCTGTCAATGCTAGATGTTTATAATGAGGTATTGCTAGAAGCTAAGATACCAAATACCTGGACAGAATTCCGAAAGAAGATTCGGAGCTGACACAGATAAAAACCACAGGCCTGTATCATTATTAAATGCAGACTATAAAATATTCACATCAATAATGTCAGAAAAGCTAAAAAGATTCTTGAATGAATTTATTCACCCGGACCAAAACGATTTTTTACCAAAAAGACAAATTAAAAACAATGTGAGATTCATCCTAGACCCAGAGTATTATGAAGTTCACTTTGAAAAACAAATGGTGCTGATTTTCTTGGATGTGCAGAAAGCCTTTGACAACGGAAATTGGCAATTTATGTTACAACAACTAAATTGTATGAATTTTGATGAGAACTTCATAAACATAATTAAGACATTTTTAAATAAATAAATGGCGAAAGTAATAGTTCATGGGGACGATACGGAGAATTTTAATATAAAAAGGCACAAGACAAGGATGTCCATTGTCCCCATTACTATTTATATTAACATTGGATGTGCTAAATAGAAACATTAGACAAGATTCGGAAATAAAAGGCATAGATATAAAAAGGGAAAAATATAAATTACAAGCATTTGCAGATGATTTGGTATTTATTTTAGAAGAACCATTGGAAACTGGACCCAAGTTAATGGAAAGAATAGACGAATATGGAGAAGTGGCAGGACTAAAAATAAATAAGAAAGAAACTAAAGTAATAGTTGAAAATCTTACAGATAAACAGAAAAGTGAATTGACAAAAAATAGATTTGCAGGTAGCAAAGTAAGTAAAATACTTGGGAATATACTTAACAGTAAGATGTATAACAATAAAAGAAGACAACTATATAAGGCTAATACAACAAATTAAATTAGATCACGACAAATGGAAGAACTTGCAACTGTCAATGGAAAAATTGCACCTATAAAAATGAATTTCTTACTGAAGCTATTTTTTTGTTTGTTTCAAACGTTTCCATTAAAACTAGACAAAAAATATTTTGATGAATTAAATACAATAATTTTGAAATATATCTGGCAAGGGAAAAAAGCAAGAATAAGATTGAAAATGCTGCAAGAATCTAAAAACAACAGGAGCTTTGAACTACCAGATTGGGAGCTTTATTATCATTCATCCGTATTAACATGGGTGAAAGAATGGATAATACTGAGATATAGAAGATTATTTTTAGAAGACCATGACCTCCAGTTGGGATGGCACACTTTCTTGTGGTACGATCAGAATAAAATACATAGATATTTTCAAAGACATTGTGTAAGGAATGCCTTATTTCTAATATGGACAAAAGTTACAGCAAAAATCCATATGAAAATACCAGTTTGGCTATCAACAATGGAAGCACTCAGACTACATCAGTGGTGGGATTCAAATAATTTAACAACCAGTTCTCTGCCCTAAAGGTTTCTTCCAACAACCAGTTCACCAAACTGCTCAGAAAGTTAACAACCGGTTCTCCTGAAGTGGTGCGAGCTGGCTGAATCCCACCACTGGACCACATCCAAATTGGGTTTCAATTTTTTTTGACTCTGGTCACAAACACATACTCAGGTGGCGGTCAAACGTGGCTGCAGGTGCATTTCCCCTTCCGCACCATTTTTCTTTAAGCGCCAAATTTCATGTTGTGTGTTAGGGACCCACGTTAAATGCCTCAAACACACACACACACACACAAACACACACACACACACAAACACACAAACACACACACACACACACACACAAACCTCTTTCAGCCAGGAATTGGCATGTAACTCTCTCTATCTCAAACTACCAGAGCAATCCACACACCTTTTGTGCTGTTAATAGGGGACCAAGTGACCAATTAGAAAGACAACAGGAAGAAAATGATAACAAAACATAAATACTGCCAGAAAGGAATCTGTCTGTTGCAGGAAGATGTAAATCTAAGTTAGGGTATAGGACTGAGTTTTACAAGGTAGTTAAATTAGATGACTATAGTAATTAAAATACTAAGAACTAAGACTTTTCTGGGTATACAAAAGGACACCGCATCATCTCATAGAACTTGTCTCTTGTGCATGTGCTTGGAATTTCCAAATGTTGGAAATGTAATCAGACACCAGGTACATATTACCATATGTAGTGGACATGTGTAAAGGTAAAAAATACTGGACAAAAATACATACATGGTGAGAAAAAATGTAGCAACACATAAATTATAAGCCAGAATATTTCTGTTAGGCATAGAACCAGAAAATATGCTAAAGACAATTTATATTTAATATTACATGTCTGATGGCAGCAAGAATTGTATATGCATAGCACTGGAAAATGAGGAACCACCAACAGAAGAAGATATAATTTAAAAACTACTAAATTGTGCAGAAATGGATAGGTTGACATTAAAGATCAAAGATAAAAAAGATATAGACTATTTTCAAACATGGGATTTAGTTTATCAATGGTTGATCGATAGAAGTAGAAATCAGAAATTGGAAAACTATTATTATGTATGTCTTATGTTTAATATTTATTATATTGTATACTATTATGTAAGCAAATTGTCCCAGAAAATATGCTGTTCATAAAGCACTTATGTATGTTAAGGAAAAATATATAAATAAACTGTTAAAAAAAAGAAATAGACAGATCTTATTAAGTAAACTCCATGAAGACCCGACTTTATAGATACTGTCTTGGCTTCACAAACATCAGCTCTTATCTGGGTTAAAGTTGTAATAAATCTGTCAGGCTTAACTTGGGGCCATAAATTCAGCTTCACTCTCCTACATGCTTACACAGACTTAATGCACTGGTGGATAGTGACGAAAAAAGAAATAAAAGAAACAAGAAACATGTTAGATAAAACTCTAAGGTCCATTCTGAAATCTTAAGAGTGATATTATAGCAATAGCAATAGCAATAGCAGTTAGACTTATATACCGCTTCATAGGGCTTTCAGCCCTCTCTAAGCGGTTTACAGAGTCAGCATATTGCCCCCACAGTCTGGGTCCTCATTTTACCCACCTCGGAAGGATGGAAGGCTGAGTCAACCTTGAGCCGGTGAGATTTGAACTGCTGAACTGCAGATAACAGTCAGCTGAAGTGGCCTGCAGTACTGCACCCTAACCACTGCGCCACCTCGGCTCTATTAAAGGAAATCTTCCTGAACCAACTTTGTGACAGAACCCAGATTATTCCCTAAACACTAGAAGCTTTTGACCCTGCCCAAGGATAATTATTGCACCAGGCTGGCTTATTCTTGAGTAGTTCCTGCTAGGTCCATCTGTTGATTAGTATAGCTGAGGACTCATATCTTTCTAAGGACTTTGTGTTCTGAAGGGTTCATTGAAGAAGTACTCCAAGGAAGAGTTACAGAAATATATTCTCTATTTCAAAGAGTACTTTAAGGATTTTGAGGGAATATCGAGCATGTTATGTATCATAAATGGTTATCTGAAAAAAAGCACAGTAATTTCCAGATTCCATAGTGAAACATGTTGTTGTACTTTGTCTGTGCCACTAATCCATGCTAAAGTACCAAAATGCGCACAGAGATTAAAAGGATTGTGACTTTGCTGCCTTTATAGATAATGTGAGATTATTTTTTTAATTGTATTTTCTTTGTAAATGATTATAGACAACTGGAAAGGAAAAAGAAGCAGCAACATTTATAATAATTAAAAGAAAAGCACAGCAAATATCAATATAATGAGTCGAACTCAGCAAGGAGCAAAATGGTATTAAGTATATCAGGATTCCATACCTGAAGACAGTGATGGCTAACCGTTTTTCCCTCAGGTGACAAAAGCACACAGGCGCACTATGGTGTTGTATAGCCAGCAACAGCCTGTGCTGCGCCATGATTGGCTGAGACGCAGCACAGGCTGTGATTGGTTGGTGAATTTGACAGTTAATGACAGTTGCTGTCGGGAAAGTATAAATACCATGACCGTTTGCAAGGGAATCGAATAGCTGTCATCTTGTACTTAATAAAGATCTTGCTCTCTGTTCCATGGCTCCTGCGTCTTCCCTCACAATACACAAAACATGGTACATGCTTACATGCCAATACTCATAATGCAATGCCCCTCGTCCCATGCGGCCCACCCCTTGCACATCCACGTGTGGCACCCCCATGATCCCCTCACCCCACGCACATGCATGCATGACACCCCCCTGTGCTCACTTGTTTTGTGAAGGGAGGCTTTCCCCCTCTCAGCGCTGTGTTGAGAAGGGGGCTTCTCTGAGGGGGAAATCCTCCCTTCGCAAAACAGCGCTGAGAGGGGGGAAAGGGAGGTTTTTCTTCCTCTCAGCGCTGTTTTGAGACAGGAGGCTTTTCCCCCTCTCAGAGCTGTTTGAGAAGCCTCCCTTCACAAAATACAGCGCTGAGAGGGAGGGAAAGGGAGGTTTTTTCCTCCTCTCATTGCTGTTTTGAGAAGCCTGCCTTCGCAAAACAGTGCTGGGGGGAAAATTATCAGGACATGTGAGAAAGGTATGCGTGTGCGTCCCCCTCCTGCAGAATAAAATCAAAAATCAGCTGGCCGGCAGGAGGCGCACATGCTGGGCAATGGCTCGCATGCCCGCAGAGACGGCTCTGTGTGCCACCTGTGGCACGTGTGCCACAGGTTGACCATCATGGCCCTAAGAGATTGTAGAAGCTTGGCAGCCAATAGTTATGGAAAAGAAAGAAAATGAGAAAGAGAGAGAAAACGAAAGGTTTCTAATGGCCATAGTTAGAGTCCAGCTAGGAATTGTGTGATCTTCACAACTGTTTTTGTGAAGTAATCTTGCAGCGACTGATTTAGAATTGCTGATTGCAATTGGTAGGAAGACTTGATAATAAGCAGATCAATAAGATTTTAAGGCATGCATGTATGCATGCATATGGGAAAAAACTGGGAATGCATTTTAGGCCATCAGACTTCTGCAAGACCGGACAAAATGAAATTCCACATTCTAATTACACAGAACATACAATAATAGAATTGGAAGGAATCTTGGGGGTCTTCTAGTCAAATTCCCTGCTTGAGCATGAGACCTTGTACCATTTCAAATAAATGGTTGTCCAGTCTCTTTTTGACAGCCTCCAGTGATATAGCACCTACAACTTCTGGAGGCAAGCTGTTCCACTGATTAATTGTTTTCACTGTTAGGAGATTTCTCCTTAGTTCTACATTGCTTTTCCTCTTGGTTGGTATAGAAAGTGAGCACCCACCCACCCTCCTAGAAGAATGAAATATTTTCAGGAACATTTAAAAAGGCAGGATAAAATATTTCCCCTAAAAGAGAAATAAAAAAAATCTTAAGGGAGACAGAAACTCAGAGCCCCAGTTCCTTGCCCCCAAGCAGATACTGAGCTCGGGCAGCTTTTAGAAATGCAGATTTGGTAATCCATTACTCCCTACAGCAAAGTCCAAACAAAGGCAGGTTGGCCCTCACCCAAGAGCCAAAACAGGTTAAAGCTAATTATTGTATCACCCTCAGAAACTTCAGCCAAACTTAGCTCAGACAAACCCCTGGGTTTTGTACTTTGCCTATAGAGCCAGGTATGACCCCTACATAACCCCATGGGAGTCTGACAACAGCCAATAGAATACATGTTCTTGCGCAGGAACAGGAAACTCAAGTGCAAAGCCCTTCAAGAGAAGGTATAAAAATCTCTCTCTCTCAACTCTATGTGTTCAGCTGCACCAGAACCACAAACGTAGTTGTGCTCCATCATTAAACCATCTTTCCAATTAGCCTCCAGCCTCCACTTTGTCTCCGATGCCTTTATCCCGGCTTGGAACTGGATCTGGGTATTTCTTCCAACTTTAGTTTCCATCCATTGTTTCTCATCTTGCCTTTTGGTGTTTTGGAAAATAGTTTGACACCCCTCATGTTCGTACGAGCCCCTCAAAACTGCTATCGTGGCTCCTGGCATGATAGCCATATTCCAATGTTACCTGGCATGTTCAAATAGAGTCACTGTCTAATAAAACCACAGCATTAAGTGAAGCCGTAGCTGAATTTATTTGTATATAGCCAGTCAACATATGAATGAAAGGGCGCTCTACATGGGGCTGCCCTTGAAGAGTGTTTGAAGACTTCAGTTAGTTCAGAATGCAGCCGCGTGAGCGATTGTGGGTGCACCTAGGTACACCCACGTCACACCTATCCTCCGCGAGCTGCACTGGCTACCCATTAGTCTCCGAATCCGCTTCAAGGTGCTGGTCGCTATCTATAAAGCCCTACATGGCATCGGACCTGGGTACCTGAGAGACCACCTCCTGCCGATTACCTCCCTCAGACCGATAAGATCTCACAGGTTAGGTCTCCTCCGGATTCCATCTGCCAGCCAATGTCGGCTGGCGACTGCCCAGGGGAGAGCCTTCTCTGTTGCAGCTCCAGCCCTCTGGAATGACCTCCCCATGGAGATCCGGACCCTTACTACCCTCCTGGCCTTCCGCAAAGCCACCAAGTCCTGGCTGCTCCAGCAGGCTGGGGGGCTTGTGAAACACCCAGCCCCACGGAAATTGTGAATGTTGCGCCTTTTTTAAAAAAGTGTTGTCTTGTCTATTTATCCCCTTTCCCTTGTCTGTTGTGAGCCGCCCGGAGTCCTCCGGGAGTGGGCGGCATACAAGACAAATAAAATGAAATGAAATGAAATGAAAAAACAATATTTTTAATGGCCACTAGTCATGAGTCCTGCCTAAAAAGTCCAGCCTGATTTATTCCTTGTCAGGGAGTTGTGGTACAAGAAAGTTTTTGCTCTAAGATCCTGCAAACATGTATCCTGAACTGATTCAGTCCAGACACCATCAAAAATAGGATGTTGGAGAGATTATGAGCTCTGAGTTAACATTGAAAATACAGAGGCCGAGGAGAAAATGTATTCTGAGACTAGGGAGGAGAGATAATTGAAAGGAAAGGAAATGGACAAATGCTAAAAGTAGAAAAATTAGGAACACAAGAGTCTTAGAAGGTCATATTCCAAGAACAGGCCATTCTTTTTCAACAAAGATCTGTCCATGAAACATAAGCACTCAAAGAAAAATGCATAGCTATCATTGGCAAAAGCCCAGAACAAGGGCCTTCAGTATATGTTGCGGGAGGTTGCATTTTTGCACATGCACCTGGAACAGAATTCAATGACATTTATTTCTGAGTAGACACAGAGCAGATTCAATTGGAGATTTCACAAGTGCTAAATAGCAATAGCAATAGCAGTTAGACTTATATACCGCTTCATAGGGCTTTCAGCCCTCTCTAAGCGGTTTACAGAGTCAGTATATCGCCCCCACAGTCTGGGTCCTCATTTCACCCACCTCGGAAGGATGGAAGGCTGAGTCAACCTTGAGCCGGTGAGATTTGAACCGCTGAACTGCAAATAACAGTCAGCTGAAGTGGCCTGCAGTACTGCACCCTAACCACTGCGCCACCTCGGCTCTAGCAGTAGAAGAAACAGGATGCACAACTCATCTATACTTTTCTTCCAAATGCAATAAGTCAGATATCTAAGAGGGAAACCAATGTTACTCTGAACATGATAGTGATGAGGCAGAAAGAAAAGCTGATTCCTAATTTCTATTTTTAAATGAGCCCCAGGCGACCTGTTGTCTGGATTCCTGAGCTTTTCTGGCTATTGGTGATAAAGGAGATGACTCTAATGTTAAAAAGCAACAGTTTATCAGAGACACTAAGAAAGATGCACCAAAGGGCTTGGGTTTTGGATTACAGATGGCTAATTTACTAAGAGTGGCATACATGGGGATTTCTTTTTGCATGCAGATTTAATTAGATAAGTAAGCAAATGGCATTCTGTCAGGGCAGTGGTTTGGGGTATCACTCAGCAGCTAGTGCTAATGAAGCTTTCCTCAAGTTTCCTTTACGAGCCAAGGACATTCAGTAATTAGCACTGGTTCTCAGGTGGAACTGCTCCAGAATTATGTCATTTTATGAAAATCTGGATCATTGGCTTCATTCACAGTTCATTATAAACTCTTAAGGAATGACAGGTGAAATAGATTAGGCAACCTAAAGGGTGGTGTTTTTTTTTTATCCTACCAAACCTCTTCAAAAAGACATCCATATAAACTCACAAACAATGACTATCTGCAAACATCCAAATATAAGGGATGATTCATTTTAGGGTGTTTTTTTTCCTTTAAAAATCTAGCAATGAATAATTCCCCTCATCACCAAAGTCCTTATTACAGAATCATTTCATACAATAACAATTTGTCAATTACCATTAAGACAGCACCCAAAAATTAATAGGGAAAAACAAAATACTAGTGAATCATGGAAAAAATTTTATGCTTCAAAAGGCAGAATGCGTCTATTGTAAAGAAGGTCTGAATTTTTAAGAAAAAGAATCTGTCTAAATATTTTTTTAAAAAACATCCCATCACATATATGCCCTAGGCTGTTTTTCATTGACTGTATTTTTTTTTAAAAAAAATGTAGAAAACATTGTACTTTATTACAATATTTATTTTGATTAATTGCTTTTTTAAAATATGTGCATATATTTTATCTAGGGGCATCTGTCTTTTAAGCAATGCCCCAAATATTAATAACATTGAAAACTAAGTTTCCTAATTTTAGAATGTGATGGAAAAGAGACTGAAATGTTTCATCCTACCGCAAAAGAGTGATGTATTATGTTGAGCATAGAAGATTGAGCTTTTCTATTGCATGCACTGATTACAAAGAAGACCACAAAATCTCCTCCAGCAGATCTCGTCTGCATGAATTTTTATGAGTAACAGGCTAAGGCATAAAATGTAATGCTGGATGTGTGTCTTAGATCTTAAACATGTTTTTAGCAAAATGCATTTTTATCATTATCTATTCCTTTTATCAAAGCAGGGCATATTCTAGCTCATTTCTGTGAAATATAATGCTCAGTGTGTTGAAACACCCATCAAAACTCCAAAAATACTTTGAAACCATTGATTTAAAAATTATTACATAAAGTATGATTTAAAAAAAAACAATAAGCCACAGCAGATAAGACACCTTTGAAGATTCTACATATAATTCGCCATCCCAAAGAAATCATTACTTTCTAGAAAAGGAATGTAATAAGGAAGTGGTTTTCCAGGAGGGGGTAGGAGGCAACTCACTCCTGATCTTATATGTAGGAGAAAGAGGGTAAAGACAGCCCCTCCTTAATAGTTCACAAACTACATTGTACATACAGGTAGTAGAATCTTCAGTCTTGTAAGATTTTGTCTATAGAGTGAAACAATTAAAAAAAACTCAGCTTGAAAGAATCATGACATGTCATGCTTGGTTTTGATCCTAATACAGAAACATCTCCATCACATAATAGAAAACTATGGAGAAGCTCCCACCAACTGTCTAATTGCAAAGAATTCTGTATATCTATCACTACTGGAACACAGAAACAGACTTCCTTGAAGAACTCAAAAGAGCATATCAACGAGGTTATCCTTAAAGTATCTCGACCCTAGTTATGAAGGGGACTTTAATCACAATACCATGTACTGTGGAAAGTGTGTGGGGGGGGGGGGCACAGATAATCACAGCAGACATTGAAATGAAAGAGGTACATGCACTCAAACTCTTCCATGCAATTTTAATGGATACTTCCCATATGTTTGCCATGTTCAAGGCATTAATGAATAATGAATAATAGCTTTGTTTAGTTTGTATTAAGAATCTGATATCACCCCCCAAAAACATATCAATACCAGTTTAAAAACACAAATACTCATTTGTGAGAATAATTATGGAAGCTATCGAAATAGATAATAGATAATAGATAATAATTATGGAAGCTATCAAAATAGAGAAACACCCCCACAACATGAATAAACGTGATGATACCTCCGCCTACCAGACATCTGGAAACCAGCCCTAGTCAACAAATGAGCCCCACCCACCACTCAGCCATTACAATGCAAAACAACAACGGACACACAGCCAGCACCAATCAGCACCAATCTACCAATCATGATACAACCATACAACCAATCATTCCACTTACTGAAACAAAGCCAGCACTCCACACACCCCTACTAAGATTTATAGAAAGACAGCCGCTCCGACCATGCTTTAAGCCGAAAACACCAGCCTGAAGATGGCAGGTGAGACCATATGTGTGTGTCTGTGTGTATGTATGTATGTATGTATGTATGTATGTATGTATGTATGGTTTTTATACATACATACATACATACATACATACATACATACATACATACACTTAAATCATCTTAGATCATTATATTATATTCATACAACTTGTGACTTCTTTAGTTTCTGGTGCAGTAAATTTATGAACCCAGCCACTGTGATTTCAAGCCATGTTTTACAGCTTAGCATAACCAATCGATTATGTTTTATTGAAGATTGCTAGCCTATATTTTATCTTATAAACTTATTGCTAGAAGCTTACAGCACAATACAGGGAACGGGGGGGGGGGAATCCCTTTCTGTACTAACTAAAAAGTATGTATTTATTGACAATTTACAAACTTATCAATTTTCAGTGCTACAGAATTAGATTCCTAATCAGATGAATGTAATACTATAGCTGGGGTATCTAACTTGAGTCATCACAGCAGCATCACCTGATGTATCACAACTTTTTCCCCTTCTCTAAAGCGGGCATGGACTAGGCCAGCACATGATGTATCTGGGCTGCGGGCCACAGGCCACGAGTTTGCCAGCCCTGTACTATAGCAATAAGGTCTGCAATAAGAAACAATTTGTTGCTTTATTAAATCAGTATATCCTATACAAGGTCAGAAACAATAATTAGTAACTACTCTCTGCAGATAATCTCTATTCTCCCCTTACCTCCAAGGAGGTAGAATGCCAGTAAATGCTTGCTCACCAATATACAATATTATGTGCATCATCTTTCCTTCTATGGCTAAGATTCTTAACAAATATAAATTGTAATGCTTCTAGAACAGACATGTCAAACACAAGACCCGTGAGCCATATCCGGCCCACGATGTGGTTAGATCTGGCCTGCGGGGCCATCCTGAAAACAGTGAGGGACTGACCCCTGCTGCTTTGGGCCAGGCCTAGCCTTACCAAGCGCTCCCCCTGTGTGGCACAGGAAGAAGTGAGCATGCAAGGCCAAGTGTCCCGGGGCTCAGAACGTGGTCAGCCTGCAGGACAAGATAGTAACCATGCTCTCTGTCTCCTGTGCGTGCAACCAGGTGGAGGGGCCGAGGTGGCAGGGGTAGTCTCTTGCTATCTCCAGGGAGGCCACACGGGCCAGATCTAAGGCTGACCATGATCTGGCCCAGATGGCAGCCACAAACTTATAGTAGAGCAGCGGATAGAGCCCCAGCAGGACCACCTGCCACCAGCACCTCCACCACCTCCATGGCCCAGGAATGGAGGGACAAAGGGAGAAAGGGAAAAGTAGGTAGGGTTAGGAGGAAGGCAGGAAATGAAGGGAAGAAAGGAAGGAAGGGAAGATGAAGGTGGAAGGAAGGGAGGGAGGGGAAGGGAGGAAGGAAGGAAGGAAGGGAGGGAGGGAGCTTGGAATGAGAGGGAGGATCTGAGGGAAGTGCTGCTTTAGCACTTAGCCACCAGCAGCCCTCCTACTCTTTCACCATTCCCTTGCCCACTCCTGGCCTCTCCTGGTGGTCTCCCATTCTATCACTGAGGATGTTTTGGTTACAAAGCTAGGTCTCTCACATGGAGAGGGAGTGGACCTCCCTCTGACCCATGCACTCTGTCCTCCCATGAGTAATCTGGCCAAGGAGAGTGAGCACAGCAGCAGCAAACTCGAGGAGAAAGCACAGTCAGGTGCCTGTCAGGGAAGCAGGACATGGCTGTGCTGCAGGGTCCCAGTGCCCTGGGAGCTCAAGGACTTGACTGGGTGCTTGCCCTTTGCTGCCCAGGGCTCCGGACAGCCCAAGCCACCATGTAGGGGTCCTACATGTGGCCTGAGAGAGACAGCAAGACTCCTCTGATGGACTATGCTTGCCCTGATCTCATCTTCCTCTGCTGCAGACCTTCGGATCCCCACTTCCAGCCTTGCCTATCCCCACACAGGAGGCAGAGGATGACACTGCTATGTGTGGAAGCATGCAGTAGAACTCTGCTCCCACCTGTTTTTCAGCCCATTTTTTGGCTGTTTTTCAGGCCATTTCCTGGGCATTTTGGGACTATTTTCCAAGCCATTCCCGGCCATTTTTGGGGCCATTTTTCAGCCATTTTGAATGTTCAGTAGTAGTAAATTAGAGTATTTAGAGTATTTATTAACACTTATAGGCCGCCCTTTTCCCTGAGGGGACTCAGGGCGGCTTACATAAAATGAGGGGAAGGGATATACAAACAATAACACATACAATACATAAAGTAAAATAATAAGCAACATTCATTCATCATTCGGGTGGGGGCAGTTATCTTTGTCCCCAGGCCTGACGGGCTAGCCAAGTCTTAAGGGCTGTGCGGAAGGCCTGGACGGTGGTGAGGGTACGAATCTCCACGGGGAGATCGTTCCAAAGGGTCGGAGCTACTACTGAGAAGGCTCTCCTCCTTGTAGTTGCCAGTCGGCACTGACTGGCAGATGGAACTCGGAGGAGGCCCAATCTGTGAGATCTGATAGGTCGCGAGGAGGTAATTGGCAGAAGGCGGTCTCTCAAGTACGCAGACCCACTACCATGAAGGGCTTTATGAGTGACAAGTAGCACCTTGAATTAGAGAGGGAAATTGAGTCAAAGCCCTCAAAAAGATACAATTTCCCTCTTTTTATTTACTACTATTGAACATTCAAATACACAATGGCCCAAAAAACAGCCGAAAATGGCCTCTCTCAATTACCTCTCTTGAAGCTGTACAAGAATCTGAATTTGAAAGGGGAAGAGGAATCCATAGCTTGTGTGGGCACACACTTCTGACCTCTCAATACATTGTGCTTTTTCCTGCTCTGCTGCACAAATCTTTTAAACATTTGCTGGCAAACACAAATTGAGTCCCAAAGCATATTCCACCTTCTGAATTTGGATTGCTACACAACCAAATGAAATAGTATAAAATCACACTACAAAGCACAGCAACACCAGGACTATAGCAAAACTTTGTGGGGGAAAAAATGATGTCAACTCGCAAAGCAGTCATGGTCTGCTTTCAAGTTGCCATTGGCAGGAAGGAGTGGGGAGAATTGATGGAGCAGTTCAGCAGCCATGTTCAGAAGCACATTCCATGCATACCTTTCTCAAAGCAGGATCTCAGATTACTGAAGCCAGCCTGAAAAGCGTGGGCTTTACAGCCCACAAAAGTGCCTTGTTGGACAATGTGATTAATGACACTCTGGGAGGAGGGGGGAAATAGGGTCATAGGTGAGCCATAAATCACATGCAGCAGAGTTGACCTCAAATGGGAACAGTGCTGACAAGATGCTCTTAATAAATAACTGGATTTCTTTTGAAATTTGGCTCGAGGATCATGAGTTAATTAGGGGATTTGTTCAGAACCCTGACAGCAGGTCAACTCTCTCTTTAAATCAATATTACCAGGCTTTCTGAATCCTGGGCTCTCCAATTGCTCCCTGACATCTGGGGTGCTTGGAGAGAAACTCAGGTAACTATGGCAGAGGGCAGATGGAAGAAAGCCTGCTCCAAGTGCACACGCACATGAGCTTGGAGACTTTCATCCACATCTAAGATTACAAACTGCCAATCATGCCTGGATTTAGGGAGAAGGCTCTCTCCTTCCTCTGTGGATAAATGTCCCCAAATCTGGAACATGGTGTGTGTGTGTGTGTGTGTACACATGCACACACGCACACACATGCATGTACAAACAAAAAACTTCACAACTTTAGCAATATTTAAGGTGTGGATTTCAATTGCCAGAAATCCTATGCTGGATCCACATATCTTATGGTTACGAAGGTTGTGAAACACTGCTCTAAATTATCTAAAGATAATTTCAATAATTATAAGTATAATCTTTATTGTCATTGTACTTAAATACAACAAAATTAATTATAAAGAATGATGTCCAAATATCATTATATGGAAACAACAATTAAGGTAGACAATCTTTCTATATAAATGTGAAAACACTTACACAGGAATCCCAAAATCTCCAGAACCATAATGCCTACAAACGTGAGATTTAGCACATATGTTGCTCTTGGCTTCTAGGTACTTGGTAACAAAGGATTTTTCGAAATGACCATCAGATCATTAGTATTTCATATATTATTATTAACACCCTCTGATGCTAAGGAGTTAGATGTTCTACTCCCCCTCCCAACCTGAAAACGTGGACGTGGGCATGGCCAGCGCGTGACTCATCTGACCTGGTGACTGGGAGTTTGGAGAGGAGCCTGAGGGAGAGAAGGTGATAAAATAGGGGGGATTATGTGGGGCAAACCTGAGGGAGAGAAGGTGATAGGATAGGTGGGGCTTCTGTGGGGCAAACCTGAGGGAGAGAAGGGAATAGGATTGGAGAGACTTATTTTTAAAAATAATATATTTTTATTTTCAAAACAAACATACAAATCCTCCTTCTTTACTTACTGTAGAAAGTGTATCAGTTGGTTACAAAAGGCTTTTGTGCATCTCTTCCACAGTCATCAAATATAATTCATATTAACTCTAATGTCTTAACTCAGATATTTATTATATTACCATCATCATACCTCCACTTTTATTTGGCTATGATTATTTAAACGTCCTTCATCATAAAATATACCAAGATTTAATACATAACCACATACTGGCATTTCATTTACTTATTTATAAAATCCTTCATTAACATTAAATTCTCATATCCTATTCTAGCTAAACATCCATAATATTTAATACCAAAATTTTCTAATCCTCCTTTCCAAATCCCTGTTTACCATTTACATCCAATTCCCTTATATTATACCCATACATGTATATAATTTATTATCATTATCCTTTATTTAACTATATCCTATATCATAACATTTTCCCCCTAATAATTAAAACTTAGCTGTGTCTAATTTTGTTCTTTTTATTGTTATTGTTATTAATAACCTTTATATATAGTCCAAAAATATTTCTAGCCTTCCCTTCACGGGTAACATTTAATATTCATATCCAATTATTACTTATCTTAACACTAAACATTGTATACATTACTATCATTATCAATTTTTATTTAACTATACCTATTATCACTAAATTTAACTAAGTTTAGCTAGTTTTAAATTATACTCTTCCATCTATCAACCTGTATCTTTCCAATAGCAAAACAATCTAATATCTTCTGCCATTTGTGGATCCAGTCCTTCAAACATCCTCTTGATCAAATCTGTATGGACTCCTCTTAGCAACTCCTTGCTTGTAATATCTCTCATGTAGTCTTGACGCCCTCTTTCTGTTTCCTTGTTCAGCTTGTATTTAATTATCAACAGTGTTATCAAATATTTTGCAAATAGTATTTCATAGTCCATAGATTCTTTAATGTTTTCTTCTTCTTCTATGTCCTGTCCTTTGAAATAAATTTTCTCTCCATTTAATTCTTCTTTCAATATTCCATTCTTTCTTTTTTCAGAAATAAGCCAATTGCCATGAATATCAACAGGTTTAATCTCTTTATATTCGTCTTCCATTTCAGTTTTTTGAATTTCAATCTCCTTATTTTGTATTTGAAAAACATCCTCAATTTTTTCATCATATTTTATTGTTAAATGCTCCAAATATTCCAATTTTCTCTCAATTTCTTCCTCTTTATTTAATAATTTTTGCAGTTCTAAAAGTATTCCTTGCAAATTCAAAAACTCTGTGGACGCCATATTCATATGCAGTTAATTTTTTCTTAGAAGGTCAGCAAGATTAAAACATACATTCACAAGCTCTCTGTAAGCAAAAACAAACTTCAAAGGGACAGCTGTGGAATCTTATCAGATCTTAAGCCAAACAGCCAGGCAGTAAAACCTTGCAATGTCGAAGTCAAAACAATCAATCTGTAGCTTGCAGAAAGTCACAAAGAAATGTTAGAAGAAGAAAGCTTAATCCATCCATTTGAAAAAGGTTTGCTTATATTCAATCCATGTAAATAGCATGTAAAAAGTAAGTTAAGCACTGTCCAGAACCATTACAAAGATCAAGTTCAAGTTCTTCTATTCTTTGATGTAAGTTGGTTTTGGGGTTTTATAGGCAGTCCTTTTTTAAAAAAACAATAAAAGTTTCTCACCAGCTGGAAATACTTTCTGGATAGGAGAGACTTCTGTTGGGCAAGCCTGAGGGAGAGAAGGGATAGAATAGGGGAGGATTCTGTAGGGAAGCCTGAGGGAGAGAAGGGGATAGGATAGAGGAGATTTCTGAGGGGCAAGGCTAAGAAGGGGATAAGATAGGGGAGGTTTCTGTGGCTCAAGCCTGAGGGATAGAAGGGGGAGGGAGAGGTCGATGGTAACTGCTCATTATTTTTCAAGCTGTAAGTGTCGAGTTATTAAGCCCGATCACATAGTTTTGTAGCAGAGCATGGGTATTCAGGTAGTAACATAATAAAAGAGGGGGCAGAATCCTGATGCTCTCTGAAGCCAGAGATTCCTACACAGTTGGAAACTACATAAACTATGGGGGAAAGTCTGTGCCTTCAAATGATGGGAGGCCTCAAGCAGGAAAGATATACATAGGTGTACTTAAGAGGTTCCCATGAACTGGGGGACACGATACCTTCAAGTCACTCTTGATTCCTGGAAACTGCCTGGACAAGTCCCTGCAGTTCTCTTGACAGGATTTTAAAAATGGGTTGCCATTGCCTCCTTCCTAGGGCTGAGAGAGAGGAACTGGTCCAAGGCCACCCAGTTGACTTTGTACCTAAGGCAAGACTAGAACTTACAGTCTCCTGGTTTCTGGCCTGGGGCCTTAACCAGCAAACTGACCCTCTCTCACGAATTAGGATTACACTAAATTGTCATCATAGCTTACTGATCCCCAAGCATGATACTTCACTGGGTGCCAACCTCACCCTACCTGATTTTATTTAATTTCAAGTTAAATGGAAAGCTGGCAAGTTGTAAAACCAAAGCCTAGTTTGTAGCCGCATCCTTGATCTTGGCCTCATAGCTGATTACCAAAGTAATTGCTAGTGAGTCAATTTAGCTGGTAGCCAAAGTTCATAGTGCTGAATGCTCAATATTCAAGGTTTTCTTGACTCATGGGATTTTATCTCTTTGTATAAAGTGTCAAAGAAAATGCAGTTGAAAGTTTTCTGGGAGGAAAAAATGGTTAGAATTTATATACACTATTAACCCAAGTTAATGTCTTTTAAGAGTGAAATTGGCAGTGGGCCCCTCACAGTAATATAGAGTAGTAAATTTGCAGTACTCTTTGGGATTATATTATAGCATTTAAAGCATGTGTTCTCTTTTTCTTATCCTCATTGCTGGACACCTGAGTACTCAGCTTAAGAAGTCTACTTCATACTAAGCAATTTTAATATGGGTCTTTCTACTTTAATTACCCAATTGCTGTGGTATACAGCTATAGCACTAAGTAAGACACTCTCTTGAATCTGAATATTTGCAATCCAATCTAATACCATGAGATGTACATAGATTAAAAAAATCAAGAACATGTCCTTGGTTCACTTCTGCAGCATAGGCAACCAATATCTTCAGAAACTGCCTTCAAAAATTCCTTTCCTTGCCATGAAAAATTATTTCAATATAAACTACTGTGGCAAAATTATTATATTCAGAGAGATGGAAAGATTCAACACTACCCACTATGGAGGAATGGTTGGTGAAGTTGACAGACTTTGCTGAAATGAATAAATTGACCTTTTTTTTAATTAGACATAAAGTAGTATCTATGTTATCGGTGATTCAGAAAGCCTCTTGTGGACTTCTTGAAAATGTGTTTTATGGTTTTGATGATTAGATACGATAGGTTATAGAAAGAACAGTAATATGATCAGTGGTAGGATTCAAAATATTTTACTACCGGTTCTGTGGATGTGGCATGGTGGGCATGGCAGGGGAAGGATACTGCAAAATCCCCATTCCCTCCCCAATCTGGGGGGGAAGGATACTGCAAAATCCCCATTTCCTCCCCACTCCTAGGGAAGGTTACTACAAAATCTCCATTCCTCTCCACCCACCAACGTGCTTTCCAGCTCCGTTCTCCTGTGCAGGGCAACAAAAGAAAGACCCAGCCGATCACCTGGTACTCAGAAGGTAGCCAATAGAAGGGGGCCAGCCAGAGGTGGTATTTGCCAGTTCTCCGAACTACTCAAAATTTCCACCACCAGTTTGCTAGAACCAGTCAGAACCAGCTGAATACCACCTCTGAATATAACATAACTTTAGAGAGAGAGGTTAAAATATATTTGTAATAATTGCTGTGAACAATATCAGAAGCCATTTCTTTATACATTGGTATTCCCTATGCGAAAGCAGAATTGACAGCTCTACAGTATTAGGGCCTCTAAAATTCACATCTGGTGACCTATATGTCAGAGTTCTCTCTGGAACAGTGTACAAACACTGTTCAACAAATAAATCTCATCAGAAAGAAGGGAGAGTGATAAAACAAGTTGGCAAATGTAGCCCTCTAGATTAAACATATCATTGTCTTAACCTCCCATAATATGTGTTCCTGGAGACTTAAAAATCAGAATAGATGATTGGCTTTCTTCTCCCAGAAAGATTAAAACTATATATTTGAATATATTGAAACACAGTATACCTAATATAAGTAAGCAGTCAATTGGCAGGCATGGATTATGAATCCCTTGGGTACATTGGCTCAGCAGTTAAAGACACTGAGTTTGTCAACTGTAGAGTTGATAGCTTGGGTTTGAGACCCGAGGTCTGCGCAATGGGCTGAACTCCTATTACTTGACCCAGCTCCTGCCCAACTAGCAGTTTGAAAGCATGCAAATGCGAGTAAATTAACAGATACCACATCTGTGCAATTTTGGCATATAGCCATGCTGGCCATATGACCATTGAAATTGTCTTTGGACAACACTGGCTTCTTCAGCCAAGAGACGGATATGAGCATCATGCTCTAGAATCGGACATCACTGAGAGGATAACCGTTACCTTTACCTTTACGACAACAAAATACAACTTCCTTTCTCATTGTTTTTAGATTGCATGCCAATTAGGATTAAACTGTTTTCTTTTCCTTTGTAAAGACTTTGGGGTTTTAGGTTATTTTTAAATCCTCACAAAACAGAAGCTTGCTTCCAAATCATGAAGAATTCTATAAATGGTTAGGAGTGAAGAGTAGGAAGAGATTTGAGTCAACCAGCTTTCTACTCTCCCTCCAGTTCCCTTGACTTTACTAAACTCAATTAATAACTTTAAAAAAAGAAGTCAAATTCAATTAATTTCAAACGCTATCAAGCCATATGGCTTAAATCATAGGTGGTCTCTAAAGACCATTAGAATGGTATGTTTTTAATGTGACAGAAGGGATAAAATTATTAAATACCTGTAATCCTATTCACTATATTTGATTATAATTAAATGTAATGAAATCATATCAGGTTAACTTTTTGTTCTGCTCTTACTATTTACTGCTTAAATTAACATCCAGAAATGTAAATATGTGTAATGTGTGTATGTTCAAAGAAAGAATTGACTTCTCTTTTTATATCTGAATAAGTATTCTTTCTATTAGAATTTCAACCAGAAGGACAATTTAAACATTTGGTCTGATAATGTGTATGTTTATTTTCAACTTCAGCTTATTTGTCCTCTTCTTAAAGTAATATAAACCTTAAGGACCTAATTCTACACAATGAAATGAATAAACACACAAGGCAAATACTCAGTGAAGTATGGATTGTCATGTAAAAATATCGGTAACTTTGCATTATTATTATTTTTGCAAATATTAAAAATGCCTGGAAACATATTGTGCAAATTATCAAGGGAACAATTCAAGGCAGTTTAGAGCTACTTTTGACAGAGAAATATACCAATCTTCTACACCACAATGTTAAGTCTCATATTTACCTCAGATTTACCTTATTCTGACATTTTGAATAACTCCAGGCATTTTATCAGTAAGAATCACAGCTATACCTTTTAAAACCCTACAAGCCAACTCTGAATGCTTGTAGTTCACACAAGATGGATTCACATGACAGTTCCTTTAGTGTTCTGAGAAGATCCTCTGTTCAGACTAATAAAGTGTATTATGACTTAAGATAATGGCCTGGATTCCCACCACACCTGAAATGCAAAGTACCCTACCTGATTCTACCAGATGGGTTGTACAAATACAAGTAATCCTTGACTTAACTGTTCATTTCGTGATCATCTGAAATTACGACACCATTGAAAACAGTGACTTATGACCATTTTTCCCACTTACAACCATTGCAGCATCCTCGTGACAACATGGTTAAATTTCAGATGCTCATAAATATGACTCATATTTATGACAATTGCAATGTCCCAGGGTCCTGTAATCACCTTTTGTGACATGCAAAGTCAATGGGGAAGCCAGATTCCCTTAGCCATGGTGTTACTAACTTAACATCTGCAGTGATGTATTTAACAACTGTGCTGAGGAAGGTCATAAAAGTCACTTAACCAACTTGCTTAGCAACAAAAATGTTGAGCAGCTCAATTGTGGTCATAAGTCAAGGATTACTTGTAAACAGTGCAAGTCTAGCCACTGTTTGGAAATAGATGCTAAAGTAGTAGAAACCAACATATTTAAATAAGACGAGAAGAAACTTCTGACACTGAAATACTTACATTCGAGATACTATAAATGTTATCTACAGTATGTCAAGACTGATACCAAAATTCAAGATATGTTCATATTTTGGCAAAGCCATCTTGTATTTATTACCCCCTTTCATAGTATTACAGAAAAAATTGTTCCTATGTATGTTTCTTTAATCATACAAGAGTTCCAGAAGAGGGCAAATGATTCTGCCACATTAACGTCTCTAACATTTAGACAGATGGATAATTCTGGATCTTTATAAACATAAAAGCATTTTCTATGATTTTTCATGTAAATCTTTCAACTTCCATAGTGTGAAAAAAATCAGCTTGTTTACAATTGTTTAATGGAATGCAAATGAGCTTTGAGAAGCTTAAGCTTTATTGCAACCAGATGTTCCAGCTCTCTGAAGACAGCACTGTATTGTCTCTAATATAATTAAGGTTCTGATCTTCTCATCTACATGAGAATATGAGTTATGTCTCTGACCATTTCAACCCTGGGAGAAACTATAGGAAGTCTCCCTTAGATATCAATTGCTTTTGAATCTAGCAGTGTCTACAAAGTACAACCTATTAAGATCCAAAGAGATATTAAGGGAGAATATTAATGGTGGAAATAATAATGAACTGTAAAAAAAATATTGCTAGTGGCGATATATGCTCCAAATGAAAGCCAAGCAGAATTTTATGGGAAATTACATAGAAACATAATAGAATACTAATATGAAAATATATGTATACTAGAAGATTTCAATGCGATTGTAAACAATAAGTTAGACTACAAAAATGAATAAGAAGGCAAGAAAAATTCTCCCAAAAGCATTTTTTACAATGGCAGATGAATTAAGCATGCAGGATGTCTGGAGAGGAAGATACCCAAAAGTAAAGCAGTATACATTTTATTCAAATAGACATATGTCATGGTCAAGAATAGATATGATGTGGATGTCAACAGAATTAATAGCCAAAACACACAAGATTGATATAGAAATGAGTACATGGGCAATCCAACAATAATGACATGGAAGGGGCAGAGAAAAAGAATGAGATGGAATTTAAACCAAAAATTATTAAATGAAAGGAACTTTCGGGAGTATATGGAAAAAGAATTGACTGAGAGTATGGTTTTAACTTGGGAAGAACAGAATTGGATGAGATACTTATGAGAACATGCAAAAATGATTAAGAAATTATATAGCTATCTATTACAAATTAGATTAGAGGAAGAAGATGTAAAAGAAACTATGATAGCATGGGCAAAAAAAATTGGCTACATGATTGAGTTGGGAAAATGGCAAGAACTATGGGAAAAGAACTATAAATTAACAATGGCAACAGCATATAAAGAAAATTTGTATAAAATGTTTTATAGATGGCATATGCCACCTGAAAGATAGCAAAAATGTTTAAAGATAAATCAGCTAAATGTTGGAAATGTCATCAATTACTGGGATCATATTATCATATGTGGTGGACATGCAAAGAAGCAAGGAATTATTGGATTAAAATACAGACATGGTTAGAGAAAATGTTATTCCAACGTATAGAGTTACAGCCAGGGGACATTTTTATTGGGCATTTTAGCAGAGAAATATGGTAAAGAAGATAAATATCTGATCATTCATGTAATAACAGTGCCTAGAGTAGGAGAGAGGGTAGGAAAGGGTAGAAGAGGGGAGGAGTGAGGGAGAGGAAGGGGAAGGGGAGAAGGGAAAGGAGAGGAGGAAAGAAGAAGAAGATTGTAAAGGGATCATATGGGTCTGTGATCCCTTTACAAGCAAAATCAATGAATCACTTAACAACCATGTTACTGCAATGATTCACTTATCAATTGTGGTAAGAAAGGGGGCACAAAATGTGGCAAAGTTCACTTAACAATAGAAATTTTGGACCCAATTGTGGTCATAAGTCAAGCACTACCTGTATAACATGTTACATGTTATCACTAACATGATAAAACGCATATAGGTAAGCTATATGTGATATAGAACCAGCATATTTCAACTTCCCATTCATCTTCAATATGCATCTTAATAGAACCATCTTTAATGGATCATTAATGGATTTAATGACAGCATATCAGAATGAATTCATCCACCTATCTCAACAAATAGAACCCCATCAGTAACTCCTAATTTTCAGTCAGCATGGTGCCCCCATCATGGAGAGCTGTAAATACAGGTTTCTTTTTGTGATCATCATCCTAACTGTTCAATAGACTTTGCAAGCAGACAGATCAATCACTGTGTCTGGGAAAAATGTTCCTGTGCATGCCCACAGTTTCTATTTTAATTAGGCTTCATGTATATGCAACCCAAAAACCTACAAAAAGTGTACAGATTTAATCTATGTACATAACAGAAAGCTACTATTTCTTTTCTGCCACTAGAGGTGCAGTCAATCTCCCTCCCTCCCTCCTTGTCTCTCTCTCTCTCTTTCTCCCTCCTTCCCTCCCCCCCCTCTCCCACCACAACTCTCTCCACAGCTGTGATGGCACAATGGTTACAATGCAGCACTACAGGCTACTTCTGCTGACTGCTGGCTGCAGTTTAGCAATTTGGCAGTTCGAATCTCACCAAGCTCAAGGTTGACTTAGCCTTCCATCCTTCTGAGGTGAGTAAAATGAGGACCCGGATTGTTGGGGGCAATAGGCTGACTCTGTAAACTGCTTAGAAAGGGCTGCAAAAGCACTGTGAAGCGGTATATAAGTCTAAGTGCTATTGCTATTGCCATTTACAACCTTCCCAGTAGGCTCCAACAAGTAAAGTCAAAGGGGAAATCTGGATTTTCTTAAGGACGTATGATTTGTTTAACTACTGCAGCAAAAAAAGGTTCTAAAATCAGGTTTGACTCACTTAATGACTGCACTGCTTAGTGGTGGAAGTCTTGGGCACAATGGTTGAGGACTATCTGTATTTGCAATTGGTCTTAAGGGGATTATAGTTGGCAAACTGCTAGCAAAGAAAATAGAAACAACATTCCAAATTCTGGCTTTGTGCATTTGTTTTAAATACATAATTTAACTTCTAGAACTCAAAACAAGGCAAGCAAGGCAAAGTCCGCCCCTCAATTGCAAAGGAGAAATTAAATTTTGCCTGATGGAGGCTACAGTCTTTTGAAAGCAGCTATACACCTGACCAATACAGAAAATGGACCTAGGATACTTAGTTCTACATTTCAATGGAAGTGCCTTCATTTTAAAAAAAAACCTTAGATTTTTGTTTTTATTTTGCTGCACTCTTTTCTTTTGCTGAAGCCACTATTGCCCTTTCAAAGTATGAAACCTCTTGAGCACTGTCATACTGTATTTCTAAAGAATAAAAGACAACTGAAAGAGCAGCCCTGAATTTCAAAACGCAGCACGTACAGAGGCACTGAGTGAATGTCTCTTTATCAACATTGCTCACTTAGAAAAATCAACTATTCCTCCAGAAGCCCAGCAAAACATGTCATTTGTTCAGGAATCTACCTTTTATCTCCCTGCGGTCTTCATGAGCATCATTTCTCCCCTGCATCTGCATCTGGATCGGATGTTTCCAGCAGTTCCCCAAGTATAACTACTGCTGACCCACTACACTCTGGATGCTGTGGATGACAATTGGGGGCAGGTTATAATTCAATGCAGGTCTGGGTGAAGAAAATCCTAGTGTTTCTCAAACTTAGCAACTTTTAAGACATGCGAACTTCAATTCCCATTCATTTCATAGTCAAATGTTCCTTCCTGTCTTTTCACTGGAATCTGGCTTTCTGTAACTTGAGAAAATTATTCAGTTTCCTGAGCCTGAGAATAGGTTGTAGGCACCTGCGTGACACCTTTTAAGATAACTGATCAGTGCTATCATACCCCCAACTGGTTTTCTCAATGCAGGTCTAAATACACCAAGTTTCCCTGTGTAGTAGTCAACTTCCAGTGTAGGTGGGAGGGTCTTGGAGGTCCTTTGGTTGGACAGTTTACTGTCAGTCTATTTGGCAGTCCCTTGATTGGGGTATTGTTTATTTCTTGTTTGTTGGTCTTGAAGTTAGTTTATGCTATGGCGGCACAGTCCTGCAGGCTACCTCTGTCGACTGCTGACTGTCTACAATTTAGCAGTTCTAATCTGAAGGTTGACTCAGCCTTCCATCCTTCCGAGGTCGGTAAAATGAGGGCCGAGATTGTAGGGGGCAATATGCTGAGTCTGTACACCACTTAGAGAAGGCAGTAAAAGCACAGTGAAGGGATATATAAGTTTAGGTGCTGTTGCTATTGCTATGCTCATCTGGTTTGCTGGTGGGGAGGTGTTTTATGAGATCCAGTTTGGTGTAGTAGTTAAGACAAGAAGCTAGAAACCATGTGTTCTGTCTTAGGCACAAAGCCATCTGGATGACCTCAGGACAATCACACTATATATCCTTAGAAAGGATCCAATAACAAACCACTTCTGAAAATCCTTACCAAGAAAACTATAAGAACTGTAAGAAAAACACTGACTTGAAGGCATACGCACACACAAAGACATTGTATTCTCATTTAGATATGCCTTTCTCATCTAATAATTCCCAATATATATATATATATATATATATATATATATATATATATATATATGTATTTATGTATGTATGTATGTATGTATGTATGTATGTATGTATGTATGTTATATTTATGCTGATAAATAAATAATATAACAAATGTAACAAAAAAGGCAACAGTAAAAAATATTGGGTTTCTGTCTGGATGGTCTCTTGTGACGAGCCTAATGACAGAGAGTGGAAGTGTGACCTTCCTCCCATACTTGGGCATACCAGGGGTTGTGACTTTAAGTGTGTGTGTGTGTGTGTGTATGTATGTATGTATATATATATATATATATATATATATATATATATATATATATATATATATATATATATATATATATATATATATATATATATATAATGTATTATATATTATGTATGAAGCAGGGGTGGGTTTCTCGCCCCGTTCCAACCGGTTCGGTTGGAACGAGGCCGGCGGCGTCCTCGCGCACGCACGTGGCACGTGTGTGCACGCGCGCGGCGCGCACATGCGTACTAGCATCTGCGCGATGCTCCAGCTGCTCCTGGAGGATCGCGCAGGCGCTGTATGCGTTCTGCGCATGCGTGGAAGCGCAGAATTCGTAAAAACCGGGTAAGGAGCGGGCGCGGGTGTGCGGGCGTGTGCGGGCGCGGGGGGGGCTTCGCCGTTCCCGGAAGTTACTTACTTCCGGGTTCGGCGACCAACCGGATCGCAGGGACCGGTGCGAACCGGTCGAAACCCACCCCTGGTATGAAGCTTTCTGACACAATGTTATGGCAGATTGTAGCATTGTGATAACAGTCTTGGGTCAGCAGTACCTTACTACTGAAATAGTGAGAGGACATAATAATATCTTTTAAAAACTGTAATTGGCCCAGAAGATCAAGATTACAACAGTTCAGTGGGCGTGGCTTGGTGGGCATGGTATGGCTTGGTGGGCGTGGCTTGGTGGGTATGGCAGGGGAAGGATTCTGTAAAATCTCCATTCCCTTCCCACTCCAGGGGAAGGTTATTGCAAAATCGCCATTTCCTCCCAATCAGCTGGGAGTCCGGAGGCAGAGAATAGATGAGGGTGGGGCCAGCCAGAGGTGGTATTTACCAGTTCTCTGAACTACTCAAAATTTCTGCTACCGGTTCTCCAGAATTGTTCAGAACCTGCTGAACACCACCTCTGGATTGCAAGCAATTTTTTCTCTCACTCCTCCAGGTAGGAAAACCACAGGGAATTTGAAGATGACTTTGGAGACAAATTTAAAAGCATAAGAAGCAGAACTATGTAAATCTTCAAAGACTGCTTGTCGGGAACCAAGGGATTCAACCAATGTTGTTTTGAAAAGCAACACCCTCACCCCCACTTTCAAAGCAAACTGAAGTTACTAAATTGTGTTGCCTTATTTAGCTCTGCAAACTTCAGCTTATATCCTCCAGCATTTCTAAAAGCCAGATAAGGTTTCAGTATATGCATAGATACTGCAAAAAAAAAAAAACCTTTCAGCTTTTAATTTTTTAAAAGTGCAAAGAGAAGAAAAAAGTGGTGACTGACTTTTCAGTGTACTAAAATACACACATTGATTAGAGAACAAATGAAAGTATACGATATCATCAAGAGAGTAAAAGAATTGAAATGGAAATAGGCTGGTCACATAGCAAGAAGTAATTGCAGGTGGACCAAGGTAGTCATAGATTGAATACCACTGGTAAATAATGTCCACAAAAAAGACCTAAATAAGATGATGACACCAGCCATTATTGCGGGCTCAATTGGCAAAACAAAGCGTAAGACAGAGGTGGAATTCAGCAGGTTCAGACTGGTTCAGGCAAACCGGTTGTTAAAATTCTACCCAGTTCGGCAAACTGGGTAATCCCACCACTGGCTGGCCCCACCCCAGCCTGTTTTTTGGGCCATTTGGGGGGGCATTTTTCGGCCCAGTTTTCAGCCTGTTTTTTGGACCATTTTCTGCTGTTTTTCAGCCTTTTTCGGCCCATTTTTCAGGCCATTTTGGACGTTCAGTAGTAGTAAATCAGGGGTCCTCAAACGTTTTGAAAGGGGGCCGATTCATGGTCCCTCACACTGTTGGGGGGCAGACCAGCTGAGTGGGCATGGCTAGGTGGTCATGTGATCATACACACACACACACACACACACACACACACACACACACAAAACGTCAACCTTTTGGTTCAATTTCACAACATTTCCATAGTAACAAAATAATTCTAATCACCAAAATCTAAAATCAAAGTTTTATTTTTTTTTCAGTTTTGAGCTAAAAGTCCAGAAGTGGTTTCCAAATAGAAACAAAACTACATAAATTCTTCTCTTTCATAATATAGATTCTCCATCTCTGTTAACTCCATTACCTCTATCATCCACTCCTCCATTGTGGGAATTAATGGGTCTTTCCATCTTTGTACAAAAAAGAAGTCCCTTCAAACCTTTCATGCTTGTGACTAGAAAAGAGCGCAAGGAGATTCTTTAACCTTCTCCAGCAGCAGCTGCCAAAGCATCCCCGGGCATTTGCAAAAGGTCAGAAGAGACTTATGCACAAGAGCAAAACCTGTTAACCTCTTCTAATACCCCTTTGTACTTCTCTGTATAAATGACAGAGGTAAAAAAATATATAGAAGATCAGTGCAGCATGACACCTTTCACAGAAGCAAAGCACATCCCTTTGTTGTTTTGACAATCATATCCCCTCCATGCAGCAAAGCTTTGCATCCAGGTGAATGTGGGTCACCTTGCCTAGAGCTAGTAAGGACCACTCTTACTTGAGGTCAGGAAACAAACATGTTTTCTCCTATTCTTACCACAAGCAAACCCCAGAAGCAAAAAAAAAAAAAAAAAAAAAAGTGACACTCCAAGAATTAAACCATGGCTAGGTGAGAACTTAAAAGGTAGTTGATTAACTCACAGCCCACAGAGAGATTAGAAGGAAGCCGGAATATTTAAACAATGCTTAGTCTTATATAGTCTAACAGTCTTACAGGAATAGGCAAATCAAGTAGCAAAGTTAACTTTGGGAAAAATCTATTAGTAGTAATGGAATGATAATTCCCTTAGATTTATTGATGGTGACAGATTTTATTCATCCTAGTCATTTTTTATTTGGTAGCTCAGTTGACACAGGACAAGGCTTAAGAGTTCTCTGTTTCAGTATGCGAACATCCTATCCTCAACCTATTGGCTGAGTTTGGCAATATTAGATACTGCCCCCAAATGGAAACAGGGATTTATGCATTTCTTTTTAACATAAACTGCATGGTTGATGTTGATTCTTCCTTTGCAAGGTTGAATTTATTCTTTCCATCAATTTTTCTTTTTCATCCTGCCTGCCCACAGAGGTTCCTATCTGCGTGCATGAGCCTTAAAAGCTCCAGGACAAATGCAGACTCAAAGAGGAAACAACTTTCCTATTTACACTTCCCCTAAGCAAAAACAACAGCTAATGGAAGAAATGTTTTGGAACACAGCCACAGCAATTGGCTTCAAAAGTCACCTTAAACTGGTGATTAAAAAAAAAAGGAGGAGATGACATAAACAATGAATGAGAGTTCAGAAATGGAGCATCAAATGCTTAAACATGTAGTCACAACCACAGTTGGGACCAGAATATCCGTGGCAGTTAAGAAAATCATGCTCAGTAGGTTTTTCCCCTAAAGTTGTTAAGTTAATCACTGCAGTTTTGAAATGATAAGCAAATTCCTGCATTGACTCTGCTTATCAGAAGCCCATTGGGAAGGTCACATGTGCAACTGTTGTAAATATACACTGGTTGCCAAGCACCCAAATTTTGATCATGTGACTACCATATATTGGAGGACTACCCGGAAGTCAGTTTTTTTTCAGTGCTGTTCTAACTTTGAATGGTTTCTAAATGGATGGTTGGTAAGTCAAAGCCTACTTTTTAATAAAGGATTTGATTTAATTAAATAATTTGTTAATTTTACCATTATTTACAAGGTGCTGCTTGTCTAATTTATGGAAATTAAGACTTTGAAATGGAAAAGTAATGCCCTGAAGGTTTACAGTTGTCTCTTTATCTCTTTATCTGGAAATCCTGTAGTCCACTTTTTGTCTCTTTATCCTGGAAATCCTGTAGTCCACTTTTCCTATATGTTCTATTTTCCCTGCCTACAGAATTCCCACATCCTGTTACTAGCCAAAACATACCAATAGAAAGTGATTGATTGATTGATTGATTGATTACATTTATATGCCGCCCTTTTCCCCGAAGGGGACTCAGGGCAGCTCACAGTTCAATCAGGGAAGGGGATACAGACAGGGGGATAAAAAAAGACAAGACATAACAATACAAAATTTAAAAACACACAACAACCATACCATTCGAGAAGGGGGGCAAAAACTCTTTAGCCCCAGGCCTGTCGGAACAGCCAGGTTTTAAGGGCTTTGCGGAAGGCCTGGAGGGTGAGCTAAGAAGATGACTATTCAAGATTCACTTCCTTTTAATATTTTGGTGATCCATCTAACGGCATCTGGGCCTTATGACATGCATAAAAATACTGTGTCAAAACCGCAAGACATAACCATGAGGCAATTACCATAGTTTTAGGACTATAAGATGCACATTTCTCTTCCCCCCCCCCCCCAAAAAAAGAGGGTGAAAATCTGGTTGTGTCTTATATTCCAAATGTAGCCAGCTGGATTGTCTGGAAAGGGGGCAGGTGAAGTGGGCGCTGAGCAGGAGGTGTAAGGCAAGATGACTCACCACTCGACCTCCCACTTCTCCAGACAACCCAGGCGGAGGGCGGTTGGCTTCTGCTCCTTGTCCGGGAGACAGATCTGGTCAGGAGAAATGCATGCCCTGTTTTTGCAACCGGGGAGGAAAAAGAGCGTTTCAGGCATCAGGTGGTTCCAGGCTGAGCCGCGATCCCCGCAGCTTGGAACTGCCCATCGCCTAAAACGCTCTTTTTCCTCCCTGGTTGCAAAAACGGGGCATGCATTCCTCCTGGCCAGATCTGTTTCCCGTTCCCAGCAAGCCCCTGCACCTTTGCTGCCTCGGTCGTAGGCTGATTCTGCATGCCCCTTTTTGGAATAGGGAGGAGAAAGAGCACAGCCTCCTCCTCCTCCTTCTCCACATTCTCTTTCCTCCTGGCCAGATCTGTATCCCAGGCCAGAAACAGAAGCCGACCACCCCCCGCTTGGGTTGTCTGGAGAAGAGGGAGACCAAGCAGCGGCTTGCATTATATCTCTCACAAAGTGCCTGCTTCACTTGCTCCTTCTCAGGCGGTTCCAGGCAGCCGAGATCACCACCCAAAACTGCTGTTACCATGACCACTGCCGTCTGGAACCACCCAAGAAGGGGCAGGTGAAGCTGGCACTGCAGAGATCGGGGTGGCTAGAAAGGAGAGACATTTCGCTTTTGGGGCTCCCGCTTGGCTCGGCTCCCAGGAGGGCTTAGGCAGTGGTGGCAGCAGCTCCTCAGATTGCTGGGGAGTGAAGTCATCGTGGCCATTGCGTGACCCGACAAAAGCGTGAACGTCATAAGCGTGCCGACAACTCCGCGGCGCTAAAACCGCGATGTCAAAAGTGCGCTGACAACAGCGTGCCGACAACAGCGCGCCGACAGAAGCGCGATTTAATTTAAGGTAAGGTTTACGGTTAGGTTTAGGGTTAGGTTAGGGTTAGGGTTAGGGTTAGGGTTAGGTTTAGGGTTAGGGTTAGGGTTAGGGTTAGGTTTAGGGTTAGGGTTAGGGTTAGGGTTAGGATTAGGTTTAGGGTTAGGTTTAGGGTTAGGTTTAGGGTTCCGTTACAGCGTGCTTCTGTCGGCGCGCTTTTGCCGGCACGCTTTAGGGCTAATTAGTCGCTCATTCGTCACGCAGTTTTGTCACCGCGCTTTAGTCACCGCGGTTTAGTCAGGCGCGCTTTTGTTGTGCGCGCATTTGTGGTGGAACCGGCCATTGTCTCCCCTAAGCTGCCCATAGAGTCTCCGAGGCACCAAAACCTCTGAGTAACTGGGAAAGAAACCCGCACTTGGAACCTGCCAAAAACCGCCATGAGAAAAGCGTGGCTTTCTTCCCCAGTTACTCAGAGGCTTTGGTTTAAGGTGGTGCTACTCTACACCACCCTCCTCCTCCTTCTGCAAATGAGAGGTGCTTCAGAGATACTAGACATCTCAGGACGCTAAATTGGGAAATTAAAAACCTGGAATGGGGGTACAACACGCTTGATTCAAAGGCATTGGCTCCTGAGAAATGCCTTCATGGGGAGATCCGGCCAAAACTGTCATGCAGCAAAGAGATACGGTAGCTGGGTGCAATGTCAGCAATAGCAATAAGCATAGCATGACAGATACAGGGGGAATGGGGAGGGGGAGGAGGAAGGGAAGAGGAACGATCTCCTCTCCACAAAGGCTTTTCTCAGGATGCTCTCCGGAAAAAGCTATTGGCATCGTCGGGATGTTGGCTAGTGGAAGAAGTGTGAGATGGAAAGGAAACTTTGGAATGCAGGAGTCCCGAGTCAGGAGCCTCCCTGGAGCCTGGCACCTGCTTTTGCCCTGATACTAAGGAAGCAGGGTTGCCAAGAAAAAGCCCAGTTGTTCAAGGAGGCGGCCTTGCTGTGTCGTTTTCTTGGGCTTCCCTTTTGCTGCCGCCATGAGGAACCATTAATCCAAATGGAAGGGATCCCCACCTCTCTTTGCTCAATGGGCCATTCCCAGTTGAGCACAGCGGCGACTGTTCAGCAGCCATCAAGTGTCTTTCTCTCCTCACTGAAGAGAAGAAGCAAGCCGACTGCCACTCCTTGGACCAAGAAACTCCGTGTTATTGCTGGTCTGAGGTAAGGGGAAAAAATAAAGCTCAGAGAGATAACGTATTTTTCGGAGTATAAGACGCACCGGAGTATAAAACGCACTGAGATTTTGAAGAGGCAAATTTTAAAAAAAGTTTTTGCACTCTGCAGACCTCCCAAAAATGGGCCCATTTTTTTGCAAAAATGGGCCCATTTTTTTTCCAAAAAAAGGACATGAATAGTCTTTAGGAGGCTTGTAGAGTAGTCCTGGGGGTGGGGGCAAAAAAGAGCAAAAATGGCCTGTTTTTTGCAAAAATGGGTCCATTTTTGTCAAAAAAAGGGGGCATGCATAACCTTTAGGAGGCTTATAGAGTACTCCTGGGGGCTGGGGGAGGCAAAAATGAACAAAAATGGCCTGTTTTTCACTCATTTCTGCCCTCTCCAGCCCCCGGGAATACTCTGAAAGCCTCCTAAAGGCTATGCATGGCCATTTTGGTGAAGGGGGCAGGGTTTCAGGAGGCAAAACAAAATGCTGTATTCAGTATATAAGATGGACCCAGATTTTCAGCCTCTTTTTTGAGGGAAAAAGGTGTGTCTTATACTCTGAAAAATATGGTATGTTTAGTCCTGCCCTGCCATGGGAGGGGTAGAGAAAAGCAGATTAGAGATCAATAAAAGCCTTACTCTTTAGGAAGATCAAGCCCCCACGCATCGCGTTTTTGTCTTCCCCGGCCCCCAGAAGCACTTTGCAGGCCTCCCTTCGCTAGGGAGGGCAAAAACCTTTTTTAAAAAATTTACCTCTTCAAAATCTTGGTGCGTCTTATACTCCAGTGCATCTTATACTCCACAAAATATGGTAACTAATTGATCAGTGAGAGATATGCCCGTATCCAAAAAGTATCTTGGAACCTTTCAGACATATATAGGTAGTCCTCGACTTAAAACCACATTTGAGCCTCAAATATCTGTTGCTAAGTGAGACATTTGTTAAGTGAGCTTTGCCCCATTTTATAACCTTTCTTGCCCCCATTTTTAAATGAATCATTGCAGTTGTTAAGCTAATAACACGGCAATTAAGTCAATCTGGCTTCCCCATCGACTTTGCTTGTCCGAATGTTTTAAAAGGTGATCACACAATCTCAGGATATTGCAACAGCTACAAATATGGGTCAGTTGAAAAGGTGTCAAAATCTTGATCAAGTGACATGGGGATGCCGCTGCAATGTGTGAAAAACAGTCATAAGTGACTTTTTTTCAATGCCGTTGTAACTTTGAATAGTCACTAAATGAACTGTTGTAAATTGAGAACTATTTGTAGTAAATTCTGTCTTCATGAGTTTGTCCTTGCCCTTGGTGATCAGTACCTCAGCTAATGGTAACAAATTCCAAAAGTTAATTAGCTGTTATATGAGAAAGTATTTCCCTTAAATTTTTACACTTTTCAGAATAGTCTCAGGTATCTTTTTTTTTCTTTTAGTCAAACTAGGTTCCTGTATATATCAATTAAATTATACGGGCAACTGTGAGGGAAGTGATTGTCACTGGATTTTGCCACGGCTTCTTTCCACTCTGTTTTCAGACTCCCCAATAGAATTGCTGGATTTCCTTGAGTGTCTTTCCCAAGTAATAATCGGACTGAATTTGCTTAACTTCTGAGCTCAGGCAAGCTCAGTCAGGTGTTATTACCTGCTGAGACAATATAATTAAAGGCAACACAAAACATCCATATCCTATTCACTTTCTCCAGGAAACATGCTGTATAAATATCATAATGCATCATTGTTCACTGGGCCACCTCTTCCCCACCTACTGTTTTGCTTATGTTTCCATAAGGGTTCCTAAAAGACTTCCCACTGTTTTCCAAGAGAGTGCTGAATTGGAAATAGGCATTTCTAAATAACCTTAAATATGATTGCAAAAATACATGATATCAGGGTGCAAGGATGTGGCGCTCAGACATGGTCCTATCTGATCAGCCTTAGCAGACACAGCTGTCAACCACCACCCACCATCACCCCAGGAACTGGAAGAAACCACCTAGTAAGTACCTTGCAACAGTTTTGCCAATGTTACCACTATCTGCAAGCATTCTTCTGTGATTCATCTACCAGAGCTGTTTAATTCAAATGAACAAGGAGCGCCTTGATTGCTTAACCTCTGTAGAAACTGAACACTTTATTGAGAAGGGGGAAGAACCTGAAATCCCAAGAGAAAGTCAGTCTTGATCACAGCTCCCAAAACAATAGTTTTGACTAACCACCAAGTGCAGACAACATGTTGATATGGAAATGAATGCAGCTGTAAACTTCAACATCCAGGGCCATATAAAATTGGTCTTTATCAGGGGCACATTCATTTTTGCATTCAATCATAAGCCTGTTTTATTCCACTTCCCGTTTCCACATTGTTCTATAGCTTGTGTCTTTTACTACTCAGGTTATACTACTCCCTTTAAATTACACAGAGCTTCATCACAAGAAGCCAAGTGCCACCTACAATTTCTAAGGCTCAGCAGACATTTTGCTCCAAGTATTTTATGGATAACAAAAAATGCTGCAGGATAAAATAAAGTGATGAGCACTACAGAGCCAGGGGGATTTGAGTTTTGTTGCAAAAGTTCATTTAAAAGATTTTAGTCTCATGATGATAATATCCTGAAAGACACTGATTATACTACAAAAAAGATCCAATTACAGAATTAAAAGCAAAATGGTATAAAACAAACACTATTCTTTATTCTTGTGATTTTTAAAAAATTACACTCACATTTTGATCCCAAAGATTGTTCTTTAAAAAAAAAAAAAAGTTCAAATGCTTTGAAATATTGCTTTTGTCTGTCACAATCCTGTTTACTTCTCTGGTTGAGAGACTGCCTGCTGCCAATTACCTCCCAAAGACCCATTAGATCACACAGATTAGGCCTCCTCCGGGTTCCGTCTACTAGCCAATGTCATCTGGCTACTACCCGGGGAGGGCCTTTTCTGTGGCGGCTCCGGCCCTTTGGAACGAGCTCCCCAGAGATTCGGACCCTCACCTCTCTCCAGGCCTTCCGAAAAGCCGTTAAAACCTGGCTGTGTCGGCAGGCCTGGGGTCGATGAGTTCCCTTCCCCTCTCGAATCATGTGGCTGTTGGTTGTTTTTAAATGCCCTGTACTTTTTGTTGTAGTTTTTGTGTTTCCCTTCCCCTCCTTGGGTTTGTGCGCCGCCCTGAATCCCGCTGGGAATAGGGCGGCATATAAATAAAATGAACCTTGAACCTTGAACCTTGGTTATTTCCTATGACAAGATAGATTGTATTCTTAAAGCTAACAAAAGATTGAAACATTACTACATTAGCTTCCACTGGGTTTTTTTTTTTTCAAAACGAAAAAAAAGTGTAACATCTACAAATGTTACACACTGTGCTCATTCATTTTTGACAGACTCCTTAATACCAGTACTTCCACTGTAACATCAGGGCAGCAAATTTCAAGCTATATTTCATAAAATGCTAAGATGCTTTTGCAACTAATATAGGACACTTTCTCAATTATTGTCAGTGATGGCTTACAAGCTTTCTTAGGAAGAATGTCACCCTTACTATCCATCATGCTTTATCCTACTGTTGTGAAAGGGGTTTGGCTTTGCCTATGGCCTTCAGTGACTGAAGGAATATAGTGTCATTGCTGTTTCACAGTCCTGAAGGAAGCTTAGCGTCTTCTAATAGCAATAGCACTTAGATTTATACAGGTAGTCCTCGAGTTACGACCACAATTGAGCCCAAAATTGATGTTGCTAAGTGAAACTTGTCAAATGAGTTTGCTTCATTTTATGACTTTTCTTGCCACAGTTGTTAAGTGAATCATTGCTTTGTTAACTTAGTAACATGGTTGTTAAGTGAATCTGGATTACTATGAGAAACATAAAGTAAGGGTTTGCCCTGCTGTGTTATTAATGTTGTACCTTACTTCAGTCCCCTAAATATGCTTTAGCTGCCTTGAGATGAAACTTATTAACCTGAATATTATATAATAAACACATTAGAAATAATGATAATGTATTTGAAGCTTTGAGGAGCCGCGGATTTGACACTCAGAGTACCATTGATTGAATTATGAGGGATCACTGATGCCCGTTTGATGAGATTCTGACTTGAGTATGTGAAAATGGTGTTGTGCAAGTTGAAATTGTCCTTTGCAAGCAGGACAATGGCTTAGTTGGCAAGATGGGGTGGGCTTTTCATACGGCGTTTTTTTTTTCCTTGAAGACATTTTGCTTTTCTTTCAAGAAGCTTCTTCAGTTCTCTGAAAAACCAAACTGAACAGAACTGAAAAAGCTTCATGGATGAAAAGTGAAATGTCTTAAGGGAAAAAAACAAAGAAAGACCAGTTGCCTTTTTCAAAGCAGCTTTGGGACAGTTGAAGGACACCAAAGGAGGGAGTAAAAATTCCTATCCTTACTGATAAGGCAATGATTAATTGTTAGTCATCCTTGATCAGGCCAAAGGATGCAGCCAGCCACTTCAGCTCTGAGTTTCCTTTTTGGCCTCGGCATGAGGGACTCCAAAACGTAAACATGTATGATGATATCATCCTGCAAATGCTGTGACTTATATACTTGCATTTTGACATCATAATGCAAGTATATAATAGCAGTACTAGAGTGATACGGCTAGAATAGAGCCAAAAATTTACGTTGTTAAATGAGACACTTGTTAAGGGAATTTTGCCCCATTTGACAAATCTTAAGTGAATTACTGCAATTATTAAGTTAGTAACAAGGTTGTTATGTAAATCTGACTAACCCATTGACTTTGCTTGTCAGGTCAGAAAAGGTGATGACATTGTAACTGTTGTAAACATGAGTCAGTTGCCAAGCACCTAAATTTTGATCACATGACTATGGGGATACTACAAGACTCACAAGTGTGAAAAATAGTCATAAGTCCCTTTTTTCAGTGCCCTTGTAATTTCAAATGGTCACTAAATAAATAGTTGTAAATTGAGGACTAACTGTATATCACTGTTGCAAATCAACACTTTGGCATCCATCACTGCCTGCTGATATTTACATCCTTAATTATTCAGCATTACAGAAATGCATTTTAAGGGCCTTTTCTGAGTCCATTATGCAGCTGTGTGCAATAGCATTTCTTCAGTCCTGTCTCTTTTCCACATACCGTGATAAACATTTTAGGTTTCTAAGAAATAATCCAAGCATTCAGACCATTTAAAGTGTACTTAAACATTTGAGATCTTTATTTGCTACTCTCTGTGCATGCATGTATGGATATGTGCATACTTCAAAGTCAGTCTTGATTCACAGAAACTTCCTTGATAAGTCTATGAAGTTTTCTTGGCAATATTTTTAGAAGAGGTTTCCACTGCCTTCTTCCTAGAAATGAGAATGAATGACTGGCTCAAGGTCACAGCTTCAGACCTAAAGCAGAATTAGAATTCAAAGTCTACCGGATTCTAACCCATGCCTTTAACCACTAGCTAAACTGAATCTCTTATTTGGCAGATTGACAAACAATATTGAATTTAATCATAAGACAGCTACATTCAACAGATGGCTACAAGTATCCTTTAGTATTTATAACATTTTATAGCTGAGAATATCTGCAATCTGCCAGAATAAAATCAGGAAGGGTCAACAAACATAAAGCTATAAAATACATGTCATTTAAATGGAATTATAATCACCAAAATCGTACTACTCATTCAAACATGGATTAAATTCAATAACTGGGCACAGAGAAGGGAAATGCAACAGTTGCCTTTAAATAGAACGTATGTATTGATTTCAGTTTTTATGGCTATCCATCTTACTGTTGCAATTTGGATGTCTAGCAAGAAATGAAATTCAATACAAACATGAATGCATGTATACTTAAAAATAAAAACCTTGTTCCCAACTGATTCTAGTTTATCCTTGTTTAACGACGACAACTGGGATGAGCAATTTGGGTCAATAAGTGGAGTGGTCCCTAAATGAAACTGAGCTTGTGTTTACAATCATATTTCAGCTTTCTTTTTTTAATGTAGATTGTAAAGCACATCAATACGAGTACTAGTCATTTAGGTTACTTTTTCATCACTGCCTTAGCTGTGACAGTCACTAAAGGGGGCTGTCACTAAAGGAGAACTACTTGTAATAGAAAATGGCTCCAGACACATCATTCATCCAATTTCCAATTTAATAAAATTTGTATGCCGCCCACTCCCTAGGGACTCTGGGCGGCTTACAGACAGATAAAAAACATTTAAAAATTTAAGAATAAAGGTACATAATTAAAATTGCACATCATCTATTCAGTGTAGGTGGGGCTGGACATTGATCAACAGCCCCAGGCCTGCCGGAACAGTCAGGTCTTGGTGGCTTTATGCAAGGCCAGGAGAGTGGTAAGGGTCCGGATCTCTACGGGTAGATCGTTCCACAGGGCCGACACAGCTACAGAGAAGGCTCTCCTCCGGGGAGTCACCAGCCAGCATTGTCCGGTCGACAGGACCCAGAGGAGGCCCAACCTGTGAGATCTTGTTGGTCGTTGGGAGATATGTGGCAGGAGGCGATCTCTCATGTAGCCAGATCCTAAACCATGTAGGGCTTTAAAAGTAATGACTAGCACCTTGAAGCGCGTTCAGAGACCAATAGGGAGCCAGAGCAGCTCACGGAGGATGGGTGTAACATGGGTGTATCTAGGTACACCCAATATCGCTTGCACGGCTGCATTCTGGACCAACTGCAGTCTTCGAACACTCTTCAGGGGCAGCCCCATGTAGAGCGCCATCAATTGTTTAGGTTCCATTACTCTTCTAGCCCCATACCTATGAAAATAGCCAGGTCCTCAAGGCTTTCTGAAACATGAGCAGAGTCAGGGCCAGTCAAATTGGAGAGATATTTTTATTGATTGATTTTTATTGAGTCATTCATTTATTCAATTTCTATAGCTGCCCAGCTCAGTCAAGGACTCTGGATGGGTTTCAAACAATATATTACAATAAAACTACAAAAAAAATTAAGACAATGAAAACAATAGAAACTTCCAAAATAAATATAGGTAAAACGTAAAGGTTCCCCCGCACTTGTGTGCTAGTCGTTTCTGGCTCTAGGTGCTCATCTCCATTTCTAAGCCGAAGAGCCAGCGCTGTCCAAAGACCTCTCTGTGGTCATATGGCTGGCATGACTAAATGCCGAAGGCGCACGGAGCACTGTTGCCTTCCCACCAAAGTCGTCTCTATTTTTCTACTTGCATTTTTACCTGCTTCCGAACTGCTAGGTTGGCAGAAGCTGGGACAAGTAACGGGAGCTCACTCAGTTATGCAGCACTAGGGATTCGAACCGCTGAACTGCCAACCTTCTGATCGACAAGCTCAGCATCTTAGCTACTGCACCACTGCATCCCTAAAATAAATATACACAGCAGCTAATATACACATACTTGGCCAGTTAGCAATATACCCAGGAAACAGGGCTTTTAACACATTCAGTGTCCCAGGCTCAGGAACATAGTCAGGTTTTTAGGGCCTTTTAAAAGACTAGAGACTTGGAACCATTCTGATCTCTAAGGGGAGGATGTTCCATAGAGCAGGCGCCACTGTGGGAAAAGTGTATCTTCTAGTCCCTGACAGCTAACACTCTTTGGCTGGTAGGCAGCATGCCCAATCTGGTTGGACAAGTCTCTACTCTTAGAAAAAGGTGATCCTTCAAGTACGCTGGTTCCAAGCCACGCAGGACTCTAAAGGTAACCACCAGCACCTTGAGTTGCACCCAGAAACACATGTAACTGATACAGCTCCCACAGAAGTGGTATGACATATGCCGTGTATCTGGCACAATTTAATATGATGCTCAGAGAACAGGTGCAACTGTAGAAGACACCCTTCCTCCTATTCCTACTGCATGACAAGCCCTAATAGATGGAACTTGAAGCATGATCACTAATGGGGCTTGCCTGCAAATAGGTGAGTGTTCGATACAGGAGCCTGGGATCCACTGTAATCCCTTCAATCTGTCCATAGAAATAAAAGCAGACGGAAATGAATCTGACTCATTTGGTTTAATGTGACATCTTATTCTAGAGGGTGCACTGATTATCAGCAGAACAATCCATTTTTGTTCTTCTGGACTCTTGATGCCTTATTTCTAATACAGTTTGCACTGTAGAGCATTTTTATTGCTACTACACATCATTGACTCAATTAGGAATCCAGCACCTATGGGAACTTGTGAAAATGTTCCATTCCCTTCTAAAGCAACAGTCAGCTATTTTATACTTTGCACAGCAAGAAATCACCATTCCCAGGGAAAGTCCAGTCATTCTTAGCTATCAAGTCAATGCTGCCAAAAGAAAATAAAAACACACCAGTGTATCATTCACTCAAGTGTTTTATGTTCAGGATATAAGCACCATTGTTTATGTAGCCAAAAGAGCACCAGCATCACACACTTGAGCCTTGGCAAAAACACATTTTGGATCTTTAAAAAAAAACGTAGGCAATCAAGAATAGAAAAAATTCAGCATATTCAGAAGTTGGCATATGTTGTGACGGGGGTACCAAAACTAAAGGGATAAACAGCTGGGGTGGGTTTGTAAAAGATTTGTGTGTTGTGTGGGGGTTTAGACCCTCCCAAATCCAGGTGGAAGATTGCACAGAAGATCCTGGAGAATAATAAGGTTAAGATCTGTCGGATTTCCAGATGCATATGGGCAGGCAAGTACTGGCCAGTCAACCTGACACTGTGGTAGTAGACAAGGATCAGATAATAGTTGTAGTGATAAATGTAATGGTATTGAGTGTAGCAACATGAGAAAGAAGGAGTAAGAGAAGCTGGAGGAAGGATGATCCTAGGAACATCCATCATCCCAGGGACCACCTCAGAACTCTCTGCCCAGAAGATTCAATGCTAGAAACAGCTGAGATCCTGCACAAAATCTTCAAACTCTCAGGTTTATGGTAGAGGACCCAAAATTGAGGAACACATAGACCACCCATGGGAGTGAGAATGGAATTTCTTTGTATTTGTCCTTGTGTCCACCCCTGCACCTCAAAAATCACATTTTTGATTAAATGATATGGCATGTTTTTGGACATTATATTGGAGAAATATTTATTCAAAAGGTTTGAACTATTGAGTAATTTTGTGATCCTTTGTTGCTTTTTGATGATGCAGTCAGGAAATGTCTTCACCATCACAGTATGATTTTCATTCGAACCGACATGGTTGCATTTCAGTCCAGCATGACTATAAATCAGGACTCTCTAAAAATTCCCCTTAATCTGGAATTGGCTTTCTCGACAGTACATTCTTAAACACAAATCAACCAGCATAGGTACTGTATTGTGAAATGAAATAATAACCATGGCAGAATATCTGTCTGCTGCAATCAGTGCCTGTATATTAATCCACATACACCAATGCTCAAATCTACATTGAAATTCAAAGTATTTCCCTGCCATTTGCTGAGTTTACAGTTATCTGGCTGTTTTGTTCAAGATCAAAGGCAACTGGGATTTGCTGATCTCCATCTATATTACAGGTGCATAAAATAAATCAGGAAGTCCTTGGTTTATTACCACAATTGAGCCCATTTTTGTTGTTAAGCAAGACATTTGAGTGAGTTTTGCCCCATTTTATGACCTTTCTTGCCACAGTTGTTAAGTGAATCACTGAAGTTGTTAACTTAGTAACATGGTTTGTTAAGTGAAAATGGCTTTCCCATTTAGTTTGCTTGACAGAAGGTTGCAAAAGGTGATTACATGACCCCTAAATATGTAGCAGCTACCAAGCATCGAAATTTTGAGCACATGACCACATGAATGTTAAAACAGTCATGTCATTTTTTTCAGTGCCTTTGTAATTTCAATGATCATAAATCAAATGGTTGCAAATCAAGGACTATCTGTAATTCAATAGAATATATGAGAATTTTTTTCCTACTGTCAGAGTAATGTATTATATAGTAAAGGTGAATTGCCAATGACTCTGAAAAGAATTACTGCCCTATATAAGATATATTTTATGGAATTACCATCTCAAAATGTTCTGGCCAGCAACCTATATGCTGTAACATTGGATTACAGAAGATGGGCCCACTTCAACATCAGAAGCAATGTGAACTGAACAAATAAGTAAGGCAATTAAATCCTGATCATGGATTCACCAGAAAAAAAATATATCGATCACCGATGATTGGGATTCATACAAACTTCACTTAAAGTGTTGGTTGTATTTATTTCAACTCTCCTAGGAGTATGATCAGATGAAACTCGACTTACTATTCTCACCAAATTGCAAAAGTTTTAACTCTATTCAACAAAAAATTGTGCCCAACACATAATATAATCTGAGCTGAATTTAATGTATTTAAAAAAAAAACATGACCAAGCATCCATGAGATTAGCTACCAATTAGCAAAAATTTTAAATGAGAAAATGCAATGGAGCACATATACAAATATAGAATGAATATAGTATATAGTATTAACCAAGTTTACCTGATAGTAAAACAACCACACAAGAATAATACTAGAACCATGGAGTTCCAAAGGACCATTTAAAACTATCAAGCCCTCTGCTTAGTTTAAGAACTCAAATTAAACCCATGGTAGACAGCAGTCTGCCTGAACACATACAGTAAAGAGGTGGATAATTGGTTCCACTGGGATATTAGAGGACTGGACGTGAACTACAATACAATATAGGATATTCTTTGAAGAATGACATCTAAAACCCTTTTGGTCATCTCTGCTCAAGGCCAGGCTTTCTTACTTCGCTCCATAACACTTAGTTCCCAGTCCCCTGATCATTGTTGTTGATCTTCTCTGAACTGACTTTCAGTTACCTAAATTCTTCTTAAAAATTGGCATTCAGAGGAAGACACAATACTGGAACTGAAGTCTGAGCAAGACTGAATAAAATAAAATTATTATCCCAAAGCAGTCTATAATTTCAAGTTTGGGGGCTATAGTAATGTTGATTCATATTCTGTAATGGTATGTAAGAATGTCCTTGGGAGGTGGAGGAAAGAGATGCTACCTAAGGAATGGTCAGATAAGCAAGAGCATAGCCCAAAACTGCATAGGGGAGGAGAAGGAGTCTTGGAAGAGACCTCTTCCTTAAATTCTCAGGCTGTAAAGGAGATAGTGAGAGATTTGTACTTTCAAACTTGATAAATTGATGTCAGCTTTCCCAGGTAGTCCAGACAGGAAATACAATCAGATTAGCTATTTTTACTTTACTATTAAGGCTACATTAACAGAATCTTGCAAAAATGAAGCCTGCCACCTGCTCTACTAAAAGCAGAGGCAGCACACGAAGCAGCAGAAAGAGCAGCCTCTGGTGTTGAGATTCTATTCTGTAGCTCAGATTTTAAATTTCCCTTTGCAAGTTGGTCTAAAATGCAGAGAAAAGAGGGGGAAAGAAAGAAAGTATCAAGTTTCCTCAGGGGAACCTACTCAGTATAAGTAATTTTCCATTTTAGCATTTGATAGCCTACTGCTTTTGCTGGCATAGTACATCTTGCTATGGAAGTTATTATATTAGCCAACAACATCCTGTTTGTTGGAAGTTAATATTGAAAAGGAGAATCACGGTACTTACAGACAACATAATTTGTGTAATGTTGCAGAAGGCAAATCGATGTTTTCTAATGTTTTTGACATTAGCCCTAACCAACCTGGAAAATAATCCTGGGACCTATATTTCAGCATCAGGAAAACACAATGTCACATACTCCAATCTAGATACTCAATTACTCTATATGGACCATACTGTACTGGATAAATGGAAGATTGCACATGTATGGTGTAATTACGATAGCTCCCAGGCTGTCTTTTAACAAGAAATGAGTCCAGAGGGATGCCTACAATGACTTAAATAACCAACCGTATTTGTATGCTATCACAATCATTATAAATAGAGTCTCGGAGATGAATACTCAGAACAACTGCATCCTTTATTTTAATGTTTTGCGTCCTTTATGTCTAAACCCTTTCTACTCTGATCAACCTACCAGATCACCACAACATTACAATCTTAAAAATGGCAAAACCCAAGAGGCGTTGTAAGATAACATTTCCCAACCCATAAATCATTATCTATATTAGTATATCGGGGTGGGGGAAAGCAGTAGAATAAAAATTATATTAGTCATAGTATATAGCACAGACAGGATATACAGAAAACAGCCTCATGAAAATGTATAAAAACTATTAGTCTGATATTTATCCCCATGAGAATAAGAAATGTTTAATATTAATGATCCAACTGGTTCCTCCTCCTGTATTCTATAGCTGTAGGACTTTAAGAAAAAAATGGGCATTGGAGCTTTCTGTATGAAGGAAGCTTGATTGATATATATCCCAATATACAAACATTACCATTTGTGCACATCTCTCTCACACATACATTTGACACAGTGGTGGGTTGCCATTTTTTTTTACTACCGGTTCGGGTGCACATGCAATACTTCTGTGCATGTGCAAAGCGTTCGGGGGGATGAGTGGAGCCTCCCACTGTCGCTACTATCGGTTCACCCAATCCGGCCCGAACCAGGAGCAACCCACCTCTGATTTGACATTAAAAAAACAAAACAAAAGCTGAGAAAAAGATGAGAAACTATCATTGTCTTGGACTTGAAACAATCCAACAATAGGTGCTTTAAACTGATAATGTATGCTTCAGGCATTAGAGCAAGGATCAGCATGGCTTTAAAAATGACAACTTATACATTCTCCAAGGAAATGTGGCAAGCCACAGGAACATAGTTTATTTTCATACAACCAACAATACTCTGGAAAACTACATTTTAGAGTTCTGCTTCATTTTGAACAAAATAAGCCTTCCTAACTATGAAGCAATTAAAGTCAACCAAAACAGCAGAATGGAATATGGGTTCACTTCCCAAGCTCCAACAATAAAGATTTCATCTAATTTTTCAGAATGGATTTCCTATTGAAAATCATCAGTTTTGAAAATGTCACCTGTGAAAATGTCACCTGTGTCATCTTGTCATCTGTGTCAGCAGTCCCAAGTCTTTTTTGTGTGTGTGCTCATGAACATATGTGTAATTATATGTAGCTGCCTTAACTGTTATGGGGGAATGCAATAAATGGCCACAGATGTAGAAGAGGCAAAAGATGTAGTAGAGTCAAGAGAGGAATCAGACTGGAGTTGTTATGCTCACTTGAATTCTGTCAATTAACTACCACCAATTAATGCTGATAGTTGGTTGACTAGATTGTGGTACATCGCATGAGCAATAAATAATTTAACTGCAATTTAATGTGTGGCCTTGATTTTTCTTGCCTGGCAACAACCCACTTGGTAACCAATAACAAAGCGAAAGGTCTTTATGGAACAAAGAGTACCAAGACCACCAAAGGAGGCATCCAACAACACTCTATGAGAATTCAAAATCTAACCAGTGGTTTGTTTTGTTTTCCCCAATTAATGACTCATCGAGTCTATACACATGCCTCTACTTCCATTGGAATTTAAACTCATCTTTGAGAAGAATAGAAATATAGAGCTATATTTGAATGTTATAGTTTTAGTCTAATCATATCAAATATTTGATATGAAGGATGTGATGATTAGATATGAATTTGCTCTCCTTTTCCACCAGCAAAATCAGGATAAAGGATGCTTGAGTTGATTGCATGGACAGGTCAAGTAGAAGTTGCAAAATGTTTTCAAAAAGCGTAAATGTTAAACAGCCATTGGCATCATGTAATCAAAACTTTAGAGAGAAAGGAAATTGCACTCCAACACTAGTCTGATCTCACAAACTCATGCACCCTCCAGTGAATGAGTCTGTTGGGTGTGTATTCTTATTATAAACATAAAGGTCACCCATATAGGATTTGCATTCCTCTCCAGTTGTATATAACTAAAATAGTAACGGTAATAGTAATGGGTGGGGGGGGGGGTTGTATACATTTGGTTGTTGCCACACTGAAAATCCAATTTTATATATATATATATATATATATATATATATATATATATATATATATATATATATATATATATATATATATATATATATATATATGAGAGCTAAATAGCTTGAAATAGATCTATACTAGTCTCCCTTTATTTATTTATCAGCACAAATATAACACAAAATGTGTAACAAAGGCAACAGTAAAAATATTGGGTTTCTGTCGTGTTGGTCTATTGTGACGAGCCGATAGACAGATAATGGAATCAGTTAGCTTCCTCCCATAATTGGGGCATACCAGGGGTTGTGACACTAAATATATACCTACTTCCCTGGCTTCAGCTGATAAGGAGGAGGACCTGTGGCTTAATGGTTAAGACATCTGCCTAAGATGTAATACAGCACAGGTTCGAATCCCAGTAAGAGTATGGCTAGCTGATGAGAGCTAAATAGCTTGAAATAGATCTATACTAGTCTCCCTTTATTTATTTATCAGCACAAATACAACGTGTGTGTGTGTGTGTGTGTGTGTGTGTGTGTATGTCTTCCAAGCTACTTTCTATTTATTTGTCAGTGAAATCGTAACAATGAAAATTAGATCACAGAAAGTGTAACTAACGCCTCCTGAAAGTCCCTCATTCTCTTCTCCCCTTACCCTCATAAAATCAAAATTATCATGATACTGCAGGAAAAGAAATACAGTTCATAGTGCTCCAAAATGCTCTATATCCCAAGCATTTGAAAGGTTTAGTGCTTAAGATACTGGGTTTTTCAAGGTCTTTCAAGCAACAAAACAGAACTCTTTAAGAATTCAGCAGAACCAGTTGGGCCTCTTCTCATTTTCAGCAAGCATGTAAATATCCTGTTCACCAGGCAATCACCCCATGTCTTTTTCTGTAGGCGCCTGAAACTAAGTGCCCACTAAACCTTGATAGATGATGTTTTGCACTCTTTTATCAGTATTAAGCTGGAATAACTCTGCTTCTTGTAAGATCTGAGTTTGACAAACAGCACCAAGAAAAACAGGGGGGCTGCAAGATTTAGCTGCCTTTCTATCAGCCAGGACTTCAAAGATTGGGGGTAGTATTTTTCCCATTCTTCGTTCTACCACCACTGTCCCTTTCAGCAAGCATAATTCTATGCCCAACTCCTGTCCTTACATTTTTCTGAGTTGTAAGGGGAGATGACAAGGAAAGCTCCATATGTGTGTGGGAATGGAGAGCCAAGTAGTTCTTTTAAAACATATAAAATGCATTGAATTCTGTTAAGAGAAGGAAGGTACAATGCTATAAGACAGGATATAGTTTGAATGAAAAACATCTCAAGTTAGAGTGGGTCGGAGAGCAGGTGATGAGAAAGGCCTCGGTGCAAAGCTTTGAAGAGCAGCTGTCAGCTGAAAAAGACAGTTTCAAGATGGATACAGAAATCACTTGATGTGTCTAATGCAGCTACCATACCTCCATCACAATTACTATGGTACTATTTTATCAAAACACATTTTATCCAACCGATCCAATTTATTAAACATTGCAGTTTTCTTCAGAACTGTAAAGTACCATCAAGTTTTGGAAGGAGATGTGTGCTTTTGGGTGTGCGCAAGGTGTTTGCATGAATGGGAGTGGGGCAGAGAACAATATTTTATAGAGAGTGAGAGCATTTATGAACTTTATATGTATGACCTCAAAGTTAGCTTTCTCTGAATCCTGAAATTAATCCGTCCTAGATGAATTTAGTGGCTTTCTGGCTTCTATTCCTCAATTGACTTTAAATTGCCTATTAAAAATTTATGGTAAGACAAGACAGCCAAAGTTGATATAAAGCACATACATTTAAATAGGTTTTAATGCTGAGCCATGCTGTTGGTCTATATATGTATGTCCTTCTATGCGTGAACATACAGTCTAATAACAGATATAGGGGAACTATTCTGAACTCATCACAACAGGAATTGTGTTTGCGATGCAATGGTTCTAAGACAACTTCTTAAACTATAATATACTAATCGAATGGGTCAGCAGCTGGGTTAAACACTCCAACCTTGTGCTTCATCTAAACACAAACGCAAGTTCAGGTAGGAAAGGACAGCAAAGAGAAGCCGAAAACTTTGCTACCTATCACACTAAGGTCCTCACAAAAAAATTCCATCACAAGCAGATACAATGTCTAAACATCCAGTGCAATGAAAGAGCCTCTGAATCTTAAGGGAGGGCAAAAGCATTTTTAGAAGGGGGGGGGGAAAACCTGGGATTTTGAAAGGTTAAGTCCTTTACATACATTCTACCCCTATTTTGTTCTGCAATATACTAGAAGGCAAGATTTTTCTATTTCACTCCACATATATATTCAAACACCAAGCCTCACTATAAATACCTCATTGGGTGACAACCTTTCAATTTTATTTCAGTCAGAGGGTTATAGTCTGTTTTTTTTTTTACATAAAGCCTGACATTTTTCAATTAAAATAAATCAAAGCTGCAAGTAGGGAGTCTTCTGAACACATGGAGAGAACTAAAATACTTTACTAGATAATATAATAAATAATGCTTTCATCTTTTCCCAAAGTATCGCATTCCATCCCTTCTGATGCAAATTCAAAGATCTAGCAATATCTATTTGTCAATGCCCAACGCATGGACTGAACCAGAGGTAATGGCAACCGTCAGAGAGATAAACCCACGCCCCGACGGCTTAGAAAACCTAGTCGTGCTTTCCAAGCACGGAGTAGCTGTAGAGTTGTCGGGAATCCGGTTTTTGTTACTGCTGCAAACTCAGCAGGCATATTTAGAAATACAGGAACTAAACATAGCATCCTCCAACGGTATCCGGGAGCTAGCTAGCGTTGCGGTCCAACACACGTTTACTCCGAAGTAATGGCCACAACGCGGCTTACTCTCAGGGAAGCATACACCCAAGGCTAATCCAGACGATCCGATCAAACGTGCTTCCGAGAACCCAAGCAACAGACTCCTGTGTCAAGTGGACAACATCCGAACCCAGCAGCGTTGCTTACCAACACCCCGGAAAAAAATGGCAGGATTACAAGCTAGCCAGCGCACCGCCCAGCCCTCCACGTTTCAGCTTTCCTGCTTCGGAAGAACGGCGGTCCCTGATCCCATCGCTTAGCGCCCTTCCTTCGGCCACCGCAGGACGAGAGCAGCTGGTTGTAGAAACGCCTTTATATCCGCGACCGGAGCCCCCAAACTCGGATTGAGACGGGAGAGAAAGCAAGCGAAGAGAAAGGGCGCGGGGAGAGCGATCCAGACCGCAGGTATTTCTCCTCCGTTGGGGTGGCGGAAGGCAAGAAAGGAGAACTTGGCGTGGGTTGCAACGCTGCTCTCTCGGACCGTAAAGAGGCATCCGACAACCTGGCTGTCGAGCGTGACAACCTGTAGACTGGGGTTTGGAAGAACTTACTGGAGGAGGGGGGCTGGCGAGGGGCCACAGAAGGAAAGGCTGTTCAGGCCAACTTGCAACCCTTCTACCCACCTGCTCGCCCACGCAGAAGCCCACTCTCCACCCACTCTTCCCCGGATCCTCTCCGGCAAAGGCAACACCTTTCTGCGTCCACCTCGCGCGGGGCTCCTACTCACCTCGCAGCGTCCCGGCTCCGCCGAGCAGTACAAACAACAATCCAAGACAGACGCAAGGTGCGGTCCTGCCGTCCACGCTGCCAGCCCCCATGGCGATGGAAAAGAAGAGCGGGAAGAGAGGGCGAACTCTACCTGCCTGGCTTACTCCGGGAATGCGACGTTGCCTTTCCAGCGAAGGCGGCAGCGGCAGCAGGAACAACCCACCCGCCGCCCGGCTCTAGACTAAAGCCGAGCAATCGCGCGCCTGCATCCCAATTAGACTCCCTCCTCCCCGACAGCCAATTAGGCGAGGGATGGGCGGAGCCAGCGGCTGAAGGGGTGGGGCGGGCCGGAAAGCGAAGCCAAAAGCGAGAGTTGTCACCAACTCGCTGGGCGGCTTTGCTCTCGCCGGCTCCCTTTTGCGCTCGCCTTCGCCGGCGGCGGCAGTCTACGAGCCTCCGCTGGCCGCTGCTGCAGTCGCTTTCGGCCTCTTCTGGAGCCGGCTGTGGTGTCTAGCGTCCTTCACTTGGAGAGGGCTTTGGAAGTGATGCCGGCTGCTGTTCCAGTTTCTTTCCTTCTGCTCCCCCACCCCCTAAAAAACAAACCAACCATCCTCATAAGTCAACGCTGAAAGACACCGCGGAACTTACCGCTGAGTAAATGGCAACTCCTGCCTTGTTTGCCTTCGGACTACTGGCTGGTTGAGTTGACCTAGGCTGAGTTTGGGAAGGGCTAAAAAGGCTTCTCTTCGATTGATACTTGGATGGATGACCATAGATAAAACTCCATCGGGAAACGGGATAATGGACGTCTCCAAATAAGGCAAGGCGCTTTCACAATGCCCCAAATATCTACAAGGTTGCACCCTTGATGTCATCAGGTGTTCATTTGGACTGGGAGGAAATTTGGCACTTGCAGTTAAAGGTGCTTCTGTGTTACTGTAGGGCAGTGGTTCCCAAACTTGGCAACTTTAAGACTTGTGGACTTCAACTCCCAGAATTCTCCAGCCAGAGCTGGCTGGAGAATTCTGGGAGTTGAAGTCCACAAGTCTTAAAGTTGCCAAGTTTGGGAACCACTGCTGTAGGGCATCTATACCCTAGTTGTGATAAGGTTGCAATGCAATAAGCTAAACTTTTATCCTTTTGTTCCTCATTTGCTTCTTTATTTCCACTTCCTTTCCTTATTCTCTTTTCCCTTTCACCTCTTTTCTCTTTCTGTCTACTCGAATTCTCTTTTCTATCTCATTATACAGAAGCAGAAATAAATAATCAGACTACTTTATGAACCCATTTGTGTGGTTTTTGGTATCTTTGAATCAGGCTGATTCCTGGTGACTATCTGCAGGTTTTTTTTGGTAAGATTTCAGAAGTGGTTTGCCATTGCTTCCTTCCTAGGGTTGAGAGAGAATGACTGGCCAAAGGTCAGCCTTGCTTTGTGATTACCTTGCTTTGTGCTTAAGGCAAGCCTAGAACTCATGGCCTCCTGATTCCTAGCATGTTACTTTCACTGTTGTACCACACTGGCTCTCTGTGTACTGTATGTGATTTAACCTGTCATTAAGTTAACCAAATGGGTTATCTCTGTAAAACGTTCTAAGACATACAAGTTAAAATTAAGCAAATTTAAGCTGTTTCCAAATATAATCACTCAACCTGAAATTTCCCCCATTAAACTACCTATGAGGATGTTACTATTTCTAACTTGTTCTCAAGGCATGTGTTGCTTACTGCAAAAACCATTTAACTTTACACTTCCTGATAGTGTAACACCTCTGTTATTCAATAAAGCTGTCTACCTTTTCTCAGCTTTTTGCCTGCTAGAAAAAGATGCCTCTGCTCTCAAAACTGCATACAATACAATACAATACAATACAATACAATACAATACAATACAATACAATACAATACAATAGCAGAGTTGGAAGGGACCTTGGAGGTCTTCTAGTCCAACCCCCTGCCTAGGCAGGAAACCCTACACCGTTTCAGACAAATGGCTATCCAACATCTTCTTAAAGACTTCCAGTGTTGGAGCATTCACAACTTCTGAAGGCAAGCTGTTCCACTGATTAATTGTTCTAACTGTCAGGAAATTTCTCCTCAGTTCTAAGTTGCTTCTCTTCTTGATTAGTTTCCACTCATTGCTTCTTGTTCTACACTCAGGTGCCTTGGAGAATAATTTGATTCCCTCTTCTTTGTGGCAACCCCTGAGATATTGGAACACTGCTATCATGTCTCCCCTAGGCCTTCTTTTCATTAAACTAGACATACCCAGTTCCTGCAACAATTCTTCATATGTTTTAGTCTCCAGTCCCCTAATCATCTTTGTTACTCTTCTCTGCACTCTTTCTAGAGTCTTTACATCTTTTCTACATCGTGGTGACCAAAACTGAATGCAGTATTCCAAGTGTGGCCTTACCAAGGTGTTATAAAGTGGTATTAACACTTCATGTGATCTTGATTCTATCCCTCTGTTTATGTAGCCTAGAACTGTGTTGGCTTTTTTGGCAGCTGCTGCACATGGCTGGCTCATATTTTAATGGTTGTCCACTAGGACTCCAAGATCCCTCTCACAGTTACTACTATTGAGCAAGGTACCACCTATACTGTACCCGTACATTTTGTTTTTCTTGCCTAAATGTACTTGCCTAAATGTATTTTAATAAGATAATTCCTTAAAGCAACACCAACTTTTTTTTTCAAAGCACACATGGAAGTCAGAAAGATGTTGGAGCTTTTCAACCAAAGAAATGATCTGAACTCTTATGTGTTCAGAAAACTCAGAGAATCAATCATTTCTGAAGCACCCATAGTATAATTTATGTGGGTTTTAGCAGCAAAGAAGTGGACTCAGGCAAGCAATGAGCTGGTCCAGTGTCCCACAATTACACCAGAAACTCCCATAGTTTTAGCATGTTACTCATTATGCATCAGTGGCCTTCTTAAACTTGTTTCACCAAATTTTTATGCCTCAGGTTGCATGCTGGAATAGAGGGAAATAATTTCTATCATGAAATCATAAGAAATGTTATATTTTCTACCTATACATGACTTGTAAGAGATGATGATGATGATGATGATGATGATGATGATGATGACGACGACAATGATGATAATGATATCCATGCAGTCATGTCTCTGCAATTCTACAGGCCAGGTCTCTCCACATCTTCCAATGTTGCCGTGCTTCCATGCTATGGTTGGTGTTAGTTTTGATGCTGCATATAAACCTGGTGAGAATCAAATATTCAGCTTTTACTTCAGCAGCTATCCAAGGTGCTGATTGGCAACAGGAGTATAGTTGTGGGTTCCTTGGCACTCTCTTAGCTTGGTGGTTTACTTGCAAAGGTTTCATTACCAAACTAGGTAGCATCCTGGATCATAGACCACCAAGGAACCCACAGTTCAACCATGAGCTACAAATACTCTCTTCTGTAGACTTGTAGCTAACAGTGGTTGTCTAAACCAATGATTCTCAACCTCAGCAACTTTAAGGTGTGTGGACTTCAACTCTCTGAATTCTGTAGATCCAGTTTTCTGGATCATAAGCTTGTAAATATTATCTCAGATGTGACATTTTACACCACCCCCAACTTTTGTTTGACAAAGTTGTATTAAAAAGAAGTCTACATTGACAAAGTTGTATTTGGAAAAAGAAACATATACTGTATATTAAGAATGTTTCCCCTCCCTTCAAAAAAAAAATCTTTAGTAGAAAGTTGAGTACACAACTAGATATGCTAGATAAAGTTGCAAATTGCAGTAAATGTTCAGTAAATGTTTTTTTTTAATTGGAAAAAGAGGCATAATACATGAAGTCTTGCAAAACTGACAAGAAGATCTTGACTAATCCATAGATTTCCAGCCACAAGGGAAGTTGCAGAGTGAAATATCTGTATCTTGACAATATAATGCAAAGTCAGCTACCTCACAACAATAATGCAAATGTTTTTAAACACAATTGCAAAGCACTCAGAATGAAGCAGGAAAAAAAACAGAAGCCCTTTTCACAGAGAAAGAAAGTTCTTAGAAAATCAGAAGACAGATTTTAGCTCAGCAGTAACTCCTATTAGAAGATATTACATGGGGGGGAGGAGCTTGCCAGAATGGACAATGAATTTATGCCTCCTCAAGACCATCACAGAGAATGAATTTAAAAAATATAACACCCATCTAAAGATTATGAAATTTGAGAGATTATGAAACATAACTTATTTCCCTTGCTTTTCTCCTGAAGATTGGATTGCATTTTTGTTTGATTAAGAATCTTGAGAAGCCTTTGAAGATGGATGGGAGAGGAAGGGCCCTTTGACTGAAGATTGAGAAAGAACTTGGAAAGAGTTTAAAGGAGTACAGCCAAGAAGATATTATCTGATTTATGAGTGTATAGCGTGAAGGCCCGTCACTCCCTTCTTTCAGTCAAAGTGTCAAGGCCTGGAGAAGGTGAAGAATTAAATACTTTTAAGACATTGAATTGATAAGGTGATGTGTAATAAAGTTAACTGCTGCCATTAAATTTATTTACTTTTATTAAGTTGCATTTTTGGAGATAAGCTGATAAGGACAAGATGAAGGAGAAAGGGACATTTTATGAACTATAGACTGTAAAACTCTTAAAAGGTCAAGAGCTCTTTTTGGATGGTCAGATGTCAAAATGTAGCAAAAGTGGGAAGTGTTTGGCAAAGACCCAAAGTAGCCTTCAGACCTTCAGAGTTATGCCCGATTCCTGTTGAAAAAGATTTAGAAATGGAAGTGAGGAAAAAAAAATCTCCTGAGAAATCACTGACTCAATCAGACAAATTTGATATTCTCTTACAAGAGTTAAGAGAAATGAAAAAAATGTGAAAAAGAGAAGAAAGGAGGGAAGGAAGGAGAGAAGGAGAGAAGAAAGGAGGGAAGGAAGGAGGGAATGTAGGAGAGAAGGAAGGGGGGAAGGAAGGAGGAAAGGAAGGGGGAAAAGAAGGAGAGAAGGAGAAAAGAAAGGAGGGAAGGAAGGAAGGAGGAAAGGAGAGAAGGAGGAAAGGGGAAGAAGGGAGGGAAGGAAGGGGAGTAGGAGAGAAGAAACGAGGGAAGGAAAGAGGGAGGGAGGGAAGAAGAAGTAGGACCGTTGTAAGATAAGATGGATCTATGGGATGTTAAAAAAGCAATCTTCAAGCATATTGTCAACAGTAGGGAAAAATTGTTATAAATACATATTATTAATAACAGTTATGAGATCATATAATTGTGAATGTATATATGAAATTGATAAAATTAAAATTAAAAAAAATGTGAAGGAGGATTTGAAGCAAATAAATGATAAAATGGATAATATGGATATAAGAATAACAGATTTGGTGAAACCAGGTCAGGATGTGACACAAAATATTATAGAAGTGAAGACTCAGATTAGAGAACATGGAAGCGTTCTTCAATCTTCTCCAATCTCTAGTTAAAAAGTCAGACGATTAGGATGCATCAGGTGAAAAAGGACTTGATCGAGATACAGGACCGTCAGTGCCACTCAAATTTACGGATATGTGGGTATCTGGAGAAAAGTGAAGAAAATGAAGCAAAGTTGATCCAAGAAGTATTGGACTAGGCTACCTCGATCCTTCCAGATGTCCCATTTACAAGATACGATATTGATGCAATACATAGAGTCCAGGCATAGGTTTCAAAAAATTTTACTACTGGTTCTGTGGGCATGCCTAGATGTTGCCACGTGACTAAGTGGGTGTGGCCAACTTGATGTCACTCATGCACACTCAGTCATATGCCACTCCCATCTAGCCACGCCCACAGAACTGGTGAAAACATCTGTTTTGCCAGCTGAGAGGCTGGCAAAGAAGCCTCGTTTTCTCGCCGCTGCAGCTGCTTCTCCCTCAGGGCCAAACAACCCATGCCCTACACACACACACACACACACACACACACACACACACACACACACACACACCATCTAGCTGCTTTGTGTGTGGCTGGGAGAGTGTGCACGCAAGGAGACAACCCTCAAGTGAGTGGTAAAGCACAGAAACGGCACACATGGGGGCGGGATGGCTGCTCGCTTAAGGAGGGTCTTAACAGGATGCAAAAGAACATGGCTTCTCTCCTGCATTAAGTCTCTGGCCATCACCTTGTCATGTTGTCCCTTCCTCAGCCCCCACAAAAGGAGGGGAGGAGGGTCGCCGGAGCCTTAGTGCAGGAGCAAAGTGGCCCTGTACCTCCCTTCATACCACGTTTGTGTGTAAGGCAGCCTTAGCTTCCTGCCACTTTGGGCTGCAGCTTGCGCCCTCTGGGCTTGGCTGAGGAGCTGGGGGGGGGACACATGGCAAGGCTATGGCTGGGGCCTTATTGCAGGAGAGAAGCTGCATTCTTTCACGTTCTGCTTAAGTGAGCAGCTGGCCACCCCACTTGGGTCTTGCTGCACTCATTTGAGGGGGTTCTCCCTGCACACATGCACCCTCCTGCCCCTGCTACAGCCAGCCAGGGGTTTGTGAGAGGAGAAGGAGGAGGGCCACCCAAAAGGAAGCCTTTGTCATGGCTGGTGATCAATTTCCAAAAAGAAGAGACTCAGAAACAGACAGACAGACAGACAGACACACAGACACAGACACAGACACAGACACAGACACAGACACAGACACAGACACAGACACAGACACAGACACAAACACACAAAAATAGAGAGATGGGGGGAGATTGGCTGATGAGTGAGAACTTTCTCTGAGCCTGATACCCAGGGTGGGTGTGCAAGCTTCAGTGGGGCCAGCTCCCTTTTCCTGCTGCCCTGAACCTTTTAAAGTAGGAGCTAGGTAGTGATAGAGTTGGTAATCATCTGATAGAGTTGGCCCAAAACGTTTACAAACAAAATATCCAAGAGTCATTGTGATAAGATTCTGGTCTTACGCAAAAAACGAACAACTGATGCGTAAATTATGAAATATGGCATTGATAGTGTTTGGGGTCATCAAATACAAGTTTTTCCAGATTTAAGTAGTGAGACTTTACAATGGAGAGACATGTGTCAAGTTTGTCAATTATTGAAGATAAATAATATTAATTATAGCTGGGGCTATCCAGTTTTGTTTTGTTTTTTTGAGATTTCCATATGGTGGAAGACTTTATAGAGTTGAAACAAAGGAGGAGGCGATGGAGAAATTAAGGGAGGTCGGAATCATCAGTAAAGAAGAATTCATGGAGCAGATCCAGAAAATGAATGAGATTTCCAAATTCTCAAGAAGAGAGATGGAGAAGAAGGAAGAAGATCTATGGGAGAAAGGGAGGCTGGATGAAGCAACAGGAGCTACAAGTAGTCTATCACTGTAGAGATAGTATATAAATATTTGTAATAGTTATATTAAGGGATATGTGTTATAACATATGTTTGGATGTAGAAATAGTGTAAAGATGGTTAAGGGAGGTGGAGTGGGCAAGCGAAGTCCGTGTATGGATGGCTCCTCTTCTCTTCCCCAGAGGCCCTATGTGGCGTAGAGGAGGAAGATCTCCTGAAGAAGAGAAGGCAGACATTATATATGTTTATGGGTGGGTAAGAGGTTATTTACATTTTGGGGTAATATGTATACTGTGTTGTTTTAGTTTTGTAATTTATGTTAGAGCACATATGAAGACCAAAGGGAATATGTAATATGATGAATAGATGGGGAAATAGTTGAAGGTGACTACATGGAATGTACATGGGTTGGGGGAGGGAATATAAATACACAAGAATTGAAAAATCAATTAACAAAGAGAAAATAGATATTTTATTCTTACAAGAAACACATCAAAAGAAAGAAGGGATGAATTAACTTGTTATATTGGGCTGATGTATATGAAAAGGTATTTGGTACATCAAAAGCAAGAGGGATAGTAATCATTGTAGCTAAAAGATGTGAATTTATGATAAATAAGGATGATATGGGAAGATTTCTTATAATTCAAGGTTTGATTTATGGACAAGAGGTTACTTTAGCAAACTTGTATGCACCTAATATAAAGAGAGATTTTTTAATAGGCTATATAAAGGAATAGAAGAAGTAAAAAAAAAAGGTTATGTAATAATGGCAGGTGATTATAATATGGTTATGGATAGTGGAATTGACAAATCCAATCCATCGATAGAAGAAATAAAGTATAATAATACAGACTTAAGAAAATGTATTAATAGAAATAGATTGAAAGATGTTTGGAGAGAATTACATGGTGATCAAAAGAGTTATACATATTTTTCTGGTAGACATAAAAATTTTACAAGAATAAATTATATATTTGTAACATCGTAAATATTATCTAAAATAATGAGAGCAGAGATAAAAATAATTATAATTTAATTATAATTAAAATATTGGATCATGCACTGGTAACCATGGATATGGAAATAGATTGTGATTATAAATAGGAAAGTAGATGGAGAGATGGATTTGAGGATTTTTAAAAATAAAGAGATTTTAGAAAAAATGGAAATGGAATTAAAAGAAATATGGACTATAAATGAAGAGGGAGATAGTAATACAGGTGTAATATGGGATGCAGTAGTGCAAGGTATAGGGATAAAATGCTCTTATAATATAAAAAACAAAAAGAGAAATATGTAAAATGGCTGGAGGAGGAAATTAGAGAACTAGAGAATAAATATATAGAAAGTAGCGAGAATAGGATTATGCTAGACCTATTAGCTAAAAGAAAAGAGTTGCAAAATATCGAGGTACAACAGGTTCAAAGAAATCTAATATACTTAAATAAGAAATTATGGGAAAGCAGTAATAAAAATTCTAGAATGTTGGCTAGAGCACAGAAGCTAAAAAGGCAAAAAGCCTGATTGGAGTAATAAAGAATGACAAGAGGGAACTATGTAACATGATGAGAGAAAAAATGTTGATATTTCAGACGTTTTTTGAAAAGCTATATAATGGAAATGACATAAATGTGAATGAAAGTCAGGCATATGTAGAAAGAAATTTAAATTATAAAATTCAATAATATTATAAAGAAATAATGGAATCACAAAGAAAAGAAAAGGAAATAGTAGAAGTTATTAATAAACTGAAAATAGGTAAGGCACCAGGGTTATATGGATTAGGCCAGAGGTGGGTTCCACCCAGCACGCACCGGTAGCAGAAATCAGGCGTATGTTAGCGGACCGGTAGCAACGGAGGCCTGGCCACTCTCTCATACTGGTATGATTCCCTAGCCTGCCCCCACTCACTCAACCCGCCCACCTGGTTGCTAGTCGCCGGCTCACTCACTCTCTCAGCCCGCCCACCTGGTCGCTGGCTCACTCTCTCGCCTTGAAGAGGAAATTTGGTTGTTTTTAGGAAATGTTTTTTTAAAAATTATTGTTTTGAGGAAATGTTTTTTTAAAGAAATTTTATTGTTTTGGGGAAATATTTTTTTAAATTGTGTTTAGGAGATTTTTATTTATTTATTGGTTTCCGGAAATGTTTGTTACAAGAAATGTTACTGCTTTTTAGGAAATATTTTATTTGTGATGCAATATGTTGCTTTTAAGTGTGCAGGTTGGTGCATGGTTTGCAAGACTTTCTGTGTATCTGTAGTGAATTCACTACAGAAATAAACACACAAAATCTCACAAAGCTGCCTTGCACCAACCTGCCTATATAAAAGCAGCCATTTTGGGGGATATTTTATATGCCTCAAAATGGCTGCTTTTATATGGGCAGGCTGATGCAAGGCAGCTTTGAGAGATTTTGCATGTTTCTATGTGATACCTAGTTTTTGAGGTAATTGTGAGGTGGTTGCTTCTTGCAGCAATCACCTGTTTGGCTACTTTCATATGTTGAGATGTGTGCTGCTTTGTGAGCTCCTGCAACTTGATGGGTTTGATGGTTTCTGATTGCCTTGCTTTTGTTTTCTTGGGTAAATCTTAGCAATAGCAATAGCAGTTAGACTTATATATCGCTTCATAGGGCTTTCAGCCCTCTCTAAGCGGTTTACAGAGTCAGCATATTGCCCCCAACAATAATCCGGGTCCTCATTTTACCCACCTCGGAAGGATGGAAGGCTGAGTCAACCCTGAGCCAGTGAGATTTGAACAGCCGAACTGCAGAACTGCAGTCAGCTGAAGTAGCCTGCAGTGCTGCATTTAACCACTGTGCCACCTCGTCTCTTTTATATCTTTTGTATCTTGGTCCCAGGTCTTTTGTCTTTCCTATCCTGTGGGTTAGTTCTGCCAGAAAACAGGAAAAGAGGAGTTCCAGGTGAACTATTTTTAGCCTTTGTCTTAATGGGTGTACTTAAGAAGTTCACTTTGCATTTTTGCCTGGGGTTTTCTTAAAGGGCCTGAGTTTCTTGCCACTGTTTTCTGTGGTTTCTGGTTCTGTGAGCTTTCTGGAACTGTCCTTTATACTTCCTACAATGCCTTGATGGTTTTTATTCCAGTGGTTTGTCTTTCCTGTCCTTAGGGTTAGGGAAAAAACTGGTTTTATCTGCAGTTTTTTAGAGGAAAACTGTTATTCTTTTGTTGTTTTCCTGGAGATGTCATAGTTTGTGTGTGTGTATGTGTGTATGTAATGTCCTGCAGTTATCTACACTTTAATAATGATCAAATGCTAATAATATTTGCTTATACATTTTAGTGACCTTTCCTATTGGTGTTTTCTTTCATACTTTTAGATTTCTAACTTCTGTTTCTGTTAGTCATTGATAAAACAAATCCCACATGAAAAAGTATTTGAAACTTTCTCCTAGATTTTAATTGTCAATTTATTCATTCCTGAACATTCCGATATTTTCTTTATTCATTTTCATATCTTTGTTTTTCCACTGTTGTGTAAACACAATTCCAGCAGCTGTTAACATGTGTAAAATTAAATACGTATTGTATTCCCTTTGAAATACCCAACAAAATATTTCTGGTTTTAAATAGATATCTTGCTTTACCATTGCTTCTAACCATGACACCACTAACTCTTGAATAGCTACTTGGGCTGACCTAAGTACTGAACCTAATTCATATATTCCTGTTTTTTAAACTGAGGAATAAATTTCAGAAAAAGAAATCTGTATTGCTCTGTGAATCTACCTATGACATTCATTCTTCTTGATCTAACTTCTTCGATAAAAAACTATCTTTCCTGTTATTTTTTATTAAATTTCTGCATTATCACAATATGCCCCCAAATTTCCTCAATCTTAAAAAAATGTAGGACTTAGGGACATACTCACTTTTCTTACATATATTTTTTTTAAATTCAAGAGTAGAATGATTCCACCTACCTTGCAAAGTACATGTATGGAGATTCTCAGCCATACAGGTGATTGTTGACCCAAAGGTGCTTTTTCAAAAGGCAATTGACTTTCTTTTTCTTCAAGAACTTTCTTCAGTTCTTCAGAAGCTGAACTGAAGAACTTCTAGGAGAAGTGAAATATCTTCAAGCAAAAAAAAAATGAAAGAAAGTGCAGTTGCCTTTCAAAAAAGCACATTTGGTACCCTACAATGTATAGTTTTAGTTGCATGAAGCCTGTTCTATGAGGACAATTTTATAATCAAACCCCTCCATCATTGGGAATCCTCACAAAAATCCTAGCTAAATTCTTTTTGACTGTTAACTTCAGCACAGTAGGTTCATTCAAAAACTTCATGTTGACATAAAAATATTCATGCTGTACAGTAAATTATTTATTCATTTTAATTGTTAATTTGATCCCATGCCTTTTTTGTATCTTTTTGCTGCACGAATGAAGCCAAACGATCCCATTTTATTTCATTTATGAACCAGGAAGATCTTACTGAAATTCACAATAAATCATCTTTTTACCATCCAAAGGCTTAGATAATAGAATTGTCATAATATAGCCACCCTAGCTGATTAATTCTCCCTTAATTCCTGTAATGTGTTTTCTGAGATCAGAATATATATAAAAGGTAACCTGAGATTTGATAAGGTGGAAGACTTCCACAGATGCAGCAGGCAAACAATAAACGCAATACAAAAACAAAGAAATTTGAGCAAGTACTGAAATATACATTCTAAAAACACAGAGTAATGTGCCTTTTACATTGATTCAGCCCAAAATATTAGTTTATATTTTCCATAGCAATAGCACTTAGACTTATATACTGATTCTCAATGCTTTACAGCCAGTGGTGGGATTCAAATAATTTAACAACCAGTTCTCTGTTCTAATGACCAGGTGGGTAGGCGGGGCTTAATGGTCATGTGACCGTGTGGGCATGGCCAACTCAACATTACTCAGGTCAATGGGCACTTTGCCTTAGCTGTTACACTGTAATAAGGGTTAACTGGAGAGGCAGTTTCTGTAAGCAGGGCAATAAAGATTAAGCTAGAAACAACACCAGAATGTTTCCTTCCTGCCTTCCTTACAGGATTAGCCCTGTAAAGTGGAAAAAAAACAAAAGGAGATTTCTTCCAACAACTGGTTCTCCGAACTGCTTAGAAAGTTAACAACCAATTCTCCCGAATAGGTGCAAACTGGCTGAATCCCACCACTGTTTACAGTCCTCTGTAAGAGGTTTACAGAGTCAGCATATACCCTCTAACAATCGGGGTCTTCATTTTACCTACCTCAAAAAGGATGGAAGGCTGAGTTAATCTTGAGTCGGTGAGACTCGAACTGCCAAAATGCAGGCAGCTGGCAGTCAGCAGAAGTAGCCTGCAGTACTGGATTCTAACCACTGAGCCACCACAGTTCTTCCACCGAACCAAGGGGTCCTCAATCTTTTTAAACAGAGGGGGGCAATTTGTGGTCCTTCAGACTGTTGGGAGGCTAAACTATAATGTGAAACAAAATGAACAAATTCCTATGCACACTGCACATATCTTACTTGTAGTGCAAAAAACCATGAAATAATAAGATAATTTCTCTCTGTCTCTATCTTTTTCACTCTGTCTGTCTGTCTGTCTCTCTCTCTCTCTCTCTCCGTCTCTGTCTCTTTGGGTGTATGTGTATGTGTCTCTCTCTGTCTCTTTCTCTCTGTGTATCTCTCTGATTCTGATTCTCTGGCACTTCATCTCTGGCTGGGTCTTGCTGCCCAACAGACTGCAGCAGGAAATGGCGGGTGGCTACTTCCGGACTTTGTTGGTGCTGGATGCGCCTTGGTCGCTCAGGGAGATGAGCAACCTACTCTCTGCCCAAGACACTGGCTCAACCCATGACGCAGCCGACCCTGCTGCTGTTGCCAGGAGCAACTGAGGCAGGGTTGCATTGTGGCTCTGTGTCGTAATGGGCTCTAAGAGGAGGAGGGGACCTTGTCTCCCCCATTGTGAAGCATGCTAAATTTTACTGTGCTGCGCAAGGTACTGCAAGAGCAGTGGGGCTGGAGAGCAGGTTGTGCATCTCCCTGAGTCACCAAGGCGTGCACCAACATGGGCCAGAAGAAGCACCTGCAAGACCCAGCAAGAGATGAGATGCCAGAGAATAAGTCCCAGCCACTCCTCTCTGCCGCAGTGCTTACAGATGTAGCTTACAGCTCTGAGCTTGAAGCGGCCAGAGGCAAGGGCTGCCTTGAGTGTAAATGTACCACGACAAAGGCAGAATGCTGTTGCCGAGCAAAGGCAAGTACAGGGATGCTTTGTTCTTGCACTAAGGCCATCACCACCACTGTTTCAGCCTGCCTGCGCCACCCCACCTTGCCACTACAGGACTATTACCTCGCTCCGGCTGGCGGGGGCTGTGTTACTTCTTGCACCACTTCTTGTACCACCCTCTACAGTAGAGATTTTCAACCCATGAGCTGCCCAGCCGCTCCCCAGAATGCAGGTGCACCGAGGTGGAGGAGCAGCTACGGGATGACCAGTGGGCAGTCCTGTGACTAGAACAATGGAGAAGCGATGGATGTGATGAGCCAGGGTCTTGAGGCTGTTAAAGACTGGATGGGGGTCAACAAACTTGTGCTCAATCCAGAAAAGACCGAGTGGCTGCTGTGTTTCCCTCCCGCGAATTGGCCAAGTGTTCCATCTCTCAGGCTGGGGGGTCAAATTGTATGCCCCTCAGACAGGGTTCGCAACTTGGGAATCCTCCTGGACCCACAACTGACTTTCGAACATCATTTGTCCGCTGTGACCAGGGGGGCATTTGCCCAGGTTCGCCTGGTGCACCAGTTGCGTCCCTACCTAAACCGGGAGGCCCTCACAACAGTCACTCGTGCCCTTGTGACCTCTAGGCTGGAATACTGCAATGTGCTCTACATGGGGCTGCCCTTGAAGAGCATTCGGCGACTTCAGCTGGTCCAGAATGCGGCCGCGCGAGCGATCGTGGGTGCACCTCGATTCACCCACGTAACACCTATCCTCCGCGAGCTGCACTAGCTGCCTGTTGATCTCCGGGTGCGATTCAAGGTGTTACTTATCACCTACAAAGCCCTTCATGGTACTGGACCTGGGTACTTGAGAGACCGCCTACTGCCAATTACCTCCACTAGACCAATACGATCACATAGATTAGGCCTCCTCCGAATTCCATCATCTAGCCAGTGTAGACGGGCAACTACCCAGAGGAGAGCCTTCTCGGTGGCTGCTCCGACCCTCTGGAACAAACTCCCCGTGGTTATTCGCACCCTCACCACCCTCCAGTCCTTCCGCGCCGCCCTAAAGATCTGGCTGTCCCGGCTGGCCTGGGGTTAAGACTCTAACCCCACTCGAATTGTGTGGCTATTGTGTTTTTTAATATGTTGTATTGTCTGTATGTTGGTAACTGTTTGTCCTCCCCCCCCCCCTTTTGCACTGTGAGCCGCCCTGAGTCCCCCCAGGGAAAAGGGCGGCATACAAATAAAGGGAAAATGAAAAAAAAAAGGAATTGACTTTCCCGCTGACGTCAGGAGGCCAGTATCAGTCTGCTCGTCTTCTTTTTCCTTCACTCAGATCGACCACAAACTTCTCCCAAGCTTGAGAAGAAGGGACCCAAAAGAGTTCCTGGAGGGCTGTATGTCCTGAGCAGGTGCTTTCTCTTGAGCCTCCTGTCTCGAGGCTGCCCAGAAACTGAGAGCTGGCCCCAAAAGGCGTCTGGGCCTCACTGTATCACCTGCCCTCTAACCTTTGGCCAAGCACAATAGGCCCAGAGGAAGTTTCCATCCCCGTCATGCAGGCTGGATAAATTGCTTCCAGCCCAGGGGCCATAGTTTGAGGACCCCTCATCTAACCCAATGCTACCTATTCAGATCAAGAAAGGATCACAGATGTTAAGGCTCAAACCTGAATCCTTGCACATGGGACCCTGGCAATCCAGTTTCTGATTTGCCATTTAAATGGGTAGCAATCAATCAATCAATCAGGACAGAACTAGAAGGGACTTTGGAGATCTTCTAGTCCAACACCCTGCTCAAGTAGGAGACCCTATACCAGTGGTGGCTAGCTTTTTTCGCACGGAGTGCCAAAACAAGATTGCATGTGTGCACATGCATGTGTTTAATGCGTGCCAGAGCACTGAAACCCAAAAGGGAGCAGCTGGCTGGTGAGCATGTGCATGGCAGCCAGCTGCACCTCCAGGTTCCATTGTGTGCATGCGCTCCAGCCAGATGGTCCTGTGCACATGCACACCTGGCCAGTCACTCTCTTCTGTGTTCTGTCGCACACATGCGCACAGGCCAGCTGTCCTTCCTGCATGCGTGTGATGGAACCCAGAAGAGAGCAGCTGGCTGAGCACACATGCACACCATTACTATCTGCACTTCTGGGTTCCATCATGTACATAAGCAAAGAGCAACTGGCCAGCACGCATGTGCACAACAAGACCTGGAAGAGAGTGGCTGGCCAGCACGTATGTGCATGACGGAACCCAGAAATGTGGCTGGTGATGGCATGCCTGCCCACAGAGAGGGCTCTGCATGCCACCTCTGGTACACATGCCATAGATTTGCCATCACAGCCCTATACCATTTCAGATAGGTGACCGCCCAGTCTGTTCTTAAAAACCTCCAGTGATGAAGCACCTACAACTTCTGAAAGCAAGTGTGCCACTGGTTAATTGTCCTCACTGTTAAGAAGCTTTTCCCTTATGTGTGTGTGTAAATGGCATGTGAGAATGTCCTTGGCAGACAGCAGAGTAGACAATGCTTAGATAAGAGGCAATTGACTCCACATAAGGAATTTATTTTGCCACACCATGGTACATGAATTTAGGAACTGTGTTTTTCTAACCCATATTTCAGTTAAATTGGTGTGTACTCAGCCAGGGAGACAAGTCTTGTCACGGGTAAAAATGGCATCACCATGAAATATATAAATCTGTATGCATGCCATTCATTTGCTCTTTCATTCATGCATTCATCAAATTTCTCTAAGGCTGCCCATCTATCAAGCAAAATTCTAGGCTGCTCTTTTGGGAATAATGTGGAAACAGGCTTCCAAGATGCTTTTATTTCCTGGTTTAATGTCCAAGTCTAGCCTACAGCCCTAATAGTTCTTGGTGGTGTGTTATTCAAGCACAACCAGATCTGATCCTGGTTATTGTTTCAAATGATGAATGGGGTACTACCATCATCTAAGGAATTGACAAGAGTAGAGGCCATTTAAAGCCTTGTGGAAATAGGCAAATCTTTTATCTTTGGTACCTGCTCACAAATCTAGAAGAAGAGCAGAAAAGCAGAGCCTTTCTAAGGCTTCCCAAGAAGCTTCTTGGTTCCCTTTGCTTGATGAGGACAACATTGTATTAATAGGGGAATAGTTTGGCATGAGGCTCTTTCAAATGCTTACATCCAGCTTTTTGCTTATTTGCATTTGAAAATGGCCTCAAAGCCTAGCAGCTTCTTTTTTTAAAAAAAAAAATCAATGTTTCTTTAGTCCTATCATTTTTAATTGTTGTATTGTCTTATCTTATGAAAGGTTTATGGTTGATTCTTTTATTTGTTTTTATTAAAGGTGTCCTTATTGTTCTGTTGGCCATTGTGAGAAGAAGTTAATTAATTTGTACCTTAGCTGGAAAGGTCCCCTTGTTACAAGGTAGAGTAGGGTCTATATGAGTTTAGAATACAGAATATAATATAGAATAACAGAGTTGGGAGGGGCCTTACAGGTCTTCTAGTCCAATCCCTGCTCAAGGGGGAGTCTATATATCATTTTGGACAAATGGCTGTCCAATCTGTTCTTGGAAACTCCCACGATGGAGTTTTGGAAGCAAGCCATCATTCCACTGATTAATTGTTATTCCTGACAGGAAATTTCTCCTTAGTTCGAGGTTGAATCTTTCCTTGATAAGTTTCCATCCATTGCTTCTTGTCCTGCTCTCAGCTGCTTTGTAGAATAAGATGACCCTCTTCTTGTCTGTGACACCCATCAGATATTGCTATCATGTTACCCCCCTGGTCCTTTTCTTCATTAAGACTAGAAACACCCTGTTCCCACAACCATTCATCATGCACTTTAGCCAAAGAAAAACATAGGAAAGCTGAGCTGTGGGGAATTGGGAGCCGAGGTGGTGCAGTGGTTAGGGTGCAGTACTGAAGGCCACTACAGCTGACTGTTATCTGCAGTTCAGTGGTTCTAATCTCACCGGCTCAAGGTTAACTCAGCCTTCCATCCTTCCGAAGTAGGTGAAATGAGGACCCAGACTGTGGGGGCAATATGCTGACTCTGTAAACCGCTTAGAGAGGGCTGAAAGCCCTATGAAGCGGTATATAAGTCTAACTGCTATTGCTATTGCTATTGCTATTGTCTTCTAAGCCTTATGGTTCCTTTTCTGTTAAGTCTCTCTATGTAATTGTGGCAAACCTAACTTTTATGATCCAGATCAGCTACCATTATGTCTCACTTGGGCATCAAAAGATTGCACAGATAGTTCCTCTTCTACTCTTCCTCCAGCCTTTCATCATCAAAAGTTAATGCAGTTTATTTACCTTTGATCTGTATTAAGCTGCTTCATTTCAATGCCCAAGTAACACTTTTGAAAGCCCGGGCAAAATTTGGGGCATATTTGCTTTCCTTTTGTGCTGTTTTCTAAAATCTTTTGCGCAAAGATGAAAATAGTTGTTGCATTCTAGCTTATTATGTTCCAATAGTCATCAAACCCGATGTAAAACCTTTTATCTAAAGACATGGATTTAACTTCATTTGCGACAGTGAAAATATGGGATGACATTATTTCTCTCTCTTTAGAGTTCTAAATGATTCTACATCATTCACTTGAAACTAAAGTCTCCATATGGGTACTCATAAATCATCACTTTAGATAAGACCAAAATCTATATTGTTTCCAAGCTGGGTAATCTGAGATAAATTGAAAAACAACTGTTTGCAATGTTGCACTTGTTTTTCCCCCCCTTCTTGCCTATTTGCACATCTTACATTTGACAAACACTGTACAGCATATTTAACAAGATAAAAGAAAAAAGAAAAAGAAAAGCCACTAGCCGTAAAATCTGTGGAAATAGAACATACCGTGGGTGCTCTCAAGTTACATTCCACTAAACCTTTTTCAAAGCAAGAAAGTTAAATAATTAATTCTTGATGAGGCTCCTTTAACAATGAAGTTTGTGGGTGTCAAGTGAAAGATGTTTTATACAGAAAGTTAAAGCTGGGAAATTTATTTTTCTTCTAACAGAAGTGAGAAACTTTTACAATCACATACACAAACCCTGAAAATCCGTGTTTCTATTTTTTTTTGTCATCAGTTCTTTGACTACAGCAGTCCTCCAAACAAATGTGTATTCCCTAAACACTAGAAAAATCCACTTGAATCACAATGAGGCATTGGGAAATAAGAAAGCATATGTAACTGGGAATAAAGACAATTGTGTCCATGCCAAATACTTCTAAGTTGGACTTTATCTGGAGCCCATCCATAAATTTTATAGATGTTCCATCCAGCCATCTGTCCGTCCATGTTCTAAAAAATAAAATCTCCCTCAAGTTAAACTCAGTTCTTGGAAAATACAGATATGTCCATGCTATTTTCTTGGCATGGAAATGAAAGCGGATTGGCATTGATTTTCTTTCTTTCCTTTTTTCCTTCCTTCCTTCCTCTCTCTTCTTTCTTTCTTTCTTTCTTTCATTCATTCATTCATTCATTCATTCATTCATTCATTCATTCATTCATTATTTTGATATTCTGTTTTTAACTTCCCAGTATATCCTAGATGCTATAAGCTCATCCAAGTTCTAATCAGGCCAAAGTCCACTTAACTTTATAAAAAACAGTCAAGAACTCTCCACTCTAGTTCAGCAAAGATATTTAGATGGTAGATTCCGCCCCCCCCCCCCCCACACACACACTTTTTAAGTTCAGCTTTATTTTGAGTTGTGGAATGGCTTCTATTGCTTGCTACATTCTGATTTTTTGTAGGTATAGACACATCATAGTATTTTAATATCGTTTGCAAAGACTTCATGACTGCTCTACCAAGAACTAGTTAGTGGCATATTACTTGACTGCTTGTTTCTTTAATGATTGATGCTAAAAGTCAGAGGCCTCCTACCACTTTGCTATCTTCATTGCCAAGTTTAAAGCTGGTGGTTCTGCCTGCATTCCCCCCCCCCTTTAATAACATTCTTCATTACTTCTCAGCCTTTTTAGCCATAGTAAAAGAAGAAGGTGATTAACGGATGTCAACTATGAGACAACATACTAGGAAAACTACACACAGCATCAACAGTGGAAAAAGAAGAAGAGGCATCTTGGAATTTAATAGCCATTTATAGTACAGGTGATTCAAAGTATTGAGTAGCATGGTGGGTTGTGTGGTTAGCATGCTGGGATGGAGGCTAGCAAGCCCACGTTTAAGATCCAAGTTCTACAATGGGACAGGGTTGAGCTCCTGTCCTTCACTTCAACTCTTGCCAGGGATATGAAAGGAGCCTCCAACTGGGTGTCCCTTGGGCAAAGGTGATGTTACCAGCTAATCCTTTCAACCCAGAAGTGTCTCAGTGCTTCTGATATGAGTGCGATGTAATTCAAAGCATCTTAGTCAGTATGTACAGTAATGGGGAGAAAGCATAACTTCCTAGGGGGGGGGAATTATTCATCAAGGAATTCCTTTAAGGGCAATGGTGGCTGTTTGCAAGTAAGAAAGTTTGATGGTAGGAGAAAGCAGACCCTAAAAAAATATTTCTCTCTCTGAATCAGCTGCAGTACAAATAGGTGCTTTATTCACGCCCCATGCACTCCAAAGCTCCTTGTTGCAACTAAATCAAAAGCACTGCATAGCCCTAGTAAATACCCGGTCAAGGTGACTTTCATAAATCAATATATAATATAAATATCAAAAAATCCAGCTCTGAAAGACTCAAATCAATAAAATACCATACAAATTAGCTAACAAATAATATAAAAATATACATCCGAATAAAATATTAAGAGGCACAAGGATGCAAAGGCTCCTTTTCCTCCTAATAATGGAAGGTGGAAGATAGACCCATAAGCTTACACCCTACATCCACACACTGAAAGCAAACCTGAAAGTTGCTTGCTACCAGTTTCCTGGGGCATAATGGGAAGTATTATTATTTTTATTTTGCAAAGTGTTTACAATATTATCATAATCTAGCAAGCCCCCATCCTAAGAACTCTGAAGGTAACCTAGATGGTTAGTGCAGATTGCATTCTGAAAAAAAAAAATTGGGGATTACACCTAATGGGAGAAACCCAGTTCTGGCAAAACTGTGGGGGATAATTGAGCTGGTTTATGTATCTTGTTGGATTGGCTCACAGATTTCTGTCAGCAAATCTCCCAAGTTGTGGGAAGCAGAGAACTCTGGATCAGAGGAAATATGCTGAAAATACAAAAAGCTCAAATTAAACCCTAAGACATGAAACCTCCCATTGCACATTCAGCTGGTGGCTTTCTTATTCCTTTCAAGTAATGTGAACATTCACATCTCCTTTGTAACAATATAGTGTAATTTTGTTCCCTCCATAGCTGTAGAATTCATAAAGGAGCATTGGGAAATTGTTTTTTGAGGGAGAGGTAAGATAAAATATCAGTTCCATCTATAGTAACCAGTTTAACTAGCTTGGTGTTGTGGTTCAGGTCCTGGCCTAGAAGCCGGACATTCTATTCCTGCTTTAGACACGATAGCTGGCTGGGTAACTTTTAGCCAATCACCAGGAGACTGTGAGTTCTAGTCCTACTTTAGGCATGAAAGGCATCTGGGTGATTTGGGCCAATCACCAGGAGAGTTCTAGTGCCTCCATAGGTATGAAATTCAGCTGGGTGACTTTGGGCCAGCCCAAACCACCTCCTAGGAGGGAAAATAGAGACAGGAGGATTAGGTATGTGAAATAAAAATCTAATATTAATCAATAGAAACTGATAAATTGATAAATAGCAGGTATGGTTAACTACTTTACTGAAGGCTACCTTCCACTCTGAGTTTTTTTGTGGTAAATCGGAGGTGGTATTCAGCCAGTTCACACCGATTCGTGCGAACCGGTGTCGGCCATTTCCCCGAGGTCAGAGAACCGTTAGTGATGGCCAGCTGGCCACACTCCTGAACTGGTTCCCCCAGTCACTGCTCACTTGCCCCACCCATCTGGTCACCATTTGCTTGCCCTGTCTGCCCAATGTTCACTTGCTCGCTCAACACTTACCCCGCTCATCCAAGCCCTATATATATGCCTTCGCCATGCAGCCCAGCCCCCAGTTACATGCCTCGCCAGTCACCTCCATGCCTTACTTGCTCTGCTCAGTTCACCAAAGGTAAGTAAGCATGCCGCCCACTCACCCTGGGTTGGGGGCCATTCCCTGAGGCCCGGAGCCACTGCCCTCTCGCGACCTAACTTGTCCAGGTCAGGGAATGCGCCAATTCCAGGCTCCAGCTTTGCCCTGGAGCTACTCCCTCTCCCCAACTGCCTCAGCTGTGTCAGGGAATGTGCCATTCCCCAGCTCTGGCCTTGTCCTCTCGCCGCTGCCCTCTTGCCGCCCACCTAAGCTAGGTCGGGGAATGTGCCATTCCCCGACTCTGGCCTTGCTCCAGAGCCACCCTCCTCTTGCCGCCCTGCTCTTTCTACAGCCCTGGCCCTAGCCCCGTTTCATCCCCCACCACGGCCTCTTTCTTTAGGCTGCTTACCTTCCACAGTGGCTGGTCCAGAGTCCAGAAGGCAAGCTGACTGGAGTTTTTGGCCGCCCTGGGAAGCGGCTGGCTGGCAAAGAACCCTCCCAGCCGCTGCCTATTTGAGAATCGGTAGCTGGGAGGCTGCTTTGCCTGCCAGCCGCTTCCCAGCAGGCTGGCGAAAAGTCCTCTGGTCAGCAAAAAAGTTGCTGCCACCGCCACCATGTTATTCATGCATGCGCTTCCCTTGAACTTGCAAGTCCAAGGGATACACATACGTGAAGAACATGGCGGTGATGGCAGCAGCTTTTTCGCTGACCAGAGGACTTTTCAGCAGCCTGTGGTAAGTGGTTGACTGGCAAAGAAACCTCCCAGGCAGCTCACAAAGAGGCTTCTTTGTCAGCCAGCTGCCTCCCTCAGGTAGCCGAAAAGTCCCAATTTTTCTTGCCACCGGTTCAGTTGGCGGTGGTGGATCATGTGACTGAGTGGGTGTGGGCCTAAGTGATGTCAAGTTGGCTATGCCCATTCAGTCACACACACACACACCTAGCCACACCGACCAAACTGATGGCAAAAAAATTTAAAGCCACCACTGTGGTGAATGCCAGAAATCACTGGGGTTACTGTACCCCTTTTTCTGTATTTTTGTAGAAGGAAACACTAACTCGGTTTCCATATCATGCTAAGCAATGGCTTCCCTAATAATAGCCTATTGAACATTCCAAAATTGGCTAAACTCAAATAACCCACTACATTATACTCTGAGTGCAAATCACCATTGTCTAAACTTATATAAGCCACTAAGGCATTATATATGTTTAACTAAGAGTCTGTGAATGACCAAAACTACGTAACTGGCTTTCCTGAAGACACCAAATCAAAATAAACAAATCAAACATGGCAGTTGTGAAGCCAGCCACTAACTTTGAAGCCAAAGCTTTATTTCCCCACAGAGCAAACTTCCATTTACTTTCACTCTTAAGAGTGAAAAACAAAAGAACTGACCAATAAATATTTTATTTGTTTTGTCTCTTTCTCCCCAAAACAGCAGAAGGAACAGAACTCAAAGGCACAGCAAGAAGGCATGATGGGGAACACATTCCTTTCTAGCAGGGGAAGGAAATAGGAAAGTTGAAGGAGCGTTTTCTACCCACTTTTCATTCCTTTTGACCGAAATTTTGGAATCTCTTCATATTCTTCTACCAGCAGATCTTTGGATCAAGTAGCCCATTCATGAAACATGAAGAAATATCTGCTTTATGATAGGGGAGAGTTTCTTTTAATTACAAGGATGAGTGTTTGGACTTATTCCATCAGTGCTAGGTTTCTTTTTTTTATCTGTACATTTACCTGGCAGGTCTAGAAAAAAATTAGGCAAAGCCTATGAAGATCCTGTTCTCAGTATCTATAACATAGCAGTCTCATCTGTCATAGGACTCCCTTACTCGATCTGGGCAACTTAGTTTGAGTAAAGATCATTCAGCAGCTACATTTTATTTATTTTCTACATGTTTCTATTGTTTTCTTCTTTTTAATTGTTCTGTAATTTTAGAAGTATAAACCAACTAGAGTCACTTGAAAGAATTTTTTTATAATGTGGTTTTCTGCCATGTATTAAATGTTTGTGCCATTATTATTCTTATATTATTTTTTGCTTCTACTCAATCGTGTTGAATTGTCAAAGATTGTCTGGGGAAAATGAAATTATATTTAGAGAAAAGTAAAGTCTTAAGAAAAACCAAAAGTACATAGCAATAGCAATAGCAATAGCAATTAGACTTATATACCGCTTCATAGGGCTTTCAGCCCTCTCTAAGCGGTTTACAGAGTCAGCGTATTGCCCCCAACAACAATCCGGGTCCTCATTTTACCCACCTCGGAAGGATGGAAGGCTGAGTCAACCCTGAGCCGGTGAGATTTGAACAGCCGAACTGCAGAACTGCAGTCAGCTGAAGTAGACTGCAGTGCTGCATTTAACCACTGCGCCACCTCGGCTCAATAGATAGATTGGGTGAAACTATGCTTAATAGCAGTAACTGTGAGAGAGATCTTGGAGTCTTAGTGCACTACCAATTAAATATGAGCCAACAATGTGTGGTGGCAGACAAAAAAGCCAATGTTATGCAAAATGAGGACAATCTACTAAAACAAATTAGGGATTAAAGCCAAATGCATATAAAAAGGTTATATAATGTATTAATAGAAATGGATTCTGAAACAGAATTAGTTAAAGAGTGTATGATAAAGTGGGCACAAAATTTTGAAGAACCAATAATGCTGGAAAGATATGGGTAAGAAATGTAAAATTCACACAAGCCCAAAATCTGAGAGAGAATTTTTATAAGTTGTTTTATAGATGGCATTTAGATCCTAAAAAACTGGCTTGCATGTATCTGAATTTACAACCTAAATGCTGGAAATGTGATTGTGTTGATGCTACATATTACCATATATGGTGGACTTGTAAAAAGGTTAAAGCATTCTGGATAAAAATATGGTGGATTATGCAAAATATTTTTAAAAAGAGGATAAAGTTTACTCCTCAGTTATTCTTGTTTGGTATAACTACTGATTGTACTGTTATAGAGACTAATTTGATTTTGTACTTAATAACGGCAGCAAGATTGTTGGTGGCGCAATACTGGAAGAAGGAAGATTTGGCGACTATTCAAGAATGGACATTAAAAGTAACAAACTTAGCAGAGATGGCTAAAATATCAGCATATCTTAAGGATCACTCAGATGAGAAATATAAAATGGACTGGAGAAGATGGATTGACTATATTCAAAATAAATACGGGACAAAGAAATTCCAGATAGTGTATGACTAAAAAAGTGAGGAATGAGATAATGTGTTTAGAGTTAGCCTAACAAAAGAGGAGTTAAAGCACAAATGAAAGATGATACCAACTTTCTTTTAGTTCATCGCAGAATATGCTTGTTAAACATTTATACCCTGTATTTGCTCTGGGAAGCCGGGGGGGGGGGAAGGTTAGGGGGGGGAAGGTTAGGGGGGTTGGGTTTGGGTGGGGAGGGTATGGGAGGGGAGGTAAATATTTGTAAAAGCTTTTTTTAAAATTTTCAATTAAAAAAAGAAAAAAAAGAAAAAAACCCAAAATAGAAAACAAAACAAAAACAAATGGAGTCCTAAGTTGCATTAACAAAGGGATACAATCAAGATTAAGTGAGATATTAATACCGCTCTATAAAGCCTTAGTAAGACCAGACCTAGAATACTGCATTCAGTTTTGGCCACCACACTATAAAAAAGTATTACCCCCCCACCCCCGAAATGTGTTTCCATAGGTATTGCTTAACATATATATATATAATTTAGGTTTCCTCCATTTTTCTTTTCTTTTACATCATCCCAAAACCATTGATAGCCTTAGCATTTTCTGGAAGTATGTTACTGAATGTAACCTCAATTGTTTATATTGTTATTTTAATTCAAAAGCTATCTGTGTTGCACTCCCAGTAAAAATAGCTGAAGGATGGAAGAAGCTGAAGGGCTTGATAAGATCCTCTTATCACAAAGAAGCACATTTGTGATGTTATCTTAGCTAGCCCATGATTATCTTCAGGAACAAAAAGAATGTTATTACACACAACTCTGTTTGAGCACAGTGGGACAACAGCAAAAATATCCGGCTTTTGTGATAGCAAATATCTTGCCTTCTTCCTCCCTCTCTAATCACACCTGCCTAGAGTTAGAAATACTTCTGAAATGATCCTCCTTTGAACTTCTCAAATTCCTGACTCATTTGGCTTGAGAAATAATATTGCAGAACAGCATTGTGGGAAGCCTCCACTCCCATAGAAGTGTTGGAAGAAATGTCCTTCTGGGTTCGGCTCCAAGTGGGGAAAAAGACACTGGAGACATGGAGGCTGCTTGGAAAGATGGTGTTAATGGCTTGAGTCCTGAACAGAAAAAGTGATCACATGCTTCAATGTTGGTGGAGAAGAGAAGAGAAGGGGAAGCAAGGCAAGGAAGGAAGAGAAGCTGAGTCCCTGGTTTCATGCCCTCTCTGGCCTTTGATCTTGAGCTTGTATTCTGATTGGTTGTCAGACTCCCATGGGCCCATGCAGGGGCAACTCTCTAGACTGCGTTTTGAATCCAGGTTTTGTTGAGTTCTCAGATGCCATGTGGTGAGTTGGGTAAAGGGCCAATATTATCATGCCTTAATCCCATCACTCTGGAGCTGAAGGGGAAAACTCTTTATTATTTAAAGTGGACTAGCTCAGGCTTTAATGGCTCATTGACAAAGGGGGATGGGCAGGAAGCTGCAGGCAGCTATTCTGTGTTTTGAAACATGTTTCTTCCTTTTCAATATTTCCTAGGATATTTCATTTTTCTGGGAGAGGGCTGGGTGATAACTTCCTACAGAAGAATGGAATATTTTGGGGAATATTTAAAGAAGCAGAATATTATATTTCCCCAAAGGGAGAAATAGAGAAACATCCTCTTAAAGATAAAAAGCAGACCCAATCTTTCTTAATAGTCCCAGCAGAAATTTTGGGTCTGTTAAGAAAGATTGGGCCAGTCTATTCACGAGACAAAAGAACCTCAGGTAATGGGATTAAAGACAGATATGACCTTAACCTCATTCATTGAGAAAAGCGGAAACATTAAGAAAGGCAAGCTAGAGGCAATAGATAACAGGACAAAATCAATTATACAAGCCTGACAGGATTAGGATTAAGGAAGTGATAATGAAGACCCATCATGTTTGCAAAACAAGTAAAATTAATCAAATAATAAAAACACACAAAACAAAACTCCAAATTACAAAATGCTGTAAAAACTGTATAAAAGTCCATGTAAAACCAAACCAATGGGTCAGCTATCCCAGAACTGCATGCTGTGTGTGTGTGTGTGTGTGTCTGTCTGTCTGTCAGTTCTGCTCTTCTAAACAGAGTATTTCTTTCCAATCATTTGCCATGTTATTTCCAGTGTCTTTCTCCCAGCTTGGAACTGAACCTGTTCCTTCCAACAGCATCAAACAACATAGAAGTCAAAGACTGCATGTTTTCTCACATCTAATAGTGATATGGATAGATATATGATGATGTTGGACAAAACTTTAAAAAGGAGGTAAGCTGTTGGCAAGGGGCTGAAGAAACTTAACTTACCATTTTTATTTCTATAGATAAGTGTTGTGGGCAGAAGGAGCCGTTGGAGCTGCAAACAGACTCCGATAGCGAGGGGCCCTATGAGTCAGCTCTGGAAGATGTGGAGGACCCTGGACAGGGTTCCGACTCCGACCAGGGACCAGAGAAGCTGGTTGGCCACCAGGAGGCGCCTGAGGCATGGAGCAGCGGTGAAAGCCAAAGGAGTGTGCGCCTGACATCAGGCCTTGGAGCAGTGGGGAGGAGCCAAGGGAGTTGGTCCTGGACGCCAGGCAATGGCGGGCAGATAGAGCAGAGAACAACTACGCAGATACAGAAGATAATTGGACCCAGGTGGTTGTAATTAGGCTCCTCTCAAGAGAGTATATAAGGAGAGACTTTGGGAGGAAACTGTTTGCAGGATTCAACTTAATTATCAATGCTGGAGAAGCTCTTGTGTATATTTCTTATCTTGGAAGTCTGGATTGCTGCCAAGGTCTTGTCAGTGTGTTGATTTACTGTGAATAAATCATCTAGCAGTAATCTTGTCTTGGAGTGCCTTGGTGTATGTAGAGGGGGGTCAGAACAGATAATGCTGTCAGTCTATAATGTCTCAGACTTATCTAGCTCTTGTGTATTTTGGATTTTGAATTTGTACATTTTAATTTTGTCAGGTCACTATCCATATGAAATTAAACTTCAGCTCCCAGTGTTCTAAGTTTCAGATTTCACAATTAGCTTTTTTTCATTTCTTACCAAGGATAGATGCTTTAAGCATGAATTTCCTCCTTCCTTTCTTTGTGTTGCTGTATTTTATGTAGTAGCAATAGCAATAACACTTAGACATATTCTACTTCATAGTGCTTTAAAGTCTTCTCTAAGTAGTTTACAGAGTCAGCATATTGCCCCCAACCATCTGGGTCCTCATTTTACTGACCTCAGGAGGATGGAAGGATGAGTCAACCTTGAGCTGCTCAGAATCAAACTCTTGGCAGTGAACAGAGTCTTCTAACCACTGTGTAGTCTTCTAACCCCTGCATAATCTTCTAATCACAATCGTCTTCTAACCACTGCACCACCAGGCTAAGCCAGTATATTGAAGTGAAGGCACAAGCTAGAAACCAGAAGACCATGAATCCCAGTCCTACTTTAGGCACAAAGCCAGTTGAGTGACCTTGGACCAATTCTTCTCTCAGGCCTAGGAAGAAGAAGGTAAGGGCAAACCATTTCTGAAAGATTACCATGAAAATTGCAGGAACTTGTCCAGGCAGTTTCCAGGAGTCAACAGTGACTCACAGGCACACACTTAAAGGTAAAATCAAAACACAAATTTTAAAATGCCATTATATCTCTACAAAAATGTCCTTTAATTGATGGGGCAGGGGATGATAAAGAGAAAACCTTATTTAAGATATATTCAACACCTACATGCATACTCACAAATATGCATACACATACTCTCACTGTGATCCATGTGCATTCTTTGTAGAGTTTCAATGTGGATGAAATATCTGAGGTTCTAAAAAAAAGAAAGAATTGCTGAGTTAACTATCTTGTGTTTCTTCATAGAATGTCATTTTTCCAATGTACAGAAGCACATCAGCGAAGTAAAATGCAAAAAGAGCCGTGTTCAGAATCACAGCAAGGTTAGAAAAAGGTGAGGAGGGAAAGGGAGAATCAGAAAATGGCCATACAATTCTGAACGGCTTGTTTCCTATATCCTCAGCCAAGTAGCACGTCAGCCCTCTTGAGGCAATGTGTGGGATTTCTTTTTTTCTGTACAAGCACATGAACTACAGGAAAAAAGTAGAAATGAATCTAAAATAAGAGGAGGCATGCAAATAGCAAGATAGTCGTTAGGACTTCCTTGATTCCTAAAGATTGTATGGGAAGATCTGTGCAGTTAGTTTTCTTTTGCCCTTCACAATAAAGTGTTGGAAAAAATGTCCTTCTGGGTTCAGTTCCAAGTGGGGAAAAAGACACTGGAAACATGGAGGCTGCTTGGAAAGATGGTTTAATGGTGGACAGGATTACATGCAGAGGTGGCTTTCAGGTGGTATGGTCCAGTATACGCGTACCCCTTGAAAGAATTTTGTGTCCATTCTTATATAGGGGCCTCTGGAGGCCCTGTACCAGAACAGTCCCTCCCCTGGTCTGCCCCTCACTTGCTGCGCCCGCCAGCCCAGTCACTGCTCTCTCGCTCTCTCGTCCCGCCTGTCTGCATCAGGCTTGTCCCGCCCACCCACTTCCTTTGCTGGAGTGGAGGATTCGACAGTTAGGAGCAGCCTGCGTGACACATGCTTCCTTCTCTTTGACAGCCGTCTAGTTTCCAGTGGGGAGGGGGGGAGAAATCCATGCGTTAGAGGAGAAGAGAAGGCTGAGCTTCTGCTAGGCACTTCCTTTCCTTCCTCTCTAATGCATTGATTTCTCTCCCCCCACACATATTGGAAACCAGGTGGCTGTGAAGAGAAGGAAGTGCGGACCGCGTGGGCTTCTTCCAACAGCTGAAGAAGGAACAGGAGTGGAGGATTCCGCCGTTGGAAGAAGCCTTCTTCCATGTAGAGTCGAATCCTCTACTTCTGTTCCTTCTTTGGCTATTGGAAGAAGCCATGTAGTGCATACTTTCTTCTATTTGACAGTAACCTGGTTTTCAATGGGGGGGGGGGAATCCATGTGTTCAGAACAGACTGGGAAATATGTTCCTCCCCAACCTCCCATACTCCTCCCCAACCTCCTCAGTGTCCAAATCTAGTGCCAGCTCCGCTGGCTGCTGATGGGCCACAACAATATCATACACAAATTACACAAGATGACAAGGGGTTGTTAAGTGTGGGAGTGGGATGAAAGAATGCCTTGTTGATTCATGCAAACGTCTTCTGGTAGGTAAAAAAAGGTAGGGCATAAGTATAAAATGCTGCGTATGCAAACATCTCCTTGCAAATGTAACACAGCAAATTGTAGTAGACTGTTAGCTGCACATCAATTTTCTCACATCTTTGCCCAATTTTTTACTTTGCTGGCTGATGGAATGGGGCCTTTTCACCAAGTTTGGGGATGAAGAACTGAAGTAGTAGTTTGCATAATAATTCCAGCTCTTTCCAGCTCAGGGGCAGAGATACACATCTTGGGTTTGCCTAAGCTCTCCCCTTGAGAGATGCTGACTATAGCTTTCCATATGGTAAGTCTGAGGGGAATAGATATAAAACTGATAATGTAACAGAGGAGATATTAACATCTCCTATAGTCTGAAAAATTCCAGGATATTTTTTCAAAAAATGCATAGATATAATTTGGGTAAGTAGACTTCATATTAAATCTTTTTCTTTTCTATTCCTTTTTTTTTTTCTATCTAGAATCTCCCAGTGCTACACATAAAATCATCAAGCACTCTTCCCTCCAGGAATATTGCAAGGTGCCTGACAAATACATGTTCCCAAAGTGGTAGAGATATATTTTCATACTGCAAATGGCAACAGCCGTGACAGGTTAAACAAAAGACCAAGCAAATCCAATTTTCTCTAGGTAATTCCAGAAGAAAGCAGGAACAGTGCCTCAAAAATAGAACAGAAGCATCCAGAAAAAATAGATAGGAAGTCGAAGGAGTATTGGGCATATTCACAAATATAGGATTAAGTTGGTTGTTAATTTTAATTTAATTTTTAAATTTTTATTGTAAATATCAATTGGGATTTTTTGGATACTTTATTTAATGTCCCTTTTAATTTTTGTAATATGTCTTTTCTTTTACGTTGTAAAAGAGAGCTTGGGAGAAGGGCGGCATATAAATCCAATAAACCAAACTAAACCAAACCAACTTGAGTTATTTACATTAAATAATAACGGCGGGATAAAAAATATTTTAAAAAGTTTATAAGGGAACAATGACAGGTAACCAATTTGGAAAACAGTGGCACTTTGCATTACTATAATAAGAATGTTGTACTACAGCTAGAATGGGCCTTGGTTCTTACCTTATATGCTCATTCTCTGTGAAGTGGATAAATCAGCCAGACTGGGTTGCACTGTCCAGTAACCAATTGGACTGAATCTTCTTGTGTAAGATATGTATTCTGATTGGTTGTCAGACTCCCAGGGGGTGGGGGTCTTAGCTAACTTTGTAGGCTGTCTGGGTCCCAGGCTTGGTTGAGCCTTGCTGGTGATGCAATCTTCCCAGGTGCCATGTGGTGAGATGGACAGAGAGCTAATCCTATCATATATTGAGGGCCATGTCTTAATCCCATCCAAAGCAAAAAGGTACGAACGTGTACATATCAAACGTTTACCCAGCCCCCCCACCCAGTTACCCCAACCCAATGTCCAATCTGCAAGTCCCAAAGGTGTCATGTGGGGTGCATCTTCAAGTGGCCTCATTCAGGTGGTATGCAGAGATGGTTGACCTTGACCAAGCCCAAACATGAGCCACCAGCATTCACAGAGTATGGTGACGCTCACCCAGCCATGCCCACCCAGCCACAGCAACCCAGCTACTGGCCCTTTGAGTGCAATCATAATGCTGATGATGCCCTCAATGAAATTTAGCTTGATACCCCTGATTTATAACACATAGTCCTCGACTAACAACAGTTCATTTAATGGTTGTTTGAAGTTACAATGCATTAAAAAATAGCAATAGCACTTATATATTACTTCACAGTACTTTACAGCCCTCTCGTAAGTGGTTTACACAATTAGTGTATTGCCCCCAACAATCTTGGTTCTCATTGTACTCACCTTGGAAGGATGGAAGACTGAGTCAATCTGGAGCTGATCAGGATCAAACTGCTGGCAGCTGGCAGTCAGCAGAATTAGCCTGCAATGCTGCATTCTAACCACTGTACCCTAATGACCGTTTTTCACACGCATGACATTTGCAAGATCGCCATGTTGATCAAAATTCAAATGCAGCTTACTCATATTTACGATGGTTGCAGTGTCCCAGGGTTATGTTATCCCCTTTTGCAACTTTCTGACAAGCAAAATCAACAGGGAAGCCAGATTCACTTAACCACAGTGTTACTCACTTAACAACTGCAGTGGTTCACTTAAGAACTGTAGCAGGAAAATTTAAAATAAATCATTTCACAAGTATCTCACTTAGCAACAAAAGTTTGGGATTCAATTTTGGTAATAGGTCAAGGGATTTCTGTTTCTTTTGCATCCCCACCAGAGTTATAGAAGACGCATGATATACCACTGTCCTGAAAAGCAGCAGGGACGTATCACCAGGAATAACACAACTGAAATTCTCCTATTTTGCTGCTCAATTTAAGTTACAAAAAAGGGCAGTTGTTCTTCATTTCCTGGGTTATGTTAGTTATTCTGACAACATAGCGTTAACCAATGATTCATTCTGTACACATTCTGTTTCTTTTGTGTACAGAAATATTTAAAAGGGGTTATTGAAATCTGCACTTTCTCCATAAGATTTTATTTTATTGATTATGTGCCATCGAGTCATTTTTTTTCATTCTTTTTATTTAGTTTCTCATGGAAATCCTGTGAAGAATTGCACCATCCTTGTTCAGCAGTTTGATGCCAGATTTAGACAGTGTGGGCTCAAGGGATCTATTGTTATCAAAAGAAGGGCACATCTTATCCAAACGTTGCCTGTTTCTGGTTTAATCATTGTAATAAATAACAGGGGTCAACAATACTGAAGTCAATCAGTTGTTCTTGGTGCAGATTTCCTTTATTCTAAAGTAGTTTTGAATAATAACAAACTCTCCTTCTCACTCAAAATGTCCTCCGTTCCCATCCAGAAATCTAAAATAGTCTTTAAACCAATAAAGAGATGTAAGTTTCTGATCTAGCCCCTAAAATTTCCTTTTCATATTTAGTTTACTTTTTCTCTTGGGTGCATATGGTCTACCACAACATTGCTGCTTTCACTGCTAAAAAAGACATCAAGCAGCCAATTTAATGTCTAAGACTTATATCTAAAACTAGATTAACCCAGTTCTTGCTGCTTTAATCATCAAGCCACAGAAACAACTGTCTTCATCTCATTGAGCTGGTCTTTGCTGCACGAACTGTCACACAACCAACACAACCCACTGGAGATGGAATACAGAAGGGGAGCCAGTGTGCGACGCATGCGCATTATGCATGAAACTCCATGGGGTGGCAAGACCTCTGGTGATGAAAAAGGAAAGCATCCAGACCAGAAAACGGAAACCTAAAAATGTCAAGAAAGGCAAATCCTCAGCAAACAGTTCCACAACTTCCACCAGCAACTCTCCTTCCTCACTTACAAACTCAGAGAGCACTGTCACTTTAAAAACAGAACCCACCATTACAACGCAATATCCAGGGTAAACAATAGTGTCACCTTCCCAGGGTCCAGGACATTCTGAAAATGAGCTGGAGGAGCTTCATCTCCAATTCAGGTATCAGCCAGAAGACTACACCTTCCCATCTGCCATATCCCAACCATTGGATCTAAACATTGTCCCCAGTCAAGACTCATGGTGCACCTTGGTCCTGGCCTAAGCATCCAGCCTTCCATTAAAAAAAAACAAGATGAATCCCTTCTACCATCCTTCAGGACATGACTGGACAGCAGAGAAGATTTCTGGACTGTAATCCTTTGGATCTGCCAGGTTTCTTGTAATCAATATGGTTTTCTATTCCTTGGGAGATACCTTCCTTCTCTACAAAGGTCACCCTGCCTGGTTTCTTTTTTTTTTTGTGGCCCTTTGAATCTCTAGAAAATTTATATTCTTTCACCAATCAAAAAACAGAAAGAGGATTTGGGAGCTCGTGCCTGAGGTCAGAGCTCGTGCCTGAGGTCAGAAAGAGAGACTTGTGCCTCTTTCTCCCTTCTCCCGAGATCCATCCGAAAGCAATAACAATTGATATTGTATTCATGGTGATTCTTTTCTTTCCTTCCCCTCTTCTTCTTCTTTTTTAAAAAAACAACTCCCTTGTGTGCTTTAAATACAGCTGGGGGTTACTGCTGCATTCTCACAAGTTAGCCTCAGGACTAGCATTTATCTTTCAGCCCAACATTATCACAGAGTATTTTTCAGAGTAAGATGGTACCCATAACTTTACAATAGAAGTAAATATCAAACACTTTTAAAGCTAGCAGTCTGCAGATTTGATTTTGTAAACTGAGTTCCATCTAAACTTGGTTGCTTGCAAAGCAGCTTCTTAGTCCAGAATCATATTTTTTGCGTACTTACTTAAAAAAAAAATAGTGTTCTTGTTATTCTGTGTCTTCTGGTGGTTTTCATTATTTAGATTAATCTTGCTAAAAATCATTATGCTTAAGGTTGATATCTTCTATATCTTTGCAAGTCTCCTTCAAAGTAAGTTGACGACTTCCTATGCACTTGCCAACTTTATGGAAACAATTTGTTACCCCCTTAGCCACTACACTCTTAAATATTTTTCCCTTTTTTTGCTTCCAGTCTAATCCATGGCTTGGTTATTCCTTGATTCAAATACCAGCCAGACTCAATCCTATTTAGGCTTTGTCCTACAGAAGACCAGATAGCTACTCCTACCTGCTAAGGGTAGGTAGGTACCTGGGAATGTAGTCCTCTGAATTTAACGGAATATATTTCTTGGTAGGTATGTACATAGGATGATATGCAATCAATCAAATATTTGTATCAAATCAAATCAAACTGATCGTAGACCAGCAAATGAAACACAAAACTTACAATCAATTAAGATGAAAGGGGAAAATATAGTTATTCTAAAATATCTAAAAAGAGTTAGTGTTAATACTATGGAGTACCACACAGAATATAGAATATGCATGGCTGTGGTCAAGGTTATAAAATCAGATTGAACCAATAATAACACCTGGAGATAAAATAAATTAGAACAACCAGGATATTTATTAAAGAGTGGAAATAATTCCTGGCAAGCATTTGCACAGTGAGGCCAATAGAGAATAATGTGTTCTACCAGCAGAAACAGTGTCCATGGTCCACTCCAGGAGTGGGTTCCTGCCAGTTCTAACCTCTTCTATAGAAGAGGTTCCACAAATCTACAGTGCCATTTAGAACTGGTTCCAGCTCCCTCCCTCCGCCCATCCGCACATCATCAAGCTGAAGAGCGAGAGGAGAAATTCTGTGAGTTGAAATCCACAAGTCTTAAAGCTGTCAAGGTTGAACACCCCTGGTTTTTTTCCCCTAAAGGGTTAGAGTTGCAAGGGTCTTGTAACTTGACAGCTTTAAGACTTGTATACTTCAATGCCAGAGTTCCTGAGCCAACATTTTGGCTCCTAAGCAAGAGCATTGGTAAGTGAGTTTCACCACATTTTACAAGTTGGCCACGCCCACCCAGTCACATGGCTGGCAAGCCACTCCCACCCGGTCACATGGCCGGCAAGCCACTTCCACAAAGCAGGCCACATCTACAGAAGAGGTTCTAAAAAATTTGAAACCCACCACTGGTCCATTCCACAGACACAATCTCTGTTCAAAGATATTTTTTGGTATCCTCCTTCAATCACACATTTTTCTGAGATTTTATGGTGCTCCATAAATGTCTTTATAATATATAGGTTGCTTAAAGTTGTAAAAGGAAACAAAATCTACTAGGTACAAATAGCTATGGACATATCTTACAAACTTCGATGTCAGGGTGCCAACACATAAAATCTTAAAACAGTAATCAACTAATTCCATGTTTCTTCTTCATTACCCTTCTGTCAAGAAGTAATCAGCTCAATTTTCCCAAGTATTTATTTTATCTTTTTTAATTGCCAGTATTCCTCTTTATCTGGGCTACTGAGTTCCTTTTGAAGCCTCCTGTCATAAATTGTTGGTTGAAGCAAATAATAATTCAGCAAGTAGATTTTTTTTTATTACCTGGAGTTCCTGAAGGAAGAACTTCCTCCTCTTTTCAAAATGCATCCAGACTGCAGAACAAAACCTGAAATCCACATCTGTGCACGAGGTTCCACCTTGGTTGAAAAATGAAACTTTTCCAATATTCACAAAGCACCACTTCTTCAAACATAATTAGCAAATGAAATTAGCCAATATCCTAATGCAGCCAAGATACTGAGCTAATCCCCAAATGTTCCCAAGGATGAAAAATATATGAGAACTTCATGAGATATCTTTGCAGTGTCTTTACCATCTGTTGTTGCAGTTGGTGAGTTTTTACCTGGTATGAAAACTAAAATATCACAGGATTATCAGTCACAGCCTCTGGAGAGGAGAGGAGAGAAGGATATAGCAAACAAGAGAAGAAAGATGAATCCTGCATTGTAACTGAAGATAGTTATTTTGAGGCAGATGTTTCATAGAAGAAAGTATCCCAAACTCCAATGCTTCTTATTTTCAATCATAGACAGAAGGAACGACGAGCATACAGAGTTGCCATATAGTGAAGGAAAGGGGCATCTTCTATGGATGGAATGTCTTATTTGAACAGGTAATATTTTCTAAACCAATAAATGTTTTGTTTCTAATACAAAATAGAAGGCAAGTTAAGACGAACAAGCCCTGTAATAGGTGGTACCAAGTTCACTCTAAAACTAATAAATCAAGAGGAATCCAGGAGCACAAAAAGGTTCTAGCAGATTCTGTCTGAATTTTCCCCTTTTAATTCCATGTCCGTTCGCTTGTGTGACATAATATTTTAAGCAATCACTGCAAATTCACCCAGCCAAAAACAAGAAAAAACAAAACAAAACAATATGTAAACCATTTACAACTGTTTGTAATAGCTCTGCAAACTCAAAGCTAATTATGTTTCTAAGCATGTAAAGCAAAATGAGGAAAAGAGGCCATTCAAACAACTCAGAATAATAACACGTCAGTGTCTGTGAAAACATGGTAAATGAAGGGTCGAAAATACATGTAAAATTGCACTTCAGATTATTATCCCCTTCCCCATATTCAAAGATGTTTAGAAAGCAGAAACAGATGTTAACAAAAGTGCTAATTCTCCTTGTTAATTTAAGTATACGTCTCCCTGGAGAGGAATCTGTGAAGGGTAAATTAACTCCCCCCCCCTTTTTATTGCTTCTATTAAGTACTTTGGATCTTTCTGGAATACGTGATTACACAGAAAGCCACCTTTCAGATAGGTGGAAATATGAGCAGCTTCGTGCTGTATTTTTAAAGAGACCCTCGTTTGTAAAATGATGGTCTCTTAAATGTAACCTCCTCTTGAATTAAATTGGTGAATGATGGGTTACATATAGGGGCCATATCTTGCCTGATATATGGTGCTCACTGGGTCACAGTGAGTAATTTCAGTTTCTGTCTTTTTAGACTGTTATAAAAATAAAAAATGGGAAGAAGGGGAAGCTTATACATTTCTTAGACAATCCAGGATGATGGGCACATTACAACTATAATCTTGTATCCAGCTAATCCAAAATTTTCGTGGAAAAATCTAGCCAACGTTCAATTATTTATTTGCTTACAAGCAACAGACAGCATCTTGCCAGACTAAACTCTTACTACTTTCATCCTAGTTGATATAACCTGGGAAATCCCAGAGAGTGTATATCTTCACTCCCCTTCTCTGTTATCCAACTCTTTGCCTGGGGTGCAGCTCCTTTCCCCTGACACATTCATCCACCCCGCTCCTTTCTGGATTGCGCTGTCTCCTTCTCCTGAGAAACTGCCACTTCTCTGAAAACCATCACACTTGCTCCTCTGCAGGCACCATCCATTCCACTTAGCAAGGTTGTTATGACACTGAATTAAAACTAGCCAATCAACAACTAGTCTAACGTTTTGGGCAAACTCAAGCCATGTGATTGGTTCAAAATTGTTAAAACATAAAATGTGTTAAGAAAATGACTTCCTGAAATATGAGTAACATTTAACTTTATTATCATAAATGACAATTATAGGGAAGCCAACACAAGTCTTGGACCTTCTTGGCAAAGTTACCAGCAATACCTCTTTTTATATTTTTTAAAAAAGATGTTTGTCATTTATAGTAAAGTCATCAAAGATATTTGTAATTTGTGGAGGTTGCTTTCTCTTCTTTTCAAGTGAATATAAATTAGGAGGGTGCCAGAGAGCTTTCCTTAGCCTCATTGAAATTGACATTTAAGTAATTATGAACATCTGTGGCTTATTACAAATATCATAGAAGACTATTAGCACCTATTAGCCCACGGAGGATCTTTTTTCCTACTGATAACTGTACATTTGAACCATGATAGAAAGCCATATGCAGCAAACCTGAAGAGGTAACTGCAGAGGGCATGAAATGAGTAATGAGGGACAACTTAAGCAAAATCAATGCCAACTGTGATACAAAAAAATGAGAAACATTTTGAAAAGAACCAAGGTGGACATTTGTCAGGATTGCATCCAGTGGTTAAGAGTAGAAATAATGACAAGGTTCTCTCAAATATGTACAATAAATGGGAATATGTCATGATTAAAAATAGTATTACTATAATCTTTTTTTTGGGGGGGGGAATTGTTGAGGTCAATGTGGGAAGTCAACTATATAGCACCAAAAACCAAACAGATCATCCAGGCTCTTTATAACCATGGTTAGGATACAAAAATGGAAACAGGCAATATTCATACAGCCAGGCAAAAGGCTTTCAACTCTTTGCAAGCCTGGATTTAAATGCTTTTCCTTTTAACTGAGCTTGCTATGTTTTTTTTTTTTAACATACAGTGACTGTTCATTTAATGATAGTTCAAAGTCACAATGGTCTCTGAAAAAGTAGCATGACCTGAACTTACATTTATGGCTGTTGCACCATCCTTGCAATTACATGATTATAGTTGGATGCTTGGCAACTGGTTCACATTTGCAATTGGTTGGAGCATACAGTCATATGATCAAAATTTGTGATTATTATTATTATTATTATTATTATTGTTGTTGTACAATTGTATCACAGCGGCCAGTTGTTTCGCCGGATTTGGCATTGGTTACTAGTCGGGCCCCACCCAGGGACCTAGGACGTCGTAACGTATTTTCGTAATATGCGTGCAGATCCAAGCAGTGCGGCTTTTTGCATTTGACTGATGGTGATTTTGTCAATTTTTAACTGTTTTAAATGTAATTCCAGTGCTTTTGGAATAGCACCCAGTGTGCCAATTACCACTGGAATTACCACTGCTGGTTTGTGCCATAGTCGTTGAATTTCGATTTTTAAGTCCTGGTATCTTGCGATTTTTTCATGTTCCTTCTCGGCGACCCTGCTATCACCTGGTATTGCGATGTCTATGATTGTGACCTTATTTTTCTCAACCAGTGTGATGTCTGGTGTATTATGCGCCAGTATTTTGTCGGTTTGTATACGGAAATCCCACAAGATCTTGACCATCTGATTTTCGGTGACTTTTTCAGGCTGATGTTCCCACCATAATAATAATAATAATGTTATTATTATTATTATTATTATTATTATTATTATTATTATTATTATTATTATTTGCAATTTCCAGCAAAAAAACAACTGTTGAGGAATCTGGACTCAATGTCCTTGTGATTTGTTAATAGCAGCCATAAAATTAGGTCTAACTTCAGAGTTGGGATTCAACCAGTTCTAGCCTACCGCTAGAACCGGTAGTTAATTTTCTAAATAGTTGGGAGAACCGGTTGTTAGAAGAAATCTCCTTTTGTTTTTTCCCCGCTTTACAGGGTTAATCCTTGTAAGGAAGGCAGGAAAGAAACATTCTGATGTTGTTTCTAGCCTAATCTTTATTGCCATGCTTAAAGAAAGTTAACCCATTTTACATTCTTGGCAATACCATAGACTTACTGATTCAGAATGGTTTTTATTTGTTTTTTTCCCCTTTGCTGTTTTTTTCTTAAAGGGGAAGGGTTGTTTTAAGCTTTTTTACATTGCTGTTGGGAGGAAATACTCACCTGTTGGATTTCTTCCAGCTGGGATGTAATGGTCACTTTGAAGAAATAATTGAATTGAAGCAAAGCTCCCAGAAAGAAGCTTTTAATGACCAGGAACCAAGATGAGTGACATTCAGCAAGGTTTCTTGGCTAGTTAAAAACCTTGACATTCAAACGTGAGTTTACATACCCTTTCTGACTTTTGGTCTAAAACTGGGTTTTTGTGGAGTTTAATCCTGTGCTTGGTGATGTTTAATCCTGTATTTATTGATGGGATAATTTCCCCTATTCAGCTTTGTTTGGAAGGAAAAATGTTAATCTCTGTTCTGAGAGGTTTTGTTATTTGTTAACTAACATTAGTTAACTTGTAGCTTGTATTTTAATCTGATTTATATTCTTTCTTTTAACATGATGTTCAAGATTTATTAGCTTTTAAGATTCCTAAACTGATAAACAAGCTGGAGACCAGTTCCTGATAAGAAAAGTTTGTTAGTACAAATTGGAGTCTGGCTTGTCTCTTGTGAACCCCAAACAACCTTTCTCCTTACAATTTATTCCCCTTCAGACCTCATTTTAATAAACATGTCCTCTTTCAGACTTCTTGTCCAATCAACATTCCTCTTTCAGACTTCTTTGTTACGTTAACTATAAAAGGGGATGTAAGCTAAAGATCGGGCTTTCCTTTTTGAATGAGGAATCCCTTTTGTCTGAATATTCTGATCAATTATAATAAAATGATCTTCCTGTCTCAATTTGTCTCACTGGAAAATATGCACACCAGACATGAGCCTGAAAAAGCCCTATTTGGCCATCAGTTCCCGAAGAGAAGCAGCTTCAGAAATCTGGCTAGTTTCTGTGTCTATTTGTTCTGGTAATTGGCTTAACAAGCAACAGCTACTGTGTTTCCTCCTTTGCTTCATTCTAGTGTTAATTGCTTTCTTTGTAGTTAGGCTTATTTCAAGTGTTTACACTTGAGCTTGCCTGGGGTATGACCTCTGGCAAGGATCTTGTGTTTTAGTTTTAACAGGATTTAAACTTGTGATTTCATTATTTGTATTTTGTTTGAATTTTTTCCTGCCTCGTGGTTTCTTTTTCTATCTGGGGAGGGGGTCCTCCTTCACTGCTTTAGTGGTTCTTGGCACTGTCCTTTTGGGGTGTACTTCCAAGAGGCAGGATGCAAGCTTGGCACTGATTTTTCTACTGCCTTTCTGGGAGGAATGTGATCTTTCCTTAAATCTGGATATCCTTAGGATATCTTGTGAGGTGAGTGAGACCAGCTGGTATCTTTAAGTGCTGTAAATGGATCTAAGGATTGTTTCTCCTGGGTGTGCTCTTTCTGGAGAGCTTAAATGACCTCTCTCCTAAAGGCTTTCATTTTATGATTTTGATTCTAGGTTGTATCTCTCTTTGGTTAGTTTCCAACCATTGTTTCTTGTCCTGCCCTCCGGTGCTTTGGATAATAATTTGACCCCCTCTTCTTTGTAGCAGCCCCTTAAATACTGGAATACTGCTGTCATGTCACCCCCAATTCTTCTTTTCTTTAGACTAGCCAAACTCAAACTAATTTCTATTGTTTTTTATTATGTATTATTTTAAACTTTTATTTAAAATGAATAGCATAGTGGTCTAGTGGTGAAAATGCACTACTCCCACTCAGAAGCGTGAGAGATAGTTTCAGGTTTTTAACTTTTAGAACACAAAGAAAGAAATATCTGCTGTAAACTCCATATGGTGCCAGGAAGGGCATCCGGCCAGTAAATGCTCCGCTCTATTTTGTCACCCTGAGTCCCTGAATTAAGGGATCACAGAGTTGTGGGAGGGTTTTTACTGTTTTAAAATGTTTTAGTACTTCAATTGCAGTATATGTCAGTGTTCCAAGTATCATGTAGAATTAAATCAGGGTCCAAGGCAAAGCTTTCCTTAAAGTTCCAATTTAATAAAGCAGACATCTTAGCACATTGCTATGGAATCCCAATTCTGGAAATTACATCAGAATCCCACCCAGTTAAAAGTTCATGATCTTGTCCCCACACCCACAATCCATCACATGGTCCAATCTTCTTCTTCCACACTAGCACCTACGCCCAACTGCTTTTGGTCAGGTGCAAAGGTGCAGAGACAAAAGATGACCTTGAGCTTCTAGGAAGGAATTTTTTTATTTTGAAAACAACACATTCTACCCCTTGCTATTCCCCCCCCCCCGCTTAATGAGAGTGTGGCAGGCCAAAGATTCTTAAAGGAACCGCTGCAGGCCTGACAGTTTATATATTTGAATTGTAAGAAGCCTAGAGTCATTGGCTGAGATGGGTGGCTGTAGAGATTGAACAAATAAATAAGAAATCAAAGAAATTTTTTATCCAGTCACAGATTCTTGGTAGTCCTATAACCATGATGGCCCCTATGGCACATGTGCCCAAAGTGGCATGTGAAGCCATGTCACACAGCATGCATGGCCTTGCCTGTTTGTCTTCCGGGTTTTTGGCTCACATGTGCACATGATGATCAGCTGTCCTTCGCGTGCATGGCAGTGCCAAAAACTGACCTGAGTAGGTGCATCGGCTAGCTGGTTGTTAGATATGCATGCACCCTAGAACCCAGAAGTTGAGCTTTTCCAGAGCGTGATCCCTTCACGCATGCAGCAATGCTGAAAACTGGCCTACACATGTGCACCAGCCAGCTGATCATTGGGCACACATGCGCACTATAACCCAGAAGTTCGGCTTTTCCAGAGGAAGGCCCTGATGAACATGCACATCACTGTCACCTATAATATTATAGGCCATCACTGTCCTATAATATTAAATTCAAAAGGACTATTGATGATAAATATGTTGGAGTAGAAATCCAAGACTAGCAATGGAAGGGAGAGATTAAATTATAAGTACAGTATCTATCCATGGCTTTATCTAAGAGAGTTACAAATTTGGAGAAGCAAAGAAATAGTTCTGACTGCCTAAAATCTTACAATTAAATTCTTTTTGGCTTTCCTTCAATAGCTTCTAAGTCCCCTAAAAGAACATAAAGTTAATATTTTAATGGTATTCCCACACAGCCTTTCTGAATTTTATACTAGGTCTCAATTTAGCCCTGGGTAAAGCTGTTAGAAGTTTTTTATATGTATATAAAAATCGGATGCTTAAAAATGTAACAACCATACAGGAACCTTCCGAAACCAGCATCAAATGGAATAAGATATATTGTATTAATGATACAATTCACAAAATTAACACTTCTACCATTCCTTGTCTGCCCAATATGCTGCCTTCCTCCTCCTCTTATTTAATATATTATAATCAGTAGAGGTTGTTCTGTTTGATTTAACCTTATAATTGCCTGGGATGCTTAATTAAATATTATTCTGTGTTTAGCTAGATGTTAGGCAATATGAAGATTCTCTCCTTCATATGCAGTAGTGAGGTAGAAGATGGAATTAAAGGAATTGGCCCAGGAATACACCAATGGGAACACCCCATGTCTTTCCATTATACAAGAGCACCAATGACTAAGAAGCTAAATCAAGTGGTCAGCATGTATTCCTATGGTTTGGCAGTCTCTAGGCAGCCCAGGCACTGATGTACTCTGGCCTTATTGCTCTGTTTCTTGTCAGAGTTTGCAATCTGCCTGTTCGCTTTCAGTAGTCTAGGAGGAAAACATGAATGAGAATGATTACAGAAGTAAGGAGAAAGAGCTGTAGCTGAAATGCAAACTTCAAAGGAGTGTTTGGGGTGCTTAAGGTAATAGCGGTGCCACTCATCCTTTCATCCAGAAGAGTCACTATCATGAATTAGGAGCACAAATCAGAATTACAGTAGCCAAAGTGTTTGGAGACCTGCCTGTTCATCCAATGCAAAGACACATGGAATGCTATAATTATCTGCCCCATTTCCAATGGATGGTTGGATTCTCCAAGTCCCTAAAAATTAATATCTTAATTGGTCATCTGGTTCCATAATATGGATGACTAGGTAAAGGAAGTTTCATACTGTATATGATTGTGTCTATTTAGGGCTAAATTTAAATTCCTTGGAGTTAGCTCACTAAACTCTATGAATTGAAAAATTAAGTGCATCAAAGGAACATGGTATGATACTTACTGTGTTTTATTCACACCACAGTAATCTATTGTTAACCAAACTATAATTCATTGAATTAATTTTCTGAGTGACATGATACATTGAATTATAAAATAATCCACTCAGTACAAACTTCTTGCCTTCCACCTTTAATTGCTTCTCCATGTCATACCTTAGTTTCTTTCTCTGACTGTCTCCTCTTCTCTTCTATATCTCTTCTCCCTTTTCATCAAGGCAATGATCATCTTCTTTTAACGACCCCGTAATCCTTTGTGGCAGCATTGAAATGCTAACAGTTTGGGCCGGTTCATCCAAACTGGTAGTAAAAAATGCTTTAAAAAGTTTTTAAAATGTTCCGAAGATCAGCTGTACAACAATCAGCTGTGCCACACAATCATTGGAACTTTAAAAAAAAAAACGTTTTAAAGCATTTTTAACTATAGGTTCCCCCCAACTGGTAGTAAAAAATGCTTTAAAAAGTTTTTAAAATGTCCCGAAGATCAGCTGTACAACAATCAGCTGTGCCACGCAATCGTTGGAGCTTTTTTGTTTTAACTTTTTAAAGCATTTTTAACTACAGGTTCACCCAAACTGGTAGTAAAAAAATGCTTTAAAAAGTTTTTAAAATGTCCCGAAGATCAGCTGTACAACAATCAGCTGTGCCACACAATCGTTGGAGCTTTTTTGTTTTAACTTTTTAAAGCATTTTTAACTACAGGTTCACCCAAACTGGTAGTAAAAAAATGCTACCAGTTCATCCAAACCGGTAGTTAAAAAATGCTTTAAAAAAGTTTTTAAAAAGTTCCGACAATCAGCTGTGTGACAATCAGCTGTGCTGTGTGATTTATAGCACAGCTGTCCCCCCCTCACTGTTCTACTTACTTTGCAGATTCATAAAAGGTGTCTTAGCACTTGCAGTGTGCATGCATGTGTGCGAAGCAAACAGGTAGCAGACTTCGGACCATTTCACCCCTGCCTTGCAGGGTGGACTCTAAGCTACTGAATGGAGGTAGCAGAGTGTTTACTGGCCGGATGCCCTTCCCAGTCACCAATGCAGAGTTTTGTTCAGCATATATATTCTCATTGTGCCCAGAGAGAGAAATATCTGCCTCTACCTAGGATTAAAGAGCCAAGGTGGCGCAGTGGTTAAATGCAGCACTGCAGGCTACTGCTAGATCAGCAGGTCAGCGGTTCAAATCTCACCGGCTCAGGGTTGACTCAGCCTTCCATCCTTCCGAGGTGGGTAAAATGAGGACCCAGATTGTTGGGGGCAATATGCTGACTCTCTGTAAACCGCTTAGAGAGGCCTGAAAGGCCTATGAAGCGGTATATAAGTCTACTGCTATTGCTATTGCTATTGAACTCACAGCTTCTTTATTGTGAGGCAAGAGCTCCACCTCTAGGTCACTACGCCACTCCTTCATCAAGATCTCCTATGCATTCCATACAAACATTGAGGCTTCTTGGCAGAATACTTTCCAGTAGGATTCTTTCTTTGAAGATAGGCCTCCCAGACCTCCCAGAGCACTTCATGTTGTATCTCAGAGTTGAAGATGATTTTCCACAGTTGGAACAATCAGAATGCTCCAGTGTTGAAACATTCTGGAAATTAAAATGCCTGTCCCACATATAGGAACATGTAGATCAATTTTAAAAAGGGGAAAGGCAGTGGTGGGATTCAAATAATGTAACAACCGGTTCTCTGCCATAATGACCAGCTGGGTAGGCATAGCTCGGTGGTCATGTGACAATGTGGCCTTGTCCAACTCACATCGATGGGCGCTTCGCCTTAGCTGTTACAGTAAGGGTTAACTGGAGAGGCAGTTTCTGTAAGCAGGGCAATAGGCTAGAAACAACACCATTTTTTTTCCTTCCTGCCTTTCTTACAGGATTAGCTCTGTAAAGTGGGAAAAAAATAAAATAAGATTTCTTCCAACAACCGGTTCTCTGAACTGCTTAGAAAGTTACAAACCGGTTCTCCCGAATAGGTGCGAACCAGTTGAATCCCATCATTGGGGGAAGGGTACCATTTCTAGGCCCAAAATAGCATCAATATTGAGGCAGTTCTCCAAAGATTCCATGTCCTGATTCTAACCAAGCAACCAGCAATATACAAGAAAATACAAGAAAAAAAGAGGCTTATGTTGCTCATCAATCATTTGTTAAAGGCATAGAAAGCTTTTGTAAATACAAAGAATGTAGGAAGGTTCTTTTCTTTTTATTTGTATAGCTGTCCTGTTATACATAATCATATTTGCACAGACAGGGAAGTGGAATGATTATTTGTTGGTCGATGAGGTGACAATTGCTTCCCATGGGTAAATAATAATGGATGGAAATGCATTATTCTAAGCAGGCACAGGGAATATTCAAAAGAGGACAAGCCTTGTCAATCATTTCAGGAGAATAATGTAGTCTGGAGCTACATTATATAAATTGTCCAAAAAACTTTTCAAGGACTGAAAAATAATTGCTTTCTTCAACACACTTCCTACATGCAAGCGGTGCAGATCAAGGAAGGGAAAAAAGTATATTTATGACTTGCTATGACCTTCAAATCAGAACTGTGGATTGTGTGCTTTATGGTGCAATACACAGCAATACACCTGTAGGCTGCACTTTTTTGATTATAGGAAGAATATCTGCAAAATGGGGATCCTATCTGCTGAAAATTCTTAAAGGCGGATTGGTCCCAAATGCTTGAGGTAGAAGTGGTGGCACAGTGGTTAGAATGCAATATTGCAGGGCTAGCTCACTGCTCCCTCCATGAGTTTGATTCTGAGCAGCTCAAGGTTGACTCAAGTCTTCCATCCTTCAGAGGTTGGTAAAATGAGGATCCAGATTGTTGGGGGCAATAGGCTGACTTTGTAAACTGCTCAGAGAGGGCTGTAAAGTACTGTGAAGAAGTATATATGTCAAAGTGCTATTGCTAAGTGATTCTGACTCAATTCCCTCCTTCAATGGCATCTGGCCATAGATTCAACTAAACAGTTGGCTTGCAAATAGCAAAATTTTGCAGTATGAATAATGTAGACCTTTTCTATCTGGTTAAAAGCAACAGGCACCTTATATACTACCTTATAGCAATAGCAATAGCAGTTAGACTTATATACCACTTTATAGGGCTTTCAGCCCTCTCTAAGCGGTTTACAGGGTCAGCATATCGCCCCCACAGTCTGGGTCCTCATTTCACCCACCTCGGAAGGATGGAAGGCTGAGTCAACCTTGAGCCGGTGAGATTAGAACCGCTGAACTGCAGATAACAGTCAGCTGAAGTGGCCTGCAGTACTGCACCCTAACCACTGCGCCACCTCGGCTCTTCAAGCCCTTAAGGTAGTGAAGCATGAAAGAAGAAACCAAACTTGACTTAAACCCCATCTACTTGCTTTCTTAAGATCTTTTCTTTCTATCCATCATTTCTCACCAATCTTAATATCAGTGAGTGGCAGGAAGGTGATGAGTGTCTCTTCATTGCTTTGAATAGCAGCACTGAAGAGGGTCAAACTTGCTAGGATCTGTTGCCTTGTTTGATCAAAAGTGATTGTTGCAGTCTTTTCATGTGAAGTAGCAAGGTTGACTAGCAAAGGAAAGCCCACAGCTACTTCACTGTATGTAAGCAGGTTGTTGTGGTACTTCAAATGAGGCTTTGATTGAAGTATCTTTTCAAGGCTTCATAGGAGCCTAAAAATAAGTTTTGTAGGGTTTGTGTTGCTTTGGGGTCATCTACTGAGCAACCCTAGTTTATGCATTCTTAATAACACGCTAAACTCTTCAATTTACTACTCAGAACCTGGAAACTTAAATCTGTCTGTTGCTGAAAGCTAGCAATAGCAATAGCAGTTAGACTTATATACTGCTTCATAGGGCTTTCAGCCCTCTCTAAGCGGTTTACAGAGTCAGCATATCGCCCCCACAGTCTGGGTCCTCATTTCACCCACCTCGGAAGGATGGAAGGCTGAGTCAACCTTGAGCCAGTGAGATTTGAACCGCCGAACTGCAGATAGCAGTCAGCTGAAGTGGCCTGCAGTACTGCACTCTACCCACTGTGCCACCTCGGCTCACAAGGCTAAACAAGACTGAATTTGAATTTATTAGCCCTCTCACTCTGGAGTCAAAATGCTGGTTCCTGGACAATCGATGGGTTTCTGAAGACCAAGGGAAGAATTCTTTCTTTGGGTGAACATCTTTTCCAGTCCCTTAGATGGACTTTCCCACTACCTCTGGCTACATGGTCTTTCTTTCAGACATCCCTGAATAAATTAACCCAACCCGCATTTTTCTGCCCCAAGAGGTCCCTCTAATCTGCATTGCAAACCACATAAATTCTTAAGCCTCCTAAGAAAGAGTTAGAGGAAGCCTTTCCTTCAGGGAAAGAAACTCCTGGAAAATTTGAAGATTGATTTTGACACAATAATAGTGAGAACCAATAAAAACATGCCAAGAAGCTTTCCTTCTTTTGAGAAAGTCATATATATGCAAAGTGTGTGATTACTCCACATAAAACAAAGTAAATCTCTTCCCTTTAGTAAACAACAACAACAGTGTCTTCTTGCAAAACATCACCCAGATGGAAATCATCATCTGAAGATAGATAAGTGTGCCAGGCTAAATCTCTAATATACTACTCCATTGTTATAGAACTAAGATAATCTAAAAATATCAATTTTAACAGTTAACATTTAATTCTGACTATGGATCCTGATTAAATGGCGGCTGTTTGGACTAAGAAACAAAACAATTAGGCACTTGAGAATTGTCTTAAAGATGCAAATAAATATTTTCTCCTTTTCTTTCTTCACCCCATCATTGCCCAATGATTATCTACTTGCTATGAAAGGCTTCCCATTAAATTATCTGGGACATCCAGATTAAAACAAAGCATACTTCAGCAGTGCAGAAAATGTCAAGCACAGGAAATCAGGAGTTCAGACAGTTCAAATGACTGTAGGTGTTATTGTATGCTAAAGCTCTCTACAAGAATCTGAACTACTAATGGTCAAAGCAAATTGGCACTAGATAATTGTCAAAGTAATCCAAGGAGGGCTGGACTTGTAGACGCAGAGGGATTTAAGACTAATTACACACTTGACACATTCCTCAGGCCCAATCTGATCATCTCATACAGAAAATCTATCATTGGTACCGGGATATACAACTTTTTCAGAGACCTGCCTGATATCCATTGCATATCTGCCATAGTTTATGACTCCTTATAAGCAGTCATCTATTATTCTACAACTTGATTGTATTAAAATATGAACAAACATAATTAGAAAATCACAAAGACATTGTTGACATGAAACATGGGTTCATCCAATCGCTCATTCACTGAAATAAGGTACATAGATATTCAGGTTGATGTGGGTTTTTAAAATTATTCTTTTCCGATTCTGATGATTTGTTGCTCCTGCACAGAGCACAATCCTCTTTGAACAGATTGAAAACAACGCTCTTATGAGCTTTCCTGGGGGATTTTTCCTAACTGTACTTGCCAAAGGTAAGCCTAAAGGCAGGAATTGACAGAAACTGTGCCTATGGTGAAAGCCATATACCAACAGTCATGTTGAATTGTGACTACCATACCATTGGCTGGCATCTTGCTGGCTGTACTGCAGATTTTTAATATGTTGGACTAGGACTTGTTTGATCAATGTCTAAGTTCACTGTAATCCACTGAGTTATACTGGGGAAATCACTATCTGTCAGCCATAGGATTGCTGCTATAAGAAAGGGAATAATGTTTAGTATGTTGATTTGATATGGAATAAAAGAAAAAAATATAAGTCAAAATAGAATTGGCAGATAAGTCAAAGCATGTTTCCCATTGGAGAAGGCTGAGGAAGGCAAATCAAATGCAGGCAAGATACAGGGCCATGGATCTTTCCAAATAAAACCATGTTTCCACACCTATTAGAATAAGAAGAATACTCATGGATACTGTAAATATTGAAATAATAACCAACAAGTGGGCCGATCATCACCCAGTCTTATGGCAATGGAAAGGGAAGGCAAGGATAAAAGCTAGGTGGACATTAAACCAGAACATACTACAAGAGAAACAATTTGTACAACAAATAGAAAAGGAACTGGGCTACTTCTTTAAAGAAAACGGTAAAGAGCAGACCTCAATACAAAATGTTTGGGACACGATGAAGGCAGTTGTGAGGGGAATATCCATAGCCTATATAATAAGAAGAAACAAAATACACAGGGAAAAACTTAATACACTGAACAAAGAATTAAGAGAGACGGAACTGCTGACCCAGAAAGAGCCAGAAAATAGTAGACACAGGGAAAAAGGAGAGTTAATTAAACACCAAATAAATTTGATCTCTCAAGAGGAAATAGCACAAAACATTAAGAGAATGAAGCAGAATTATTTTGAACATGCAAATAAAACTGGGAGATGGTTGGCCCACAAAATAAGAAAGGAGAAGGTCAAAAGAATTATTAAACAACTGTATGACGAGGAGGGGAATTTGAAACAAGAAATAGGAGAAAAGAAAAAGATAGTACAGAACTATTATAGGAAACTATATAAACAAGACGAAATTAATGAACAAGACATTAGAAAATACCTTATAAAGCAGAAGCTTCCAGTCTTGTCGGAGGAGATGAGAGAGATGCTCGATAAAGAAATCACACAAGAAGAACTGAAAAAGGCCATTCAAAAACAAAAAAACAATAAAACACCTGGGCCGGATGGGCTTCCGTCGGAAATATATAAAAAACTTCAAAATACCATAGAAGACAAATTATTAGAACTATGCAATGAGGCATTACAAAATGGTAGGGTCCCAAAATCATGGGGGGAAGCTTACATCACCCTAATACCAAAGGAAGAGGCGGACAGTAGCAAGGTCCAAAATTATAGACCTATATCCCTGTTAAATGCAGATTACAAAATCTTTGTATCAATATTGGCGGAAAGACTAAAAATAATATTAAATCAGAGTATACATTCGGATCAAAACGGCTTTCTCCCAAAAAGACATATTAGAAACAATACAAGAATAATAATTGATACCCTGGAATTCTATCAAACAAGATCCGAGAAACAACTCGCATTAATTTTTGTCGACGCTCAGAAAGCCTTTGATAACCTAGATTGGAACTTTCTAACCACTCAACTAAAAATGATGAAATTTGGCGATAAATTTATTAGGATTATAGAATCTATATATTCACGGCAATCTGCAAATATTATAGTCAATGGGGAACTAACGGAGAGGATACAAATTGGAAAGGGTGTTAGACAAGGGTGCCCGCTCTCCCCACTACTATTTATTACGTCACTAGAGGTCCTTTTAAATCGGATAAGATCAAATCAGGAAATTAGGGGCTTGACCATAAAAAGAGAACAATATAAAGTACAGGCCTTCGCGGATGACATGGTCTTTATCGTAGAAGACCCCTTACTTTCAGGACCGAATTTGATGAAGGACATTGAGAACTTTGGGTGTGTGGCCAGTTTAAAAATAAACAAGGAAAAAACAAAAATGATTATAAAAAACTTCCCCAAAAACCAGATTGGAGAACTAGAGGAAACAATGGAATTAAAGGTAACTAAAAAAATTAAGTATTTAGGGATCTGGCTGTCTGCGAAATGCTCTTCCATAAAAGAAGACAACTATGATAAGTTGTTACAGAATACCCAAAAGGACTTAAAAACCTGGTCAAAACTACAACTATCACTGATGGGAAGAGTCGCAGTAATTAAAATGAATGTTCTGCCAAAAATCCTCTACCTATTTCAAACGGCACCGGTCAAGCTAGGGGAAAAATTTTATAATGATTTGGACAAAATGATTCGAAACTTTATATGGAATGGTAAAAAGCCCAGAATAAAATATACGCACCTGCAGGATAAAAGAACTCAAGGGGGAATGGGATTACCGGAATGGAAAACATATAATCAAGCAGCAACAACTATGTGGATAAAAGAATGGGTAATGTTAGCTAATAAAAGAATCTTAACAATAGAGGACCACGACCTGCAATACGGGTGGCATAACTACCTATGGTGCGAGGGAAATAAAATTCACAATTATTTTAGTAGTCACCATTTAAGGGGGGTATTGATTAAGGACTGGCTCGAAATTAGAAGGAGATACTACACGCAACTACCTAAATGGATATCTCCGACGGAAGCCCTGATATACCCGAATTTGATAAACTTGGATAAAATTGTTACCTACCAACAGTTGCTAGACGACCAAAACAAACTAAACCCCAGGGAAAATTTGGCTGATAAGGGAATAAACATTGATTGGTGGCCATATCTCCAAATTCAAAACAAACACAAATTCGATCTAGCACAACCTGGCTTCCAGAACAAGAACCAGGAATTAGATAAAATTTTAATTGGACCAGATGAGAAATTAATTTCAAAAATATACAACTGCTTACTGATTCGAAAAACGGAAGCAGAAAGGGTAAAAGAAGTCATGGTAACCTGGGCCCAAAACATTGGCCACACAATAGACCTAGACGACTGGGAAAGAGTCTGGGAATGGAACCTAAAATTGACAAAGTCGACGGCCTATAAAGAAAATATATATAAAATGTTCTACCGCTGGCATCTTCCACCGACAAGACTGGCGAAAATGTCTTCAAAAGTTTCGGCCATATGCTGGAAATGTAAAGCGGTGCTGGGCACGTACTACCATATGTGGTGGACGTGTCCGGTAGCCAAAGCATATTGGAAGCAAATACTAGGATGGCTGAATGGAATCCTGTCAATTAAACTATGCCTTAAGCCGGAAACTTTCTTATTAGGAATAATAGATCAAAAAATTTGCAAATCTGACCAATACCTCCTAGTCCATATTCTGACAGCGTCAAGGATTGTTTACGCACAGTGCTGGAAGAGTGAAAATGCCCCCACCAATACTATGGTGATGAATAAAATTTTAGAACTAGCAGAAATGAACAGACTGACGATGCGAATTAATGACAAAGAAGACACAGACTTTTATACAGCCTGGGAGAAGCTATACAAATGGCTTGATGAGTCAGTGAAGACCTAGACATAAAAAGAGATAGCTGACTAACCTAATACGATTAAACTAATAACTCAAATGAACAATATACAACAACTGAGAGATAAACGAAAGGAGAAATGTATCAGGGGCGAGAACCCACCGTCGAGCAATTTTGTTACGCTACAATGTTGGGAAAACTTTAAAAAGCTGATAGGAAATCCGCTATAATTACCTGCATGAAATTAGCGATCAAACTTCATTTTAGATGAGGCAAGAGGACTTATAATCCTTGCCTCTTCAAGCAAGGAAAGGGAAAGAAAACCAGGTTGTCCTCAGCAGAGGAAAATATGCAAATGTAATAAAGGTTAGAAGGGAGGGAGGGAGGGCAGTAGGGAAGTCAGGATGGAGAGGAGAAAGGAGAGGAATAGGAAAGGCAGAAGAAGGGGGGAAGGATAAAGAGGAGGAAGAGAAAGAAGAGAAGGGAAAGAAGGTGGGAAGAAAGAAGGAGAGGAGAAAGAGGAAAAACTGGGGAAGGAGGGAGGGAGGGAAGAGAAGAGGGTAGTAAAGAGGGAAAGAGGGAGGGAAAGAAAGAGAGAAGGAGAGTTGTAAGGAAGGAGGGAAGGAGGGAGGAAAGGAGGGAGATTAAAAGGAAGGAGGAGGGAAAGAGGCAGGGAAGGAGGAAAGGTATGTGAGAAGGAGGGGGGGACCGAGGGAGAGAAAGGACGGGGAAGGAAAGGAGGAAAGGAGAAAAGAAAGGAGGGAAGGCAGGGGAGAAGGAAGTAAGGGGGGAAGGGAAGAAAAGAGGGAGGGAAAGATATCTAACCTTTGATGTTTATAATGATTTGATAGTATGGGAATATCTCGAAATGTAGTTGTATTGTTTGCTACAAGTTATGGATGTTGTATTTTCTTTTTACCAATAAAATCTTTAAAAAAAAAAAAAAAAGAATAAGAAGAAAAAGGTATTTGGCTTAATACATCCTACTGTTCTGTAATATAGTCTCCTCCTTCTCCCTCCTTCTACTACTAAGAGCCAAGGTGGCGCAGTGGTTAGGGTGCAGTACTGCAGGCCACTTCAGCTGACTGTTATCTGCATTTCAGCGGTTCTAATCTCACCGGCTCAAGGTTGACTCAGCCTTCCATCCTTCCGAGGTGGGTGAAATGAGGACCCAGACTGTGGGGGCGATATGCTGACTCTGTAAACCGCTTAGAGAGGGCTGAAAGCCCTATGAAGCAGTATATAAGTCTAACTGCTATTGCTATTGCTATGTCTATTACCATATATCAATTGCAATATAGGCATTGTTACTACCGTTTACAGTGCTAAAAATTATAGGTTTGTAAATTAAAATTTTGATTTGGCTTGAAGAATCAAGCAGGTTCAATTCAAATATGCAATTTGAAATGTCAATTTTTTTTCTAAGATTTTATTTGATAAAAAGTATGTATGCACATGCAGAAATGTCTTTTTAAACCCTGAATGCATCGGAAAGCACCTGATTCAATTTAATATTCCAAACTGAGTCTGATATTTGATTTGAAGATTGAATCGCATCTGATTCAATCACCTTTGAATCTTTATATTTTTTGTAAATATTTTTTTAAAATTTAAATTTTTATTTGCAAACATGTAAAATACACACACACAAAACTTAGACTATGAAAGCAAAAAGAGAAATAAAAAAAAATATGTTACCCAAATCCTTTTTTGAGATGGCAATGGAATATAAACTACATGATATTTGGAGAGAAAGGCACAAAACAAGAAAGCAATATAGCTTTTATTCGAACCCCCGCCAGTCCTTATCAAGAATTGACATGGTCTGGATTTGATCTGGTCTAAGTAATCAATTAGACGAAATTGAAATAGAAGCAAATGAGTGGGCAGATCATAATCCAATAAAATTAAGATGCACATGGGAAAAAGAACAAGGAAGTAAAGCGGACCTAGAAAGTAGAAGTCAAGAGGAAGAAACATCAGAAGAAAAGGAAAAGAAACAGGAAAGAAGAACAGAGGCAAGAAAGAGAGAGAGCAGAAAGGGAAGGCACGAGAGGGAAAAGTTAGATACAAACCAGAAGCAACAAAAAACACCCCATCTAAAGATGGACCAGGAAATAACAATAATCTCAATAAACCTGAATGGACTGAACACACCAAAAAAAAAAGAGCGCAGATGTTTAATAAACTTAAAAAACTGAAGTCAGATATAACCTGTATACAGGAAGTGCATATTAAAAGGGAACATAGGAATTTACTGGAAAACAAAAAATTAGAGGAATTATATACAGCACTGGCAGATTAAAAAAATAGAGGGATAGCAACCTGTTGTGGCCCAGCAGGAGCCGTTGGAGCTGCTGACAGACTCTGATAGCGAGGGACCCTATGAATTGGCTCTGGAAGATGTGGAGGTCCCTGGGCAGGGTTCAGACTCTGAGCGGGGACCAGAGAGGCTGGTGGGCCACCAGGAGGCCCCTGAGGCATGGAGCAGTGGTGAAAGCCAAAGTTTGTCCCTGACGTCAGGCACTGGATTAGTGGTGAAGACGTCAGGCCCTCGAGCAGTGGGGAGGAGCAAAGGGAGTTGGTCCCAGATGCCAGGCAAAGAAGGGCGGAGAAGTGTAGACAGCAATTACAGAGACATAGAAGATAATCAGGCCCAGGTGGTTGTGATTAGGCTCCTCCTAAGAGAGTATATAAGAAGAGACTTTGGGAGGAGACCTTTTGCAGGACACAACCATTTTACTAAGCTGGAGAAGCTCTTGTGTGTATCTCTTATCAGTGGAAGTCTGGGTTGCTGCCAAAGTCTTGTCTGTGAGTAATTACTGTGAATAAAGCGTGGCTAACAGTAATCTTGTGTCAGTGTGACTCACTGTACAGAGGGGGGTGGGGTCAGAACAGCAACCTATATAAAGGAAAAAATAAACTCCAAAGCAGTCTACCCTGATGAAGAAGGCAGGATGCTAATGATTGAATTAGAGACAACAGAAAAACCGATATTATCAATAGTCACATATGCACCAAATCAGAAACAAGAGGAATTCTATAGGAAATTACACAACAAAACAAACAAATTAGAATATGAAAATATTTGCTTAATTGGGGACTATAATGCAATAGTAGAGATGATTATTCTGGGTACGCCATTGGGCGGTAAATATGTTTGACAAACATCTTCGCCAGCCTTTTCGCTGATGGTAACCCTGAGCAAGCGTTGAAATAAGCTTGCTTGGAAAATAAGTCAATGACTGTCCCAATTACTTTATTTCTGCCGTGGTCTGGGAGCTCTACAATGAAATCCATTGCGATTTCTTCCCATGGTCCCCTTATGTCCTGCCTGTGGGTATTCCATTCAGTTGGTCACTGTCAGAGGCAAGGTGATGGATTACAGGCAACCTTTAATCCAGAAACCATTTCCAACCAGTGGAAATTTCATAACAATGGGAGGATGTTCCCCATGATTAATTATTGTGCTTTTTAATTAAATAATACCTGAAAAACTTTGAAAATATTTTCCTTATTTACATGCCAATAAATTATCCTGCATTTTTCCTACTAGTTCCCAACAGAAAAAATGCTTTTTTAAATTTCTTTTTTTTATTTTCATAACATATAATCACATGTATACTGTTACATAGCCAATATCCTATTGTATTAATTAGTAATTACATCAGTTCCTCTTGTCATCAATGACCAGAAAGATAAAAACCCATTATTAGCTCTTCTGCTCTCCATACACCTCTTTCTTCTGCCTCTCTCCTACCTCCTTTCTTCCCTCCATCATCCTTTTCTACTCTACTTCCCCTTCATTTCTCCTTCTCCTCTCTCTTCATTCCACTCCTCCTTATCCTCCTCATCTTCCCCCCTTACCAATGCTTTTTTAAATTTCAAAGGGTGAGAAATGGAGGGAAATGTTTTATTTAATTATTTATCAAATTTAGGTTCTTTTCATCTCACTATCTAAATGATTCTGGGCGGTTTAAAGGTAAAGATCAGATTTATATAGTTTTATAACTATACAAAAAGTTGCAATTAAAATAGACTTACTTAACATAGGACAAAACAAAGGTAAAAAAAAATAAGTTAAAAGGCAGCGGGAACACCCTCAAGACACTAACTACCCCCAAGGTTGCATGGAGTTCTTCAATCCCCATGCACATTGGCAAGCTCTTTCATCATGCTCTTTCAGAAGGCTAGGAGACCAATGGGTGGAATGTTGTGTTTATGAATATGGTTAAAACTGGGAAAAACTATGTGACTGTCCAGTTTTCCACCACACAATCACCTCTCTTCCCCTTGCAGTGTTTTGCAACATATGTACTACCACCACTAAGGATACTTGTTCTTCAGAAATTACTGGAGATACCGTATTTTTTGGAGTATAAGGCACACCTTTTTCCCTCAAAAAGAGGCTGAAAATCTGGGTGTGTCTTATACACTGAATACAGCATTTTTTGCCTCCTGAAACCCCGCCCCTTCACCAAAATGGCCATGCATAGCCTGTAGAAAGATTTCTGAGAGCTCCTGGAGGCTGGGGAGAGCAGAAATGAGTGGAAAATGGGCTGTTTTTTTGCTCAATTTTGCCCCCCAACCCCCAGTGAGTACTCTATAAGCCTCCTAAAAGCTATGCATGCAATTTTGTGACACAAAATGGACCATTTTTGCTCATTTTGGGGGGCACCCCCCAGGAGCACTCTGCAAGCCCCCTAAAGGCTATTCATGCCTTTTAGGTGGGGTAAATGGGCCCGTTTTTGTGAAAAATGGGCCATTTTTGGGAGCTTTGTAGAGTGCAAAAACTTATTTTTAAAATTTGCTTCTTCAAAACCTTGGTGCATCTTATACTCCAGTACATCTTATACTCTTTAAAATACGGTAATCTCTTTCCTTTGGAGATATTCAGACTGCCCACGAATTGGATGGGCAATTTGTAAAATCTGTGCATCCAACTCTGTTTTCCATCCTATTGAAGGAACATTCTCAGAACTGAATTATGCAATACCACCAAAGAATATATTCCAAACATTTATATGTCATCTTCTCAGATTTCTAATGTTCTAGTCCATGACCATATGGGAATATTATCTCACATCAGGTCAATATTGAAACAAATCATTGCAAACCAGTTTAAACAAAATCACAAAAAAAAACTAATCATTTGGGGGGCAGAAGACAGATTTTGAGATGGAAATATCCTACCCTATATCAGAGATGGGTTGCTGCCAGTTTGGGCCAGTTCGGCTGAACCAGTAGTAGAATTCAGGTCTGGGTTGTAGAACCGGCAACAACCCAGGCCTGACATGTCCCCGAACCAGTTCTCTGGTGTCTTCTGCCATTGCCGGCATGGTTCTGTGCATTCACAGAGCAATTTTTAGTCAAATGTGCATGTGCAAGCAATATGCGGCCGGTGTGCGCATGAGCGAAGTGAGCAGCGCATACACAGCAAACCAGTACTAACTAGTTCAGGAACCTACCCCTGCCCTATAAATGTTGTATGCAATAAAGAAGACTTAGCAGTAAGGACAGCCATGCATCTGATAGTCAGTGACCCTGTGGAAGACCCCAGAAATGGTGGATGGAGCTTATGAAGGAGGACATGAAATGCATGGGTGTCACCAGAGGTGGGTTCCTACCAGTTTGCACCAGTTCGGTAGAACCGGTTCGTCAAATCTACCGAACCGGTTATAAGAAGTTCCAGCAGAAAGCAGGCCACACCTACAGAAGAGGTTCCAAAATTTTTTTGAAACCCACCACTGACACACACACACACACACACACACAGAGAGACTCACACAGAGAGAGAAAGAGAAAGAGAAAGAGAAAGAGAAAGAAAGAAAGAAAGAAAGAAAGAAGAAAGAAAAAAGAAAGAAAAAGTGAGAGAGAGATGAAAGAAGAAAGGAAAAAGGGACAGAGACAAAAGGAAGGAAAGAGAGAGAGAGAGAGACAGAAAGAAAGAAAGAAAGAAAGAAAGAAAGAAAGAAAGAAAGAAAGAAAGAAAGAAAACACATGGCCAGCATGCCTCTCCAGGTCACATGGCCAGCAAGCCACTCCCACAAAGGAGGCCACACCCACAGAGTAGGTTCGAAATTTTTTTTGAAACCCACCACTGGGTGTCACCCCAACAGACACCCTGATTGAGCCAAATGGAGATGGCTTGCTGACAAGAGGACCCCACCATAATTCAGAAATAATGTTAGGAAGAAGTAGAAGACTAATCTACCTTATACCAAAGTGAATCCAAAGATCTTCAAGAAATGCTCTGATTAATATGCGAGAAAGGGACTCTTATAGCATTTCACATCGCCTACAAAATAGCTCTTTATATTTCTATGCTGTAGTTTGATACCTATATAAAATTCTCAATGTACACCTATTACCTCTCACAGCATAAAAACTGGAAACAGTGCAGATGTACATTCAGGAGGCTTTAAAATGCATTTCACAGAAAGCAATGGACAATAACAGGACTTGGCACAATGTTAAACTACATGGAAAGACTATTAAAAACCTACATATTTAGAAAACCATCCACTCACAGAAGTCTTGGCAGTGTCAGTTATGACATCCAAGTAACTTACAAGAGCCAACAATCATAGAAGAAGCATATTGCTGTAGCGTAATTAATTGCATTCAAATTATGAATACTGCCAGAGATAATTACAAGAAAAACACACCTATGCAAATGGCTTCCAACTGCAGCACTGAAATGCTTCCTCTAATATAAAAAGAATAGTTGGATTCAAGCCATGTGTTTATCACCATGTCTTTACCAATAGCAAATAGCCCTAATAACTGGATTCAGTTAATTGTCTTCCTTTTACTGAGATTTCCCTGTCAAATTTCAAGGCCCAGGAAACCTTGTAAAAGCTAAAACATTCTATAGAATACAACAGCATTTAGAATGAGATTTGCAGGAAATCTTTTTATTCCCATTTTAATTTAAGTAGGGAAATCTCAGTGTGGGAGAGAAAAGAAGAGGTTTCTTCGTGGCTTGTCTTCGACTTCCTGTATCTTTTAATCCCCCCGTAACCTTTACTGTATGGAGCAAAATTTTCTACATTTTACCTTGCATATTTCATAGCGAGTCAACTGTCAGAAATTAGCTCCCCACCCCCACCTCACCCCACGTTCCTCTCCTTAAGTTCTCTTCGGATTTCCATGTTTGATTTATTGCTTAGCAACTCCAGGAGAAAAGATTTCACAAAAGGGAGAAAAAAATGTCAAAATGAGCTGTTATTTAAATGGAAGGTAGAAACATAAATGTGACAGATAAAGCTTTAACTGCTCACTCACTGGCATAATCCGCCATTAGTAAAATGTCATTTTAATTGAGTGATTTTTTTCATCTCCCCCCCCCCGCCCCCTTCATCACACAAAAGAATAAGGAGTACAAGAAGCAAATCCATTTCTTCTGCAAGAATAGTTCCAGTACTGTATATGCAGCTCAGATTTATAAGCAGAATGTGGAAACCTGCTATAAATCTTCCCACTATGGAGTCAGTCCATAGATAATTAGGTTCCATGGCTTTCTAAGTGGGGACATTCCTTGATTCATCTGAAAAGAGGACATAAGAAAAAATGCAGAAGGGATTGGTATTTTTCTGAAAGTTTATTTATTAGGGAGCCTTTCATGTTCTTTCCGGTATGACCATCTTTGGGTAGTATCTATATTTGAAGCTCAGGGTTGAGATAGGGGTCCTTGGTTCTCTTTAAGCTTGGTTGTTTTCTTGCAGATGTTTTATTACCCAACTAGGTAACATCCTCAGAACTAGAAGGGAATGGGTTTGCAGAGTGTAGGAGGGGAAGGGGGAGGAGAAGCCAGATTGTAGGATCCTTGGTGTTCTCTGATCTTGGTAGGTTTTTTTGCAGACATTTCATTACCCAACTAGGTAACATTGTCAATGCTAGATGGGAATGGGATTTGTAGAGTGGTGGAGGAGGAGGGTTGTAGGGTGCTGATGACATTACCTAGTTTGGGTAATTAAATGTCTGCAAGTAAACAACCAAGCTTAGAGAGCTCATTATATTTATTTATTATTTCAAATTATGTGGCTGCCCATCTCTGATTCATGACTCTGGGTAATAATACTTAAAAACTATACAAAAGTATGGCAGAAGGAATTGCTCAGAAAATTATCAACACATCAAAACAAGCACTTCATGGGCTCATCCTCACATCCAGATCCCCAAGGTGAGTGATAAATCCATGTCTTTAAGACTTTGCAAAAAGGTAGCAATATTGGGGCCAATCTCCTCTCCAGAGCAAGATGTTCCAGTGGTGGTGGGGGGGGAGAGATGTCACAAGGCTATGTACTCTTATGATGGGACTTAATAGGATAGGAAGACATAACATCTCTCAATCCGGCCCCTTGCCACAAAGAGCAATTTTAGCAAATTGTAAATGTGAAACTGCCCTTGAATCAGGGCATTAGGGCTGCATCTGATTTGAGATGCAGCCCTAAGTTATGTTCCCTTTACTGGAAACAACTTTTTGATCTCCAGCTGTTGTGTACATCACACAACAGCTGGAGATCAGACAATTGTTCTGTGAATCCTGATTGTTGAAGAAATCTTCAACATCTAAACCAGGAGTGAAATGCTCTGAAGTCTGCTACCAGTTTGCTTCGCACCACATACGCACCGCAGGCACTAAGAAGCCTCTTCTGAGTCTGCAAAGGTAATTAGAACAGCGGGGGGAGATCACGCGGCACAGCTGAGTGTCACACAGCTGCTCACCGGAACTTTTTTTTAAATTTTTTAAGCATTTTTTACTACTGGTTCGGGTGAATAGGTAGTAACAAATGCTTTAAAAAGTTTTTAAAACTTTCAAGTTTTTTTTTAAAAAGTTTCAATGATAGCACGGCACAGCTGGTTGTTGGAACTTTTTTTACTTTTTAAAGCACTTTTTACTACCTATTCACCTAAACCAGTAGTACAAAAAATGCTTTAAAAAGTTTTTAAAAAGTTCCAATGACCAGATGTGCCACGTGATCGTCGGAACTTTTTTTTTTACTTTTTAAAGCATATTTTTAGTACCTGTTCACCTGAACCGGTAGTAAAAAATGCTTTTAAAAAGTTTTAAAAAGTTCTGACGATCAGCTGTGCCACTTGACTGTTGGAACTTTTTTTTTTACTTTTTTAAGCATCTTATTAGTACCTATTCACCTGAACTGGTAGTAAAAAATGCTTTAAAAAGTTTTTAAAAAGTTCCAATGATCAGCCAGCTGTGCCACGTGATCGTCGGAACTTTTTTTTAACCTTTTAAAGCATTTTTTTAACTATTCACCTGAACCGGTGGTTAAAAAATGCTTTAAAAGTAAAAAAAAAATATTAATGATCAGCTGTGTGACAATCACCTGTGCCACACAATTGTTGGAACTTTTAAAAAACTTTTTAAAGCATTTCTTTACTACCGGTTCGGGCGAATAGGTAGTAAAAATGCTTTAAAAAGTTTTTTAAAAAGTTCCGACAATCAGCTGTGCAACAATCAGCTATGCTGTGCAATTGTCAGAACTATTTTTCTTTCTTTCACATTTTTTTTACTACTGGTTTGGACGAACTGGCCCAAACCAGTAATATTTCACCCCTGCTCTGAACTCTGACAACCTTGGACTGGCTCTTGGAATCTTGGACTGATTTTTTATTATTCTCCTTCATGTTCTATTTAAAAGTCAGTCATTTATGCCAGTGTCTGAGACTCTGTTCAGTTTGCATGCTTTGATTCTTATTTTCTCTTGATCTTGGATAAACTGTGAATTGCCATAGCAACTGGGTATAAGTCAGTAATAAAAGCAGAAACAGGGCAGTAACTCTGGAAGTTTTTCCCAATTCTGATATTCTACCTTACTGCAATAAAGAGCATACCTGGAATACTTGTGCCTGCCAATTGACTTTGTCTACGTCAAAGGACTACCCCCCTCCGTGCGATAAATATTTGTTTGGAAAATGACTGTGCAGGAATGGTTTTAAAAATAGGTTAAAGCCATTTTTGGAATGCACAAGATGCTCTCCATAACAGTTATTGCATATTGCATAACAGTTATTGTGTACCATAACACAGTGTTTTAATTGGGTTTTTAAATCCTATTTTCATTCCTGCTCTTTTCTTTGCATTCTTATGAATCACTCTGAAATGCATGAGAATGGCTAGCTTACAAATGTTCTTAGTATAAAGATTAATCATACAAATCCATTCCCTGATTTGAACATTTCCTTGTCTGAGTTTAAAGTGCTTTTGGCATTATATACTTTTGCTCTGGAAGGTAACCCTGGACAATCCGCTATTGTCCTCAAGAGGAGAAAAGGGAATTTTTTCCCTTAATCTCAATGTTGTCCTTACCTTCTAGATCTTCACTTGTATGTCCTTCACTACTTTATACTTTCCATAATTGGAAGAAAACAATTCAAGTTGGAAGACAAATGGTAAACGTATGCTGAAATAAGACTGTCCAATATAACATGAACAACTATAGTCTTCATGCAAAAAGAAGCAAGATTTCTATTGAAAATATGGCTTCTATTTATCCCTGTCTCTCCCTCTGTTTTATTTTTTAAACTTATTTATCTTCTATTCTTGAGATATGAAATAAAGCCCCTTTGTTTTCTTAGTTAATCCTTACATTGCCTTGGCTAAGAGATATCTTATTGTCATTTGTTTGGGCCAATAGTTGTATCAAGGTAGTGGGGAAAAAGAATTTCCCATTTTTCAATTTAAGTGATGGTTCATATCAGCTGGAGCCTCTGTTAAACAAATTTCCAGTGAAGGAAGTGATAAGGCACAATCTATTAGGATATGAAATAGAAAATTTGTTTCCCATATTCTGCACAACAGAATTGGATTTCCCATGGTGTTTCCTGATAATTACTTACTAACTGGTGCAATTAATATACTCTCCAGTCAATTACCCTGACACAAATATTTACTCTGGTTTACATTTATTGCATTGATAAAGAGAGAAAGGTGGCTCATCCACCACGGTCTCCATTGCAACTTCTTGATTTTCCACCTAAACAACAAATACTGTTTTTTTTTTACAAATATTTATTTTATTTCTTTAAAAAAACAACAACAAATATTTCATCATTTGTCAATCATTAAGACATTGAAGTACATTTTTTTTTGTGTGTGTGCCCCTCCCTCCCTCCACCCCCCCAACCTCCCTCCTCCTTCCCCCCCCACTTCCCAGAACCCGTACACGGTATGGATTTTTAACTAACACAGTCTAAAATCTATTGAGAAAAAAGAAATAAAGAAATTAATGACATTCTACATTGACCTTAGCTTCTTCTTACTGAACTAACTTTTAACAGTTTAAATCATTTCTGATCTTAAGCATAGGCTAACTGGAATTTCTTGGTCCCGTATTTATTTTGTATATAGTCAATCCATTTTTTCCAGTCTCGTTTATATCTCTCATTTGAATGAAAATACTGTTTTTAACAGAAGTGTGTATAGATGGAACCATGGGAGAATGGATGAGTACAATCTATGCATTATAATGAGACTTTCAACATGAACATTGTCCATCACAAACATGAGTGTGGGGCTCTTTTTTGCACATCGGAATATTGCAATTTCAGAATCTTGATTGTGTGTATAGAAAAAGAGCCACATACATATACCCGTGTTTCCCTGAAAGTAAGACCCATTTTTAGGGCTCCAAAATTTAAAGTTTGAAACTTTAATAGAATTTGTATGCCGCCCACTCCCTAGGGACTCTGGGCGGCTCACAACAAATAAAAGCATTTAAAAACATTTAAAATTACAGAATTAAAATCAACACAACATCCATTTCATCAAATGGGGCTGGAATAGTCAACAGCCCCAGGCCTGCCGGAACAGCCAGGTCTTGGTCGCTTTACAGAAGGCCGGGAGAGTGGTGAGGGTCCGGATCTCAGCAGGTAGTTCGTTCCACAAGGCCGGTGCAGCTACAGAGAAGGCCCTCCCTCGGGGAGCCGCCAACCGGCATTGTCCAGTCGACGGCACCCAGAGGAGGCCCAACCTGTGTGATCTTATTGGTCGTTGGGAGGTAAATGGCAGGAGGCGGTCTCTCAGGTAGCCAGGTCCAAAATAAGAATTAGGGCTTATTTTCAGAAAAGCACAATATCAAGGGGATCACCTTGGCTGAGCGGCTTGCCCCTGGCATGTGCACAAGAGGTGGCAAGTATTTGGGGACCACCAGTATTCAGCAGTAGCTGCAGCCCGACAGTCCCTTGGTCAGCACACTCTGGGGCTGCCTGCAGCACAGATGAGTTGATTCCCTGTCTAAGCAGCAGATGGTGTCAGCCCTGGAACCATTTCCCCCCTTGGCACTTCAGGGCTGCCACAGTGAAGAAAGTTGAACAGGAAAGGGGAGGAAGAGATAACTGGGAAAATGTAGCCATAATAAAATTCTTTCTCCTGAGAACCAAGAGTTTCCCACCAGGTGCAAGGAGGTGGGGGACCCTTAGACTGTGGTCTGATTGGACCAAAACTCTACTTTTAATTAGGGGGAATCCCAAGGGGGCCTCAGAGTTGGGTTTCCCCAGATGTTGACACATACGTGCTTAATAAATCTATACTTTGAGGAAGGTGCCTGCCTTGGAGTTTTGATTCCATTGGGCTTGTTACTTGGAACCCTGACACTAACCCAATTCTCCTAAAAAAAAAACAACCAAAAAGTTTCCTTGTGGTCTCAAGGCTGCTGTCCCAGGTCTTGAACTCTGGCCGCTTAACTGGGGAACTGGGCAGTGGGAAGACTCAGAGAAGGAGAAGAAAATGGAGGAGAAAGCCACTGAAACCAGTGGAGGCGCGGAATCTGGGACCACTGCGGGGACAGCTCTGGAACTTTTGGCTTCCCTATGGAGGCTGAGTTGGCAGCAGCGGTGGAAGCTGAATGCGATTTGCGTGCCCAGACCAAGAAGCAGGTGCCCTGGCCATCGACTCAAGCACTCCACCAGTGCAAATGGCTCCATATTCTTTCAACTCGATGATTCCCAGCAATACAGCTTGATATTTTTAAATCCAGTTTTAAATCCAGACAAAATAGGATTATGAGCAGAGTGCTTTGTCTTGATTTTTTCCTTGTTACTTTCCACCTCTCATTGATTAGAGTTGCCTAAGGAATGCAAATTGAAACAAATTCAAACAAAGCAAGTCTCCTTGGTATGTTTTTAAGTTTTGTTTCTCACCTCCTTCTTCTTTCCCTTTATGGAATTCCCAATTGTCAATTAATCTCTTTTAAAGATGCAATATTTTCAAATCTAAATTCAAAGTTTGTATTCCAATGGGTTAGTCAATACTCTATTTCCCCATTTTTGTCTCCAAGTTGTTTAAAACAAGCAGTTCTCTTTGGGCTTAATGATTTAAACCATATTTCCCCACCTTCTTTCTTTTCTTTCAGTAAAAAATCCCAATCTATCCGTCAATATTATTTATTTCTACTCACAAGGATCTCTGCCTTCTCCAGATTCTGATTTATGTCCGTTGGTTAATTAGATCTTCTTACCAGGTTTTACATTCCATTCCTACACTGGTCCTGCTCAGAATGCTTAGTCCAGAAGCTGACAACTTGATAGCAGTCATGCTGTCTCCCCCAACACCGATTCAGAGAGCTAATCTCCGACCCACGAGGAACCTGTTACATTCCTCTGGGTCTAATGAGATGCAGCTCCTTCTTCACTTTCCTTACAGGAAAGTTCTGATCCAATCAGCATCAGTTTGTCAGACAGAATTTACGTGAAGCTCTTCAGAGCCCATGGTAGTTTCTGGCTGTCTTGCTGAGGTACTTCCGGTCTTTCCCTTGCTGTGTATTGTTTAATGACTGCTATATTGGCAAAATGGATGGCTAAATTGGCCATGCCCACCCAGTCACATGACCACCAAACTACATTCACAAAATAAGCCATGCCCACCGGACCGGTAGTAAAAATTTTTGAAACCCACCAGTGATATATGCTAATTTTGATTTTACTTGCAACCCAGGCTGCAAAATTCAACATGCTCATAGGTTTCCCGTTGTCCAAGATATTTTGGAAGGATGAAATCCGTTATTCACATAAAAGTTTTGATTGAGTTGATACCCCTCTTAGCTTTGTAATTGTTTGCAATTACAAACAATTGTTTGTAATTATCCCCATCAATTCATATCCTGCTTCTGCTTGCTATGAAATAAGTGACTCATTCCATTTTGGAAAAAGTTGAAATCTTTAAACCAAATTGAAGATATTTTGCAAATTTTAATGAGGCACAACTGTACCTTGTTGCCATGGTGATATCCATGTTTGGGGATTTGGCTGCAGGAAATTCTAAACATTGAGTGCCTCTCTAGGAGAACTTTTGCTAGTCTTTCTTCTGCTAGATTTGTGTAAGGAAAAGAGAGTTAGCAGCGTTCGTTTTTAAGACTTTTTTGCTTCTACAAATTATACTGTCCATTTTTAGAGATTGCTTTTGCAAAATGATCTGTCCCTAGAATAGGCAACCTTTCCTCATTAATAGGCATTAATAGGATCAATAGGATACCTCTTGATTGAAAAGTAGGAGCTTAAAATCTTTTACATGGGAGTGGTGATTAATAGGATATTCATATTTTAACTCAATTAATTCATATTTTCCAAATTCTGAAAGCCAACCCAAGGGAGAGGCTTACAGTGCTACTCTTTATTTACTATACTATGACATATAAGTAGATAAGATGCAGGTAGTCCTTGACTTGTAACCACATTTGGGACCAGAATTTCTATTGCCAAGCAAGGCAGTTGTTAAGTGAGTCACACCTGATTTTATATTTTTTGCTACCATTCTTAAGGGAATCACTGCAGTTCTTAAGGGGATCACTTGGTCATTAAATGAATCTGGCTTCCTCCATTGACTTGGCTTGCCAGATTGGTAAAACGAGGACTCAGATTGTTGGGGGCAATGTGCTTAGAGGGGGCTATAAAGCACTATGAAGTGGTATATAAATCTACATCCTATTGCTATAGCTAGTAGTACACATTTCCAATTCAACAGAAGAATATAAGAAGCCACATTATATTAGAGGAACATTTATGGTCTCTGCAATTGTATGTTTACTTTGTATTAGTAACAGTACTCCAGGGTCTTGCCAAAAAGACTTTTCCTATCACTTTTTTCTTTTCATAAAAACTGAACAAGAAAGCACAATTCAATGTGTTTATAGTTTATAAGCAAAACTGGATATCACAGAACAATGGAAAAGGTAATTTCTAAAAAAGATTCTCAATCAACCAGGTCATGGTCGTCCAAAAGGGGTTTTTCAAAAGATAAGTGGACTTTCTTGGTATTTCTTTGAAAATATTTCACTTCTCATCCAAAAAGCCTCCAGTTCTGAATGAGAATGTTTTCAAAGAAACACCATTTGGATCCAGTTGCCTTTTTAAAAAGCATCTTTGGGGGTTGACAGGAAGTTCTTCAGCTGGACAGATGTGGGGGGTGTGGGCTCTCAAGAGTCTTACATAAGCCCTGTCTGACAAACCAACTTTGAGGTCCGTTTGGACCAGACCCCCCCCCCCGAAGGGGGGGGGGACAAAGAGGACAATGTCTCATTAGACCCATGGGGAGGCAACAGATCCCTCGCAGTTCGGAGATTTGTCTTTTGAATCAGAGTCGGGGCCACAGCCTATAAATATGGCTGACAAGATGCTGAACTTCTTGTCAAAGCAACAGGAACAGAACAGTTTGGAAGAGATGAACACCCGGTAAGAGAATTTATCTAACCCACAGCTATAAATCAAACCTGGAAAAGGCAAAGAAATCTTGAGAACATAAATAATATTGATGGTCAGATCAGGACTTTTCCAAAAAGAAAGAAAGAAAGAAAAAGAAAGAAAGAAAGAAAGAAAGGAAAAATGGAGGGTTGAAACCCCCTCCCCAAGTTATTTACATGAAACAATTTTGGACAGAAAGGAGAAAGCAGAGAAATGAAAACCCACTCAAGCATAAACTTTAAACTTGGTTCTTGGATTTGAAAAACAAACCCAAACACTTTGGAAGAGAGAGAGAGAGAGAGAGAGAGAGAGAGAGAGGGAGAGGGAGAGAGAGAGAGAGAAGCACTTCTTCATACTGATAACCGATAACCTAACTTTGACTGTGCGGGAACTTTTAATTAACCAACTGCCATAAATCAGAATTTTGAAAAGTAGGAGGCAAAGGAAAATATCCGAATCTTGTTGATCGCAAGCTTGTTTCAAGTGATATATTGTGAGCAGCTACAAGAGACCGGATCTAGTAAGGGAAAGAATAACAATAGAATAATAACAGAATCTAAACTGGGAAATATGAAGGTTTTTGTTTTGTTTTGTTTTGCTTGCTTCTTCTTCTTCCTTTTTTTCACTTGGCAAAAGAGTAAGATGGCCCCAGCTTCTCTTCCGGTTTGAATTTAAAGTGATCCAGAGTCTTGAAGTGGGATTTGTATAACTAACTGCAATTTTGGATCTGGACATTAAGGTAGAACAAAAGACTAAGATGGCTACCATCACTTCTCCCCACAGCAATTGAAGCAGACAAATTTAAGGTGGAACAGAAATCTGAAATAAGAACTGCATAACTGTATAATTAACTGTAACTTTGGAACTGGACATCATGGAACACTGGGAATTTGAAGAACTATGTGGAATTTTAAAGAATATACATAAATCAGTAAAATCAAGCCTAATTAGAATTTTGAATCCAGAGAAGCAGATAGCTATAGAAGAACTCAAAGAAGCAGGGGAGTGAGACATTGAAGGGGTAGAAGTGGAGGGAAATAAAAATCAGACAAAAAACTCCTTTGGTCTCGGCAATGGTGTAGGGAAAATTGTGAAAAGGGGAGGTGTCCCAACAAAAGGGAAAAGAAAGCTGACAAAAGTGGTCTTGGAGGTTGTTAGTGGTATAAGGAAAATTGAAGCAGGAGATTATCCTCCAAAAAGAGGGATATAAATTATTCCTTTGGTCACCTGGGGAAATTTGAAGGGAGTGGATGTGTTAAAATAAAGAAAAGGGAGAAGACAGGAACAGAGAAGTGGGACAAAAGACTTACCAGGAAAAAAACAGATAATTAGAAATGACGATATGGGAAAATATAAAATTAAGATAAGGGGTTTATTCCTAAATATGATAATATTTTTCTGTGGTTGAACATGATAATGGAAAGATAATTTAATAAAAGTTAAAAAATATAGAATATGGATAAATATGAAACTGATATGGGGAGCTTGTAAAGTGGAGGTTTATGATTTACCTTTTTAACATGATAATTAAATTGAGTTGTGAATTGAGTGAATATGACAATAGAAGGACAACTAAGCATGGGTCAAAATCTATGTAACATGGACATATATAGAACCTTTAAGATGATGAACAAAGTGAGATGTTTACCACTTGTTATTTTATATAATACATTAAGGGAAATATAATGAACACTGAACAGCGAAGATTGTCATCTAGAGATAACTAAGGTAATCTAATTCAAGGGTAATCTAATTCAAGGTATAGAAAAATGGAGACGGAATATGAAATATACCTACAATGGGAAACTATTGTGATAAAAAGACAGAATCACAAATTGTAGACATGTAAGGATATATAAGTATATAAAGATAATGATGAGAATAACTGGGAATTGTAACCAGGTTTACAGCTCGACCAAAATTAGGCATATTGAAAAAGAATTATAAATACCATCAACATAAAAGGGAGCTTGCCAAAAGCTGAAATAACACCAAGTAAATGAGATGAAGAGTGGGAAGTAGAGGAGAAAGGTCAGGGAAGAAGAGAGGGATAGGAGAGAGGGCAAGGGGGGAAGAGGAGAGAAATGAAGAGTGGTATGGGGAGGGAAGAGAAGGAGAGAGGAAAGGGAAGTTGAGAAGAGAAGGATGACAGAGGGAAGAAAGGAGGTAGGAAGGGGGAGGAGAGGGGGAGAAGAAAATTATGGATAAAGTACAAATATGGTGTATGGAGAGCAGAAGAGCCAATAATTGGTTTTTGGGAGTTGTTGGTAAGATGAATTGATGTAAACATTTAATAATACAATATGATGTTGGTTATGTAATAGTATACATGTAATTATATGTTATGAAAAGGGAAAAATAAAAAACTTTAATCAGCAAAAAAGCACATTTGGGTTACAAAACACCTTTGTTTACCTGATTGAGGCTCCCCTTTTCTCCTTTAAATATTAAACCAAGATACAATTAAGATTTTACTAGATAGAGATTTGAGCTCAAAACCTCTTAAAAACAATTTCTAGATCTGCCCACAAACTGCCAGCTGCTGATGCTACCTCTGTTCTGCCATTGCTCCTTCCTGCAGCCATCTGATCTCTTATCCCTATATCTGGCCTTGTGCATTCATCTGAGTAATGGAGCTTTGATTATCCTTGCAGCATGGAAAATCAAAGGCATTCAATTTCACCCTTACAAAGCCAAAAGAACGGCTGCTATCTTCCTTTGGAAACTGGGAATTTAATTTTCTATTGGGAAGTATCTGCTTCCCTGTCCATCCAATCTCCAAAAGATTCAGAGAAATGAAAGACTGAGCTGAACAGGTGAAAACAAAGCTTAGTGTTTTTCCTCTTCTAAGAAGCTTTTATAGAAATGGAAGGAACGTAATGATCCTATAAAAGAAAATTCCATTCAGTAGCTTGTTAAGTAATTTAACATTTATTTTTCTGCTACTAGGCTAACTAGATTCTTCCTTGACTTCCTTTTGCCTTAAGATTCAAAATGATCCAAACTGTCCTGTAGCTATAGAAAAGCACAATAAAAGCTAGATGGAGGGAAAGCAGTCAGTGACAGGAATTTAGAGAGAAGATATACAAAACCACCTATGATTTGCCGAAATAAAGGGAAGGAATAACACAGAACGAAATAGAAATAGAAAACAAATAAATACATTGTCTGGGCTGATTTAGGTGGTAATCACACATTTATAAATGAAGCATGTAGGACTGCTCTTTTCCCTATTATGAAGAACATCACACACACACACACACACACACACACACACACACACACACACACACACACAAACATTTCCTCTAAGGCTCTTTTTTTTCTGGCCTTACTTTTTGTTCTTACATGCCCTGCTGTCCAAATGCTGTTTTCTTCCTTGATATGACCTTTAAGATACATTTGGATTGTACAATATTCTTTCTAACATACAAACACATCAGGGGTGCATTCCTGCCAGTTCCAACCTCTTCAATAGAAGAGGTTCCGCAAATCTACCGTGCCGTTTAGAACCGGTTCCAGCTCCCTCCCCCTGCCAGTCCGCAACACACTTGCCCCGCCTTCTGCTCACTGATTGGCTGGCTCACCAATTGCCCCGCCCGCCTCTAAAAGTCCTATCTAAACCTTAAAGTCTTAAAGCTGTCAAGTTTGAACACCCCTGGGGTTTTTTTCCCTAAAGGATTAGTGGTGTAAGGGTCTTGTAACTTGACAGCTTTAAGACTTGCGTGCTTCAAATGCCAGTTTCTGAGCCAACATTTTGGTTGCTAAGCAAGACAATTTTTACTGTGGCCCTAGGAATCATACCTATGATTTAGGAGCTTGCTAAGGCTATTTAATATCATTGCATGTTCTCTCCAAATGCACATAAGTATAATCATGGATATATCTAAACTGCCAAGAACCATTTCTCAATATTGATCTCAAACCATGTATTAGACTGATATGGAGTATTTGTGAGTGTGGGGAACAGATAATTTTAGACTGGAATTTGCAACCATCAATATAGCTATAATTTACTGTAATTGCTCAGATAGCTTTTCCTGGTGCATAAGAGTTTTGCCATAGGTCTTAAAAATATAGAACTTTTGTACTTTTTCAACAAAGTTCCTTGCAATTACACAAATATTGTGCACCTCTCTCTTTTCAATTATATATTTATTTAGTGTGTTCTTTTCACCAAGCTCCTGAGTCTTGGCAAACACTATTTTCAATTTCAGGGGAAAGTCCTTTGGAGCTAAGGACCATGGCAGAGTCCCATCCATTGCAGTATTTCATTATCAGCTTTTCATTATTTTTTGCAGAAAGACAGGTGGGAAGGAGGGGAGAATTAAAGATAGATTTATCAAACCTATGCTTTTAAATGTTATTTCTTGGAAATTTATGTCCAATTGAATGTAACAAGACCTCTGCTTTTATGAGCTAATAGAGCCAATTCTTCAGCTAGATGCCATTTTCAAGAAATATTGTGGAAATCTGTACAATTTCTTTCTGCAGTTCAGGAGGTCTCCTTTGTTATTTTTACATAACATGTACATTTTCTTCTAGGCAGATACTCATGGGCCCTTCAAATGTAATTGCTTAAATTGACATTGGTTAAATTGACATTGTGAGTTATAGCAGCATTCAAACCCAACCATCATACATCTGTACCTCCTACTTGTGTATGTACAAGCTCCTATAACTGAATCAATGCACAGAAATCAAAGCAAAGTTTTCAGTGATAGGTTATAGACCAATAAAGGAGAACATTTATAGCTCCAGATTCAAATGAGGGGTCCTTGGTTATTTTCTTGCTGATGTTTCATTATCCAACTGGGTAACATCATCAGTGCTGGTGATGTTATCTAGCTTGGGTAATGAAACATCAACAAGAAAACAACCAGGTTCAGAGAGCACCAAGGACCCCTTAGTTTATAGATCACACTTGATGATGGAACAAGAAGTGAAGCCTTTATCACCTAGTGGGCAGAGGATAAGCATTTTCATAGAAACATGTTGTGGCCCAGCAAGAGCCGTTGGAGCTGCCACCAGACTCCGACAGCGAGGGGCCCTATGAGTCAGCCCTGGAGGATGTGGAGGACCCTGGACAGGGTTCCAACTCCGGGCATGGCACAGAGAGACTGGTTGGCCACCAGGTGGTGCCTGAGCCTTGGATCAGTGGGGAGGAGACAAGGAAGAGTGATCCAGAAACCAGCAGTGAGTTGTTCTGGGATGCACGCTATCGAAGAGCTACTCGGCATCAAGAACAATTATGTAATTACAGGAGGTAATTACGCTCAGCTGATGGTCACTAGGCTCCTCTCCACACTATAAAAAAGACTGTGCCACACCCTTCTTGCAGAAGTCAACACTTTGACTAAAGAAAAACTAACTTGGCAGGCTGGATTGCTGCCAAGGTTTGTCTGAATTGCTGCCAAGGTTTGTTGGACTTGCTGCCAAGGTCCTTATCTGTTTGTTTACTTGGCTTTCAGCCACCGAGAGTCTGGTCTTGCTATTAAAGGACATTCTTATTAAGCGTGTCTCGGCTTTCGTTACTGGACGGAGGAGGGGGTCAGAACAGAAACAGTAGTATCTGCAATGAATAATTTAAAAAGACAAGGTGCCAGTTATGATTACTGGATCTAAGCCAGACCCTTACCCTTTTTTCATGTGTGTTGACATCACATGCATATATAAATGGATAGGACTTCATTCCTATAACCATACCGTAATGAAAAAAGAAGAATTGATAGCATGTAAAGTATGTGTGGGTACCAGCTTTTTTCAAAATCCACCTCTACATTTAATTCTTTTACTCATACGTCTTTCTGTGTTGAACTATATCCTACAAGTTAGGTAGTAATTAAATGCCTTGGCATGGCACTGAAGTCTAATGTGTTAATAAAAAAGTAATTGTACTTCCTTTGTTTCAGCAGGCTTCCCTTAATTACATAGCACTTATATTTCTTCTCTATGCTTATTCTCTCTCTCAACCAGGGCTCCTTTTAACTATCTGCTTATTTAATTAATATATATTAAATGTCCTGCTACATTATTAAACCTCATTGGAAATCTTTAAATCCAGATTTACAACTTTTTACTCATGTGTTGAATGAAGGAAGACACAGTTCTCTTGTGTACAATTTTCAGAGGAGACTGGCTGATTAAAATGAAAGGAATGGCATTGCTACCTTAGCATTAAGGAGAAGCAAGATAGTACAACATATGGAAGGTTAATGTCCTTTCTTGCAATTTTGCCTTCTTACAGATGAATGCATTTTCAAAAGGATGGAGGAACCCAATGTTGTATTCAAAAAGAGAAAGAAGGGAAAATGCAGTCACTATCAGATAAGACTGGAGTAACACAATGCAAAACTTTGTGTTCTGTCCTCACTAAACGTTAGTCTGTGTGCAGCTCAACATGCAGCTAGACCCACCTATCCTCCAATAAAACACACTGTGTGCTTAGATCTGAATGCTTTATTGAAAGAACAGGATATGGTGAAACTGGGAAAATAGGGATACACAAGATATAGTATTGAGTTACTGCTGAACATAACAATTAATGAATACAAGCAATTTAAATCTCACCATTGATGCTCTGTGTGTGGGATGTGGGTTTGTCCTTGGATGACTATGTGCCACAGATTAAGATGAATTCTTCTTTGTACTTCTCCCTTTTCTAAATGCTAAAGGAAATGGAGTTTAGCTTCCAAGCATGCACTTGTTTTAAGAGTGCAGGCTTAGGGGTAAAGGGGTGGGGTCAGATTCAAACAATATACTTGGTATTTGTCTCTCCTGCCACTAGATGGAGCTGGAGAACAACAACAGTATATAAAAATTATATGTTGGGGCATGACACTTTGAAAGGGTGACTTGAGCTGAAGAAGGTTCAAAGCACACCTTAATAGTAACTCCTTCCACTGAATCTTTGAATGGATTCAATGCATAGGATTTAACGAGGAGGCCTCTGAATTTGAAAGCAATTTGGAGATTTGACAGATTTTCTGGCTTTTCAGAGTCTCAGTCACTATTACAGCTTTCATTCAATATATGGACAAAGATGAGGAGGGAAGTAAGTGTTGTCATCGGTTCTGTGCATTAATAGCTTTTTTGAAACAAGTGGCCTTGGGAAGAGCTCCACAGAATATATAGGTTTCCACATTATCTTTGCCCACCTCCTTTGGTAACAATTTTGTATGCCTAACATTATCAAGTAATATATTTTTCTATCTCACAAGTTTCTTTCAACACTAACATAATGTCAGGTGTGCCTCCATTCAAAACCCAAGAAAGGAAACCTTCAACTCCTTATTTGTAGAGAAGAGGTACTTTTACTGAGTTTGAAATCATAGCAATGAAAGAAAAGCAAGATCTGAGGCTAAAGGGGCAAAAGTTACATATTGAAAGTATCCCCAAATCCGTTCCCCCCCACAAGAACCCAGGCTGTCATGTGGGATGCATCTTCAGGTGTTTCCACCCATCTGGTATGCCAGGACAGTTGACCTTCACTGGGTATAAACAAGTTGTTCAGCTGCGCAGTAGATGATGAGAGCAAACCCCTCTTTTTGTTCACAGGCATGCCTCCCCGAATAACCAAGAAAGAAAACTCCTAACTCCATTGTTCATGGAATTAAAATACTTTTACTGGTTATGAAAAGATAGCAGCGAAAGTAAAGCAAGATCTCAGCCAAGAAGGCACGAACAAATACATATCTAATGATAACCCAGCCCCCTCCCTCCCTCCAACGACCCCACCCCAGTGTCCAATCTGCAACTCCCTTAGGTGTCATGTGGGGTGCATCTCCAAAAGGCATCATCAGGTTGGCATGCAGGACGGTTGGCCTTGACCAAGTCCAAATACCGGCCACCAGCATGCGCAGAAGATGGTGAGACGAAAACTCTCTTTTCCATTGACTCCTGTACCATTTATTCCCATCCCAAACACTATGCCCCCCCTCCCTGTTTCTTATGGCAGCCAATAGGAAGTAAGCAAAGCAGAGGCTGACCCACAGGCCATCTGTGACCCAACAAATGTGCTCACAATAAAAGCGCACTGACAAAACCATGGCAAGAAAACCACGATGTCGAAATCGTGCCCACAACAGCTCTCTGACAAAACCACACCCACAAAAGTGCGATTAGGGGGTTAAGGTAAGGGTTAGGGTTAGGGTTAGGGTTAGGGTTAGGGTTAGGATTAGGTTCAAGGTTAGGGTTAGGGTTAGGGTTAGGGTTATTATCTTGTTTTCGCGTTGTTTGTTGATGGCACACTTTGTCAGCGCGCTATTGTGGGTGCGCTGTTGTGGGCGCGATTTCAACGTCACGGTTTTCTCGGCGCAGTTTTGTCGGCGCTCTTTTGTCGTGCGCACATTTGTCGGTGAACCCAGGCCATCTCCTCCAGCTCAACCACAGTTCTAACAACCCTTTTTAGATATAGGGACACTCCACCCTATATCTGAGCATTTAATTTAATTTTGCAATTTTCTTAATTAAATTAGAGCTCTCGTCTTCAGTGGTATGAACTCGTTTTGAGTACTTCCTCTCTAATAACACTTGTTTGAGCCCTTTTTCATGTGCATAAATTAACCAAATGGCTTTAACTAATCACTCAACAATTTTAGTGCCCATGATTATGTTAAAGTTAATTTTCCCCAAGCCAGCCATCATTGATTTACCAGCTGTTGCTGTTGTTTCTTCAGGTACTTTAAATAAAAACAGACACTCTTGGTTGCCAGTAGATATGATGAAGGGAAGTGAATCAACATTCTAGCTCATTCATTAATCATATTTTTCTGGAGCAATACCTCTCTGAGTCTGATGGACACTGACAACATGCAGAGGAAAGCAATCCAATGGAATTGCTTTTCATTTTGTTTCTTCTCCCCCCCACCCCTAGTAATTCTGATTATCCTGCTGGGTAGACTGGCTGTTCAGAGACTGGGAAGGTCATTAATATTCCTTCACCACTATTGAAAAAGCTATTTTAAACCAGCGGTGACTAAAGAAATTGTGTAATTATGAAGTGGAACATGCTCTGTTGCACCACTAAAGTTAATGAAAAACAAAAGATGATTTTTGTGTGTGTGTATAGTGTGTGTGTGCAAGTGCGTGCGTGTGTGGAGAGAGGGAGAAGGGGAAATAGAATGAATATAGAAAGTGATTTCCTTTTCATCTAGCTATATCTGTCTTAAGGATACAGAATTGGTTAGGATATTGAACAAGATTTTCAAGATTATCAAACAGCTGATCTTGGTTTCTCGTTTCTGGATTTATTCTCCTCAACTTTAGTTCTTTAGATGTTTTGATTTTGAAATTTGCCATTATACTTTTTATACATTTATTGGATATAATAAATTAATGTTTATAACTGGTTGGCTATTTATCTCTGGTTTGGGCCCGGTTTCTCTACACTTTCTGCCCTCCCACACTCAAATTCATGATTTCAGCAGCTCTCAATTTATGGGATGAGATTTCTATTTGAGAAGTGCAGGTATGTTGCAGAAACACTATCCCAAATATCTGTGTACATTCCCAATCATCCAGGTCATGGTTGTCCCAGAGGTGCTCTTCCAAAAGACAACTGGACTTTCTTTGGTTTTTTTTTTTCCTTGAAAATGTTTGCCTCTCATCCAAGAAGTTTCTTCAGTTCTGAAGAAGTGAATCAAATGAACTGAAGACGTTTCTAGGGTGAGAAGCAAAACATTTTCAAGGAAAACACAAACAGAAAAGTCCAATTATCTTTTGGGTGAGCATCTTTGGATCTACCCCAAATAATGTACATAGATGCACTGTCTTCGAGATATGCTACAGTCACAGATTAAAGTACAAGAATTCATTCACTAGTAAATTAAGGACTCATAAAACATCAGGCAATTATTGTAATCAAAATGATGAAAATGTATGTCTCCCGGTTACAACTATGTAGGCATTGGAGAAGCAAAAAAAAGTTGCAGCTGATCATCTCAGAGAGAGCAACATGATCTTTGAATGGATATTAGCTTTGCTTCCGTTGAACAACTGGAAAGGAGCCCCAATATTGCCAGGCTGAAGATGGAAGTCTAGTTAAGTAAAAACAGCTGGATGACAGATTAAACAGATGGAAAACCAAAGCTTTGCATGGGCAGCACTTGAAAAACATTGAAGGAAAATGTGATGACAACTTGACATGGACATGGCTTAAGATGGGAACCATCAAGAAAGAAATGGAAGGTTTAATACAGGCTGCTCAAGAACAAGCACGACAAACTGATGCCATGAAAGCAAAGATACAAACATCCACTGACAATCCAAACTGCCAACTTTGCAACAACAAAGTTGAAACTGTTTCACATTTAATATGTGAATCCAGCAAAATTGCACAAACTGATTACAAAGCTAGACATGACCGAGTTGCTAAATTAATCCACTGGTCATTATGTAAAAAATATGACTTACCTGTATCCAAAAAGTCATGGGAGCACAAAGTTGAAAAAGTTACAGAAAATGAGAGGGTGAAGATCTTGTGGGACTTTTGAATACAGATGGACCGTCATTTGGAACGCAACACGCTAGATATCAGAGTTGTAGAGGGCCGAATCGTACAATTTAATGACATCACAGTACCAGGAGATCAGAGGTGGGTTCCTCCCAGTACAGTATGGTACATCAGAAGAAGTAATGAAAATCTGGCATACTAGACTGGACCGGTAGTAATGGTGGCTTGGCCATACCCCCAAACCTTCATCAGAAGCTTTTTTTAAAGCCATTTTCCCCTGCCAGTTAGGGGAAGGGAAAAGAGGTTTTAAAAACTAAAAGAGAGAGGGGGGAGGGATAGAAGGAGGAAGGAAGGAAGGAAATTCACTTTTTAGCCGGGACTCAAACAAATGCTGTCGCTTTAAATCAGAAGTGAGCATGCCTGGCTGTGGAATTCTGGGAGTTGAAATCCAGAAGTCTTAATGCTGCAAACTTTAAATTGAAACCTGCTTTAAATTGAAAAGCTGCTCAAAAGGAAATTTGCAAAGTGACATTCAGCAGTTTGTTTCTGGGTCAATTGAACAACAAACTGGATAAAAGGTAGGATTCTTATATGGTTCTATGTTTTTGAAGTTTTGGGGTTTGTGCAAAATGGGCTTTGTGTTTCTCAAAGATCATTCCCTGCTTGTAATGGAGCCAAATTTCTAAAGGCTCATTATCTCATTATCTGTTTCTGGCAGGTATGTCGAATGAGCCTTTCTGGGAGTAATATTTTATTGGAGGGGGGGTTGTTCCCACAGAGGGAAGGGAGAAAGAAAGAAAAAGAGCACAGCAATTTAGGGCTAGAAGACTATTCCATCTAGTTCAACACCTTGCTGCAGCAGGAAACCTTACATTGTCTGGATTATTTTGGTACCTCTAACAGAGAGGAAAATTGCCAGAAAGGAGAAGGAGTTTACTAGGACAAGGCTGCCATGCAGAGGAAAACAGAGGTAGTCCTTGACGTATGACTACAATTGAGCCCAAAATTTTGGTTGCTAAGCAGGAGCATTGTTAAGTGAGCTTCACCACAGTTTACCCAATCCATGACATCTCCTGGTGAGTGACATCCAGTCACATGTCCACCAAGCCGTACCTATAAAATATCCATGATCGAGTAGCTAAATTAATCCACTGGTCATTATGTAAAAAATATGATTTAACTGTATCCAGAAAGTCATGGGAACATAAAATGGAAAAAGTTATCGAAAATGAGAAGGTGAAGAACTTGCGGGACTTGCAAATACAAATTAATCGTCATTTGGAGCACAACACACCAGATATCACAGTTGTAGAGGGCCAAAGTGTACAGTTTATTGATATCGCTGTTCCTGGAGATGCCAGAGTCGAAGAAAAAGAACTAGAAAAAATCATGAAATATTTTAACTTGCCCATCGAAACTACACAGCTATGGATGAAGCATGTAATAGTGATACCCATTGTCATCAGGGCACTTGGCACCATGTCCAAGAACTTTACAAGATACATCAACAAATTGCAGCTTCCTGCAATAACACTATAATAATAATAATAATAATAATAATAATAATAATAATAATAATAATAATAATAATCCTCTGATGATGCCAAATGCAGACTTTGCAAAGAATCTGATGAAACTGTTGATCACATACTCAGCTGCTGTAAAAAAATGGCACAGACTGATTATAAATTGTGACTCAATTCAGTAGCACAAATGATCCATTGGAATTTGTGCAAAAATTATAATATTAAAACAACAACAAACTGGTGGGAACATAAGCCTGAAAAAGTCACCGAAAATCAGATGGTCAAGATCTTATGGGATTTTCGTATACAAATGGACAAAATACTGGCGCATAATACACCAGACATCACACTGATTGAGAAAAATAAGGTTACAATCATAGACATCGCAATACCAGGTGATAGCAGGGTCGACGAGAAGGAACAAGAAAAAATTGCGAAATACCAGGACTTAAAAATCAAAATTCAACGATTATGGCACAAACCAGCAGTGGTAATTCCAATGGTAATTGGCACACTGGGTGCTATTCCAAAAGCACTGGAATTACATTTAAAACAGTTAAAAATTGACAAAATCACCATCAGTCAAATGCAAAAAGCCGCACTGCTTGGATCTGCACGCATATTACGAAAATACATTACGACGTCCTAGGCCCCTGGGTGGGGCCCGACTAGTAACCAATGCCAAATCCAGCAAAACAACTGGCCGCTGTGATACAATTGTATAATAATAATATAATTCATATAATGATGCCAAATGAAGACTTTGCAAAGAGCTGATGAATAATAGTTTAATTCATATTTACTGGTTTTCCCTAGCATATTATGTGAAAATTACATATAAGTTCTGTAAAGTATTGTGAAGGATTTAAAGAATTGCTAGACTGAGATGCAAGCTGTGATTCAGAATTCCACAATCAATGATTTTTTTAGGAGTAACACATATTTAAGACATGACACTGATTGATAGTACAAGCTGAGGTTTAAACACTGAGAAGTTTAAGCATGAAGAGTCTTACCATCTGGAAATGCTTTTCCTGAAATATGTCTGTTCATATATCTGACTTGCGCTATCTGCTGTATCATGTATCTGACATCAATTGGCTTAATTGTTAATACTCACACAAACTGTCTAGGAGCACACCCCTACTCTGTTAAAAAGGCTAACAGCTTGTCAAAGAGCCAAATATTCTCTGTTCACTTATTCATCCATCAAGTTTCATGTCAAGGAAAAGAAACAAATCCAAGAGATTCCTGCAAGATTATGGTTTCAAAAGTGCCAGACCAGGCAATGCTGCAGAGAATGGAATACATGATCTCTATGGATAGAATGGGGTTCATCTGTGATGCCTGAAACAGGGGCTTCATGGGACCAAAAACGTAGCAGTAGATTCATACATGTCTATTAATGTTGTTTTCAGGTTCTACATATATGTTGTCTTTCTAGCTAACAGGTAGGCTGAAAATATGATACTTGGGCCCTTTTAAATTCTCTTGTCTTGCTGCATTCCAAATTCCTGTATTGTCATATTCTAAAAAGTTAACAGCTTGAATATCAGATTGCGCTATTCCTTTGGTTTGGTCATTCAAATTTCTGTTATGTTCTGAAACTGGTTGTCGTCTTATACTAAAGTCAGAAATATTGTTAAGTTCAAGTTCTATGGTTGATATGCAGTGGTCATTTTAATTCTATTACTGTTGTTGTTGTTGTTGTTATATACTTTATTCATTAAACATGAAACTCAGCAAACTGAACATTCAAAAATGCATCGCAAATACCATTGACTGGTGCTAAAGGTTGATATCCACCAAGTACCTTCTTAAAATATACGATGTTCCAAGCAGCACAGTTTTTTGAGGTTCTGCTGGTGTTATTGCAGGAAGCTGCAATTTGTTGATGTATTTTATAAAGTTCTTGAACATTGTGACAACTGCCCCGATGACAATGGGTATCACTGTTAAATGTTTCATCCATAACCATGTAGTTTCGATGGCCAGGTTGTGACATTTCATGATTTTTTTCTAGTTCTTTTTCTTCGACTCTGGCATCTCCTGGTACAGGGATATCTGGCATGTTGTGCTCCAAATGATGATCCGTTTGTATTTGAAAGTCCCACAAGATCTTCACCTTTTCATTTTTGATAACTTTTTCCACTTTATGTTCCTATGACTTTTTGGATACAGGTAAATCATATTTTTTACATAATGACCAGTGGATTAATTTAGCAACTCGGTCATGTCTAGCTTTGTAAGCAGTTTGTGCAATTTTGCTGCACTCACATATTAAATGTGAAACAGTTTCAACTTTGTTGTTGCAAAGTCGGCAGTTTGGATTGTCAGTGGATGTTTGTATCTTCGCTTTTATGGCATCAGTTTGTAGTGCTGGTTCTTGAGCTGCCGTTTCTTTCTTGATGGTTCCCATCTTAAGCCATGCCCGTGTCAAGTTGTCATCACATTTCCTTGCAATGTTTTTCAAGTGCTGTCCATACAAAGCTTTGGTTTTCCATCTATTTAATCTGTCATCCAGCTGTTTTTCCTTATATTCTGCCTTTGTTTCAGTTATTTTTATACTGTTCTCTGTTTTCATAGCCTGCAGCAATTTTTCTGTACTTTGGTTCACATAATCATTCAAACTTCGTTTTTCTTCTTCTACAGTTTGATGGATTTGCAATAATCCACTGCCACCTATTTTTCTTGGCAGGTACAACCCGTCGATGTCACTTTGTGGATGTAAAGCGTGGTACATATTCAAAAGTTTGTGTGTTTTCCAGTCCATGTTTTCCAGTTCAGTCAGTTGATTATTCCAGCTGAGTAGTGTATCATTGAAACTGCCCATGTATTAATGGCTTTAGTTATGTTCCCAGCAGTCAGCTTTGATTTTAATATTTTGCGGACCCTCCTGATGTATTCCTTTTGCATTGACTCTTTGACTTTTCCATTCAAGATGTTATCTGCTTTCATTATCCTTTGCTAATGCTTTCACTCTGCTTCCATTTCCCAGCTCTATTCCTTCTGTTGGTTTTTTTCATTTTTCCTCGCTGCATGGATCATATAGCACATTTTTCAAGTCCAAAGTTAATTTTGATGTCATTGCTGAATAGTTGAACTGTGTTGAGTTTAAGTTCAGTGGGGTTTTTTGCATACATTTTTAAGTCATCCATGTAAACTAGGTGGTTTATCTTGCCGTGTTGGCTTGAGATTTCGTATCCCAGTTTTGTTTTTCATAGGATTATTGTCAGTGGAATTAATGTGATGTTGAACAGTAGTGGTAAGAGTCCCCCTGGAAGATTCCTCGTCCATTGGTGTTGACTTCACCAATGTTCTTCCCATTTGCTGTTAGAATTGTTTTCCATTTTTCCATTTTTGCTCTTAAAATATTTCTATTATTGTTGTTGTTGCTGCTGCTATTGATATTGATATTAGTATTTTAATCTAGTGCTTTTTAATGTATAATTCAAGGATTGGACATGCTTAATACTCCTGCCTCCTATTTCCCCCACAAGTTGTGTTGATTTAAGAGAGAGGGCCCAAAGTCAAATTCTAGCCCAAAGTCACCCAGCTGGCTTTCATGCTTAAGGGAGACCTGGAAGCCACACTTTCCTGGTTTCTATGCCACCTGAACCACTACACCAAATTGACTCTCTCCTTTTCTTTTCTTTTCTTTCTCTTCCTTTCTCTTCCTTTCCTTTCTCCAATTAAATGGATCAAGAAATTCAGCCCTTGAGCTTTGCAATATATAGTGGAGAATCCCGAGCCATCCTAGCCATTTGGAGCAATATTCACTTACTTGTTCGGAATTCATAAATTTCTCTGTTTAACTCAGAAATTCTATCGTCCTCCAATTCTATTTTTCTCCTTTGTAATGGAAAAAATTGGAATTCACCAGGGCAGTTATAGTCCCTTGTTCTTTGTTACATGACTTTTCCCTTTACCTCTCCATTAAAAGATTGTAGGTAATTGTTCCAAAAAAGAACACACACACTCTCCTCCTCCTCCTCCTCCTCCTCCTCCTCCTCCTCCTCCTCCTCCTCCTCCTCCTCCTCCTCCTCCTCCTCCTCCTCCTCCTCCTCTTCTTCTTTTTCGTCTTCTTCTTCTTCTTCTTCTTCTTCTTCTTCTTCTTCTTCTTTTTCTTCTTCTTCTTCCTCTTCCTCTTCCTCCTCCTCCTCCTCCTCCTCCCCTCCTCCTCCTCCTCCTCCTCCTCCTCCTCCTCCTCCTCCTTCTTCTTCTTCTTCTTCTTCTTGTCTGACTTTTGTCTGAGACAAAAGTTCTCAGAAACTTCATTATAATTAGAACATTATAATTAGTAGTATAGCCTTTATTGTCATTGTACAAAATAAATACAATGAAATTGGTTTTAGCCTCACTGGTGCAATCACATGACAACAAATATAAGCAACATAAATAGTAAAAAGAATAACCCCAATGCAAGTAATTCAGGGGAAAGGAAAAAGAAAAAGAAAGAAAAAGAAAAACTAGTCATACATTTCCGTGTATGCGCGGAGTGATTGAGGTTGTGTTTAAGAGTCTGACATCCCAAGGATAGAAACTATTTTTAAACCTATTTGTTCGGCTGGCTATGCTTTGATGTCTTCTGCCCAATGGTAGAAGTACGAAGAGACTGACCAGAGTGTGAATCATCTCTGAGTATCTTCCTTACTCTGCTAAAGCAGTGAGACTTGGCAATGTCATCCAGTGGCGTTAGAGGGCCACTGGATGACATTGGCCCTCTAACGGTTACTTGTGCCGAATTGATCACTCTCTGTAGTGCCTTCCTGTCCACAGCAGTTAAACCAGCATACCATACTGTAATGCAGCATGTTAAGACACTTTCTATCATAGACAGATAGAAAGAGGTCATCAGCCATTGTTCCATCTAGTTTTTTGCAGGACTCAATCCTGATGGGTGCATAGACTGAGAGAAAGTGTTGTAGCCACGCCTCTACTCCTCTTGCCCAGTTCTTCTCAGTCTATGGTCCAATTAGGCTGATAGTTTCTAGGCTATTGAAAATCTAGGGTTTTGTTTATAATAATTCATTGATATCGAAACTCCATTAAGGAAATTGGATAATCTAAATTAATTAATTGGCTTCATCATATTTAATAAATTGAGGTGGCAGTAGACAGGGGCTGTCTAACATAGCCACCCCATAAGGGGCCGGATCGCTGGTTCAGTGCTAAGATCTGAATCCCTGCTGAGTATAGCCAGATAGAGAGATGAGGTGCAGCTGGCATCGGAGAGCTTTAACAGTGAGTTTGTGGCTCGCACGGAACCTGGTCCAGCTTCTAGGAAATCACCGCTTGGCTTCCAACGCAAATTACAGCCATTAATTGAGTGAGCCAGCCACCCGCTGCTACACGATCCGAGCTGTCATATTGAGGCCGATTTATTGCGCTTATCTCTGTTTCTGATCGGCATTGCCACTGAGCCTCAGAGATTGCTGGCCATGCCATTAGGAAGATTTGACTTTGTGAGAGACAGCCACCATTTTAGTAGACTGCAAAGGCTTCTCAAACAAATATACCACTCTAATTAGTTCCTAAAATTCCTTGAGGAGAAGAAATTTGAGATCACCTCGTTTCCAAAAGAAATAAACCATTCCAGTTAGATCCTAATATTCTTTGAGGAGAAGAAACATGTATTTGAGATTGCCTGGCTTCCTAAACTAATAAGCCACTCCAGTTGATCTGAATACTCCTTTATGAGGTGACACATCATTTCTGAAACTGGTGGTACAACAGTCAGAAAACCTGACCCAGAATTCAGATTTGAAAAGATACATGTATTTGAGATCACCTGGTTTCCCAAACAAATAAACCACTCCAGTTATATCCTTCCTTGAGGAGGGAAACATGTATTCGAGATCACCAGGCTTCCCAAACTAAAAAACACTCCAGTTAGATCCTAACGTTTCTTAAGGAGAAGACATATGTCCAGGAGAATACGGTTACGTGTTTCTTTCTCAAATATGAGTTCTGCATCTAAAATTAGATGTTACGGCTGAATTTAGTTCTGACTGCTCATGGAAAGCTTCGAGCCGCAAAAAAAGGCATTTAAACTTTCCGAAGCTAGTGGATCAAGAATACGTGTTTTTTTGTCAATTCTGATCTTGCATCCAAAATCAGGTTTTCTCAATTGAGTTCTAACAGCACATGGAAAGTTCGGATCTGCAAACAAGTGGAATTTAAGCTTTCCTGACTCGTGTGAAGAACAGGCTTCCTTCTCAAAACTGATCTCGTCCAAAGTCAAAGCAATTCTTAGATGTCTCAGACCAATTGCAAGAGGAAAAGCTCGGATTGCAAAGAAACAGCATATGAACTTTCTTGAGCCAGGGAAATGGGATTTAAGCCTGGAGACCCAGAAATATGTGTTTCTTTCAGAATCTCTGAAATTTCTGGCTGAATTGAGTTCTACAAGCAATTCTGAGATGCCTAAGGACTAACTCTACAGGGACAGCTCAGATTGCAAAGAAGCGGCATTTAAACTTTTCAGTGCCATGGGAATGAGAATCTGTTTCTTTTCAAATCTGAGTTCTGGGTCTAAAATCAAGTTTTCTGTCTGAATTGAGTTCTACAAGCAATTTTGAGATGCATAGGACTAACTCCACAGAGAGAGCTCGGAATTACAAAGAAGCAGTTTTTAATCTTTCCACAGCCAGGGGAATAAGGCTATGTGTCTTTTTCTCAAATATGAGTTCTGGATCTAAAATTAGGTGTTCTGGCTAAATTTAGTTCTGACTCTACATGGAAAGCTTCGAGCCAGAAAGAAATGGCATTTAAACTTTCCGAAGCTAGCGGAACAAGAATACATGTTTCTTTCTCAAATCTGACCTCGTGTGCAAAATCAGGCTTTCTCACTTTAATTGAGTTCTAACTGCACACGGAAAGCTCGGATCTGAAAATGATTTGATATTGAATCTTTTTGAAGCCAGATGAAGAATTGGTTTACTTCTCAAAACTGATCTCAAATCCAAAATCAGGCTTTCTACAAGTTCTACAAGCAATTCTGAGATACCAGGATCAACAGCTCAGGAAAAGTTAGGTTTTCAAAGAAGCAGCATTTAAACTTTTGAGATCCAGGGGAACAGGAATATGTGCTTCTTTCTCAAATCTGAGCCCTTGGGTCTAAAATCATTTTGAAAATGGCACAGCCAATCAAGGACTAGTTCATTCAGAGGACGAGAAAATTGATCTTTTTTTTCCCAATGACATTGATTTGCTATAGGATGCCTTGGTCATCATTGCATCAAAGACATGAGCCTTGTTTGTCTGGGAACTCAGGGAAGGAAATAAATCAAACCAGAATATCAGGAAGGAAAGAAAAAAAAAAGGAGTAGAAACAATTGTAAACAAGCCATTTCTCAAAATGAAGAAAAATAAAGATAAGATAAGATGGAGCTACTATGCATAAACTGCTTTTTGCCAGCGAAATATTTAAAGTGAATATTTCAAACATATTTTATAAAAACCAATTTTGTTGTATTTATTTTGTACAATGACAATAAAGATGATACTAAAAACATTTTCATAAAAATGTTACCTAACATTTAATTTTTTGGTAAAAGCTCTTTGCCACCCATTTAATCTTTGCTGTTTTTCTGGAACAACAAAATAAAAGTATCTGTATCTGAAGAACATCCTGTTCAGTATTTATGGCAAAATTGGTTGCCTTTTCAGAAAAATCTTATACAATGCCTTTAGAAATATTGCAAACAAATTCCAGCAAAGAATAACACAATGGAATGTATTCCCATCTGAAAAGCTTTGTACAAAAATTAATTTGCACCAAATTAACATATGTAGCAATGTTCAGTTCAGCTGCCTTCTGTCAGATTTTATGACATATTAGTAGACAGAATTGGTTTCTCTTTTCGAAAGAATAAATTGAACTACTCAGCAAAATCATTTTCCTACTTAGATGTCAATAAAACCAACAGTAAGATTGTTAGTTGCATGTATTAGAATTAAAAGTGTATTCAGCCTCACTTGAAAGCAGTGCATTTATTATAGCTCTAAAGGTGTTCAGCAAACTCTGCATGTATATTAAAGGTATAGATTTCCCTCATTCATGCCAACTCAGGGCACGGCGCTCATCTACGTTTTTTGGCTGAGGGAGCCAGCAATGTCCAAAGACAATTTCCATGATCATGTGGTCCAGTGGTCGGTTTCAAAAATTGTTTGAACCTACTCTGTGGGTGTGGCCTCCTTTGTGGGAGTGGCTTGCTGCCCATGTGACCGGATGGGAGTGGCTTGCCACCCAGGTAACCAGATATGAAGATGCTGACACTTGTCAGAACCACCTTAAATTACCTCACACACAGCACTGGAATGCATAAGAATATGATGTAAACTTGTTTTTTAAAAGGCATCTTTGGCTTGCGTTAAAACAACTTCAACACACGCAATGTTCTGATTGCACCACAAATGCAGTAGTCATCCTTACCTTTCACAGAGGCACTGAGTTTTAGAAATATGAGCATGATAGTGTAGAATAATCATATCCAAGGACCAGTGGTGGGCTTCAAAAAAATTTGGAACCTCTTCTGCAGGTGTGGCCTGCTTTCCGGGTCCACTGGTGGAACCTCTTCTAAGCGGTTCGGTAGATTTGACGAACCGGTTCTACCGAATAGGTGCGAACTGGTAGGAACCCACCTCTGATGTGGTCAGCATTAATCTACTTGCATCTACATGTTTTCAAACTTCTAGGTGGGCAGGAGCTGGGGCAAGAACTCACCCTGTTGTACAGAGCTTGGGTTTAGTTAGTCTTAAATAACTAACAAAACCAATAACTAATTGGGCTTCCCTGGAGCAATGTTTTCAATCCGTAAAATGGTTGTGCAAAAGATATAGTTTTCTAACTTGGTCAGAACCATTTGAATGCATTGAATAACATGAGTAAAATACCTGAAATCTCTGGGGATTTAAACAAAGATATGAAAGAGAGTGAGATTTAATTAGACTAGAAAGAAGCAAAGAATGCAGAAGTGAAATCACAGTGTTACTGTATATATCTGGAAGAAAAAATTCTAAAATGATCATTCTAGTTATCTGCAAATAATTAAATGTTTCTTCCTCCAATTTATTTCCCCCTGAAAATTCTGAGTTACATGACATTTAGATGAGTAAGTGATGCGATGGATTAAAATATTGATCAATGCATGTCCATACAACCATTGCTTCAGTGCCTATTTTTGATGGAATTATGGAAAGAACTGACAAATATTCTCTGACTTGTTTCCTCAAAAATACCTTTATTTGATCCAGAGATCGAAGTTTATTGCCCACTAAACATTTCAATACTGGATGTATTGCCAGCTGTTTTCATTTTTTTTCCAAAGCAAGAAATTTGCTGCAGTCATTAAATGCAATAGAGTACATCTAATAATTCTATGGGCTGGGGAATTTTGGCAAGAAATTCTGCTGAAATGTCCTGCTTTCAGTAGGGAAGAGCTCAGGATGGATCAAACATATCCTGACATCTGCAAAATATTAAAATAGAGGTAGACCTCAATTTACAACTGTTCATTTGGAGACCATTCAAAGATTCAATGGCACTGTCAAGGTTACGACTAACGAACCCAAGCAAATCAGAATTCTGAGCCTAGAATCCTCCTCAAAGATCTTCTTTATTGAGTACATCATATTGGCACAGCTTTAAAAGAAAACCACCTCTAAATCTTTCCCACGGTTTCAGAATAATTAAAATAGCATATAACCCCACCCCCAAGTGTCACATATCATGTTGGCCAGTTAGGTTTATTGGTGGGCTCTCTGGGCACTCCTTCCCATGACCTTATCTATTCCAGTAGAGTTTATCTTGGTTCCCACAAGAAAACTCTTTGTTGTGTCTAGTAAAGCTAAGGAGTTGGTGGCCGAACCAGCAGCCTTCTTGGCACCACTTGGACTTCAGTTCGTAAATGCTGGGCTTCTTGCACTGCTTTACCTCGAGGTCCAGCAGTATGGCCAACTGGTACCAGTCATGGATTTGCTCAGGGGCTCCCCAGTAGACATAGGCATGTAGTAATTTTCAATCCAGACCTTTATTGAAATGGTAGACCGGCAGCCAGTCCAGCCACTGTCTCAGCTTACCTGCCTCAGCTTACCGGCCATTCTAAGGAACCCCCAAACATACGCCTTTGCTTAAGGACTTAGATTTCTGCTTTGGCTTTCATGGCTTGGAATTAGTCTTCGAATCTAGCTCTCTCCCCTAGGAAAGCATTGATGTTCCCCAGCTCTGGTGCATCTTTATCATGGAGTCTTGTCACTATTTCACAGCTTCCCCATCTAGGTAGATGGACATGGCATTCACCATCCCCATGTCCAATGGGTAGGTTGTGGCATAGTGGTCTAGATGAGTCTAGATCTGGTTGATGAAGAATGTAAATTTCTCTGGGTCCCCATCAAACATGGCCTTCATTGGTGGTGTGTCTGCTGGATTGGAGTATTTGCTCCACTCCTTGTATCTCCATGTGGTTGAATCTTTCCCTCAGCTGCTCTACCAATGGGCTGTGGCAGGCACTTCCATTTCCTGTGCTTGTCCCACTCAGCAGTCCTATTTGCTTTCCATCTTGGGATGAGGGTGGCTTGCAATTGAGGAGACCTCAGGGGGAACTCTGCTTTGGTGGCCTTTGGCACACCCCTGTGCCAGGTCTCTCTTTCTGCTCAATGGAGGTCCTTGGTGGCTAAGGCATTCTCTTGTGTTGCTGGCCTTTCTGTCCTTTCCACACAGACTTTTGGCCTGGTCACCTTTCCAGTCTGACCTGTCAGCAGCGTGGTCCTGGCTGGGGCAGCACTAGGTTGGTGGCTACATCTCCTGTCTTCTCCATTTCCGATCTTCCTCTTTTTCATCCTCTCAGTGTCAGGTAGGCAGCCAGGGTTCAGGACCATGGGAGTAGATTTAAGAGAATTGCTTTTTCAGCAGTTATTAAAGGAAAGAATAAACATCGGACTCAAGACCTGGGAAATATGAAGGGTTTTTTTCTTCTCCTTTCTTTTCTTTTTTCTCTCTCTCTCTTCTGCAAAAGATTAAGATGGTGTCAGCTTCTCTTCCGGTTTCAAAATAGTTGGATTAACTTAATTTAAGGTGGACCAGAATTTTGAAATAAGATTTGTATAACTAACTGCACTCTTGGAACTGGATATTAAGGAAGAACAAAAGACTAAGATGGCTCCCATTGCTTTCCCCCACAGCAGTTGAAGTAGATAAACGTAAGGTAGATTATAACTTTGAAACAAGAATTGTATAACCAACTATAACATTGGAACCTGACATCACGGAAAATTGGGAATTAGAAGAACTATGTGAAATTATAAAAAAATATATGCACAAATCATTAAAATCAAGCCTAAATAGAATTCTGAACCCAGGGAAGCAGCGATCTAGAGAAGAATTTAAAGAAGAAGAAGGGGGGCAAGACAACGAAGGGGGAGAAATGGAGGAAAATAAAAAGCAGACAAAAAACTACATCAGTCTTGGCAGTGGTATAGGGTTCCCAGGTATAGGGAAAACTGTAAAAAGATGATGTATCCCAATAAGAGGGAATAAAAAGCAGACAAAAGTGGTTTTGGAGGTTGTTAGTGGCATAAGGAAAATTGAACTAGGAGACTATGCCCCAACAAAGAGAAATATAAAATACTCTTGTGAGAATGGCTTGGGGAAAATTTATGGGAGTGGAGATGTTAAATTAAAGAAAAGGGAGAAGACAAAAAGGGAGGAACAGAGAAGTGGGACAAAAGACTTACTAGGAGAAAATCAGATATCTAGATATGGGAAAATATAAAGCAAAATAAGGGTTTTATTCCTAAATATGACAATAAAATGGAGTTACTAACAGGTTGAACATAATAATGGAAAGATAACTAAAAAAGCCCAAAATATATGGAATATGGATAAATATGAAATTGATATGGGGAGGTTGTAAAGCAGAGGTTTGTGTTTTACTCTTATACATGATAATTAAACTGAGTTGCAAACTGACTGAAAATGACCTATCAACAGACCTAATATTTTAAAAGCCTCTTTTACAAGTCTTAAGTAACACAATCTCTTAGCTGTTCGCTTTCTTAGGAACCAACCAGTGTTTCTTGGAATCCAGGTCTTTTTTCTGACAATGAAGAATAAGGTTTATTTGGGTTCTTCCTGAGAAGCAAAGCTAGGGAAGAAAGCCAAAAGAAGCAAAACTATGTTGGTTTTAAGAACAGTGATATAAGAGGCTACATCACAGTATCTTGCCATTGGGCTTTTAATTCTACTTCTAAATGTCAGGTATCTTCTCCAGCTAAACAAAAGAAACCCTTCAGGAATGCTTCAAATCACTTGTATAAGTCCTCTTTAAGGAAGAGACATGATCTTTCAGACATTATGGTCAGGAATTATCCAAATCCTTCTCCTAGGGTTACAAGATCACAAGCAAAGAAGGATACTAAAATGCTTCCCTTAAGGGAAATGCCAAATGGCATAACTGCTGCAGGGGTGCTTATAACTGCATTTATAAATGTGCCCCTTACATCAACAGATATATAAAACATTCCTTAAATATTTACAGGTCCATTTATCATGGAGTTTATAGACACTGTTTTCATAATGATTCAATAAATATAAACTAGAGAGAAAGAGAGAGCCCACTGCCAGAATCCCAGGGGCAGAAATAACATTACAATGCTAATATGGTCTGTTAGAGACTGTTTGGTCTATTAGAGACTGCAGTAATCCAGATTACCATACATAACTCTCTCCCAGAAACTAATTTGACTTTTATTGTGCTGCTAAATGAAATTATTACACGAGCTGTAGATTATTGAGCCCTGTGGCAGCATAAGGTAGCAAAGTACTAAGTTGATTTTTTTTTTTTAAAGGAAAAAACTTTTTGAAAATCTTAGTTGCATGTTTTGTGGAACCGGTTTGCATTTGGAATAAATAAAGAATGATCTACCATTTAAGCAGATGATTGCCACTCATTTTGTGATGGAAACAGGGAGCCTATAAATGCATAAATAAATAAATATTAATGATCCAAGCAAGAAGGAATCATCTTGACAATACAATACCCAAAATGATGTGCTGTTGCCAGCATTTTTCTGTGAAAGGCAGATTATGGGAACTACTGTGAATTTGTCAAGAGTCACCAGGAAGAGTTGGGTTCACCATGGAGATCAAGCTTCGAGGCTACATAGAAGCTAATGTGCATAAAATTCTAATGGAAAGACAATGCAAATCTCCATGTCCATGTGTTAATGTGAACGTCAGATACAATGTTAGGTTAGAACGTATCACCGCTATTTGTGAATAAATGTATTTGTAATATGTGAATAATGTTTGTGATAATACTCTGTCAAAAAAGCAGACTATTTTCCCCATGGATCTTTCACTCTATATCCAAGCTAGATTGTGCCTTTCCTAGCCACAAAAGCCTCTGGTCTACCAACAGAGCCTGGAAGTATAGGAGGTCAGGCCAGAGCACAGAACCTTCTGTTAGGGAAAGGAGAGAGGGTGTGAAAATGTGAACAAAGTGAATGAGCAAGTTGAACTTTGGGCAATCAGCTGAGAAGTTACTGAGCAAAGCCAGGAACTTTAGGAAACTTGTAGGAGGTGTTGGAACTTGTCTTCCAGGGGGCAGTGGGTCCTCCCAGATTGTTTTTTTTCTCTGTCAATCCAAAAACCGTTGGCTTGGGTTCCCTTTGAGGGGAGTGCCCGTATTCTGTAAGGGAACCAGAGTCTCCCCCAGACATTTGTTTGTCCGCAAACTGATAGGCTTGGTGACCCAGCTAACTCAAAGTGAACTCCACATCGGAAAGAGGACAAGACAATTAGCTGGGATGCATGCTGAAGGCAACATATATAGGGCTGGGATAAGTGGGCGGGATGAGCATCATTGAGCGGGCAGGCAGGGCAAGCGAACATCAAGTGGGCGGGTGGGGTGAGCGAATGGTGTCTGGGTGGGCGGTGCAAGTGAGTGGTTACTGGGTAACCAGGATGGGGAAAGGGCCAGCTAGAGGTTGCTACCAGTTTGGTGAACCAGGTCAAATCTCCCCTACTGATTTGCCTGAACCGGTGTGAATCGGCTGAATACAACCTCTGGGAGGGAGGAAGTCATCCATGCGATCATTTCCCCCCTCCCAACAGGCAGCCCAGGTCACCACAAGACATCAGAAACCAGACGTCAGAATGACCCAAGGGGGAAACCAGACATCAGAATGACCAAGGGGGAATCAAATGACAGCAGCACTGAAGTCTGCTCTCCCAGCTGACCAATGGTTTAAAGAAAACTGGGACATCCTGACCCTAAGAGATGGTCTCCAGTTGTCTTTTAAGAAGAGATTGGATAGCCATCTGTCTGGAATGATATAAGGTCTTCTTCTTGAGCAGAGGATTGGACTAGAAGACCTCCAAGGTCCCTTCCAACTCTATTATTCTATTAAATCATCATCTTGATTCAGTTCTATTTAGTATTTTCTATCCTGCAGTAGTTGCAGAATTGGGTGAAGAAATCAGACACTGCCACAAAAATTCAGATTGGGCTGATGTACAAATTTAAAATAAATTGGTTTAGCAGCCACAGTCTTTCCATCCTTATTTTTTTCTCCAATTAATGTTCATATTCTGTAAATTACCTATATAAGAAGAGAATTATGTAATCATATCCATGGGAGTCAGCTGGATTTTTCCAAATGCAGAAAAGTATTTCATATCACTATTTCTGCCAGCACAGCTTTGCTTGAATATTATAGCATCCATAAATTCAAAAGCATTTGGCCATCATAATAATTACAATACCAGAGAACACAACAGTGTGTGGGGAAAAAAAAGATCAGACAGAGAGTCTGATTGGTAAATCCACATTGTATATACTGTAAATGTGTAAAACCGTGGTTTTATATTTTTTAAGGTGAATGAACTTTGGGACAAAGTGGAGGACTGATTGTGTTTGGAGAAGAGGGAACAAGGCTTCTTTTCACACAGCAGCTATTTTGTCTCTCTAACATTATTCTTAGAAGTGGTTTCCTAAAGGGTAACAATTCTCACAAGATCAAAAAGTAGACAAGATCTACTCTGAAAGCAGAGTAGTCCATTACCAAAAGAACCAAGCTGGAAAGTGCCCCCTTTGCTCAAAAGAGTATGAGCAATCCATTAGTTTCCATGGTCTAAATTAAAAAAAATCCAAGGATGTCCCAAAAATGCTTTTTCAAGTGGCAACAAGACTTCCCTTGTTTTTTGTTTTTTTTGAAGATGTTTTGCTTCTCATCCAAGAAGCTTCTTCAGTTCTGACTGAATGGTGGGGAATGGAATATTTCTTGCAGTTATCTGGTCATTAGTACTCTTTCGGAGAGTTGCTGAGATGCCTTTTGAAAAAATACCTGTGGAGGCAACCAGGACCTGGATGACTGAGAATCTCCGTAGACAAGATGCAAGGATATAATCCTTGATTCACTCTAACTAATCTGGCACAGATCTAACTGGCACGTTTTCATAAATGTGATAAGCCTTCCTTATCCGAAGCATAGGTAGACTTACAACCATTTGTTTAGTAACCATTCAAAGCAGGGGTGGGTTCCTGCCAGTTCTAACCTCTTCTATAGAAGAGGTTCCACAAATCTACCATGCTGTTTAGAACCGGTTCCAGCTCCTTCCCCCCGCCCCTCCGCACATCATCAAGATGAAGAGCGAGAGGAGGAATTCTGGGAGTTGAAGTCCACAAGTCTTAAAGCTGTCAAGTTTGAACACCTCTGGGGTATTTTTTTCTAAAGGGTTAGGGGTGCGAGGGTCTTGTAACTTGACAGCTTTAAGACTTGCACACTTCAATGCCAGAGTTCCTGAGCAAGAACATTGTTAAGTGAGTTTCACCATATTTTACAAGTTGCCGACGCCTTCCCAGTCACATGGCTGGCAAGCCACTCCCACAAAGCAAGCCACACCTACAGAAGAGTTTCTAAAAAAATTGAAACCCACCATTGATTCAAAGATACAACGGCACTGAAAAAGTTACTTATGTTAATTTTTCACACATACAAACGTTGCAGCATCTCCCTGATCATATGATCAAAATTTGGATGCTTGGCAACTGGCATGCACTGTATTTATGGCAGTTGCATTGCCCCAGGGTCTTGTGACCACTTCTGACAAGCAAAGTCAATGGAGAAGCCACATTCACTTAATACAACTTGATACAACTGCCATGATTGACTTAGCAACTGCATCAAGAAAGATCATAAAATGGGTTCCACCACAAAACCGCATTTGACTAAAGCGCGCTCGACGAAACCGCGTACCTGACATCATCACAGCGCGATTTAAAAAGCACGCTGTGAGCGCTAAACCTAAAATTAATCCCTAAACCTAAACCTAACCCCCCGAAACCTAACCCTAAACCTAACCCTAAACCTAACCCTTAACCTAACCCTAAACCTAACCCTAAACCTAACCTTTAACCTAACGCTAAACCTAACGCTAACCCTTAACCTAACCCTAAACCTAACCCTAACCCTTAACCTAACCCTAAACCTAACCCTAACCCTTAACCTAACCCTAACCCTAACCCTAACCCTTAACCTAACCCTAACCCTAACCCTAACCCTAACCCTAACCCTAACCCTAACCCTAACCCTAACCCTAACCCTAACCCTAACCCTAACCCTAACCCTAACCCTAACCCTAACCCTAACCCTTAACCTAACCCTAACCCTAACCTTTAACCTAACCCTAACCCTAACCCTAACCCTAACCCTAACCCTAACCCTAACCCTAACCCTAACCCTAACCCTAACCCTAACCCTAAACCTAAACCTAAACCTAAACCTAACCCTTACCTTAACGTGAATCGGCTTGCTTTAAAAGTGCTTTTTAAAGCACCCTTTTTTCTCCGTGGTCGCTGTTGTCGCGCTGCTGATGACATCAGCGACACGCTTTAATCGGGCGCGCTTTAGTGGACTGCGGTTTTGTCGTGCCACGATAAAATGGGGGAAAATTCACTTAACAACTGTCTTGCTTAGCAAAAAAAATTGGGGCTCAAACATGGTCATAAATGAATGTCCTTAAATACTGTTCTAGCACTGTCAAGAATTCCTACTCTCATTGAGAACCTTTTAAGAAAATGTGGAATACAGCTGGGAAAACTCTGACTCTGCCAATGGCTGGCAGAGACAGATCAAGCAGTGTCAAGATGGTTAAAAATAGCAGGTTCCTTAAGTTGCTATTAACCCTTTTTGAAGAAGGGAAAGAATGTAGGACTTCACAGCACACATTTCTTGAAAGATTCAAAAGGGTTCTTAGACATTCAGTTTGGATAAAATGCAGAAAAAGACACTGGAGAAAACATCTCATTCCAAGCATGACTGCCCCTTTAACCTAAAGTTTCTATTGAGCATATCCCCTCTTTTGATGAGTCAGGCTCTTAGCAACATATCCAGGTTAAAAGTTGACTAATCTTTTGACCACTTTGATCCCAGTAACAGTAAGCAGAAGCCCTACAAATGAAACTTGATTGAGACTTGAGAGGCAATATTATTTTGTATAACAATGCCAAATCCATTCTCCAATGAGAAGCTTTATATAGTCAAAATAGCACAATCCAGATATGAGAAGAAAGAATGAGCAAATCGCCAAATATACTGATGCAAACAGAAAGACCACTTAAAGCAGGAGACTCCAAGCAACTCAATGTGGACTGAGCTAACCATTGCAGGAGGAAGATAGCAAGCTAAAAAAATAAAATAAAACGGAATAGATCATTATTGAAATGCTGGATTGTTGGAGGACTGGCATTAGCAGGCTTCCTCCTGCTGCCATTTCTATCTTTATAAAGGCAACTTGCCTAATTTAGTTCAACATGATTGCATATGGTACATAAAGTAGATTTGTAGAAAAAGATTTGTCAGTTGAAATGGGAATGTAACGGGTGGGTTTCAACCGGTTCGCGGTGGTCCCTGCGAACCGGTTGGTCGGTGAACCCGGAAGTAAGTAACTTCCGGGAACGGCGAAGGGCCCGCCCGCCCGCGGTCCTTACCCGGTTTTGACGATTTCTGCGCTTCCACGCATGCGCAGGACGCATACAGCACCTGCGCGATCCTCCAGGAGCAGCTGGAGCGTCGCGCAGACGCTAGTACGCATGCGTGCACCGCGCGCATGCACGAGGATGCCGCTGGCCCCGTTCCAACCGAACCGGTTGGAACGGGGCGAGAAACCCACCCCTGGAATGTAATTACTGTAATGCAGAAGACCTTCCAAACTGGATAGAAGGACTCATGAGGGAAGGCAGCAACATGATTCACATAGTCTTTCAAGTGTGATGATGATACAAGCTGGCAGACTTCCAGTGGGCCCCATTGAGCCATTTTTCACCCTACCCAGGCTTCAGTGAAAAACATAATGCTGCCATTAATTCCAGGGGTTAGTTTCTTCCAAAACAAATTTTGTAGGTCCTTTCTACAGTAAGAAGCAAAGGGTTAAATTCCATTTTTCCCAGGTCTCATTTCTCAGCTCCAATCAAATGAGTAAATGTTACTTAGCAGCAATTCCCTGTAGCCCTAGCTGGAATAGCCAATAATACATTAATATCTAAGGGGTTGCCGGATCCTATCACTATTAAGTCAAACCAGCCATGCATTGGTTAGAGATGCCTAAATTTATGTATATTGTTGCCCGTAATAAATACCACCCTGTTTAAACATGAGAAAAGGCACGAAGGAAACTGGGGTGACACAGATGCCCCCCCACTTGCCAAAAAATTTCACCACCATTTTGGTGGGGGTGGCTAGATGGGGAGCCATGTAACTGAGTGGGCATGGTCAACTTGACATCACTCATGCATACTAAGTCACATCACCCCCCCACCAAGCCACGCCCACTGAAACGGTGGTGAAATCTTTTGACAAGTGGGGGGGGCACTATGCCGTGGCTCTTCGCTGTCTCCTGTAGGGCGCTGGGGGTGAGCTGAGCAACCTACTCTTGAAGTGGCATCTGTGGCTGGGCTCTCGCTCCATCTGCCCGGGATGCTCCATTTGCTCCGTCTGCCCAGGAGACAGAACCCAGGGAGGAAGGAGATGCCATTCAGGCAGTCTTGAGGCTCCAGGAGCTCATGGTTGCATCTTGCCCCAAAGTGCAACGGCTGCGACAGCTGGACTGGTCTGAACAAACTTGCGAAAAAATGGCAGCTTTGGTTGCACCACGCCCATTTCATTCTCTTTGAGAGCTGCTTTGCACCTTATTTGCAAAGCGGCTCTCAAAGAGAACAAATTGGGGATGGTGCACCCAGAGCTACCACTTCTTTGCAACAGCCGAGGATCTGTTCCACTTGGAGCTCCAAGGACCTCTTCCACTTGAGGGGAACATCTGCAATGCCAGCAACTTCAGGGGGGCCCTTCCCTCAGTGGTTTGTTTTCTTACCTCTAGGCAGCTACGCTGGCTTTGTCCTTAAAGGCTGCTCCTCCACACCTTTTGATCTTTCTCAGGCATGGAGAATAGTGACCCTGTGAAGAGAGGCTTTTTTCCCACCCAGCCACTGGCGCAGGGTGCCAAAAAGACCTCTGGTCACTGCCACCATCTTCACACATATGCAGCTTTCTTCTCACTGGCTGGAGGACTTTTTGGTGCCCTGTAGCTAGTGGCTGGGTAGAAGAGAAGCCTCCAATCCTCCGGCACTCAAAGAGGCACCTGAGAGGCTTCTTTGCCAGCAAGCTGCTTCCCAGCTCGGTCTGCTTGCCGTCTGGGTGGGCAAGCGAGCGGCAGATCAGGAGACTGGTTTGGGGGCATGGCCAGCCTGCCAGTACTAGTGGTTCAGAGAGACAGCCCTGGTTTTTACTACCATTCTACTGAACCAGTCCAAACCAATAGGAACCCACCTCTGGAAGGAAGAAATGGTACAAAGAGAGCCTGTTGAAATTCCTTTGCATGGCATACCATTCATTGCCAGCAAATCCACACAATTGTTTCCATAAATGGCCTATGTTAATGCCATTTTAAGCAATGTTAGAACTGAACTACTGATACAGTAAAACTTCTAGAGTTAATTGCTTATTTGAAAGTCACTCCTCTTGACCCTAGTGGGACTTGCTTTCAAATAAACTTTTATTGGATCAGATTTTACAGATTATGTGATTCAGCATTAAATTTTGCAAGAGTACAATGAGAATGTTCTTTTTCCCTTCTAAATATTATATTACTTCTCAGCTTAATGCTTCATTACTGATGAAGCAATAGATGACTATTGTCTTCTGGGAGTACAAATATTGCATTGTTTCTTTTCTTCTTTTTTTTGTCCTTCTCAGATCCTGAAAAAAGAATCATTACTATTTAATGGAAGCCTATTTCTAAATTTTCAGCACAGAGGAACTTTTAAAGTTGTTGCACGACTGTGTTATCACCAAATGACAATATCTGATTGGATTCTGTAAAATGAAGTAGATGAAAACACTATTTAAATGGACTTTCTTTTTGTTTCTCTCAGTATTTGTGGTTGTCCAATGGTTTTCAAATAAAGATGGGCAAATTATTCTGCTTTCAGTGTGTAATTTTGTTATATGTTCTCAGTCATAACTATGTTATTCATGTTCTGTGATTTGCTTTAAAAATTCCAAAAAACAAACTTTTAACATTCTACAAAAGTCCTTTCTAAAATGTATGTATTTAACAGCTCTTTCCCCAAATGAATAGCTGTATGCAATGAAAATGTTGAAGTAATTCACAGTCTGAAGGTGAATTCTCTTCTCCTGTGTATATTTATCTGGGAATTTGTTTCACCTCAAACTGTGGAGATTGGTTTATTTTTTGCATCTTTACTTACATACAGTATCTTCTAGAAATAGGTCAACTGGAATTAGAATAAGCACTTTTTTCATTTTGTTTTTGCTTTATTCCCTTATCTTCCATGGAATTTAGGCAATTAAGTTAAGAGGGCTGGCAGGGAAACAATATTAAAATCTGATTTACAGAGAAGGAATCTATAAAGTGAGGGAGAAATGCCTAAAGTTTCACATGTTTTCTAAATGAGTCTTTGCAAAGTTTAATTTTACTCCTGGTGCTATCAGAAAAGAGACATTCTGAGTTCTGCCATTTTGTTTTCCATTAAAATATGCAATTTTAATATTTACCAGCATTGTAATTCCAAAGTCCCCAGTAATCATCCTTATGAACAGAGTGAAACATGACAAGCATAAGCCTCTGTTTTCTTCATTAAGAGGTAATTTATTTGTAGAACTTATTGCTGTTTGGTGGGTGATGTATACCCAATCTCTAGGGATGGGGAGGTAGCCAATTTGATTTTTTTTTAAAAAAAGTCTTAGAAAATATCAAGTCACCTTAGGAAACAATTCAAACCTAAGTAAAGGATCAGTTGCTTTAAATTAGAATCTTTTATTAGGGAAAAAAACTCCACCAGTTCTTATTTCAACACAGAAATAAGTTTGGAAAAATTAAGATCATTTTTTAAAAAAAGGTAGCAGCATCTAGGATGGTTTGATACTGTGATTGACATTAAGGATATGAGCTTACAAGAAATCAAAATAGCTACTGATAAACCTATGAACTGGTCATGAAAAGTCCTAAGCAACTGAATTATTCATATCAACTGTATAACTATAGGTATAGCTGTGTATTCTTTTTTTAAAAAATGTTGAATTTTGATTGAAAATTACATTTAGAAGTGTTCAAGGTCAAAATTGAGTTAGGATCATCCATAGCATCCTCGGCAGCATCGAGCCCAGTAAGTCAGTGCTTCATGGATACCTTTTTGCAGAGTGATAGATTTAACGCCTTTCAGTCAGAGATGAAAAATCTGATTCAACTAAATGCAGTGATCGTTACAAGGAGCCATGGCAAAGAATCATGAGGACGTGGCAGATAGGATGCAAAAGAGGGAAGAAAAAATGGAAGACAAAATAGATAGTATCCAGCCAATAATAACTAAAAATGAACAAGGGATTCAGAAAGTGGAAGAAAAGGCAGAGCAAACAGATAAGAAAGTAGAAGAAATGGAGAATAAACTATCCAAGGTAGACAATGACCTGGAACAATCCATTATTATGTTGGAGATGGATAAGGTGGAATAACATATATGGGAAAGAAAAACAAAAGGAAGAAACAAAATAAGTTAATGTTATAAGAACAACATAAAAGACTGGAATCAGAATTACATAATTCTATATACTGGGATTCGAACCTGGGCTGTAAGGGTATGGCTAGCTGATGAGAGCTAAATAGCTTGAAATAGATCTATACTAGTCTCCCTTTATTTATTTATCAGCACAAATACAACAACAAATGTAACAAAGGCAACAGTAAAAATATTGGGTTTCTGTCTGGATGGTCTCTTGTGATGAGCCAATAGACAGAGAAAGGAAGCAGTAGGCTTCCTCCCATATTTGGGCATACCAGGGATTGTGACACTAAATACATAACTATTTCCCTGGCTCAGCTGATAAAGGAGGAGAACCTTGTGGCTTAGTGGTTAACACATCTGCCTAATATGTAATACAGCCCAGGTTAGAATCCCAGTAAGGGTATGGCTAGCTGATGAGAGCTAAATAGCTTGAAATAGATCTATACTAGTCTCCCTTTATTTATTGATCAGCACAAATACAACAACATATCTATATATATAGAATGATAAAGGGGAGTTAAAAACAAAACAGGAACTTAGAAGTCAGGAGATAGGTACAGCATGGTGGCCTCATATGCAGATACAATCCTGTTATGAGAAAGATGCTAAACTGCATGGTTTTAACAAAGAGCTAACAGAACTACATCAGATATTGGCTAGAACAGATGATAAATTGATAAAGAAATTATATTGTTACTTATTAAGTATTAAACTTGAAAGTGAGCAGGTAAAGGAGGCAATGGTTGCTTGGCCAAAAAATTTTGGATACGCTATAGAATTTTAGACAAGTGGCAGAAATTGTGGGATAGAAATATTAAATTGACGATGCCGACTGCATATAAAGAAAAGTTGTATAAAATGTTTTATAGATGGCATTTTCCACCACCAAGTCTGGCAAAAATGTTTAAAGATAGGTCGATAAATGTTGGAAGTATAATCAAACATCTGGTTCATATTACCACATGTGGTGCATGCCCAAGAGCAAGGAAATACTGGACAAAAATACACACATGGCTGGAAGAAATGATAAAACTACATATAGAACTGAAACCAGATATTTTTTTGTTGGGCATACCAGAAAAATACGATAAAAAGACTGTATATTTGATTTTGCATATATTAATGGCAACTAGAATTGTATTTGTGAGGTAGCAGGCTGAACCAAATTAGGCCTCAAGTCTGAACCAAACTAGGGTCTCATGATATTAAGCTTTAACTGTTCATATATAGAAATTGCAAATGTTTGCTTTTAGGAAGTATGCACATGAAAACTGCTGAAGCAAAAGTCTCTATTTTAATGTATCTGCTGGCTTGACTGTAAATCTGTCTGGAAAGACACAATTTACTTCCCCAAATGTATGCTATAGTTGACCGTTGGCTGACTATGTATTATGACTTCCTGTAGACATAATATTGCTGTAACTCAGGGGCAAATCTTGAGGGATGTATCCAAAACTAGCAGCTGGCTTTATCTGAAAACAATAAACTATATAAGGGATTTTCTGCATGTTTGGAGGTGGTCCCCTGCAGGGTCCAAGGGGTCAGGCTGCCCTCAGCGAAACGTCTCCTCGCTTAGTGTCCTGGCAAAGGAGTCACAACGATTGCGCAACAATGGAAAAGGGATGAGATGCCTACAGGAGAATGTAATTAAAAATATATTAGATTGTGCAGAAATGGATAGATTAACACTTGCTATTAAGGATAAAGAAGAAACTGAATATTTTTTTGATATGGGACACTCTTTATCAATGGCTAGATAATAGAAACAGAAGTCAGAAAGGAGGAGCTATAAAGGGAGGTAATGGTATAGAGGAGAATCATTAAAGATGATGTTAAATGTTAAATGTTAAAGTTAGTATATTATATATTATTATTATCATGGTGATGATTAAATATAATGAAGATGTATAAATATGACGATCTAAACATAATTGTACCCAGAATACACACTCTTTGGTGAAAAATTATATAAATATATAAATATATAAATTTATATAAATAAAACAATGAAAACATGAAAACATGAGAAGTGTTCGAGGTCAAAATTGGAAACTGCAACATTTTTCTCACCCCTAATTATTAGAACGTCTTACCCTGAAATTAGGTATCATCAGATATTCCCCACTGGAGACATTCTTGAAAGTATCCTAATGGTTTAGAACCATTGTCATCTTCTAGTCACTGAGGATACACAGGGACAGGTGCCAAAGAACCTGGACAATATCTCTATTTCTGATGAAATTCCTGGGCTCCTTATGTGAATGCTTGTCTTGGTAACCCGTTGTTTCAGGATTCTTTTAATATTTAGGGGGTTAAATATTAGCCGTGATGGTGCAGTGGTTTGAATGCAGTATTGCAGGCTAATTCACTGTTCAACTGTCAGGAGTTCAATCCTGACCAGCTCAAGGCTGACTCAGCCTTCCATCCTTCCGAGATCAGTGAAATGAAGACCCAATGTTGAGCGCAATATGCTGACTCTGTTATTGATGCATATTAACCAAACATGCATTGACTGGGGTTATATCAAACTGCTTACAGAGGGCTGTAAAGTACTATGAAGCAGCATATAAGTTTAAGTGCTATTGCTATTTGTGACTATTTTTTTTAAAAAAGCTAAACCATTAATTTTTAGAAGAAAATACACCAGGGGGTAGCTACATCAGGCTCTATCACAGGATAGTTTAAATCTATGTTACAAATATACAAGATCTCAGAGCTTTTATCTTTACATGGAAGCTGAACCAGATGTACAATCTTAGACCTTGAACATGACATTCAGTATGAAACTCCAGATTAGACAAGCCTAGTAAATATTCCATGAAGCAGTTTTCAATTGTATATAGAGTAAGACTTTTTCCCACGATTGCATTTGAAACTCCAATATTCATCCATCAGACATGGAGTTACAGTTGCAACTGAAGGCCAGAGACAGAAGTCAGGAAGTAGAGCAGACTATAGGAGCCGAGGCTTAGAGGTACAATCCAGTGGTGGGTTTCAAAAATTTTTTGAACCTACTCTGTGGATGTGGCCTCCTTTGTGTGAGTGGCCATGTGACCTGGTGGGAGTGGCTTGCGGGCCATGAGTTCTTTCTCTCTCTTTCTCTCTTTCTCTCTTTCTCTCTTTCTCTCTCTCTCTCTCTCTCTCTTTCTTTTTTCTTTTTTTCTTTCTTCCTTTCTTTCTCTTTCTCTCTCTGTGTGAGTCTGTATGTGGTGGTGGGGGGGGTTTCAAAAAATTTTGGAACCTCTTCTGTAGGTGTGGCCTGCTTTCTGGTGGAACCTCTTCTAACCGGTTCGGTAGATTTGACGAACCGGTTCTACCGAACTGGTGTGAACTGGTAGGAACCCACCTCTGGTACAATCACAGTTGGCAAAGCGAACTAAGCAAGCCAAAGAAGCAATAATATTATCCCATAATTCCCATAACGAGGAGGAACTGGAGTCCAGCACATCTTGATGACAGTGGATGAATGCAAGGCAATTTAAGCAAAACTTTACTATGAGTTTCTGCTTTAGAGTAGACTTGCCTGTCTTTTAACACAGCAGGTGTGGCACAATCTTTAAACCCCTATTAGGAAATGTGTATAACCCTGTCAATAAAAAGGCGCTGTGTGAAGCCTGGATCTACAGCCAACCCAAAACATCAAAAACTGTTCATGGTTTTACTTGGTCGCCTTGCTTGTTTACATTTTGAAAATTCCATTGAAAATTTCATCAATAGAAAACAACATTTTCAGTATGGCAAACAGCGATGCCAGTTAATTAAAAGTATGCACAAAGTCCCCCCAAATGCTCATCATGTTTTTTTAAAATAGTGATCATCCAAGCAAGTGCAACTGACTATTGCCAGCAAGGATATGCAACACTGAAGTAAAAGAACAAACATGCATTGATTGTGGTTATATCAAAACGTATATAGCCGTTAATGGTGGAGTAATTTCTAATCACTTAGATGATGAAAAAGCTAATGATTATTGTTCTTAATGAAATTTACATGCTACCTGATTCCCAATTCTAGGCAGTTTGCTATAGATTATATAAGAATCAATCTGTAGGATAAGTAAGCTTTCCCTTGGATGATTCTTGCTTTTATCAGTTGGTAGAGGAAGGGAGGGGACATAAATGAGCCCAAAACTTTTTGCTAGAGAAGATTTGAGGATTAAGGTGAAACAAACAACTGCTATCTGGGCAATAGGAAGAAGCTAAGTCTTTTCAACATCTCAATTTCCTTCTTAAAAACCAACATAATTCATTTGACAAATCCACAGTTAACTATCAAAAAGACGTTCAACAGCTTGGCAGCATTACAGCTGATAATATACTTGTGAAGTGGGTGAAATAAACATGACTGATATTTGGGGATAAGTTTAAGGAATTCAACTTCTGGTAATGAACGCTCATTCAGCTTGCGCTTTCTAACTCCTGTTTTCTATTACATCCTACGCAGAGGCTACTATTTGAGTTCACATTCAAAGAAAATGGTCACACTAACTTTATTGTCCCTTTGAATGTATGCTAATTGGCAGACATTAAAATGAAATTTCGTTGCATACAGCTGTCAAAGATCACCACCTCCAATATACACTACATAAACATGATAAAATAAATACAACATTATGCATATATCCACATATATTATGTCACAGAGAAACAACACTATCTAGTTCAGATGTATACGTACACGTACACGTACAAGGCGAGACAAATGAATCTTGTAAGTTTACCAGATGGGAACAAAGCTGTTATAGAATTTGGTAGTCCTGCTAGAAATATGTTGAAACCTCCTCCCAGAGGGGAGCAACAGAAACAGACCATAAAGTGGGTGCGTGGAGCCTCTAACAATACTTTGAGCACTAAGCACATAGCGCTTATAAGCAGTATTCTGAATTATAGGAAGTAAACTTCCCATAATATTCTCTGCATCCTTACCACTCTTTATATGGACTTTCTATCCGAGGCACTGCTGCCATCAAACCAAACAGTGATGCAGTTTGTTAAAATACTTGTGCCTCTGGAGAGGAGGAGCTGACATCGCGATGACATGACATGCGATCTTGGAGCTCCAATATTGCAGTCAATATTTCTGCTGCTGGACAGTCCTTTTGGACCTAAACCATCCCGTAGAGGTGGTGATAGAGAAGAGTATGTCCTGCTGATCTCAGGGACACTGCAAAGTTCATAATTGATCAAGGAAAAGCTCTTTTTTCCAATGACAGGAATCCAGCCTTTGAAGCTGCTGAAGTTGGGACAGCTCCGGAATGGAAGAGAAAGTGTGTCGAATTGGTGAAGAAATATTATTATTAGAGAAGAGATTACCCCCCAAAAAGTCAAAGTTAAATTAAAATTGAAGACAGAAGAAAGCAAGCAGCAAGATTAAGCCACATTAAACTTAGTGTGTTATCTATTTTTAATTTTTCTTTTTATGGATGGAATTTTTGCAAATGTTCCTTATTTTTTAAACTGAATAGGTTAGTTTCTTCTACTTTTTATTCTTTTTATACCTATGCATTAAAAACGTTTTTTTTACAATACTTGATTGGACTGTTTTTCTTTCCATTTAAGAATTTTAAAGGGGTGGGGGTGGCAAAAATGAACAAAAAATTGCCTGTTTTTCACAAAAATGGGCCCTTTTATTCAAAACAATTGCATGCATAGCTTTATGGAGGCTTATAGAGTGTTGCTGCGGGCTGGAGGGCAAAAAATGGGCCTTTTTTCTCATTTCTGCCCTCCCCAGCCCCCAGGAGCTTTCTGAGAGCCTCCATAAGGGTATGCATGGCCATTTTGGTGAAAGAGGCAGGGCTTCAGGAGGCAAAAAATGCTGCATTCAATGTATAAGATACACCTAGATTCTCAGCCTCTTTTTTGAGGGAAAAATGTGCGTCTTATATTCTGAAAAATATGGTGTGTATGTGTGTGTATGTGTGTGTGTCTACATACATATATACATACATATATACACAGATAACATTGTGATATATATATATATATATATATATATATATATATATATATATATATATATATACACACACACACACACACACACACATATATATATATACACACACACACATACATACATACATATATATACACAGAATGTTATCTGTATGCAAATGTATCTGTATGCAGAATGATCACTTCATTTTGTTTATTGATTTGGCCATTTGTGTATTGTTTAATCAAATGTGCAGAGTTAAAATGTAGAAACATAAAAGTCAATGAAGGAGAAGAGGAGAAGGAGGAAGTCTCCAGTATTTTTAGAGGAGGAGAAGGAAATCTTCAACATTTTCTGAAGGTAAATCTAGATGAGCCACTCTCAATAATGAATTAAGTGAGCATTGATAGATGAAAGAAGGGATCTCCTTAAAGTATATGGATCAAAGAAGGGCACTTGTACCTCAACAAATTTTAAAGATTTATTGGCCTAGTTATTCTTATTTTAATGGAGACTTCCAGACATGTGAAGGAAGGAATAAGGGACAAAGGTTACAGTTTAACAGCATTGCTCCCAGACAAACATATATTTCTGCCCTTTTCCTTTTAGAAGTTAACTACCCAAAATCTCCCAGAGAGAACATGATGGATGGAGTTATTAGTCAGCTTTCCAATCAGCAGAGTTTGAATGGGTTCGAACAACCTTTCTGCCTTTTTCTTTTTTTCTCCCACTGAATACAAGTTTTAATTCATTCAGTTAATTAGAGTATGTTTGTTAAATATTCTGAAGTTGTAAATCACTGAGTAAGTGTTAAGTATTGTAAATTCCCGTCATGCCATTCTGGCTGACTAACACATTAGAGTTCCAAGTTGCTCTTATTCCTTCTGCTACCCAGTGTACACACTCACAAAGACACAAACACACATTTTATTTTCATGCCTTTAAAAAAATATGCAGTAAAATTATTTTATGGAGGCAGATACTCCTGGTTTCTTGGGAGATATAAAATGGCATTCTAATTGTTCTCTTTTTATTCCAGGGCTGTCATGCATGAATCACCAGACCCACACTTGTAGAGTTCAATAAAGCTACTTTATTGTTCTATGCCTATTCTACAAGAATCTCCCCAGACTGGCAGCTTTCACTTGGGAAAGACTAGATAAGACTCAAAGGCATTCACGAAGGGGGGGGGGGTGTCAAGCCTTGCCCTCTTGTGTTTACAATTCCCTACTTGAGTCCCTCCTCCCAACTTGGACAGTTGCTTTCCAACAAGGATCTTAAAAAAATAAACAATCAGTATGCAAAGGCAATGATTAGAAGACTATGAAAACTCATTCATTTTCACAAAGAATGTTTTTCCCCCTCCAATTGTTGATGTTACGTATTCTAGATAATTCATCCATTTGAACAATATTGTAAGTTTTTCTAAGAATATTGCCACTTTCTATCTTGGAAGACCAAGATTTTTCATATGGTGGTTACTCTCCACCCACTCCCACTATTTGAGCAGTCCCAAAGTATGGGCTAGAAAGAGCTTTTGCTGGTCTATAGTTCTAAGTGGCCTAACTTAGAGTGTGTTTGTTGAGAAACTAATAGCAATAGCAATAGCAGTTAGACTTATATACCGCTTCATAGGGCTTTCAGCCCTCTCTAAGCGGTTTACAGAGTCAGCATATTGCCCCCAACAACAATCCGGGTCCTCATTTTAACTACCTCGGAAGGATGGAAGGCTGAATCAACCCTGAGCCGGTGAGATTTGAACAGCCAAACTGCAGAACTGCAGTCAGCTGAAGTAGCCTGCAGTGCTGCATTTAACCACTGTGCCACCTCGGCACAGGAGTTATATTAGGAGACACCTATTTAAGGGTCAGGTGGCTCAGTGGCTCAGACGCTGAGCTTGTCGATCAAAAAGGTCGGCAGTTTGGCCTTTGAAATCCCAAGCGCTGTGTAACGGAGTGAGCTCCCATTTACTTGTCCCAGTTTCTGCCAACCTAGCAGTTCAAAAGCATGTAAAATGCAAGTAGAAAAATAGGAACCACCTTTGGTGGGAAGGTAACAGCATTCCGTGTGCCTTCAGCATTTAGTCATGCTGGCCACATGACCACAGAAACCTCTTCAGACAGCACTGGCTCTCCGACTGTGAAATGGAGATGAACACCGCCCCCTAGAGTCGGGAACAACTAACACATATGTGCGAGGGGAACCTTTAACTTTACCTATTTAAGGGACTGCTTCCCTCTTTTGGGAGGCAGGCATAATTGTTCATGAAAAGAAAATGCATGGGATGGTTCATCCTGTCCCAACCTTTTATTTCATAGCACTTTAAGACTCACATTTTTATCTAGGGAAAAAAAAAACACTGCTGTTTTTAAATCATTTTCATATTTAATGAAATGATTCCTAGGACCTCATTGGAAGCTTTCTTTGAGGGTTCTTTTAAGGCTGTTTTTAAATATCTCAAATAAGTCTTCAAGCTGTTCAGAAGACTTAGGGGAGGTTATTATACCTGACCTGGGATGCAAAATATGGGATGGCCCACTAGATGGTAGCAAAGGCATAAAGAAAGTTCTAGCTCTAGTGCCATCTTATGGTCACTGCGATTTTTGCACGCAGAACTGACAGCCCTAGATAATTAAGTTCAAACCCCTAGCTAGTCCCAAAGTTAGATTTTAGATTTAGATTTAGATTTAGATTTTATTGGTATTTGTAGGCCGCCCTTTTCCCTGAGGGGACTCAGGGCGGCTCACATAAAATCGGGGAAGGGGAATACAGACGTTAAGATAGAGACATATAATAAAATAGTAAACAACATACATTCATCATTCGGGAGGGGCGGCTATCCTTGTCCCCAGGCCTGACGGGCGAGCCAGTTCTTAAGGGCTGTGCGGAAGGCCTGCACGGCGGAGAGGGTGCGAATCTCTACGGGGAGCTCGTTCCAAAGGGTCGGGGCTACTACTGAGAAGGCCCTCCTCCTTGTAGTTGCCAGCCGACATTGGCTGGCCGATGGAATGCGGAGGAGGCCTAATCTATGTGATCTTATTGGTCGCAGGGATGTAATTGGCAGAAGGCGGTCTCTCAAGTATCCAGATCCACTGCCATGTAGGGCTTTATGGGTGACTAATAGCACCTTGAAGCGCATCCGGAGATCAACAGGTAGCCAGCGCAGCTCGCGGAGGATAGGTGTTATGCGGGTGAACCGAGGTGCACCCACAATCACTCGCGCGGCCGCGTTCTGTACTAGCTGAAGTCGCCAGATGCTCTTCAAGGGCAGCCCCATGTAGAGCACATTGCAGTATTCCAGCCTAGAGGTCACAAGGGCCCGGGTGACTGTTGTGAGAGCCTCCCGATTCAGGTAGGGTCGCAACTGGCGCACCAGGCGAACCTGGGCGAATGCCCCCCTGGTCACAGCCATTAAATGGTGGTCAAACGATAGCTGTGGATCCAGGAGGACTCCCAAGTTGCGAACCCTCTCTGAGGGGTATAAAATTTGACCCCCCAGCCTGAGAGATGGAATATTGGTCGAATTTTTGGGAGGGAAACACAACAGCCACTCGGTCTTTTCTGGGTTGAGCACAAGCTTGTTAACCCTCATCCAGTCCATAACGGCTTCAAGGCCTCGGTTCATCACGTCTGCCGCTTCATTGAGTTGGCACGGGGCGGACAGATACAATTGAGTATCGTCTGCATATTGATGGTATCTAATCCCGTGCCTGCGAATGATCTCTCCCAGCGGTTTCATGTAGATGTTGAATAGTAGGGGGGATAAGACCGAGCCCTGAGGCACCCCATAAGTTAGGGGCCTAGGGGACGATCTCTGCCCCCCCACTAACACCGACTGCGACCTGTCCGAGAGGTAGGAGGAGAACCACCGCAACACGGTGCCTCCCACTCCCACCTCCCGCAGTCGTCGCAGAAGGATACCATGGTCGATGGTATCGAAAGCCGCTGAGAGGTCGAGGAGGACCAGGATGGAGGAATGTCCTCCATCTCTGGCTCTCCAGAGATCATCGATCAATGCGACCAAAGCGGTTTCTGTGCTGTAACCGGGTCTGAAGCCTGACTGGAAGGGGTCTAGATAGTTTGCTTCCTCCAAGGACCGCTGGAGCTGGAAGGCCACCACCTTCTCAACAACCTTCCCCAAGAAGGGGAGGTTGGATACTGGACGATAGTTATTAAGGATAGCTGGATCCAAAGATGGTTTCTTCAGGAGGGGTCTCACCACCGCTGCTTTCAGTGCAGCGGGGAAGTTCCCCTCCCGAAGCGAGGCGGTCACAACCGCCTGGATCCAGCCTCGTGTCACCTCACTGCAGTTAGTAACCAGCCATGAGGGACACGGATCCAGTACACAGGTGGAGGTACTTACAGCCCTCATGGCCTTGTCCACATCCCCAGGGGTAACGTCAGTCAGGTTCCTGTCTAATCTATTTGCTAGAGAAGTCATGAAGATAAATTGGGAAGGGGATGAACCATGAGCTTTTTGAGTGGGAAAAAAAAGAAAAATAAATCAGATTAATAAGTGATGATGTTACCTAACGTATTTTTCAGAGTAAAAGACACACCTTTTTTTTCTCAAAAAAGAGGCTGAAAATCTGAGTGCATCTTATACACTCAATACAGCATTTTTTGCCTCCCAAACCCCGCCCCCTTCACCAAAATGGCCATGCATACCCTTATGGAGGCTTTCAGAGAGCTCCTGGAGGCTGGGGAGGGCAGATATGACCACAAACCGGACCACACAGCCCCCAGCAGCACTCTATAAGCCTCCATAAGGCTATTCATGCAATTTTTTTTTAAAAAAAGGACTGTTTTTTGCTCATGCCCCCCTCCCCCGAGCACTCTGCAAGCTCCCCCAGGGCTATTCATGCATCTTTAAAAAAAAAAAAAATGGCCCTGTTTTTGCAAAAAACAGACCAGTTTTGGGAGGTTTGCAGAGTGCAAAACCTTTTTTTCCCTTTTGGAAAGCTCTTTAACTGATTGATGAGAATTACATTGATCAAATGCTGTGCCAGCAGAAACAAAGTCTTAGGTGCTGCAGATTGTCGCGATTTCCTTCTCCAGCACATGGATAAATACACCTGGAAACATCTACCTACCTACCTACCTACTCTCTACCTACCTACCTACCTACCTACCTACCTACCTACCTACCTACCTACGTATTTCTCTCTCTCTCTCTCCCTCCCCTTCCCTCCCTCTACCTACCTACCTTCTTTCTCTCTCTCTCTCTCTCTTTTTTTCTCTCTCTCTACAATATTTTGGTGTTGTATCTAATACAAATGCACCTAAACTAATTTGTTTAACAAAAGCAGTTTTGATTATGAGAATTCTAGCATTCCTAAGGCAGATCTTCCTTTCATGTGGTACAAATTGTCAGCTTACCTAAAATGCTTGGCAGTAAATTTTTGGCACCAAAGTGTGAAATGTAATTTTCTGTTGTCTCGATTATTAATATCATTTAACATAATTGAATCAGACATTCCAAACTTAAACAGAATTTATGCAGCTTAACATGAGCTAAAACTAAAAGGGAGCTCAAACATCTCAACATTTTAGATGATTAAATATATGGAAAGAAATTATGGTTAATCTTATACTATTATTTATTGAAGTAACACTCGGAAGCAGTTCTGGCTCATCTCAACACTTCACATAGTGTTTTGTTTAATCTATATAGACTATAGAGTCTATATAATGTAGATAATATTCTATGATAGTAGAACATATTGTGTATCATTTATCTGTAAATAATTTGTAAATGCTTAATGTTTACACAGTTTAGAATAATTAACATCATTATTATACTGGAGTCTTTATAATAATCATTAAATTAGGCCAACTTTAATTTACATATAGCATGGGAAATGAGTCTAAAAAGGAATTAGATGCTTAAATTAAACTAAGCAGTTCAAGACATTGGGAATTTCTGAACTGAGAATTTTATGAATTGTAACCAAGAATGGGATGTCATCAGAGTTTATATAGTATGTCTCTCAATACAAATCACAGGGTTGTCTCAAAGGTGCTTTTTCAAAAGGCAACTGGACTTTGTTTTTCCTTGAAGATGTTTTGCTTCTCATCCAATAAGTTTCTTCAATTCTTGGATTAGAAGCAAAATCTCTTCACGAAAAAACAAAGAATGTTCGGTTGCCTCTTGAAAAAGCACCTTTGGGACAATCATGACCTAGATGACTGAGAATCTCCATAGACAAATGATAGAGTTCTATCATCAAACTCACATTGGACATTGAGAATAGTGATGAAATCAGCCTCCCCAGCCCAGCCATCTGAAAAATTTTACACTCTGCCCTTCTGTCTCCAAATGTACCTTCCTGGTTCTTATTCATTCATCTTAAAGTGTGTGTGTGAGAGAGAGGGAGGGGGAGGGAGGGGAGAGAGAGAAGATAATCTCCACGTTCGTTATTCTGAGATTATAAAAACACATACTTCTTTTTTTTTAAAATGTGTTTTTTATTTTCCATTTTTCATTTTCATACAGTCACATATATACTGTGCATAACCGGGGCCAATAAACACAGCAATTCCTCTTGTCAACAATACCCCCAAAAATAGAGACCCAATGTACCTCTTCGACCCTCCATACACCTCTTTCTTTCACCCCCCCTCCAACTTTCCATCTTCCCTCCATCATTCCCCTCTACCCTACTTCCCCTCCCCCTCTACCACTCCTCTCTCCCAGTCCACTCCCTCCCTTCCTTCTCACCCTCCCTCCAATTCTCTCTCCCACCCTCTCTACCCCTCTTTCTTCTATCCCGCTACTCCTCCCTTTGGTGTATTTCTACTATACGTCAATATATTCAGCTTGTCCTATTTTTACAGTAAAATTAAAGAGCATACATGTGCAATCGCATTGCATTGAAATCTAACACATACTATATATCCCCCCTCCCCCCTCCCCTAACACCCCACCTCCCTTCCCCCCCCCGAATTCCCAGAGCCCATACATAGTATAGATTTTTAACAAACACAGTCTAAAATATATTAAGACAAAAGAAATTAAAAAAGAAGAAGTTAATAACATCTCTACATTGAACTCAGCTTCTTCCTGTTGCACTAACTTTGAACAGTTTAGATTATTCCTGATCTTAACCATAGGCAATCTGGAATTCATTCATCTTAAAGTGTATGTGAGAGAGAGAGGGAGGGGGAGGGAGGGGAGAGAGAGAAGTTAATCTCCATGTTCGTTATTCTGAGATTATAAAAACACGTACTTCTTAACATTCACCTGTGTAATATAAAGCCACAGGTGTTTATGTATTTCTCTTAGCTCTCCTGCCTGATATATTGATGTGGTTGGTAACTGCAATAGGAAATGTAGTTCTCCCAACCAAACCTTTTTAGATAGATGTGTTGGGGAAGGTGCCAGGGTTCCTAGTAACACCCCGAGGTGAAATTCAGTAGATTTTGACAGGTTCTGGAGAACTGTGGAAATTTTGAGTAATTCGGAGAACAGGCAAATACCACCTCTGGTTGGCCCCACAGTGGGGTGGAAATGGAAATTTTGCAGTACCCTTCCCCTGTCATGCCCACCAAGCCATGCCGACAAAACCAGTACTATTTTTTTTGAATTTCACCACTCTAACACCCCCAACAAAAGAAGACTCCAAGGCTTGGGTTTCCTCAAAGTTCCATTTTATTAGAGATGTCATATTGGCACATCTGGGAAAACCCAAATCTGAAAGCTTCCAGGTTTTCCCCATCCAAATGTAAGTTCATGTCCCTTCCCAGCACCCATATGTCCATCACATGATCCAATCAGGCACCATCCCAACTGGAGATGCTTCCCAGTCACACCACTCCAGGTGCAAGGCAAGATGTCCTTGACTCTCTGAGAAAGGAATGTTATTTAGACTATATATCTCCCATATCCATATAATCCCCCGCTCCTATTTTCCCACAGCAGAAAATGTGGCAGGTCTGAAGACCCAATGTAAAAGATGGCTTCCAGGCCATCTGGTGGCTTCCAAACTGGGTGTTTTAGAAATAAAAATTTGAAATTCTTCCTTCTTTTCTAAATATCACTTCATCGTTAGAGCATCTCTTCATTGCAATGTTTTGTTTCTGTGCTGAATTTCCTTCTGAAGAAACCTTACAATGAAACTTACAAGTGGATTGTCTAAACCAATAATGTTTGTTCAGACAGGCAGGATTTCTCTTTGAGGTGTCACAGAGGTCTTTTCCAAAGCTGTGAAAGGAGATTCTTTTAAGTTAACCTTTCTGCATTCAAAGCATGCACTCCATCACCTAGCTTCTGTTCTTCCTTTCCTTGTTGATTGAACAACAGCAAGTATAATGGCAGTATTTGAATTTCAAAAGAAATCTTTTCAGAGGAATCTTCCTCTGTAAGGGCTACATCGTTATTTCTTCAATCAGGTTTCATAATGAGAAAGGAATCCATAGTCCCTGATGAGACCCTGGTTTGTGCAATTAAATGCTTGCATCTGGCTGTTCCAAAGAACTTGGTCTCTTCTTCTCCTCTGACTTTTGGTTGTTGTTTATTTTAAAGGGCACAAGCTAAATTTTGCACACTTGCATTTCTAGGATACACTATTAAATGTGTGTTCTGGATATCAAGTGAAAATTGAAAGCTGACTCTGAATATAACTTGATTCAAGACTATTGCAAGTGATCAGCAAGAAGGCAAGCAACATCGGGAAAATAATATAGGCTAGGGTCTCCAAACTTGGCAATTTTAAGAGTTATGGACTTCACCAGCCAGAGTGGCACAGTGATTAGAATGCAGTATTGCAGGCTAATTCTGCTGATTGCCAGCAATTCGATTCTCACTGGCTCAAGGTTGACTCAACTTTCCATCCTTTCAAGGTCAGTAAAATGAGGATCCAGATTGTTATGGACAATAGGCTAACTCTGTAAACTGCTTAGAGAGAGCTGTAAAGCACTGTGAAGCAGTATTTCAATTCAATTCAACTTATTAATACAGTCGTAGACCAGAGACCAGAACAAATTTAAAAAATGCAATAAATATACAATTAAAAATTCTAGAATAAAATAATAAATAACTTTGAATTGAACTTGATTGAATCTCACTGTGAAGCAGTATATAAATCTAAGTGCTGTTGCTCATAAAGTTGTCAACTTTGGAGACCCCTCATATAAACTATTGCATTTCCCATCCATTCTTCCACTGATGGTGTCCTGGCTGGGCTTCAAGGGATTTTCCTTATGAAACTTGTTGATCAGTTTTTCCACCCATACATCTCAGCTCTTCACCCATGAGACCTCAGCTGTGGGGTACCCTTTCCAATGGACTAAGTACTGCAGGGTCCCCATATGCACCTGAGAATCTAATACTTGGCCTATTTCATAATGGATATCCCCATCCATTATTATGGGTCTGGGCAGGTATGGGGTCCAAGGTCTACTGCTTTGATGCCACCACCAGCTTTAGCAGGCTGCTGTGGAAGACCGGATGGACCTTCCCCAGTTTTAACTGCACTTCCATGGGGTTGATTATTCTGACTATGGGGAATGGACCAAAGTATTTCAGATGCAGCTTTTTGCAAGGCAGCTTCAGTTTAAGGTACTTTGTGGAGAGGTACACCTTATCCTCTACACAGAATGGCTTTTCTGGTGACCTTATCTTATCCACCAGGAGTTTTTGGGTCTCAGCTGATTTTATCAATGCCTGCTTGACATTCCCCCAGATACCCCACAGGTTACATCCATTCTGTCAGGTTGCCTTGTGAGGAGTCTTTCTGAGGGAGCTTGGGAATAGGGACAAAGTCCACCCTGTATATCACCTTAAAGGGTGTCTGTCATGTAACTGCTATGTATGGCATTATTATAAGGCACCTCTGTGAATGGCAGAAGCTCTGCCCAATCATTCTGCTGATAGGTGACGTAACACCAGAGATACTGCTAAACCATCACATTGGCTCTCTCTGCAGCTCTCTTGGTACTTGGGTGGAATGCAGAGCTGAGGACCTATGAGGAATCAATTGCCTGAGCAAACTCCTCCCAAAATTTGACCATAAATTGGATCCTCCAGTCCAATATTATCCTTCTTGGTACCCTGTGGAGCCAATAGACATGGATCAGGAATAATTTGGCTAGTTTGTGAGCCAAGGGTAAGCCTGGACACGTGATGAAGTGGGCTTGCTTGGTAAAAAGGTCTATCACTGTGCTCCCATGGCTCTCTGAGAGGTCCACAATAAAATCCATGGTGATCTCCTCCCATGGCCTAACAGGGTGGGCTACTCGCTGCAGCAGGCTCAGAGCTTTCCCCTGGCCTGGTTTTCACAGCAGCACAGGTCGGGCAGCTTTTTACATAGGCCTCAATGTTCTTCTTCATCCATGGCCACCAGAACTGCCTATTGGTCAGGTGTAGCATCTTCAGGAAACCAAAGTGACTGGCTTGTTTGACATCCTGGCAGCATTGTAGAACCCTGTACACTGAGAACATATAGCTTAGTGCCCTTCCATGCCACCCCCCCCCCATGGGTTAACCATTGTCCGTTCCCTAGGAACCAGGGGTCAGTCAATAAGGCAGTTTTCAGGGTTTGGGTCAAGTCAGTCATCACAGAGCTTGATCCCCCTTGGGTTCTTGTTGCTCCACTTCAATCTCTGCCACCAGCTGGATCAGTGGGATGATTACATGCACTACTTCCTCCCAGCCACTCTTGTACTGTGGTAGCTGGGAAAGGGCATCCACCAAGAAATTCTTCCCTCCTGGTATATACTTGAGGGTGAAGTGAAAATGCTGGAAATATTGCCCCCACCTCACCTGTTTTGATGACAATTTCCTTGGGGGTCTATAAAGCTTCCAGATGTTTGTGATCCATACATCGAATGGTATTTTACTCCCCTCCAGGAAACGTCATCTAAGCAGTGTCCAGTGCACCATGAAGGCCTCCTTCTCCTAAATCACCCACCTGCATCAGTTGTTCTGCATCAGTGAGTTTCCAGGAGGTATAGATGCAAGGCTGCAGCTTGCCTTTATCATTGCCCTGCAAAAGGACAGCCCCGATGGCTACATCACTACTATCCACTTGGATGACAAAGGGCCATTCGGGATCAGGGTGCTTGAGGATCGGCTCCTGGGCAAACAGGCCCTTCAGCATTTCAAAAGCCCACTGGCCTTCCACAGTCCACTGAAGGGGCTGGTTGGGCTGGGGCTTAGTCACAGCAGGTTTGGTTTTCAGTAGGTTGGTAATTGGCAAAGCTACTAGGGCAAACAAGGATATAACCTGCCTATAGAAGTTTGCAAACCCTTAAGGAAACTAGATGAAAATTGCCAACAGCGATTTGGAAAGGAGGATTAGAAAAGTCTGTTATTAAATATTATGGATGTTTTGCTAGAATAAGACATAAGGATTCAGTGTTATTGGAGGATTTTAGAAATATTAAATAACATGCCAGTATGTGGTTATGTATTAAATTTTGATATATTTTATGATGAAGTATGTTTAAATAATTATAGTCAAATAAAAATGGAAGTATAAGGGTAACATGTATAAATATTTGAGTTAAAATACTTGAGTTAATATGAATTATGCTTGATGACTGTGGAAGAGATGCACAGAAACCTTTTGTAACCAACTGATACACTTTCTACAGTATGTAAAGAAGGAAGATTTTATGTGTTGTGCTTGTTTTTTTAAAAAAATCTAAAAAAAAGTTTGCAAACCCCAGGAAGTTCTGCAACTGCTTAGGCATCCTAGGAGCCTGCCACTCCAGGACAGCTTTCACCTTGGCAGGATCCATCTCCACTCACCCCCTCTGGATATCCAGTAACCCACATAGTCCAAACGGGTGCAATGAAACTCACACTTTGACAGTTTTACATATAGATGTGCAACAAGTAATTTTATCAACACCCGTCAGACCAGTTGAATATGCTCCTCCATGGTCTCCATATAAAGTAAAATATCACCCAGGTAGACCAATGCACCCTTGTAAATGTGTCCATGCAGCACCTCATTGATATGTTGCATGAACACTGCAGATGTTGACAATTTCATATATTCAATGATAAATTCTAAGGGAGCATCTGATTCTATTTTCTTTTACATATTTTTTCACCTTGTTTTTAAACAAATAAGAGCTAAATATTGGTGCACAACTAATATATACTCTATTTTTTTTACACGTTGAGACAATTATCAACAAGAATATGTAATGCAAGAGATTATTTTTTATAATCTAATATTGTACTAATGTGCGTGTGTGAATGAGAGAGAGAGAGAACTGATTGGATGCTCAAGGGGCATAGCTTCATTTAAACATGAGAAAACAATTAGAGTTCTCTCCCTTTCTTCTACTTGTTTATTCATGTTTAAATGAAGCTATCCACCTGAAATCTTTGGAGGCAGAGGGAGTTAAAATTCAGATGAATGAAATTCAGAGATTGGTAATTTTCTCTATTGAGTTTTCTGTCCTTCAATTTGCAAAATGTGCCCCAAGAGCCTGATAAAATGAGCTGTGATGAATGAGTCCTACAGAGAATATAGAGACAAATTTTAAAAAAAACCTGTAGACAAGAGAACCTTAATCATACTTGAATTCCTCCTGAAAAAATCATTTGAACACAGTCCAGAATGACTTCTTGCATTTTGGCAGTCCACCTCTTTACTCCTGTTCAAACTCTGAAATCTGCTCTGCAATCAAATAAACAAACAGGCCATTTGAACCCACTAGCTTCCTAATAGAGGAATAACTTAAAGATGTGTTGGATGTCAGACAGAAGCATTAAGATTTCATTGTGCTATTGATCATAGAGGATTTAATTAACTCACTCTTCCTGTCTTCCTTTGCACAGAGATAAATAAAACAACGTCAGGAACAAGGTACTGAGTCCACAGAGTCAGAAGAAGAATTAATGTGATGTGAGCATGCCTTGTAGTGGACAGGCTTTCCATTATGAAGAGGCTGGTTGCATAATAGGCATGTAGCTAATGGGCAAAAAGGAAATGCAGGAATATAGTTTTGAAAAATACTATAGCTATAGGTAACCCTTCAGGTTCAGAGAAGATACACTATTGTGCAGTGCATCTATGAACAGGTAGATGGCTCTGCAGTCCCAAACTGGAAGCACATTTTTGAGCACAATGGGGGCACAGGAAATTCATTGTCACAATAAAACTAAAGGTAAAGATTCCCCTGCCCACTTGAGTCCAACTCTAGGGTGTGGTCTTCATCTCCTTTTCTTAGACAAGGGAGCCAAGTGTCATGCCCCCATTGGAGCCTGAATCTGTGGAGGAGGATGGGCTGGAGCTAGAGCTGACCGAGGAGGTGGCAGCTTCTTTGGAGGAATGTGGGGAGGATCAGGCCGAGGCAGTCCAGGGCCCTTCAGGATCAGGATGGCTTGTTAGCAGGGAGGAACAGGGTCAGGAGTACCAAGAATGGGCAAGCAGTGGACATGAGGAACGACAGAGCTCAGGTGAGAAGCAGGGACTGCCTCCTCCTGATCCCCAAGCACAGAGAGTGGAGAAAAAGAGGGAAGAGCGCAGGCCCAGCCCCTCTTCATAAGGCACACCTGGGAACTGAGGAGATGCTGTGGGAAGAGGCATTTGTTGGGAACAAACACTGAATTGGTAGTTTGGTGGGCCGGTACAAACATTTGGAGTTTGCAGGACTGCTTGCTTCTTCCTTACTTGTGGACTCAGTGCCTTCTTCCTGATCTTGTGGACTCTTTGTTCCTTGTTTCGTGGACTCATTTCCCTGTTCCTTTGTTTTGCTGGGTTGGACACAGCCAGAGGCTGCCGTGTGTTTGTGTGCGCTCTTTCCTTTGGGACTTGCCAAGAACATGGGAATGTTTGAGGGGACATTTGGAGCGTTAATGGGGAGTTGGAACTCTGAGCTGGGTGAGTGACCTTCATGCCTTGTCCGGGTCATCATACCAGCATTGCCCAAAGACATATCCAGACATGTGGCCAGCATGACTATATGCTGACTTGCTGAGGCACATGAAATACTGTTACCTTCCCACTGAATTGATACCTGTTTGTCCATTTGCATGCTTTCAAATTGCTAAGTAGGTAGGAACTACAGCAAGTAACAGCTCACTCCATTTTGCAGCACTTGGGTCTTGAACCTGGGCTGACAGCTGAATGCTGAGCCACTGCACACCTTTAGTCTCAATAACTAGGTGTTATTGGATCACTTCCAATTTTCCATCCATTTTTGCCAGCACCTGTCTTCAATACTAGTGTAGGCTTCATAACACAGGGCTCACTAGTGGGTTCTGCCAGCAATTGTAGCTTCTAGTTCCTTTGCCTGGATGTCACAATGGCATACAGTTTCCTTCACAGTGTATTTATAGCACTTGAGTGAATGACCTCAAGGTCTCTTTCTAGCCTCCTGTTCATCCTAGAGGAGAGGTGTCAAACTCAATTTCATTGAGGGCCTCATCAGCATTATGGTCACCCTTAAAGGATTAGGTGGGAGTGACTATGTGGTCATGTGACTGGGTGGGTGTGGTTAACTTGACCTGGCCCACTTGTCATTGCTCACATTGAGAGGCACCTGTGATGGACCAGACAAGGCTTGGAAGGGTGATCCAGGGTGAGCGCCAAAACCTGGGGGGACCAACTGAGCATTGCTGCTTGCGGGCAGCTGAGGAGGATGCCTGGGAGAGGTAAAAAAATACTGGGGCACAGGGGGTGGGGAAGCTGAACTGGCTGTTCAGTTTTAGGCTGGAGGCCAGGTGCAGAAACAACAGCAGTGGGGACAGGTCAAAATGGGAAGCCCCTGTCCACTGCTGCCTGTCCATTGCCTATAGCGGCTTCCCATTTTCACGCCCCTTCCCAATGTGGTCCATTGAGCATCATTCAACCCCTCCAGGCACCCTCCTCAGCCATGCACAAGCACTGATACCCTGCAGTTTGTTCAGTACTGTAGTACACAATCACAAAAGATCAGTAGCATGAATCTTGCACTACTGATCTCGCGCTGCAGTAGTTTAGGCCTCTGTTCTCTATGAACTGGGGTTTGTAACAGGTCCAGCTGAAGAGCGTTTATAAGACAATAAGATTTTGGGGCAGTGAAATCACCTTGCTTGAAGCCTCCCATCGGCTTGAAAATGCCTTTCACACTGTTTCAGTCTCAGCATGAAGAGCAAGCCAATGGGAGGTTTCAAGCAAGGTGATTTCTCTGCCCCAAAGCCTTGTTGGTTTGCAAATGCTCTTCGTGCAGAGACTACGACAGTGTGAAAGGCATTTGCAAGCTGATGAGAAGTTGAAGCCTGGGATTTCACTGCCCCAAAGTCTCATCAGCTTGCAAATATTTTTCATAATGTCCCAATCTTTCTCCATGCTCAGGAAGTGATATGGGGAGGGGGAGAGATTGACTGCTGATTGGCTGCTGGCTGTGGCTTTCCTACATGAAGGCAGGGCAGTCCCACTGAAAGGGGGCTGCAAGACCAGGCTGGTGAATGGGCACAGAGGTGCCGGGACAGATGCAGCACTCATCTACAACTTGTGGCAGTCATCTGAGCCTGATATAAGGTCAGTCTTAGATCCAACCCATGTGGCCACTCTGGAGTTAGCAAGAGACCACCCTGCTGTCTTGGCTCCACCCCCTGGACATGCACAAAGGAGACAGCAAGTGTGAATGTCCTAGATGAAAGGGGAGCACTCAGAATGCAGTCAGCCTGCAGGGCAAGACAGTCCCCAAGGATTCCAGGCCCTGCTTGCTCTTTCCACCTCCTGTGAGCATGCCCAGGGGGTGGGCAGGGATGGCCCTTTGAGTCAGATCCAAGGCTGTCCCTGTTCAAGCCCAGATGGCTGCCATCAGGTTGTAGCACCACACCCGCACAAGAGCCACACCAGAGCCTCCATGTCCTGCTCTTGGTATGGCCTTGCAGTCCATGAGGCTTCCCTTTCATTAGGACCACCCCCTGATGGAAATCCATGGCTGGGCTTCTCAGATACAGATCCTGACCCAGGTGAAGCAAGTGAGGGACACTCTTCAGGTGCTCAGAGGCTCCCTTGCCAGATATCCAGGTTGTAGTCTCGCTCCAATCTATCCAATCATTCCTTTCTGAGCCTGCAAGGCCAGGCCACAGCCCCTCTACCTCACCCCAAACTCACCTTTGCCCTGTAGAGACCACCAGATGCAATGGCTCATAGCTTTGCTCATGGATGCCCCTGGCCAAGCCCCGTTTGTGGGTGCCACCATGAAGCACAGGGCATGGGGCGGGGCTCAGGCAGCCTTTCCTCTGTGCACAGATTGGGAAACCTGGACCAACTTTGCTGGTGGATCTCCTGCCTGGCAGGTTCAAAGGACATGGGATCTCACATGTGCCAGGGGCAGGTGCCAAGGCCAGGTGCCATACATAAGCTTTCCAATTGGGGGTGGGAGCTATCCCAGTGAAAGGGAAACACTACTAGTCTCCCCTCATTCCTTTCTGAGCCTGCAAGGCTTGCCTTTCAATGGAACCGCCTCTGTCCCCTTCATGGGAAAGGCATGGCTGCCAAAGACACGGCCACTGGCAGCAATGCCAAACTGTCCCCCTGACTCTGTGGCCACCCTGGAAACAGCGAAGGATCAGTCTGCATCACCTTGACGCAGTCCAAACTGATTGGGCTCTGATTTATGGATCCATGGATCTAAGGCTGATTGTGTTCCAGCCCAGAATGGCCACTGCCAGGTTGTAGATCAGTGCTTGGTCAGCCTGCAGTAGATAGGTAGGGAGAGAGAGAAAGGGTAGGTAGGTAGGTAGGTAGGTAGGTAGGTAGGTAGGTGGATAGAGAGAGAGAGAGAAAGAAATGCATTAGGTAGGTAGGGAGAGAGAGTAGGTAGATAGGTAGATATTTCCAGGTGTGTTTATCCATGTGCTGAAGCAGGATATCACTGACAATCTGCAGCACCTAAGACTTTGTTTCTGCTGGCACAGCACTTGATCAATCTAATTCTCATCAATCAGTTAAAGAGCTTTCCAAAAGGAAAAAAAAGGTTTTTTCACAAAACGCCTGTTTTCCATGAAAATTGGCCCGTCTTTTTTAAAGGCATGAATAGCCTTGGGGGGCTTATAGAGTGCTTGGGGAGGGAATGAGCTAAAAATGGCCCGTTTTCCATGAAAACTGGCCCGTTTTTTGTCAAAACAATTGCATGCATAGCCTTATGGAGGCTTATTGAATGCTCCTGGGGGGGGGGGGCAAAATTAAGCAAAAAATGGCCCGTTACTTGCTCATTTCTGCCCTCCCCAATCCCCAGGAGCTCTCTGAAAGCCTCCATAAGGCTATGCAGGGCCATTTTTGTGAAGGGGGTGTGGCTTCGTGAGGCAAAAATGCTGTATTCAGTGTATAAGACGCACCCAGATTTTCAACCTCTTTTTTGAGGAAAAAAAGGTGCATCTTATACTCTGAAAAATACGGTACTTAGCCTGTCATTAGGACAGGCAACAGGTTGTTAAATTATTTGAATCTCATCACTAAGCAAATGCTATGTTGGAGCAGAGTCCTTTAAAATGAAAAATGTGATGGGAGAAACATCAGTTCCTCCACACTTACACCCTTGCTTGGGTTTTCTCCTCCCTTTTGAGCTTTTTTAACTGTAGGACATCTTAGTAAAAACCTTTTATGAAATATTGAAAGCTGTGCCCTTCTTCTAGAAGAGATTCTGGCTCTTTGCAGAAGAGACATTGTAGTTAGTTAGCAATGGTCTTTTTTTCCTTTTCCCCCTTCCTCTTTTTTTTAAAAATTTCATCTTGTAAGCCTGGAGCAGAGATCAGCTTTAGGTTTAAATGTTTAATGCGTGAATGGCAGCAATGGACATGGGACATTATTTTTCAAGGACAACCCGAAGCTCAGCCCCCACCTCATTATTTTTGGGAGATCTGGAGGGACCGAAAGCTCTCAGATACAGTGAGCCTTCTTAAGAGCAGTAGAATGTAAGACCATTAGGAGGCTCCTGCTCGATCAGATCAAAGCTTTATTCATCTAGTCTCTTATTCTCAGCACAAACCTATACACATTATTCCAATTGATTTTCAATGTATTCATTCATTCATTTAAACATTTATAGACCGCCAGCTTTCAAGCGTCTCAAGGCTGATCACAAAATCTGCAAATATTATAGTAAAACATTTAATATCCTGCTGAGAAAGCCCAGTCCTGATTCATCATCATAAAAGTCAAAAAATAAAATCCACCCAGTTTAAGATACATACAGCTTTATAGTCAATAATTGGAGGAGGTTGGTGGTATTTGTCCGACAAATAAATTAGTACCCAATATAAGATTTTAATAGTTATCTAATGTAATCCATTCAGGCTATCCCAATGAACAATCTGTTTTTCAACATTTTTACAAGTTGAAGTAACTGAACTATTTTTCTATGGTTGCTACTGTAATTATTAATCTGAAAGACCATTTTAAATGTGAAAATATACAATTAACATTTGTAAACTATATTTTCTGTATGGGGGCTGCTAGATTGACAGCAGACTCCATCACCATCACCACTCCCTGATCTCCTTCTCCTCCTTTTTATTAGTCATTTGTTTATTGTTCTATTATTCTACTTTTGCTTTGTTTAAATTTTCATTTTATTTCTTCATTTTTCATAGTTGTACATTATTGCCTAGAGCAGCCACATGGCAAGATAGGCACGAAAATAAATTTAATAATAATATTTGATTAAAAAATGAAAGGAGAAAACAAAACAAAAATTGAAATAAAAAATCCATTTATTTATCATTCAGGAATAGATGTCATGGTATATGAGAAAGACTTTAAGTGAAAGGGTGAAGAAATGCTGTCTAGGGAGTGGTTATATAAGAGACAGTCTAGTCAACAGCTAAATAGTGGCCGTAGAAAGAGACTCAGAAGATACCCTTCTGAGATATCATATATTGATGGATGGTACCCATCTCATTGCATTTTTAATGCATATCACCCGATTTTGTCTAGCTATTTCCAAAAAGAAACAAACATCTGAGCAGCTGCAATGTGGAAAACCTTTTAGACCACACATCTGCTTTTCTTCTTGCATTTAAAATCCTTCTGCAAGTGGTGAAGGTGAAAAGATAGCAGGTTCAGCATTTTTGTAGTTAGAATCTTTTTCTCCATATTCCAGACTATGGTTGCATGGGACTATAAGAGGTAGATCAAGGAACAGGGCTCCATGCATGCTAAACACTGCCTAGAGGGGCAGGGGTGGGTTCCTGCTAGTTCTAACCTCTTCTATAGAAGTGGTTCCACAAATCTACAGTGCCGTTTAGAACCGGTTCCAGCTCCCTCCGCCCGTCCTCACATCATCAAGATGAAGAGCGAGAGGAGGAATTCTGGGAGTTGAAGTCCACAAGTCTTAAAGCTGTCAAGTTTGAACACCCCCGGGGTTTTTTTCTAAAGGGTTAGGGGTGCAAGGGTCTTGTAACTTGACAGCTTTAAGACTTGCACACTTCAATGCCAGAGTTCCTGAGCCAACATGACTGGAGGAGGAATTCTGGGAGTTGAAGTCCACAAGTCTTAAAGCTGTCAAGTTTGAACACCCTGGGGTTTTTTTCTAAAGGGTTAGGGGTGCAAGGGTCTTGTAACTTGACAGCTTTAAGACTTGCACACTTCAATGCCAGAGTTCCTGAGCCAACATGACTGGAGGAGGAATTCTGGGAGTTGAAGTCCACAAGTCTTAAAGCTGTCAAGTTTGAACACCCCCTGGGATTTTTTTTTTCTAAAGGGTTAGGGGTGCAAGGGTCTTGTAACTTGACAGCTTTAAGACTTGCACACTTCAGTGCCAGAGTTCCTGAGCCAACATGACTGGAGGAGGAATTCTGGGAGTTGAAGTCCACAAGTCTTAAAGCTGTCAAGTTTGAACACCCTGGGGTTTTTTTCTAAAGGGTTAGGGGTGCAAGGGTCTTGTAACTTGACAGCTTTAAGACTTGCACACTTCAATGCCAGAGTTCCTGAGCCAACATGACTGGAGGAGGAATTCTGGGAGTTGAAGTCCACAAGTCTTAAAGCTGTCAAGTTTGAACACCCCCGGGGTTTTTTTCTAAAGGGTTAGGGGTGCAAGGGTCTTGTAACTTGACAGCTTTAAGACTTGCACACTTCAATGCCAGAGTTCCTGAGCCAACATGACTGGAGGAGGAATTCTGGGAGTTGAAGTCCACAAGTCTTAAAGCTGTCAAGTTTGAACACCCTGGGGTTTTTTTCTAAAGGGTTAGGGGTGCAAGGGTCTTGTAACTTGACAGCTTTAAGACTTGCATGCTTCAAATGCCAGAGTATCTGAGCCAACATTTTGGTTGCTAAGCAAGAGGTTGTTAAGTGAGTTTCACCACGTTTTACAAGTTGTACCATGCTGACCCGGTCACATGGCCGGCAAGCCACTTCCACAAAGCAGGCCACACCTACAGAAGAGGTTCTAAACATATTTGAAACCCACCACTGCTAGAGAGGCAACATGAATAAAGCACCAGGGCTCCATGCAAAGGAATTGTATGTGGCAAGTGAAAATAATGAATTGATCACAATGTCTGCAAAACTGCAGTGCCACAAAAGAAAAGGAGAAAAGAAAAAGCTTTCTACTATTTTCAAATCAAAAAGAAGAAATTTTAGCTGTTTAACATTGATGGCATCCAGGGAAGACTGTTGTGGTGCTGATTATGAATGTGTGCAATGTTCCCATGTGGAAATACTATCAACTGACTTTGTCTTGAAATACATTTCCTGAGAGAAGGACTGCTGAAAATCTCCATATGCTTTAACTTCTTCCAGTAGGGAACTACTTGAGATTTTGTCGGTACTTCAGAATGGTCTGGGAGAGTGGGATTAAATGAAGCTGAATGATTCCCTATGAAGAAGTGAGAAAACAGTAGTTCATTAAATATATATCCAGCTAATCCATTCCTTTCAACAAGGAGGCTTTTGATGCATAACTGCTGATTTCTCTAAAAGGTCAGAAGATGACACACAAGGTGCTATTCCATTACACCACAGTCAGCTGAACTTCTCCTAGCATTTCCATTTGCCAGTTATAGATTTCCTTTTTTTTTTTTCAATTATGCTCTTTTTTTCTGCCAAGTTCAAAAGGGACACTGTGGCGATAGCAAGGGGGTTAATTGAAGTGGTCTCAGCATAATGATTGGTTAGAAAAGTCCTGATTGAGGCTCAGTTCTGTTCAGGGATAACTGTTTCACCCTGGAGAAGAGTCTGCCTTGGAGACCCCAAAAGGTTTTGAAAACAAGATAACATTCACATGAGCTCTCAAAAGCAGAATAACAAAAGTTTTCAGAAAAAATAATGAATCTTGAAGGAGAGAAGAGTAACAGCAGAGAGAAAGATAGGGTATACATTTGAGAACCAGCATTGTGTACCCTAGCAGCCGGGGCAGTCTCAATTGCACTGTGACTGGGTTGATGATCTTTACTATGGGGAATGGTCCCATAAACTTTGGTCCCAGTTTCTTGCTAGGGAGTTTTAACCTCAAATATTTTGTGGAGAGGTAGACCTTCTCTCCTATCTGGAATGGCCGTTGCAGAACTCGGTGTTATAGCAATAGCAATAGCAGTTAGACTTATATACCGCTTCATAGGGCTTTCAGCCCTCTCTAAGCGGTTTACAGAGTCAGCATATCACTCCCAACAACAATCTGGGTCCTCATTTTACCCACCTCGGAAGGATGGAAGGCTGAGTCAACCTTGAGCCGGTGAGATTTGAACAGCTGAACTGCAGAACTGCAGTCAGCTGAAGTAGTCTGCAGTGCTGCATTTAACCACTGCGCCACCTCGGCTCTTCCCTAGATGCCATCGGGTGTTTATCTGCCTGTTTCTAATAGGTATGCACTGCTTTAGCTAGTGCTTTTTTGACATTCTCCCAGGTTGATTTCAGCATTGACATCCAATCAGTCAAGCTCACTGAGGAGAGGGGATCCCTCCTCAGGCACTGGGACAAAGTCCATGCCGCTCACTACTTTGAATGGTGTTAGTCCCGTGCTACTGTGAACAGCCTAATTGTATGCAACCTTAGGAAAAGACAGGAGGTCTGCCCAATTGGACTGCTGATAGTTAACATAGCACCTCAGGTACTGCTCTACCATGGCATTCAGTATCTCTGCCCCTCCATTGGTGCTAAGGTGAAAAGCCAAGCTAAGGCCCTGGGATGACCCAATGGACTGCAGGAACTCCATCCAGAACTTAGCCATGAACTGGACTCCTCTGTTTGAGATAATTCTTCAAGATACTCCATGCAGGTGGTAGATGTGCTTCAGGAGTAGTTTGGCCAGCTGGTTAGCTTAGGGTAGTCCGTTGCAGGGTATAAAGTGCACCTATTTGGAGAACAGGTCTATTACAGTCTAAATCACTGTCTTGCCCCCAATTTTCAGGAACTCTACTATCAAGTCCATTGCAATCTCCTCCCACGGCCTCATTGGCTCTCTACCGGTTGCAGCAGTCCTGTTTTTTTCCCTGGTCATCTCTTCATTGTGGCGCAGATGGTGCAACTTTTCACATAACTGTCCATGTCTTTCTTTATGCTGGGCCAACAGAACTGCTTCCAGGCTAAGTGTAAAGTCTTTAGGAACCCAAAGTGGCCTGCCAGTTTGGCGTCATAGCTCCTCTGGAGAATTAGGGTGCGCAGGGATTCCAGGACATAGAGTTTCATCCCTTTCCATGCAAGGTCATCTCTTTTTGTCAAGATGTTTTGGTTGTCTTGGAACCAGGGGTCTGCTAGCAGTTCAGTTTTGAGTCTCATGGTTAGGTTGCTTGCTGGTTGGTCTTGCCAGTCATGATGTTGTTGTCTGGTGGTCACCTGGGCAACTATTTGAGTAGGGGGAACGATGGCATCCGCCACCTGCTCCCGTTCACATTTGTACTGGTGTATGCGGGAGAGGGCATCAGGTAGAAAGTTCCTCCCCACTGGAATGTGCTTTAGTATGAAGTCAAAATGGTTGAAACATTGAGCCCAGAGGACTTGTTTGGGTGATAGCTCCTGCAGGGTCCTGAGGGCCTCCAGATTTTTGTGGTCAGTCCAGACTTCGAATGATTTCTGCCCCCCTTCCAGCAGGTGTCACCAGATTAACAGTGCCCATCTCACTGTGAAAGCTTCCTTTTCCCATGAGGCCCATCATCGCTCTGTGAGCTTGTGAGAGGTGTAGGCACAGGACTCTAAGTTTCCTTTCCTGTTCCTTTGGAGTAGCACTGTTCCCACTGCCATGTTGCTGGCGTCTGCTTGGATAACAAAGGGTTGCTTGAGGTCAGGATTCTTCAGCAGCAGTTCCTTTGCAAACACTTCTTTTAGTCTTTCAAATGCCTCATGGCAGGTTAGGTCCCACTGTAGAGTTTGCCCCAGGCGAGGTTTTGTTCCTGGATTTAGGACGTCTGTCATGGGTTTGGCAATCTTCATGGAGGGGATGAATTGCCTGTAGAAGTTCATAAACCCTAGGAAATTTGGAGCTGTCTATGGATGTGAGGGGGTTGCGAGTCTACAATGGCTTGTACTTTGGCTGGGACTATCTTTATTCCCTCATTTGACACTCAGTAACCCAGGTAGTCTAGCCATGCTTGGTGGAATTAACATTTTGATAGCTTGACATACAGGTTGGCTGCCAGAAGTTTCTCCAATGACTGTCGCACCAGGGGTATGCTGCTCATGCAGCACCTTATCTATTAACTGCATGAGTACTGCTGGGGCTCCCTGCAGTCCAAAAGGCATCACTTTGAATTAAAAGCTCCCTAGGGGACAGTTGAATGCTCTTTTCCATTCATCTCCTTCATATTACTCGTAATAGGCTTCTCTGAAGTCTAGTTTCGTTAAGACTTTTCCCTTGGCCAAGTGAAATAGCATATCCTTCATGAGGGGGAGAAGGTATAGGTTGTGTAGGAACACAGCACTAATTCCTCTAAAATCCGCACACAGTCTCATAGTTCCATTTTTTTTTCTTTGAAGAGGATTGGCGCCGTGACCTGTGAGTTGGCTGGCTCGATGAACCTCCCGTGCTAGGTTTTTATCTATGTATTTGTGCCTTATCTCGCATTTCCCAAGTCATGGCATACAGTTTGTGCTTGGGTAGTTTTGCCCTGGGGATGATTTTGGTGGTGCAATCTGCTTCATGGGGGGAGGAGGGAGAACATCGCACTTGGTCTTACTGAATACTTCTGTGAGGTCTTGATATTCCCCTGAGATCTGTTCAGTTTCTGTGGTTTTGTCGGATGTGGCTGTCAGTTGCTCTGGTGGGTTCTTTTTTTGGGGGGGGTCCCTGCTTGGGTGGTGTTTCTGCTTGCTGGCATGGAAGGGGTTGGGGCCCTTTTCTATCCTAAGTCTGTGGGTACCCCCTTCCCTTGCGCTTTGCCCTGTTAACTTGTTAAAATGAAGGTTGTTGTTACTATGCAACCTGCCTTGCCTCAGTTCCTGCCTGCTTAGTTCTCCATATAGAGCAAAGAGTAACACATATTTGGTTATACACATCCTAACAGCAGCTAGAATCGCATATGTACAATGTTGTAAACCCCAGAAGCCCCTGCCGACGATATTATGGTCAAAAAAATTCTGGAATGTGCAGAGATGGATACATTAACCCTAAAAATTAAAGGAAAAGAAGATTTGGACTATTTCATAACATGGGAATTATTCTATAAATAGTTACATGGCAGATATTGAGGTTAGAGGAGTGGAATTAGGTGAAATATGGTTTATGGGAGAAAGAAAAACAGATGAGTAAATATTTTTGACAGTTATATGATCGATACTATAATGGAAGGTAATATATGTTATAATATGATTGATCTTATTGCATATTTGTGTGTGTATATATATGATCATAATGACAATGATGAAGTTTGCCTGCTTATAAGTTAATACCTTGGGCACCTAGAGAGCACATTGTTCAACATAGAAAGGAAATGTATGGTATAAAACAATAAAAAAATATTTTTTTAAAAAAAGAAGTTGTGCGAGCCTCATCACTGGAGGCTTTTAAGAAGAGATTGGATTGCATTTGTCAGAAATAGTGCAGGGTTTCCTGCTTGGGCGAGGGATTGGACTAGATCAAGGGTCACCAATGTTTTGGACTTCAGAGACCACTACATTCATAATTTTAAATCCTGCGGACCACTAATATGATTTTTTTAAAAAGATAAATATCATTTAGTGCAATACAAAAATGCAAATAATTTTTCTGTAGACCACCAAAAGTTTCTTGTGGACTACCAGTGGTTCATGGACCACTGGTTGATGACCGCAGGACTAGATAAACTACAGTACAAGATCCCTTCCAACTCTGTTAATCTATCCCTTATGGCCTACCCCTCAAAAGCCCAACCTTTTAAGGGGAAAATAGGAGGGAGTTCTATATATGCCTCCTTAAGCTTCAAAAGAAAGGATATACATCTTAAAAACATATCTATCTAAAAATAAACTCCTGAAATTCATTCAATTTAAAAATCCATTAAGAAGTTTTTAAAAAACCAGTACAACTGATATTCATCAGTCATAAAATAAAGGTATTACCTCACAAATTTAATATCTGGATGAATATTCAATTCTTTAGGAAAGTTTCAAAAGTATGGCACACAATGGAAGTGAATTCCACAGTTGGGCTTTCTCTATATAGACCCACACACACACCTTTCCTTCCTTCCTTCCTTCCTTCCTTCCTTCCTTCCTTCCTTCCTTCCTCCCTCCCTCCCTCCCACCCTCCCTCCCTCCCTCCCTCCCTCCCTATCTGTTTTAGTCTTGGCCAGACACAGTGCTAAAATATACACTCCATTCCACATACAAACCACCAGCCTCTGCATCAGAGACATACAAGCAACCCCACAAAAGAACATGACAACCTTAAAGACTTAACTAACTCATACATGTTGGCTCAAGCACCTGAAGACTAAGGCTAAATCTAGCTCAATAAATCTTTAGTTAGTCTTTAAGAAGCCTTGCATATCAGCTCCCTCCGTTTGTTTTAAAGGCACTTTGTGTTATTTCTGGAAAAGCACCAGGATAGTCCACTGGATGCTGCAAATGATGGTACAAAGATAAACATTTGAAATCCTTCTGAGTGAAGTGCATATATAGATGCTTGATCTAGGTCACTGCTGCTGGTTTCTTCTAGCAGACATGAATGGAGCCATAGGAAACTGTCTCATTGTTTTTCTCAATGATCCTTCACTAATCCAATATTTAGCAATTAACAGCAATCCTTCCAAGAATGTAGCAAAAAGGTGCCCAGATATAAATCTTTTGGCTCCACATGTGTCAATACTTTGTGCCCGTTTGTCTAATTGCTATTGACTGCATGAAGTAGTTTTTGATTGAGGCATGAGGCAAAGTGGTATTGATCACACTAAATGAACTTTTCTATAAGCCAAGAATCAATTGATCAGACAGGGAAAGGTGCCAGATACACAAGCCAAATTGTCATCTGAAAAGCCAGAGGCTAACTGGAGGATGATGGTTTGGAGAAGGAAGCCTTGGAATTCTAAGCTGGGAAAGGGGTGGCCAAACAGATGCACTTTGCAAGCAATGTCCCTAAAAAGTAGCATAAACAACAGAGCAAAACATCTGCATCTCTAAAGTTTTCCAAACAACAAACTGCATAATTTATAAAAAATAAAATGTACTCTAAACTGGAAACATCCCAACGGGCAGTTAAAAGCAGTTTTTCACTCATCTCTCTCTTTTATTCTGACTTCTCTTAGATCAAATTTCGTGAAAATTTTCCCCTTGCCCAAATGAGCTAACATGTCCTTCATGAGGGGCAAAGGGTGCACGTTTTCCACGCAAATGGCGTTCAAGTTTTTATAGTTGACACACAAATGATAAGAGCCACCTTTTTTCTCTCTGAACAAGACGGGCACAGCCACCGGTGGCCTAGCAGGTTGTATGAAGTCCCTCTTTAAGTTTTCATCAATGAAATTGCATAACTTCTCTATTTCATAAGGGGTCATCTCTGGCTTAGGGAGCTTTTCCCTTGGGAGGATTTCTATGCTGCAATCAGTTGCATGGTGGGGAGAGTTTGTCGGAAGTCCTTTTGCTGAAAACCTCTTTGAGGTCCCAATATTCTTTAGGAATTTTTTCCTCCCCCTCAAGTTTTTCACACGTAACAGCTGCAAGGTCTGTTGCAGCTCTGGCTAAGTAGGAGGTCTTCCCCCTCCCCCTCTGGTGGTTTATCAGTATGGATGCATAGCCACACTTTCCTCCAGTGCAGGTTCCATTTCCACAGCCAAGGTAATCCCAGTATAAGGGGCCGATCCATCCCCAGTACGACAACGAAACTCAGGGTTTCTTGGTGGTCTCCTATCCAGATCTCTACTGGTTTGGTTACCTCCCCTCCACCAGCCACTGACCCATCCAACTGGCAAAAGACAATAGGTACTTTCAAAGTTCTCAGTCTTAAACCCATTTTTTCCACCACCTCTGGGCTCATTATACATTGGGTGCAGCCAGAATCTAAAAGGGCCAGCATCTTTCCCTGGGCCCTAGTCAAGGGTACTTTAAGTTCTACTGGGATGGTCATGGGGCTTGATCGAGGACTTACCAGGTGGTCATCATTGGAGTCGGTTTCACTTTAACCCGAAAAAAGGGGGGCTCTTTTCCCTCTTAGTTTGGGGGAAGGTCCTCAGCAACTTCCATACCCTTCAAGGTGGTTTCTCTGCATTTCCCTGGTGGCCAGTCGGGTTTCTTCTCTCCAGCAGCGGTTGGTTTTGGGCCAATCTTTGAGTAGCATTTGGCAGCCTGATGCTCCTCCTTCCCACAATGGAAACAGGCAGTTGACCAGGGCTTGGTTGCAGACCATCCCTTCCCTGATTTTGGAGCCTCTTTCAGGGCAGGGGGTGATTTTTGGTTTTGCTGCTGCCTCCACGGTATTGATTTCTGGCTAGGTCAATCTCTACATCTGCTGCCAGCTCATACTAGCATTGCAGGTTGTGTGCCCCCAGCTTTGGTATACATAATCTTTTAAGCCGTCCATAATGCTTTCAATCAAAGACTCCTCGCCCCCCCCCCCCGCATATGCACAGACACCTTGCGAAACTCCTGGGTGTACTCAGCCACCGACCTCCTCCTCTGGGTTAGGGTTTTCATCCTGGTTCTTGCCTTTCAATTTGCAAGAGGGTCATCAAATCGCTTCCTCAGGGTGGTCATAAACACATTGTAATGCCTCAGCAGGGGGGAAATCATCATTATGCAAAGTGACCATCCAGGCAGCCACTTTGTTCTCCAATGCCATAGTAGCAGCTCTCATTTTGGCATCCTCCAATGGGAAATCCTCTCCATATTGCTGCATGTAATTCCAAACCTGGACCAACCCCCCACCCAACTCTTTGGGATCTCCTCCATACTTTACTCCAAGGGGAGGGATTTTTGGAATTCGATGTCTGCGGGGCCCCACTCCCCCCCTTGGAGGAGCTTGAACGGCTGCTGCAGCAGCAGCTGGGACCCCTCTATCCTGACCAGTTCTGATGTCTGCCCCCAGGGCCATCTCAGGGTTAGACAGATCATCCACTCATCTCTCCCCCCACTCGGCAAATTCAATCTCCCTCTCAGTGTGGGAGAGGAAATAGCACTTCTCCTACACTTCTTGAAGAAGTTTCAAAGCATGGGTCATCATGAGGTCCTCTTGTTTAGCTTCCTGCCAGGCAGCTTCTGGTCACCAGCATCAGCTGGTAGTGACTCCGGCCAGAGTCTCCTTGGGATCACTCTTCTGCCCCACTCCCAATGACCATCTGGGCCAAACAGACCTTTCCTCAAAATCCAGCCATCCATTCCATTTCCAAAGGGAAAGAGAATCTAGCAGCCCCATGTCTTCCTGGTCACTGTAGGGATTAGACATCTTTGCTTTTTTATTTTTCTTTATATGCAATCTCCACGGAAGTTTTGAGTTCCGGGATGAGTGTAAAGTGCTAATGTCAGTTGTGCCTCCATCAATAACCAAGAAAGAAAACTCCCAACTCCTTTGTTTGTGGAATTAAAGATACTTTTACTGGTCATGAAAAGATAGCAGCGGAAGAAAAGCAAGTCTTGAGCCAAAAAGGTGCAAACATGTACATATCAAACTTTTACCCAGCACCCTCCCCCCAATCACCCCAACCTAATGGCCAGTCTGCAACTCCCAAAGGTATCATGTGGAGTGCATCTTCAGAAACCTCATTCAGATGATATGCAGAGACGGTTGACCTTGACCAATTCCAAACACAGGCCATCAGCATGCCCAGAAGATGGTGAGAACCAACCTCTCTTTTGATAATTCCTCCAGCATCATAAGTTTCCCATTCCAAATACCTCAAGCCCCCTCCCTCCCTGTTTCTATGGCAGCCAATAGCAAGCAAGCCAAATAGAGGCTGACAGAAGACTTCTTTGAGTTGAGTTTAAATTCTAGGGGTTACACATCCATTTGTTTTTGCTTCTTCAGTGATGTTTTTCAACTTCCAAATCTAACTTACAATTTCACAGGGGGTCTCCCATAAAAACATTAAGCAGGATTGATATTGTTTACTTTTGTTTTTTCAGTATAAAGTAAGATATTGCTCTCTGCTGTGAACTATCAGGAAAGAACTGAGAAAATAAACACTGTTTCTAATAAATCCTAGGAGTATAGTCTCATAATGAGGTTGGAGAATGTTAGAAACCAGGAGCTTCCTCTCCTTACTGTGCAGCAAAACTTGGCAATCTCGTATCCTTCAGATATTTTGGGTTTCACTTTCCAGAATCTCTTGCCATTAGGAATGCTGGCTGAATCTACCATCTAAAACATCTAAAGGCACTTGCTTCTTTAAATCTGCTGCATAGGGTATATTATTTATTAGTCCATTCATTTATTCATTTAAATATTCTCATCAAGCTTAGTTAAACTATGATTAAAAGGTTTTAAATGATCAGTCCTTTAATTAAAACAATAACATCTGCATTTCCTTGCATGATTTTTTCCGTAGCATTTTAATTAAATGTACATATTCACTCTCCTCTTTCCTCCCTGCTGACCCAAGCCTCTTCATCTGCTGTATTCTTAGAACCTAGCCAATTTTTAGCTTCCAGTTTCTTAATGTAGCTTTTACGAACAGCAGTTGTACTTTTTCCTTCCATTTTGTTACATGTAGTTTTTCTCTGCTCTATTTTAATAATTTTTTAAAAGTGGGGAAAACTTTTTTTTGAAAAAAGAATACACTATTTGAGTCTTATTTTTGTTGCACTGTTTTCTAAGCTAAGCTACCCATGACAACTTTATTGCTGAAACTTTCCTGTTTTCCCATTTATTAATTCTATTGCCTTGATTTCACTACAATGTTATTGGACTATTATAATCTTCATTCTACTTCTTCCCCTAACAAAGTGCATGTTATCTGTACAATTTATTTGCAAAATTTAATTATAGTCAATTCTTGGATGATATGAGAATACTTTGGCTTCTAAAAACCATTGATTACATTTTTTAAAACTAGTGATTGATAGGAATACCTGAAAACGACCTTTCACACATTTTACTTTAATAACTACAGTGATACTTCAATACTTACCTTTAATGGGTTCTAAGTACTAAAAAGAATAAGTACCAAACAAGTACTAAAAAGGATAAGTATCAAACAAATAATATGACTTACCACATGACCCTTTGTTTTGGTAGGAAACACTTCCTATCTGTTCCTTTTCCTATATCAGCAACCTTCCCAGCATGACCAATCTGCCTACTCTCTGCGGCTGTCCCCCACTTCCTTTTGCAGCACATCAAGCAGTGGTGGGATTCAGCCAATTCGCACCTATTCGGGAGAACAGGTTGGTAACTTTCTAAGTAGTTCAGAGAACCTGTTGTTGGAAGAAATCTCATTTTGTTTTTTTTTTCCACTTTACAGGGCTAATCCTGTAAGGAAGGCAGGAAGGAAACATTCTAGTGTTGTTTCTAGCTTAATCTTTATTGACCTATTTTGCTTACAAAAACTGCCTCTCTGGTTAACCCTTATTACATTGTAAAAGCTAAGGCGAAGCGCCCATCAACCTGAGTGACTTTGAGTTGGCCACACCCACCCAGTCATGTGACCACTAAGCCCCACCTACCCAGATGGTCATTAGGACAGAGAACCGGTTCTCTGCCCTGATGACCACCACTGACATCAAGTAACAATCAATGAGTACCAAGACAACACTTCCATGCCAAAATATGTCAAGTACAAATAGTCCTTGACTTAGACCACAACTGAGCTCAGAATTTATGTTGCTAAGTGAGAAATTTGTTAAGTGAGTTTTGTCCCATTATACAACTTTTCTTGCCACACTTGAATCACTGCAGTTGTTAAATTAGTGACCGGGTTGTTAAGTGAATCTGACTTCCCCATTGACTTTGCTTGTCACAAAGTTACAAAAGATGGCCATGTGACTCCATGGCATTGGAGCAGTCATAAATATGAACCAGTTGTCAAGCAGCCAAGTGCAAATCATGTGATCATGGGGATGCGGCAACAGTCATGAGTATGAAATCATGTGACCATATTATAAGTCATTTTTGCAGTGCCATTTTGAAACTTTGAACAGTCACTAAACAAGCTGTTGTAAGCCAAAATCTATCTGTACTAAATGTGAATATATTTATTTACTACCCATTATTACTTAAGGTAATTGATGAATTTTAACCTTTGGGTATGAACACTCATGAGCATATGCACATTCTTAAATATGATGTGCCCAGTCTATTTGCACAATGCCTTCAGCCCTATGAGTAACTAATAATGAAAGTGTGTTAAATCACTCATCAAACTAAGCACACCCCAATCCAGACAAAATGTATGTCAGAACTATATGCAAGGACAGAAAAAGCAAATATGAGATATCTCAGCTCCTTGAGAATGCACACTCTTAACATGATGTGCCCAGTCCAGAGGTGGGTTCCTACCAGTTCGCACCTATTGGGTAGAACTGGTTCGTCAAATCTACCGAACCGGTTAGAAGAGGTTCCACCAGTGGACCCGGAAAGCAGGCCACACCTACAGAAGAGGTTCCAAAAAATTTTTGAAACCCACCACTGGTCCTTGGATATGATTATTCTACACTATCATGCTCATATTTATAAAACTCAGTGCCTCTGTGAAAGGTAAGGATGACTTCTGCGTTTGTGGTGCACTCAGAACATTGCGTGTGTTGAAATTGTTTTAACGCAAACCAAAGATGCCTTTTAAAAAACAAGTTGACATCATATTCTTATGCATGCCAGTGCTGTGTGTGAGGTAATTTAAGGTGGTTCTGACAAGTGTCGTCGGCATCTTCATATCCGGTCACATGGGTGGCAAGCCACTCCCATCCGGTCACATGGGCAACAAGCCACTCCCACAAAGGAGGCCACACCCACAGAGTAGGTTCGAACAATTTTTGAAACCCACCACTGGCCCAGTCTATTTGCACAATGCCTTCAGCCATATGAGTAACCAATACTAAAAGTGTGTTAAAGCATTAATTAAACTAAGCACACCCAAATCCAGTCAAAATATACCATATTTTTCAGAGTATAAGACACACCTTTCCCCCTAAAAATAGAGGGTGAACATTTGAGTGAATCTTATACACCAAATGTAGCCCCACCCCAGCCCCATGAGAGGCCAAAAACATAAGGCATGGAGGCAGCAATGGTCTGTGGCAATCCCTGCAGCCTGGAACAGCTGATTGGGGGTATTCTGGCAGTCCGATCCACCCGCCAATCAGCTGTACTGAATCAGGCTGCAATAAGTGCTGAAACTGACCTGGCTGATCAGAGTTTGTAGCAGTAATCACATTCAGAAAGCACACACAAGTAACTGATTCAGCAGGATTCAAAATAATAATAATATACAATACATTACTAAAAGCAGGTTTTCCAGGGTAGCAGTAAATACAAGCAAAACACAAGCAGTTTCACTTTCAGTTCTCAGCTAAGCCAGGCTCCTTCCTGTCTCCTTGTTGTTCACACAGCAAATTTCAGAGTCCAAATAACCCTCATTTAGTTGCTATTGGCTGACCTTGTTACCATATGTCAGCTGAATACCATGGATGCTGGTAGGCAGAGGCAGAATTTTTCTTATTATTATTTTCCTCCCACAAAACTAAGGTGTGTCTTATACTCCGAAAAATCTGGTATGTCAGAACTATATGCAAGGACAGAAAAAGCAAATATAAGGAATCTCAGCTCCTTGAGAATGTTAGATTGAAAAGAATCAACTCAACACAGAGTTAAGGATGGTGGATTTAAATAAACTTAATTATAGAATGAACATTGACTGGAATTCATAACCCCAATGTTTTGTTTTTATTTTTATGACCCTGTAATCCCTTTCATCAGGGTGAAGTCAGGGTCACTGAATGGAGCTGAGCCCCAATATTTAAAAATGTTTAAATCCTAATAAGATTTAGATTTTTGAGTCAATAATGGCCTAAGGAGAAAATAAATTGAAACTCATTATATTTTCATCCATACACCTGCTAATTTGAGATCCAGCAAAAATACAAGGCTGAGTTGCTCTTGGTTTGATTTGTCAGATTCCAGCTATGATATGACTACTTGAGCATATGAAGTCTATTCTAGAAGGAATCCACATTACCTGGATGATATTCTCGTTCAGGCAGCCATGCCTGAGCAGACCAAGAGGGATCTTCGGGAACGGATGAAAAAAATGATTAAAAATTGTATAGTTACCTACTTAGAATAAATTTAGAAGAAGAAGAGGTTAAAGAAACAATGATAAGGTGGACAAAAAACTTTGGATATACAATAGAACTAGAAAAATGGCAACAACTATGGGAAAGGACCTATAAATTGACAATGGCGACAGCATACAAAGAGAATTTATATAAAATGTTTTATAGATGGCACATGCCACTTGAAAGATTAGCAAAAATATTTTAGGATAAATCAGCTAAATGTTGGAAATGTCACCAATTTCCGGGAACGTATTACCACATGTGGTGAATGTGCAGGGATGCAAAAAGCTATTGGGTTAAAATACAAACATGGTTAGAGAAAATGATATATCAACCCATAGAGTTTACGCCAGAGGTATTTTTAATTGGGTATTCTACCACAGAAATGTAGTAAAGAAGATTCATATTTGATTGTACAAATAATAACAGCAACTAGAATTGTATTTGCACAAAATTGGAAAGTAGACAAAATCCCATTGGAATGCGGGGTAATAAAGAAGATATTAGATTGTGCAGAAATGAACAGGTTGACATTGAGAATAAAGGACAAAGAGGAATCAATGTATTACAGGACATGGGGGCGATTTTATGAGTGACTTGAAAAAAGATATAAATAGAAAGAAAAAGGAACAAAACATGAAATAAATATCTCAGATGACACATTATTAAATTAGGGAGAGGGGAAATAAGAAAATATTAAAATGTAAATATACATGCGGAAAAATGATATAAGTGCAACTAACATTAGAAATAAAATGTAAACAGACAAAATTATTGGTGTGAAAAGATAAATGTGGGATCGCTGAAACGAGAACCCATCAGAGAGGGTAAATAAGCAAGGGCAACAATGGAAAGGAGAGGGGATGAGGAGGGAAAAGAAGAAAGGGTAAAGCAGAGAAAGTAAGGGTGGGGAATTAAAAGAAGGAGAGAGGATAAGAAAGAGGAGAAGGAAGGAGGAGAGGGGAAAGAGAGAGGAAGAAGAAAGAAGGAAGGAGAGGAGGAAGGAAGAAGTTAGAGAAGGGGAATTAAGAGGATGGAAGGAGAAAGGTGTTGCAAATCAAGATGGAGATACAGGTTGGCAAGAAAGTGACCCAAACTTTAATATATATATATATATATATATATATATATATATATATATATATATATATATATATATATATATATATATATATATATATATATAAAAGTGTGTGTGTCTGTGTCTGTGTCTGTGTCTGTGTGTCTGTGTCTGTGTATCAGTGTAAAAATGAATCGTGACCCGACAAAAGCATGCCTGAATCGTGACCCAACAAAAGCGCGCCCGACAACAGCGTGCCGACAAAACCGCGTCAATAAAACCGCCATGTCGATAGCACGCCCACAAAGGTGCACCGACAAAAGAAGGCCAACAGAAGCACCATTACGGTTAAGGTAAGGGTTAGGTTTAGGGTTAGGTTCAGGGTTAGGTTTAGGGTTAGGTTCAGGGTTAGGTTTAGGTTTAGGTTTAGGTTTAGCGTTAGGTTCAGGGTTAGGTTTAGGGTTAGGTTCAGGGTTAGGATTAGGGTTAGGTTCAGGGTTACGTTTAGGGTTATGTTTAGGGTTATGTTTAGGGTTACCTTTAGGGTTAGGTTAAGAGCGTGCTTCTGTTGGCGCGCTGTTGTCGGCGTGCTTCTGTCCTCATTCTTCGGCGCGATTTCGAACTCGTGCTTTTGTCCCCACGGTTTTGTCGGCACGCTTTTGTCAAGCACGCATTTGTCGGTGAACCAAGATGAATATAGAGACTATGATGAATTGACAAATGTTAAATAGCAATTATAAGAATGTATATCTATGAATGAATTTGAAAGGGAAAAATAAAAAACTTTACAAAAATAAAAATGGGTTATTCAAGGCAGCCCCATCCTTATTAATAAAGCAAAGTTTTCTTTAATGAGTGAATGTGATTAGTAATTCAGCCCTATCCTCTCTAGAACAGATCAATGATTAATATGGATTTCCCCACATGCCTGTCATACTAATAATCATTGTTAGTTATTGAACTATATAGGGATTGCCTACAGGAACCAGCTCTTCATAAAGGAAATCAGATGGGTATTATCTTAAATCAATGCAGTTACCGGAAGTCCACCTGATATACATTTTCCCTGCCCTAGGAAGTCACAACTGCACCACTGTTCCGTATAATTCTATAGTGCCATGTGTTTCAGTTTCATTCTTATGGACTTTTCTCATTGAGCAATTAAAATTTCACATAATGGTAATTGCCAGTTGATTCTAATAAGTTCTGCCCTCTCATCCATTATTTATTTCTAACTAGAGACCCTTTTCCACTTCCACCCTTATCCTGCATTACTCTAGTGCAGATATCGTTTGATGTCAACAGAAATTCAATTATACTTATTTAAAAGCTGGTATTAGGGACTTAATGGGCTGTTTTCTGTGCCTCATTCTGGCAGCTCAGCTCATTTCCCAAGGATTATTCTCTTAGGCCATGATGAGATTTTGCAAATGGCTTGACCTTTTATTCTTCTTCCACATTTGTCATGCACTCATCCATGTTGCCAAGTTTTTCTGACTTTCAAAAAAGTTCAGGGTGAATCCATACCTTTCCCATCCCTTTGACCATGCTAAACATTAATACAAAGAGCATTAATTTATTTCTAAGATTCACTATCTGAAATGCAAAAATGTACATCCTGAAAAGTTGAAACAGGCAGTAAATGAGATAACAATCTAAGTAATGTAGAAATTAAAAGTTGTCCAATCATGGCTGTATCCAAAACTTTGAATCTTAGTAGTAAGAAGAAGAATAGGAAAACTGGAAAGATGTAGGCTATTAAAAACTAGCATGAAACAATGAAAAAATATCAAAATTTGAGAAACACATTTAAATCTCCATTTAGCCATAAAATGTCCTGGCTGACATTCGATCTGTCAGCACCTTTCAGCTGAATGCACTTTGAAGCTCTTTGTATCAGCAAAAATTGTTGTTTACTTCGTAGAGAGGGAGCTGCTCTTTAGTGGAGTTTTTTTTAACCACTGAGTCATATGTGTTGTTCCACTTTGCACTTTAATGCACTAGATACTATGAAGCACCACCTGACTTGTTTATGATATGCATGCTGCCCAGAGAAACATATTTCCATCTAGTGAAAATATGACAAAGGAATTTCATATACCAATGAAAACAACCATCTGCTACTTTTTTAAACTCCTAAAATATATACATTTCTGAAAATTAATGCAATATTTTTTTCTTCCCAAATCATATCCCTAAGTCCTCTATCATAGGGAGTGGTTTCATTTGCAGCTGGGGGATATTGGTAACTTCCAGATATAAAGAAAATAATCTGTTTATGAAAATGCATTGTGAGCTCCACTAGCTAGTGTTGATCAGAAAAATCAACTCCATAGGATGACCAGAACCATCTTTCTTGAGATGGGTTGTTGTAACAGAAACATATTTTACTACCTCTCCATCTTATACTCCAGAAATTGAGGAAGCTATCTAAGTCACTTGGATCTTGCATATTTCTGTCAAAATCATTTCCCTTATTCTGTACACAAATTCCTGGAGGGAATTCTCAAGTGTGGACGATATTTTCATGCAACTTTGGTTATATACAAGCCATTGTTGTTTAATAAACCAGTGCATGTGGGAGCACACCTGTATAACCTAGGAACATAATTTCTATAAAAGAATATGTTCTCAAAAAAGAAAAGAAAAAAGAAAAGGAAGGCACAACCTTATTTCTGTGCTTTAAGAGGTGGTGAAAAGTTTGTTGGACTTATAACAGACCAGCTATTCTTAGTCATCTAGGTCATGATCATCCCAAAAGTGCTTTTTAAAAGACAACTGGACTTTCTTTATTTTTTTCCTTGAAGACATTTTGCTTCTTTTCCAAGAAGTTGTTTTAGTTCTGTCTGTCAGAGCTAAAGAAGCTTCTTGGATGATAAGCAAAATGTCTTCAAGGAAAAATAAAGTCGAGTTGCAGTTTGAAAAAGCATCTTTGGGAAGACCAGATGACAGAACTTGATCAATCCGACATTTTCCCCTCAGAAAAAAAGCAACATAGAAATTACTTTGCAGGACTGGAACTGAGAAAGGACTTTGGAGCCTTTGCAATAGCAATAGCAATAGCAGTTAGACTTATATACCGCTTCATAGGGCTTTCAGCCCTCTCTAAGTGGTTTACAGAGTCAGCATATCACCCCCAACAACAATCTGGGTCCTCATTTTACCCACCTCAGAAGGATGGAAGGCTGAGTAAACCTTGAGCCGGTGAGATTAGAACCACTGAACTGCAGATAACAGTCAGCTGAAGTGGCCTGCAGTACTGCACCCTAACCACTGTGCCACCTCGGCTCTTATTTTGCAGAACAGACAGAATCTGATCCTTTGGGGAAAGAGAGGAGAGACACTCTTGAACAGAAAAGAAAAAAATGGTCAGTCCATTTTGCAGCTGAGAGCATGGCAGCCGCAAGCTGCAAAAAGAGAGCAAGTTGGTAAAGCTTATAAGTCATTATAAGGAACAAAAAAAAGTGAATTCATCAAGACATGAAGTCTGCTTCCTGCCAAGAACACCAGTTAGAGACCTCACATAACATTTTCCTAGATGTATCAGCTCACTATTGACTTCTTTATTAGTCTATGTGAAGACAAATGATATTGGCCCAAAAATAAAAATAGTCGTAAGTGTAACACTAGGAGAACGGGGGCTCACAAGGTTAGGATGCTGGGCTGATGATTGGCAGGCTCGTGTTTATACCTGATTGCTGCAGCAAGATGGGATGAGCTTCTGTCATACATGTTAGGAATATAATTCTAATTGGGTTGGCGATATATAAATCATATAGCAATGTTGTACCTATTTCTTTAAATCATGCTGTAAAATGTGATTGGTTGCTGTTTTCCTCAATCGGCCATAAGAGGGAGCCAGAAAGACTGTTAGCTCTTTGTTTGTTAGATGCTGGGCTAATCTGAGTGATTTGGAAGCTGGTTGTTAGAAAGTGCCATGAGCTATTGTAAGTTTTGCAACTGTTAGCAAACTTTGAGTACTGCACTGTTTGTATGATTATGGACTATGTTATTTGGATTATCTCTTAACTGAAAGATGTTGGTGACTGACTGTCTTATCCGTGTATGACTTGAACTGTTTGATGGACTCTGATACCTCTATTTCCACGAAAGTAAAAGCCTATTTAAACTGCAGTGTCTCTGTATGCTGGTTTGTGTGTTCTCCAACACAACTCTAACAATGCTTCTCTGAACGTACTCGCTCTCCCAATGGGGAGCTTACCTAACAATACATTCCAGCTCCTGCTCACCCAGCAATTTGAAAGTGGGTGACTGCAAGTATATAAATGGGTACCACTTTGATGGGAAATTTCATGGGGATATGAAAGGAGCTCCCAACTCGGTGTCCTTTCACGGGCAACAGATGTCACCATTCAATCCTTTCAACCTGGAGGTGATTCAGCACTCTCAACATGACTGTAATAGTAGAACTGTATCACTATGAACTTTGAAAACTTAGGAGCAAAAATCAAGACTCCGAAAGTTCCAGCAATGTTCTAATCTATCACTGCAGTCCACAGGAAAATAAAATAAAATGAAAGGGAGAAAAAAAGATTATCATAACTGAATGGCAGGCTATGTAAATTGTGTCAACAAGAAAAATTTGGCTTTGGGGACTGAGATCTCAATTATGTAAATAAGGGACATCTGCTACAGAAAGGGTTTGCCACGTACAAAGGCTGATAAAAAATATTTTTGGACCCAAACTTGATTGGGAGGGCTTTATGATGAATTGTGTGAGGCCTAAGAGATGAAAAGTAAAGACTTTAGATAAAAAGTTGTGCCTTGTAGAAAGAAATGCCAGTGTGGCTGTGATGGGGCCTGTTAAACAAACACTGAAAAATCAGAAGGAACACTGACTCATAAAATGCATGGCTTTTGTTATCTATATACTAACAGTCAGGAAATGGAGAACAAAGAAGATGAATCTGAATTTTTATTACAGAAAGTCAAACAGATTTAATATACAGTATAATTGAGATCTGGTGGGACTTTCATGACTGAAATATAGGTACCGAAGAAAAGAATTCATTAAAAAGTAACATCAACAATGGAAAGGAAGTAGTTACACTGCACGTTGTATGAATACACGGTTGCTTAGAAATTTAAATGAATGAATGACGTTATATTGAATATAACCTCTGAGTTAAATTGAGGAATGAACAAAGCAGTGATGTTATTATGACCTACTGTCATTCACCCAGCCACTCATCCAAGGAGAAAACAAATTTTAACTGAATATTAGAAAAAAGCTTAATAGCAATAAAAGCAGATGAACAGTTGAACCAATTACCGAGAGAGGCAGAGGACTCTCCTTTACTGTGTGTATTCCAGGAGAGGCTGGGCAACCATCTGCTATAAATGATTTAATTTTAATTCCTATACTGCCAGAGGTTGGACTCAGGAGATAGAATGGCTTCTCCTAGCTTTAAAAATCTGGGCCAGTTCTGGATTTTTTTAAATGAAAAAAAAAACAATAGCATTTAAACTTATATACCACTTCATAGTGCTTTACAGCCCTCTCTACATTGTTTACAGAGTCAGTGTATTGTCCCTAACAATCTGGGTCCTCAATTTACTAACTTTGGAAGGATGGAAGAGCTGATCTGGATCGAACTCCTGATAATAGGAATGCAGAGTTAGCCTGCAATACTGCATTCTAACCCCTGTGGCCACCATGGCTCTATAATCAAAAGGTTATTCTCTCTCTGAATCAGTTCTCAGCTGTATTTTGGCTGTACACCTAGAGAACCCCAGTGATTGGACAGATAAAAACACAATAAATAAATCAAAGTCACAAAACCATATTTAAAATTTGGACCTGGTAAAATTGTCTCCTGTTCTTGTCACAACAGAATCTCTTTGCATAAGTAGTCTAACATTAAACATATTTTCTTATAGATGGGCAGTATTATTGTGTTATTATTAGATGGCATAGTAGGAAGTGGTGTGTATATAGAGTATATCATTTTTGGTCAGTGAGCAGAGAGGATTTTGGAAGTCGGCTAGCGGAAACTAGCTGGCAGATCCCTAAAAGTGATACAGCCATTCAATTGGAAGGAGTGGGGCCTTGGAGTCCATTTATTGGCAGTGCCTGTGACAACTGAGATTTTACAACTGGGTTCCTGGCACCGAAATTCCTGAGATCCCATCACCTCTTGGAGGGATGTTTATGATGGCCATGTGGAACGTTTTACTTTAATGCCTAGTGGAAGATAGCCATGGGAATGTATGTTTATTCGGCTCTCAGGGCAATTGATAAAAGAAACATTTTCACACTTGTGTATTGGTTAGAATTTGCATTTTAACAAATGGGAGGAGTCTCTACTGCTTTAATTCTTCTTGCATTGCCTAAGGGGTTTCAAGATGGGCTACTTTTTAGAATTTTGCAGAAAAAGAAACTTGACTGTTTGCAGTTAGATTTCAGGACAGGACACAGGACAGAAACATCACTGATTGTAGTTGTTGATGACCGTTTCTAAAATTTATAGGGCAAAATGATTCCTGATTCAAAGATCCAGATAGGTCCAGATGAACCCACAGAACTCTTACATACTTTGGTTGCCCTATTTGATAGATGAAACAGACTTCTAATTCTAATTCATTGGAATGCATATAAGATATGTTTTTTTCTGGGAAACTATCAGGAGGCAGAAGAGACTTTATATTCTGTGTTTTTCAGAAGTGTTTGATAGAAGTCCTTGCAGTGATGATGACCATGATAATCAGTGATTATGATAAGTCATGAATCCATCTACCTCTTTAGATAAAATCAACTAGAACACATGTAAATTGAGAGTTCAAGTGCACTCTTTCACCTATGTAATAATTCCCATGTCACTAATCCAAATATACCTAACCCTTCAAAATTGTATCCATGTGCTTTTTAATTCTTTAAACTTCTCTAAAATCAAATCTTCGCTGTATAAAATGTTGCAATGTGACAGTGCTATGTCCCATAAAGTCATCTGTCAAATCCTAGGATTCCTGTTATATATGTATGTCAATGTGGTTTTCAAAGGGCTAGTCTTACTCTAATCACCAATGCTTTTCACCCTTTCATCTGGCAGCAAATTATAAAATTTTGTGTTAATATTAATATTGCCTCACTCTAGATCAATGATTTTATTATATTTTATTCAAACATTTTCCATTTAATGAGGGTGTGGAAAGAAAGCCAAGCATTCTCAAACTAATACCAGCAGGTGAAGATTTCAATGGAAATCTTTTATGCTTTGATCTGTTGACTTCTCATTTGGCTGCAAGTTTGGCTGTGAAGTCTCACTTGGACTACCTGGGCTACTGAGTGTCAAACAAGGGGGTAGAAATGGACCCGGGGAAGGTGAAGACCATCCTAGAGTGGCAAGCCCCTTGGATCCAAAAACAGTTGCAGAGCTTCCTGGGATTTGCTAACTTTTACCAGAAGTTCTTGCCCTCTTTTGCCAAGATCACCCTGCCTATCACTGAACTACTGAAGATGGGAAAAGGGGGCTGGGAGAACCCTAGACCAAACCAACCATTAAACTGGATGATGGAATGCCAGAAGGCATTTGAGGAGCTGAAGTAGCAGTTCACCGAGGAGCCTGTCTTGGAAAACCCCAACCTCGAGGAGACCTGTGTCATCCAGGCAGATGTCAGTGATATAGCAGTGCAGGAAGTGCTATTCCAAAAAATAGAGATGGGAAGACACGTTTGGCAATGTGGGAGAAGGAAGCATTTGCTGTGAGATGGGCCCTATTGACTTGGTGTCAGTTCCTCGAAGGGAGTAAAGTGCCTTTTGAAGTATAGACTTACCATAAGAATCTGGAGGTACTTAGGCTCTCTCAGGAGCTCTCATTGAAGCAGGTTTGGTGGGCACCGTACCGTAAGTGATTCAACTTTAAGTTAAAGTACATTCCTGGAGGGAAGATGCCTTATCCCACATGCTGCAGTATGATAGCAGTCAGGAGGAAGTAGTAAATGACATTATTCTCATAACCAAGAAGGCAGCACAAGTGACTGTGAAGCAACAGGCTAGGAGGAAACTGTCAGACCGGGGTGGGGGTGGGGAGGGGAAGCTAACCCAGCAATTAAAGAGGGAGCTGCAGAGAGATCCATAGTTCAAAGACCATGGTGGGGGAGCTGACATCAAGAGAGGAATTAGCTTGGAAAGGGGACAAATTGTCTGTTCCTAAAACCCTGCAGGTTGAGGTCCTACAGTGGAGCCATGATACCAAGCAAACCGGCCACATCAGGTTTCTAAAAACTCTGCACATAGTGAAGTGGCAATTCTGGTGGCCAGGGATGAAAAAAGACATAGAAAGTTATGTAAAATGTTGCGCTGTTTGTGCAAGCAATGAAGTAAAGGCCAGGGAAGACCCCTGGTCTGTTGTAGCAGGTGGCAGATCCAAACCAAATGTCAGACGCTGCTTCATTCAATAATCAGGAAAGAAACAACTCAACTCCATTTGTTTGAAATTAAGTGTACTTTTACTAATTACAAACGAATAGTAGCAAAGCTAAGCTGAGTCTGGTTAATTGGGCGCAAAAGCAATGAATATCATGTATAGGTCAATCCCTTCCCCTTGGCACTCCAGTCCATAGTCCAATTATAATTCACCCAACTGTCAGGTGGGAGATATCTTCAAAAAACATCATCAGGGTGGAATGCTGGACAATTAACCTTGGCGGGAAACTCCCTTCCTCCACATGTGCAATGAGATGGTCAGGACAGCTTCTAGAATATTCCTCCAGCACATAATGATTCCCCTCCCAAATACCATGTCCCCGTCCCCGTTTCAATGGCAGCCGAAGCAGCAGCAAGGCAGAGGCTGACACCAACTCTGTGAAGAAATAGCAATGGACTTTATAGTTGAACTCCCTGAAAGCAGGGGTAAACACAGTCATCTGGACCAGGGGTGGGTTTCAAACTTTTTTACCACTGGTTTGGTGGGAATGGCTAGGTGGGGGGGGCATGTCACTGAGTGGGCGTGGACATCATTCACGCACACACTTACTCAGTCACATGCTCCCTCACTTAGCCACGCCCACCGAACCGGTGAAAATTTCTATTTTTCCAGCTGGGAAGCTGACAAAGATGTCTCATTGCCCACCGCAGTGGCTGCTTCTACCTCAGTGTCAAATGGTCTGTGCCCTCCCTCTATAGACTGATGCCCCAGGAGGCAGGAAAGAAGCCGGTCTTGGGAGAGATATTCTCTCCCTCTCCAGAGAGCCCGTGTGGGGAGAAAGGAGGTGGGCTGGTTTTAACATGGGTGAGCGGTTTGTAGCGGTTGCCTCCTTCGTTCATTGGGGCACTCCCCTTCACCCTTGGTGGCAAGGGCTGCTTTATCGCACGCCTCCTTCCCTCGCTCAGGTGCTAACACTGGGGTGCCACCAGGGCAAGTGAGGGAAGGAGAGAGTCTGGAGAAAGAAAGGAGGCACACGATAGCAGAGGGCGAAGGTGCTTCCATTCGCCCTTGGCGGCAGAGGCTGCTTTATCAGGTGCCTCCTTTCTTTCTCCAGTCCCTCTCCTTCCCTCGCTTGCCCTGGTGGCACCCCAGCAGTAGCAGCTGAGCAGGGAAGGAGGCACACAATAAAGTAGCCCCTGCCACCACTCCAGAAACCATTCCATGTGGGGCAAATTCTCCACAAAGCACTTGAAGCTAAAACTGCCCTGCTGGAAACTGGGTCCAGAGTTCATAGGACCTTTCCCAATAGTGAAGATAATCAACCCCGTGACTGTTGAGTTAAAATTGCCACAGGCACTGGGGAAAGTACACCCAGTGTTTCACAGCAGTTTTCTCAAGCCGGTAGTAGAATCGGAATTGAGACCAATAGCCGGAACAGCCTACAAGCCAATAGTGGTAGAAGGCAGAGGTGGGTTTCTGCTGGCTCGCCTCGGATCAAGTAAACCACTAGCGGCGGCAGGAGGCTCTGCCTACTTGCCCAGATGCTTCTGTGCGCAGAAGCATTGTGCATACTCACAAGCGTGTGTGCATGTGCGCAGGAGCAAAACGGTGGTAAAATAAATTGAAACCAACCACTGGTAGAAGGGAAAACACATTATGAGGTTAAAAGGATTCTGGAGTCCAGGTTGTACAAGCGCAAACTGCAGTACTTAGTCCAATGGAAGGGATACCCAAAGATAGCGGCTAGATAGGTGAAAGCCCAAGACATGAAGGCAGACCAGTTGATTAGGACATCCCATGAGAAATATCCCCCAGAAGCCTAAGGGGCCTTCCCAGGGGTAAGGGAGGGCTCTGGGTTCTTATTAATGTGTCTGTGCGTACTTGATGTTTTCCAGATGCTTTTCACTTTTTAAGGGGATCTGACTGTCAACTTCGAAATGGATTGGGCCTGTCGCAGCCATTTTCCATTGCCAAAATGATATACTCAATAAAGAAGTTCTTTGAGAAAGCTGAAAGTCTCTGGATTGGTTGCATTCATTACTCAGAAACTTGACACAATGCTTATCATCACAGAGAGAAAATGCATATCAGAGACTAGTTGGAATGAATTGTTGTAGAAAGCTATAATTCATAATAATATACTGTAACATGCACATACTTGCTTGCTAAGAAAGAGCAATGTGATCAGATTAGTATAATAATTGAGCATTTATATTATACGTTATCAAACATCGGTATTAATATTATTATTTCTTCAGCATAAGATGAAATAAGCATGCTTATTTTTGCAATGGGTGGGTGTGACATTGTACTCAGGCAGATGACAGGTGCAATTGTCGAAAATGGAAGGAAATGGAAACTAAGCAGTAACTGGGACTCCCTCCCTTCCTTGGATTTGATCTTAACATTAAAACAAACACAACTAATCATAACTTTTCTTTTAGAAAACTCAGTCTCTTCAAGATAATGGCTCAAAAGTTAAGAACTAGAGGTATTCCTCAAGATTATTTTCCCTCTCCTACCAGCAAGCTTCCTTCAAATCTTCCTTCAAATCTTCCCTGTACTGATTTGCTCACCAATTTTCCTAGATTTTTCCATCTTCTTTTTTCCTCTCCTCAAAACGGTGTCAATCACCTGATCTAATGTGGCAACGTCAGCTAAATTAACTATATCTGACTGTTTAAACTCACCACATTTGCAGTGAAAATAAAGGAACCAAAACAGCTGCATCTCCAAATCTTCCAGAATTATTCCTTATTCTGTATCCCCCCATGATACCAGTGAGTCAGACGGGAAGCATATTAAAGAACAACTGTGAAAAAAAAGTAAGGAAACAAAGATGATATGGGTTCTGTATGACAAACAGTTGAGTTAGCCAGGAATGTTTACTCTACTGAAGAAAAGGATTATGGGGAACATGATATCTTCCTTCCAGAACTTGAGGAGATGTTACTAAGAGTAGATTGACCCAAGTGCCTGAGGGCAGGTTAAGAAGTAGCAGCTGGAAACTTATCAAAGAGTGATCCAACCTAGACATAAGGAGAAATTTTCTGATCGTGAGAACAATTGAGGACCCGGATTGTTGTTGGGGGCAATATGCTGACTCTGTAAACCGCTTAGAGAGGGCTGAAAGCCCTATGAAGCGGTATATAAGTCTAACTGCTATTGCTATTGCTAATTAATCAGTGGAATAGCTTGCCTCCTGAGTTGTGAGTGCTGCATTGCTGGAGGTTTTAAAAAATAGACAATTATTTGACCAGGATGGTATAATGTTTTCTGCCTTGAGTTTGGATTTAAAGTCTTTTTCTATATGACTTCTTGGACTAGAAGTCATCCGAGGCCCCTTCTAGCCCACAAGTCTATGTTTTATTTTCTAAATTAGCCCATCCATTTGTTTTATTGATTGATTGGTCAGGCTGTAAGAGCCCAGATATCTTTTAGTCTCATATCACAAAACTTTAATGTCTATTTCATGGTTCCTATTTATCCAAGGGATAGGATAAAATTCACATGTGTGAATGCAGTTGTGCATCTTTGCAATAGCAAAAGCAAATTTCACTACTGCCAAAAAATCAATGAAAAGCAGTAGTAGATATAGTGTATACCTTTTTTTAATGAAAATTATCAGTACTTTTGATCAGTGATGTCATCAAAGTAAACAAACCCACATCCTGATTACGTCACCAGATCATATCCCTAAGTGGAAGTGACGTGCATAGCCCTCCTCCCCCAGATGTGATCTGTATAATTTACCTCACATGGTGCAGAATTCACAAGGTCATAACCCTAACCGGATATGATGTATTGGCCTAAGCTCATCATGGTAAGCATGAGTAGCCCTAATAAATAAGGTGTGGTGATTAGCTTAACCCTAGATTAATTCTATGGACATTCAAGGGGGGCTGTGAAATAAAAAATGGTTTTTTTTAATTTCTAATCATTCTAGCCTGATGATGGTTTTAATTTTTGTGGAGTTTTAAAATCAATGCCTCAAAAACTCGGGGAAAAGGAGCACTTAGGGCCTGCATTTAACCCTCCTTATTTCTAAAAGGTATTTATTTCTAAGCAATGATGGTTTCAATTTTTGTGCACTTTTAAAAATAAATACCTCAAAAGCTAGGAAAAAAGAAGCACCTAAAAGGCAGCCAGGGTCTGCATTTAACTGCCCCCTTTGTTTTTCTAAAAGATACTTATTTTTAGGCGGTTTTAAAAACATTTCCCCCGAATGCAGGGGAAAAACAAAAACACACAGCCCTTTTAAAACCCGCAGCTGGTTGTTACCTTTGTAAAAATCTAAAGACACATATTTTGCCAATTGCACCCTCAAATCTTCATGTATGCATAACAGTTTGAAGCATGACCTTAATAATATATTATTCTGCCAATCTACATCAAAAGACAAGGAATATTAACAGGAATTAAAATGTTCACAAGAGGCAAGCAGCCAGGCAGCATGTAGGGGTTAAGCCTTGTTCAGGCATGCCAGAGACAGGCCCAGGTATGTCATACTCCCCGTGATTCTGGGTATGCACAAGGCTCAAGGACTTGGCATTGCAAGGGCTGCTTAGTTTGTGCACATAGTCCTTAATTCCAGCATTTTGAAGATGGCAACCTCTGATGGAGATTTGTTTGATGAAATTTGACCCCCAAACCTCCCAAGGTGGACATAGAATAAGAAAAGGAGCTATATGGCTTCATTGAAGAGAACGAACTTATAAAGCCTTGTTATTGCAAGTTCTCCAAAATATCAAATGGTAAGTAAACATAAAAATTAAGAAAACAGTATTTTGATCAGTTGAAACAGCCAATCTAATTCTACTTTATTTCCTGCTTTAGAAACGGTGGAGTCCCAAAATGTCAGCATGCATCAGGTTCTGAAAGTATGTATCATTAAAATATTACACTATTGTTTAATGGGATGTTTAAAATTAGATGAAGGTAACGTGGATGATACTATTGAAATAGAGCTTATTAACACCTTATGTATTAGATTTTTTTATGCTGCATGTTCTCTGGATTATCATCACTATTTCTGACAAAGTGAATAAATTATATTTCACCCGGGATTCCCTTGATGAGCTCAAAACATTCATACAGCATATCAAGAAGAGCAGTAAACCACTGTCATTAATGTCAAAGATTGAAGCTGAATTGCCATTGTCTCTGAAGAGGTTCATATGCCAGAATGTAACAGAAATTAATTACAAGAAACTGTTAACACTATGAAATTTATAATAAAATGTGCTTTACAACTCACATGAAAAAGGTATTATGTTTTTTTTTCTTTTGCTGACCCTCCTGTTTAACCTTGTCAGATGTTAAACACAGAGATACAATTTAATCAAAGCTCATGTGATATTATTCATTCAGGGTTTCCTGGTGTTGGGGGGGGGGGCTGGCCAGTGTTTGCAAATGGTGTAAAGAATGCACCAACTCTGATGTGGTTAATTTGTGACATTATCTACTATTCAAATGCATCTTCCTGGGTAGGCAGTGTGGACAGTTTTGCAAAAGGTGTGAAGAAGTCACCTTCTCTGATGTGATTAATTTATGAAGTCACCATGATGTGTATAAATGTAGGGCCCATACTTGTCCAGTCATGTTTGCTGGCCAGGGGAAAAGTCTTCACCAAACTAGACCTCAGAGAAGCATACTACCGAATATGTATCAGAGAGGGAGATGAGTGGAAAACAGTGTTCAACTGCCCCCTAGGGAGCTTTCAATTCAAGCTGATGCCTTTTGGACTCCAGGGAGCCCCAGCAGTTAATAAATGAGATGCTGCATGAGCACCTCTACAAAGGGGTCCTCATCTACTTGGATGATATCCTCATCTATACTGAGACCATGAATGACCACATACCCTTGGTCCGTCAAGTACTTGAAAAACTTCAGGCAGCCAACCTGTATGTCAAGTATCAAAATGCGAATTCCACCATGCACGACTAGACAACGTGGGTTGCTGAGTGTCAAATGAGGGAATAGAGATGAACCCATCCAAGGTACAAGCCATCCTAGGCTGGCAACCCCCTTGCACCCGCAGACAGCTACATAGCTTCCTAGGGTTCACGAACAATTCATCCCCTCCTTCACAAACATTGCCAAACTCATGACAGACCTCCTCAAGACAGAGAGCTCAGGAACGAAACCTTGCCCGGGACAATCTCTATAGTGGGACCTAACCTCCCAAGAGGCATTCAAAACACTAAAAGAAATGTTTGCAAAGGAACTGGTGTTGAAACATCCGGACTCAGAACAATAGCAATAGCAATAGCAATAGCAGTTAGACTTATATACCGCTTCATAGGGCTTTCAGCCTTCTCTAAGCGGTTTACAGAGTCAGCATATTGCCCCCCAACAACAATCCGGGTCCTCATTTTACCCACCTTGGAAGGATGGAAGGCTGAGTCAACCCTGAGCCAGTGAGATTTGAACAGCCGAACTGCAGAACTGCAGTCAGCTGAAGCAGCCTGCAGTGCGGCATTTAACCACTGCGCCACCTCGGCTCTAACAACCTTTGTTATCCAAGCAGATGCCAGCGACATGGCAGTGAGAGCAGTGCTACTCCAAGGAAATAGCCAAGGAAACCTACAGCCCAGTGCCTACATCTTCCACAAGTTCACGGACACAGAGAGATGGTGGGCCACATGGGAAAAGGAAGCTTTTGCGGTGAGATGGGCACTACTAACCTGGTGACATCTGCTGGAAGGGGACCAGAAACCATTTGAAGTCTGGACTGACCACAAAAATCTGGAGGCTGTCAAGACCCCGTGGAAACTATTACCCAAACAAGTCTGCTGGGCTCAATACTTCAACCATTTCCACTTTGCTTTAAAGCATACCCCAGGGGGGAGGAACTGTTTTGCTGTCGCCCTCTTCTGCATGCCCCAGTACAAATGCGAATGGGAGCAGATGGTGGACACCATCATGCGCCATGATGAAGAGTTAAACAGGAAAACGAGGACTGCTGCAACTAGTAGCAGAGCCAACGAGGCCATGGGAGGAGATCGCAATGGACTTTATAGTGGAGTTGCCAAAAAGTGGTGATTTGGACTGTAATACACCTGTTCTCCAAACAGGCGCATTTCATACCCTGCAGTGGAATGCCTCAGCTCACCAGCTGGACAAACTGTTCCTGAAGCACATTTACCACCTGCATGGAGTACCTCGGAGAATTATCTCAAACAGAGGAGTCCAGTTCATGGCTAAATTCTGGAGAGAGTTCCTGCGGTCTATTAGGTCATCCCAGGGTCTCAGTTTGGCTTTTCATACAAGCACCAATGCGGGGGGCAGAGAGACTGAACGCCATGGTAGAACAGTACCTAGGTGCTACGTGAACTATCAGCAATCCAATTGGGCAGACCTCCTGTCTTTTGCTGAGGTTGCGTACAATACTGCTGTTCACAGTAGCAAGGGGCTCATGCCGTTCAAGGTAATAAGCGGCATGGACTTTGTCCCAATGCCTGAGTATCTAAGGGATCACCCCTCCTCAGTCAGCTTGACTAATTGGATGTCAATGCTAAGAGTTCCACAACTGCCATTCCGGGTGGGAGAGACGGTTTACCTCTCCACAAAATATTTGAGGTTAAAACTCCCTAACAGGAAACTGGGGCCAAAGTTTATGGGGCCATTCCCCATAGTAAAGATCATCAATCCAGTCACAGTGCAATTGAGACTGCCCCGACTGCTAGGGAAGATACACCCAGTGTTCCATAGTAGCCTCTTAAAACCTGTGGTGGGATACACTCTGAGACCACTACCCAGGCCCTGTAGTCATAGGGGGCCAAACTCATTATGAGGTTCAACGAGTCCTTGATTCGAGGTGGCACAGGAGACAACTCCAATATTTAATCAAGTGGAAGGGCTACCCCTTATTAGCGGCATCTTGGGTAAAAAGTAAAAATATCCAGGCTGATCGCCTTATAGGAAAATTCTATCCAGAAAATCCGAGCAAGCCTGGGAAGGGGGACACATCTTTAAATTATATACCTGTACTCAAAAAATTTTTGTTTCACACAAGTCGCTTTTGGGAAGTGAGGGGAGCCGAATGTCAACTTGTAAAGCATTTCCATGCCCACTATCAAGTTGACATTGAAAGAGAGGGAGGGAGAATTCCATGAATACCTTCGACCTGGGTCGGATCTCAGATTTCTACAGCAGGCATGTGAGACGTGAAAGTTTACAGCCTGCTGCAGTACCTCATTGGTGGATGTGATTTATGACTCAGACTGAGGGAAGGGGAGACACAGGGGTAAAGTTTAGATGCCATTTAACAGAAATCAGATTTGGCTCCACAGCAAAAAATGCCAAAATATTGCTCCTAATAAATGACTGGCTTCTTTTGAACTTTGTCTCCAGGCTCATAATTCAATTAGGGCATCTTTTAGAAACTTCAGAGGGGGGTTAAATGCAGGCCCTGGGTGCTCTCCCCCCCCCCAGCTTTTGAGGCATTGATTTTAAAACTCCACAAAAATTAAAACCATCATTAGGATAGAATGATTAGAAATAAAAAGCATTTTTTTATTTCACAGTCCCTCTTGAATGTCCATAGAATTAGTCTAGGGTTAAGCTAATCATGTACCCAGAGGCTTGGCATCTTTCTTGATGGGATTAGGTTCAACATGTCTTATCTGAAAAATAGGGATAGGACCTTGCGCAACACCTTATCTGTTAGGGTTACTCATGGTTATCTTGATGGGCTTAGGCCAATACATCCTATCCGGTTAGGGTTATGACCTTGTGAGTCCTGCAAAATGTGGGGGTGGATTATGCACAACATATCTGGGGAGGAGGGCTATGCATGTCATATCTGGAGGGTGGGGGCTGTGCACGTCACTTCCGCTTAGGGGCATGATCTGATGATGTAATCAACACACAGGTTTGTTCACTTTGATGATGTCACTGATCAAAAGTACTGATAATTTTCATTAGGTATACACTATATCTACTAGCAGTCCCAACTCACATTATTCAGCTTTGGACAACAAGTCTCAGCTCCTAAAGCCAAAGCTGTTAATCACATATTCTCACATTTCATCAAAGTTCAGCTTCCAATTGTTTCATCTCAAATGATCTAGAATATTGATAAATCCTTTATAACAATGGGAGTCACATAAGCACGGAACCAAAGCACTGCTGATCTTGGTTTATGGCTACTTCCCTTTATGCAGTCATGACTGAACTTATAACATTTTTCTCATCTGCTTTTTTTTTCATAAAAGATTAGTAGAATTTCATAGCCAGAAGGGAATTTTATCATCATCTTGTCTGACCACAGAAGAGAAATGATTTCTTCTGATTTCAAAGAACATGTCCTGCTATTAATTTGTTGGCTGGGTATGTCGTAGAATGGCAGACATGAGCAGATGATAATGAGTAACTTTGTTGTTAATTTTCTGCAAGGCACTTAACCTTTTTATGATAGCCTGACAGGCGACCTAAGTTATAATGTTCCATGTCCCTGACAGTGGGATGTAAGAGCTTTGATCTAACTTTTAAGAACACCTTGATTTCAGCGATGACAGTTTGGATTAAGTCTCTAGAGAACTTTTCTTTATTTATTTATTGTCAGAGCACTTATTTAGGTCACCCTAATTATGAGCCTCACTATAGCAAATAACCTCATGAAACCAAAACCTTCCGTTTTGCAATCTTCCTCTCAAATTTAGTTCTCAGCAAAGTGACAATTCAATCACATGCTCAGGTTTCAAAGAGAAACTTTGTAGGAGATGGGAAGGAGAAACTTTTAAAATGTATTTTTAAAAATGCAACTCTTTAAATAAAATAGACAACTGATAGATAATATTTAGGCCATCAAATTCAAGTCCCTGTTTAAAGCAGGAGTCTCAATTAAGATAAATTAAGATTAAGATAATGTTTATTGTCATTTTTTAGACATTAAAAATGAAATTTGGTTACCTGGTTTCAAAAGAAAGTATATATCTAACCATACCAATACCCATATCCATACATCACACACACACAGAGAAAATAGCAAATAGTCTAATTAGCACAAGGAAAAAAAACTGCTTTTGCCTCCCTGCAATTTGCTTCATGGAGCAAACAGCAAGTTTCACTTTCAGTTTAAGCACACCTCCCGATCATCAGCTGTTTCAGTCTGCAGGGATTGCTATAACTATAAATGCTTATGTATGTTGCAGCCTCCACAAGCCCCATTTTCCCTGTTTGTTGCAAGGAGATAAATTGCTGGGAGGCAGAGGTCAAAGGGTAGGGGACGGTGGGTGGGTGGGGCTACATTCAGTGTATAAGAGGCACCCAAATTTTTACCCTCTTTTAGGGTATGTATGTATGCTGTGTATACATATATATGTATATATCAGAGGTGGGTTCCTACCAGTTCGCACCTATTCGGTAGAACCAGTTCGTCAAATCTACCGAACCGGTTAGAAGAGGTTCCACCAGTGGACCCGGAAAGCAGGCCACACCTACAGAAGAGGTTCCAAATTTTTTTGAAACCCACCACTGGTCCTTGGATATGATTATTCTACACTATCATGCTCATATATATAAAACTCGGTGCCTCTGTGAAAGGTAAGGATGACTACTGCGTTTGTGGTACAATCAGAACATTGCGTGTGTTGAAGTTGTTTTAACGCAAACCAAAGATGCCTTTTAAAAAACAAGTTGACATCATATTCTTATGCATGCCAGTGCTGTGTGTGAGGTAATTTAAGGTGGTTCTGACAAGTGTGGTCGGCATCTTCATATCCGGTCACATGGGCAGCAAGCCACTCCCATCTGATCACATGGGTGGCAAGCCACTCCCACAAAGGAGGCCACACCCACAGAGTAGGTTCGAACAATTTTTGAAACCCACCACTGGTATATATGTATCAGTGATGGGATTCAAATAATTTAACAACCTGTTCTCTGCCCTAATGACCAGATGGGTAGGCTTGGCTCAGTGGTCATTGGACTGGATGGGCATGACCAACTCAATGTCACTCAAGTCGATGGGCGCTTCACCTTAGCTGTTACAGTGTAATAAAGGTTAATTGGAGAGGCAGTTTCTGTAAGCAGGGCAATAAAGATTAGACTAGAAACAACACCAGAATGTTTCCTTCCTGCCTCCCTTACAGGATTATCCCTGCAAAGTGGAAAAAAAACACAAAATGAGATTTCCAACAACCGGTTCTCCGAACTGCTTAGAAAGTTAACAACCGGTTCTCCCGAATAGGTGCGAACCGGCTGAATCCCACTACTGATATGTATCCAATGTATGCAATATATGCAATGTATATGTATGGGTATGGGTAGATATATACTTTGTTTTGAGAGCAGGTAACAGAATTTCATTTTTCTGTTTCTGAGGGACCTCAGATTCATTTTTTCCCCAGATATGCCAATATGACATCTCTAATAAATTCTTACTTTGAGCAAGATGCTTGTTTTGGAGTTTTGATTCTGTTGGGGATGTTACTTGGAACCCTGACACCTGCTTTACTAGTGTCACACTGTTTAGTGATCAAAGCCAGAAACCTGATGCTGCTAATCACCTCCACAAGTGAATCATTAATACACAGAGGTGTGTGGCTGTGCCTGCCTTTTCTGAAATTGCCAATGATCTCTTTAGTTTTTCCTAACTGTGGGGAGCAGAGCCGATATGGCAGGTGATGCAAGCTTCCGGAGCAGGAGCCAGTCAACTTGTGATCCTCCCCCTTCCATTGCCTCAACCCGACTTAGAATGGGAAAAGCACCAGCCTTAGGAACAGGCAGCCCCAGGCAGGCGGTCATCCCCCAGATGGTCCAGGTTCCAGGGCAAAGCTCTGCTGGATCTCAGTGGGTGACATCCCAACCCCCAGGGATGGCCAGCCTTTCACAAGAGAACCAGCAGCAGTGGGTGTGCAACCCAGGCCCGTTCCCCCAGGGGTAGTATGACCAGAATGATACAGGTCTGTCCCAGGTCGCTTCAAATTCCCACCAGAGGTGGGACCTCTGAATTGGCGCCAAAAGAGCAGCCAAATTCCACAAAACCAGATTAGACTACTTAGGATATAGAGTGTCTTGTGAGGGAGTGGACTTGGACCCAGGGAAAGTGAAAGCCATATTAGAGTGGCAAGCCCCATGGACCCGCAAACAATTGCAAAGTTCTTGGGCTTCATAAACTTCTATACGCAATTCATTCCTTCTGTCACAAAGATTGCCTTACTGATCACAGAAGACGAGGGGATGTGAAGCAAAGCCTTGGCCCAACCAGCTGTTAAACCGAACAATGGAATGTCAAGCAGTCTTTGAGAAGCTAAGGAGATTCTTTGCAGCTGAGCCAGTCCAAAAGCACCCCAACCCCAGGAACCATTTGTGATTCAAGCTGCTGCCAGTGAGGTGGCTGTGAGGAAACTTCTCCTCCAAAAGAAGAAAGAGGGAAACTGCAACCATGTGCCCACACATCCCCAAAAGCTGAACAAGACAGAGAGACCTTGCGGGGTATGGGAGAAACAAGCCTTTGTGATGTAATGGCTGCTGCTGATGTGGAGACAGTTCTTAGAGGGCAGTAAAATCCCTTTTGAAGGATAGACTGGCCACAAAAATCTAGAGGCATTAAGAACCCCCACCCCCCTGCAAATGTTCTTTGAAGCAGGTGCAGTGGGCCCAGTACTTCAATCTGTTTAAATTCACATTGAAGTACAATGGAGGGGGGGACGAGAACTTCCTAGCTGATGTACTGTCCCACACCTGAGAGGCAGGGGTTAACTTGATTATCTCCATGAAGCAGTTGGCGTGCAAGTGACTACTTGGCAGTAAACGAGGAGGAAAACCTTAGCAAGGCTTTAATTCAACAGATGAAGACAGATGCATGGTTCAGGAGAATTGACATTAAGGCTGGAAAGAGGACAAAATGTTCATTCCCAAAACGTTAAGGGCACAAGTCTTGCAATGCAGCCACAAGGCTAAACAAGCCAGTCCCTTCGGGTTCCTAAAAACCCTACACCTGACTAAACAGCAATTCTTGTGGCTAGGCATGAAAAAGGACATAGAGAGCTATGTAAAAAGTTGCACTATATGCACTTCTATGCAATGGAGACCAGGGAAGATCCCGGGACGGCTACAACAAGTGGCTGAGCCAACCTGGCCATGGAAGGAAATAGCCATGGACTTTATAGTAGAGCTTCCAGGGAGTGGGGTGAATACTGTAATCTGGACTGTAGTTGACCTGTTCCCCAGGCAAGCAACTTTGTAGCCTGCCTTTGAACCTGTGCTCAAGAAAACGGTGTTAGAAATATTAGTCCCAATTCGCTGGTGTGAATTAAATCTCTACGCCTGATGGCTCTCCAGTGTTTGCTTGATCACATCCAATGAAGGTGAAATCACAGCCTCTCTAAATAATATATTCCACTGTTAAGGTTCCTGACATTCAACCAGGATCTGCCTTTCTGTAATGTCTTGCCCTCTTGGTTGATAAAGATTAGATTTTGGCCTTCTTATATATAATGCATAGCAGGTATTTTAAAAATGCCATCCTATTTCCTCTGAACTGTCTTCCCACCCCCCAGACATAAACGTAGCATTAATTCAACTTATAAGGCTGCCTAACCAAAGAAACCCAATGCAGTGTAATATCAGTTACAAACATGAAATATAACAACAGTACAGAGTTAAATACAGTCACTTGTCTGAAATGGTACAGGCTCTCCTGCTTGAGTGGGGGGGTTGAACTAGAAGACCTCCAATGTCTCTTTCAACTCTTATTATTTTGTATTCTGTATATACCACCACACCACTTCAGCACTGGAGGTAGAAACTTTTTCTCTGTGTGTCTGGTGGGAAATGAGTACTGAAAACTGCAAACAGGAAGATCACCTCCCACATACATATAGAGATATATACATAGAGATAGAGATATATGCATGAATATAGAAGCTACTTTATAGGTTATTTATAGGGAAAAAGAAGGTTTGCTACTACCAGGGGTGGGTTTCTCACCCCGTTCCAACCGGTTCGGTTGGAACGGGGCCGGCGGCGTCCTCGTGCACGCGCGCGGTGCATGCATGCATACTAGCATCTGCGCGATGCTCCAGCTGCTCCTGGACGATTGCGCAGGCGCTGTATGCATCCTGCGCATGCGTGGAAGCGCAGAACTCATCAAAACCGGGTAAGGACTGCTGGCGGGCGGGCGCGCCGTTACTTACTTCCGGGTTCGGCGACCAACCGGTTCACAGGGACCGCCGCGAACCGGTTGAAACCCACCCCTGGCTACTACATACTAACAAGAAGAGAGTCGGTGCCTGCATAACTGGTAAGAAAGGGAGAAGAAACTGGGCTTTGATTTTCCTTGAAGATATTTCGCTTCTCATTCAAGAAGCTTCTTCAGTTCTGAGATAAGAAGGGAAACGTCTTCAAGGAAAAACAAAGGAAGTTGAAAAAGCACCTCTGGAACAATCATGATCTGGATGACTGAGGATCTTCATAGGCACACAGAAGGAAGTGGTGGTCCTATTCATTTTGTTAAAGATTTAGTATCAATTAAGAGATTTTGGTCCTCAGCAATGATGCTGATAATGTGGAGTGAAATCAGGATATATTTTCTTTAATTATACAAAGGCAGGTTATTTTTTATTTTATACTCTTCATTGTTTATTTATTTACCATGCATCTCATATTGAAATGACTCTTGGCGGCTTATAACATTAAAACATTAAAAGCCTAACAGGTAAATATTTCTAAAACAATCAAAATCCAAATCAAATTACAGTTAAAATAGCTATAATTAAAAGATTGTAGCAATATAATTTTACTGTTTGGTTTAATAAATGAAATGAAATGATCGCACAACAGAGAAAAATGTGCCTTGCCTTGCCTTGTCTTCCCTTTTTCTTTTGTTATAAAACAAAGCAGTTATTTTATTTAATCAATTTGCTTGCAAGATCACTCAGCGGCTACCATAATGATGGGATTAAAACTCACAAAATACAATAACAATGTTGAACACTAGTATCACACACACCACTTTGGGGGAAGAAAAAAAACAACAAGAGTTGGTAATAATTAAATATAAATCTAATCAATTCAATAATGAAGTATGAAGATAAAAACTAGTTTCCCAAGTTAATTTAAGTCTAAAAATATGACATGAAGGCAGATCAGATTAATAAAGACAAATATGAGTTCTGCAGCTTTGGTTTGTGTCATCCTTCAGAAATGGTTAAAGCAGCTTCAAAGGATTAATAAAATCAGAGAGATTTTATCAACTGTTTCATGCAGCATTTGAATGGCACAGATCTCAGTTTCAAAAGCTCAGGTCTTTGAAAACACACATTTTCCTTCTCCGTAGGCTGCTTTTGCAGTTGTTTATGGCCATCTTTGTTTTTTCAAGCCTGGCTTAGGGAAAAAATGATTTGAAATAACCAGCTGGCTGTAGCTGAATATAATTCAAAACATACTAATGAAATAAGTACACTCAGACTTGACCCCCATTATGAGTCATAAAATTACTTTAATATTAAGCTTATTTTCTCATTCCCACAAAGGAATATTCATTTTAAATTACAGATGAGCCACAGAAGCCAAGAAAGGGAGTGATAAACCACCACACACCTTTAGTGAACAGCTGTTATCTGCATTAAGGATGGTTATGGATGTTGCAGTTAAGATTTCTTCCTGCTAAATATATATATCATGCAGAGGCTTGGGGCTCTGAAATGAAAGAGGCTCATTATGTTATCACATGATTATTTGCCATGGAGGAGGTAATGTTTCATATCTCTAAATTAGATGCAATAATAAACTTCCGTAATAAATTCACTATCCCATTAATTTTCTTATATCTAAAGGGCAGCAAAATGATCCCCTGCATCAAGTATAAAATGAAGGTTGTCTTGTAGGTGGAAGATGTTGATATTAACAGAGATAGCACCCACTTTTTAATCAGTTTTCCGATGATTCTACGCATGCTGCTATCTTCACTCATTGATGGTGGGGTTTTGTTATAAGTGGGTTTTTTGGGAGGGGGATTTCTAATTTTTGATCCACTATATAAATTCAGTGGAACAATTCTACAGAACAACTGGCCTTCCCTTTCTGCCCCAGTGCCTCCATTGTGTCAGCATTTTCCTTGTTGTTTCCAGGGGCTAGGGTTACAAAAAAGAAGGGGAAAACCCCAAATGTCAAAGAGAAGTAGGAATTCATGCCAATGGGACACTATTTGCTCCACAGCTGTAGTTAAAATGTTGCAAAACTATCTTAGCTGCAATTGCTTTGGAAAAACAGCTGAACTGAAACTTCATTGGCTTAGCTGCAATTATCTACTGAAGCCACACAGAACCATTCAATATTGCCATGATCCTCCAGTTCAAGACTTTTGACTCTCATCGGTAGGTTCTAAAACTTCATCAGTGGCTGGTGACCCATCTAAAGGTGATTACTTTGATTCATCACTCTTCAGTTGACTTTGATCCTAAAGCATTCTGCATGGTTTGGATTTCATCAGTAATGCCCCACAATTTTCTCAACTCATGAGGCTAGAGGATTATTTTGAGATCTGAATATTTGTGGAGCTTTTAGTGCTCTCTAAGCTTGGAGTTTGCTTCCAGATGTTTCATTACACAACTAGGTAACATCATCAGTCCTAGTGAGTGTGGTGTTTGCTCCCTGTTTGTATAGAGTAGTTTGCCCTGCCAAGGAATGTATGTTTATTTCTTTAGTAGTTCCTTGATTAATATTTTCTCTTCAGTTGTTTGTTTGATGTTAATTACTGCTTATCTGGATGTTGGCTGCAGAGGATGTAGGCCAAGAGTGTCAGGCACTGCAAAACAGGAATAACATGCGGAGTTGTTTCTGAGTATTATTTTTTTCTCGTTGTTCACCTACAGACAGAATTTGCCAAACTAAAACAATGATCTGCATAACTGTGAACTGCTAGGGAGACTCTCTTTGCCCTCTTCCTGCCTACCAGATAATCCAAGCTCCACTTCCTCTTTGTCCTCTAGGAAGCAGCCCCTCCCTCCTGGGATTCCAGACTACATTCCACCACAAATGAAACTCAAAGGTTACCAACACTTTAGTCTGTTTAGATTTGGTGTACAAATTAGAGCTTCCATTTTCTAATGTTATGAAATTCTAAGCCATGAAAATTGGCACTGCAATGTTTCTTTCATTACATTAGTGAAATTCAGCTTACTGGTTTTTCTGCAAACACCCTACAAGCCTGCATTCTTGACACACATAGATACGCAGGACTGGCAGTTCACCCCTTTGTCTTCTTTTCCACAAAACACATGACATTCCAGCTAATCTGGTGACATTTGGTTCTTCCTGAGAACCTGCTTATCTGAAATTGAATCCAGTGATGTGGAATTATGAAAGACGGGGTGCTGCCTTAGGTCAAAGCCATCTCTACTTTACTGAGCAGAGGGAGGAGCAATTCTCTGTTCATTCACTCAAAAGACAGCAAGGGCAAGAGCATAGAGAGGCTCTGGGAGACAGATCACAATCAGACAATTCTCAAAATAAATACCTCGTCCTAGAAATGAAACTTAAGGGATTCACCTAGCGAAGAAGAAGAGACATGGTTATTCCTCCTCCAAACTGAATTAGGTATGAAAGTGATGCCAGATTAATGTCCCCTTGGTCACAATTTACATGTACATAAAGGGCAGTTAAATATTTATGTACAAATTCACATATATATTTAAATGTCCTTGGTTTTACTTTTTATATTTCCAATCTGCCTAATAAATACAAGTGCTGAAAACTAAATTTAAAAGGAGAAAAATTACATTGATAAGTAATGTACAACATGCTATAAAAAGTAAAAGGGTGTTTGTTTGTTTGTTTTGGTTTTGATCTCTGCATGTGTCAGGCCCAAAGAACCAAGTACAGAACATGGAGTTACTTCTGAGTAATTTCTTTACAGTTGTTCACCTACAAATAAGAATCTTGCTAGACTAAAGCAACTATCTGCAATAACTACAGATATGTACAAAGTTAGCACCACCCCTCCTAGAAGAATAAAATATTTTGAGGAATATTTAAAAAGGCAGAATACTATATTTCCCTGGATGAGAAAAGGAGAAACATGTTTTTAAAAGACAAAGAGCAGCTCCCTGCAGCTCTCTGCCCCCAGCCAATATTTGGTGCTCTTTGAGAAAGATTGGGCCAGCCTAACTACAAGACAAAAGGCCTCTAGCTCCAAGGTGATGGGATTAAGACATGACCCTCCAGGACATAATAGGATTATCTCTCAGTAGAGCCCACCACATGGCACAACCCCTATATTATACCAGTTTCCACCAAACATTACTTCAAGACAAACATGACCCCACATGGCCCCATGGGAGCCTGTGTCAGATCTGTGAATCTGCCATTCTCCAAGGGAAGGGGGGGCTATACTCCCTCTAAACATTTCTATCCTTCTTTCCTATATATCCTGTACCATGTAATGAATTGCTTTATAACTTCTAGCCTGGTGCCTAGAGCCAGCTAGACCTGCAAGCCATCTTTTCTTTTTGGATATCAGGCCTGCCACTTTCTTCTGTAGGAAAATGGGAAGGGGGATTATATGGAGTTGGCTGATATGTAGCCATAATAACATTCTTCTTAGAAAGTCAAGGTCGCTTTTGTCTCTGCACCTGGCCGGATGTGGATGGGAGGACTCTGTCTTCGTGGCAGTGAAAGATTGGACCGTGTGATGAACTTGTGGGTGTTGGGGCAGGATCTTGAACTTTCAACTGTGTGGGAAAACCTGGAGGCTTTCAGATTTGGGTTTTCCCAGATGTGCCAACATGACATCTCTAATAGGAAGATTAGCCTCGTAGTTTTATTTTGTTGGGGGTGTTTTTTGGAACCCTGGCATTAACCTGAATCTCCCTTAAAATAATTCACCAGCTACCCCGAATCCCGGGGTGCTGTCCAGGGTCCTGAGCCCCAGTATTGACCTGAACCCGGGCAGCGCGAAGACTCAGGGAATATGGAGGAAGAGACGCAGCCCATGGGGGGAGCCATAAGTGGCGAATTGGTGAAACCATCTACTTGCCTTCCCAAGCTGTGGTGGAAGCTGAGGAGGCCGCTGAGAGGGAACGCCAGCTGGGAGCCAGACGCAAAGAGTCAGCTCCTGGGCAAACCTCGCAACTAGACCTGACCCTGGAAGACAAAGTCCTGGGATTCACCTCCCCTCAGAAGATGCTGTTGGAACTTCAGACAAGTGCGGGCCTCGACCCACAAGTGGAGAATGCCAAATTAGATGCAAAATAGGCACTCTGGAGATGGGGGATTCCCACCACCATCATGAAGCCAGTCACTGGCTGGCCTCTCAGACCAATTTGAACAACTTACCATAAGTGGGGTGACCCCTTGCCTTAGCACTGAGCCACCCAGGTGGACCCTGGCTCAGCCAATGTTCACCTTCCTGGGCCATGACCCCGTAGCACAATGGAGTGGAGATTCAGCCTCCTTCCATTTAGCAAAAAGCGAATCATCTCACAGCCTCACAGATGGGATGAGGCCAATTGCAGCACCCGTTAACCCCAGGATGCAAATGACCCAAAACCTGGGTTGGATGAATCAGTTTGACCAGGCTATGATAGCAGAGCTATTATGGGTATCAACATAAATGCTAAATGTACTTCCCTATGGAGGTCTCTCCTCAACCCAAGCCTTACAACGAGATAGCTGCCTTAAGAAAAATACAGTGAGAATAATTTGCCACATTAAATATGTAGTTCTGAATATTTTCACTGCTCCCAGCTTACGGAAGATCTGCAGATATCAAAAGCAAGGTTAGTTATTCCTGTAGCCTATATTTCAATGAATATCTCAGCATGGCATTTTGGTTGACAAAGCTATTTGCTTTGTTCATGTACACATAAAACTGTGTACAGGTTGTTCCAAATATAACAGTGGGAAGTGTTTTCCCACTTTATTTTTGTATATTAAATGTATACAAAAGCATCAAGCCCTTTACCATGCAGTTAAACCCATAAGACCTCCCTACATTCCACCTGGATAGTACTTTTAGAAGTTTGTATCACTTCTTCCATTTCTTTTAAGCAGGAAAAAAAAGAGAAATCTGTTAAAGGAAACACATAATAGCTGCATGGTGTCTTCTGATGAGTAATGATAGAAGTCTTTCAAGTGAAAAATAATTATTCATTACATAATGTAGTGCTATTCACAGGAGCATTCAGAGAGAAAAATGACATGCACACACCATTTTCCCACTGGGATGCTCTTGTTTGGGCCCAAGCTAGCTGAGAATTCTTGGAGTGGCATTTCTACTACAGTAGCATCTTGGTACTCAGCGTTAATTGGTTATGGGAGGTGCAATAGGTAATATAAAGAATGAGTCCCAAACAAACATGACTTAACATGTAACCCTTTGATCTGGCCTGGGAAGAACTTTTTATCTCTCCTTGTTCCTTATGTCAGCAATCTTCCCAGCATGGCTGACGTCCTGTTTGGTTCCCAACAGCCATTCCCCTCTTCCTATAACAGCAAGTCAAGTACTAAACAAAAGCCAAGTACTGGGACAACATTTTCATGTCAAAATGCATTGAGCAAGAAATCCATCAAGATTTGAAGCAGTTGAATACCGAGGTACCCCTGTACTTTGAGAGAACATCAGGTTGTATTGAAATATTTTGCTAATCCTATCTCATTTTTAAAAAAAATCAAACTTCATTCCTTGCCTGCAGTTCAGAAAAAAATCACTTATTCAACCATGTCTTATAAACAGAACACTTAATTTCCATTTCCTAGAGAGAAAGAAAACATGATCAAGAAAAGCTGAAAATTTGATATACGCATGTCCCATTAGTAAGTATATCACTTTAAAGGGAAGGTATATGCTTTAATATATGCTTTAATGGAAAAAAAATACTAACTTTTACAAAAATGCTAACGCACTAGAATGGCATTGACAGAGGAAATTCCAGAACACTTTCTAGCTTTGTTTCCCCCCATAAAGAACATTTTCAGCTCATATCTGATTTTAATTCACCTCACTTGAACAAGAAAGAAAGTAAGTGATAATATCTCTAGTGATTTTTTTTAGCTGACTCAGGCATAATAAATGGTCTAAAAAGATGACCATCATCACCTCAAAATTTTGAAGCTTAAGAAAAAAGAATGCCAAAGGGGAACATGAAAATCCAAATTATTTATGATCTACATTATGGTGATACATAGAAATGTTATTCCCCCGCACCCCATAATACTGTCTGGGGTCATTCAATAACTTTGATTGGCAGCAGGTTCAGTACTGACAAAAGGAAGCATTTTCTCAACCTGGGTATAATAACATTACAGGATTCTCTACTCATGCTTGGGAATGACTATTAGCTCAACACTCAAGGAATGAGACTCTTTTGCTCCCCAAAAGACCATATTAATTCTCCCCAAATATTGGTTTTCTGAATTGCCTGTGCTATTTCTTAACTTTTCCACGATCCATTAATATCTTTGAAAATTATAGATAAATAGCAATAGAGCTTAGATTTACGTATAAAATGCTTCAAAGTGCTTTAGAGCCCTCTCTAAGGGGTTTACAGAGTCTGCATATTACCTCAACAATCTGGGACCTCATTTTACTGACCTCGGAAGGATGTAAGGCTGAGTCAACTTTGAACCTGTTGAGATTCAAACTGCCAAATTACTGGCAATTGGCAGTCAGCAGATGTAGCCTGCAGTACTGCATTCTAACCACTGTGCCAAACATTTAATTCCTTTTTTCCCAGCTTCAGTCAAGGCCCCTGTTTCCACCTGTTGATATTATCAATGAGCACAAGTCAACATACAACAGGCTACCTGTCTTGAGTTAGCATAGTCTCCCCTGTAGCCTGTAAGCAACTTTACAAGCACATTGAGGTGACAACTTCCAGAATTTCCAACTAACATGGCCAGTTCAAGAAACTATCCTCCCAAGACATAATGTTATCTCTCTCTTTTATTTTAGTGTGTTGTACACGATCAAATCAGAAAAAAAACATTTTGGCTTCCACATACATTATAGATTCTCCGGTATATTGGCGGAATCAACTGATTCATATAAACAAAAATTAACCAAGACCTCAACTATTCTTTCTCCTGGGTTTCACCCAAAGTGTTTGATTGGAGAAAGTTGTGATGGGGAGAAGTAGTACAGCCAGATCTTGCTTTGGCTGACCTTCCTCTCTCGGCTGGAATGTAAACCAGTACTTTCTTGAAGGGAAGAAAGATCTTCCTGTTTTCCATTGTAGCCCGCTGAACTCTGAGAAGTAACCCACAATGCTTCTAGTTAACTTTTTTTCAAGTAGGATGCTTTTGAATCTCAAAATCTCCAATTTACTTGCAATATCCTGCACATACGTACACCTTAAAACATTCAGCATAGAGCAACTAGTCCCTAAACAATGCTGTTTTTTATTTTCAATCAGAGGATTATTGTGTGAACATAGCTAGATTTTTGCAGAGACACACTTCTGCCATCAGGAAGTTCATTTAAGAGAAAAATTTCAGTAAACAGATCAGAACCATGCTAAGATTTAGGTTACCTGAGCATGGTATATTTACAAACAGAAAACAGAAAGAATCAAATAAGATCAAAGACATACAAGACAGCAAAACTCTCCCTGATAAATTGTATTACTGAAAACAGAGCTAACACAGCAAGTACAGCTTGTATGGCTATGATAGAGATATTTCTTTCCAACATTTTCCTTGCTAGAATTGTTTGTGAGCTACGTAGCACTGCACTTTGATATTATGTCAATTATAGGGATTAAATCATGATGATACAGTTCTTCAAACAGCACAATCCTGCTGTCATGAATCTTCCAAAGAAGATGTAATCATATATCAATTTTTGGAGATGAAGAAAAAAATAGGTAGCAATTCTAATTCAGCATTGCCGAAATAGATAAATATAAATGGATTCAAATATAGAATTTGAAAAGCTAAGGACTCAAAACCATCTCCCAGAATTCGTTCCCTTCCTTATTCCTTTTGTCAAAATCGCCATCTAGTTTCTAAAGTTGACAATATTGGCAAAGTACTATCATATAAATATATTATGGCTCATCTTATCATTACTATCTTGAATACGCAATTCATATAGAAAAGTGACAGTATTCTGCCACAGCCAACCAATTTCACTTGAGATAAAGGTAGCATCCTTTCCAGTTTCTTGCAGAAGAATAGTAGAAGTTTATTTCAACTCTGAAGATCTGATAGCATTCCCATCAAACCAAGGGCAGCAAAATAACCGAAGTATTGTAAATCAAGTTGAAAAACATCTCAGCACTTTTCTGAGACTTTCTGCATTACAAACACCTGCTACCTGAGGCAGTTAGTTTATTTTGCCTAAAGCAATGCTGCCACTGGCTCCTGCCAATTCAGCAGGGAAGAGGAAGGGCAAAGGGCAAAAAAGAACAAACTTTGGGTGAAGAACTACTAATTATAATGTTTTTGTATATGGGGGATGAATTAATATATTATGAGTGCTGGAAAAGACTTCAAGAAGCCCTGAGAAACAACAGGAGAACCGCAATCCTCCAAATCCATTCATCCTGGCTTTTGAATGAATAAAAATAAAAACTTGGAATCAATCTTGTGATGGAATATAGTCCAGATTCCCAGGAGGGAGGGAGTGCATTGCAGAGGGGCAAAGACAACTCAGTTCAGATAGTGTGGGGAAAAGAGGGTGAGGACAACTCCTCCCTAATAGTTCTCAGAGTATATGCTTTATGTGGTTGGTAGTTTGCTTTAGATTGGGAAGAGTCTGTCTACAGGTGAGGAACAATAAAGCAATCTGCTTTAAAGAATTACAAGATGTCTTTCTTGGTTTTTGGAGCCTGATAGTCTAGGCATAGCAAATTGAGGTTGAGAATTAACCAATTGTATGGTAAATAAATGTTCATTTCAGTAGTGCAAACTTAGAATTACTCAAGAGTGAGATATTACTCATAAGGAACATCCTCCTTATGGATAATCTGCAGTATCCAAGATTTGTTCTCTCAAGCTTCAGTTCTCTCAGGACAAATGAGGGTTATCCCTGAACCTGACTGTGTCATAATGATGGAGCTTAACTGCAAGAATCATCGTAGTAGTTGCTGGGCTTTCATTAGGACCAATTCTGATGACAGGAAACAGTGAAGATTATTTTAAAGCAGTTGCTTTTTTAAAAAAACCTCAGCAATCTTTTAGAATTTATAATCTTTAATGGTCAGGGATGGTATTCACTTACTTTTCCTACCAGTTTGCTTGCGCTTTGGCTTGAAAACATGTCTAAATAGGACAGCAGAGTTCCCAGGGCATGCAGGTGGGGGTGGGCCAGGGGTGGGTTCCTGCCAGTTTTAACCTCTTCTATAGAAGAGGTTCCACAAATCTACCATGCAGTTTAGAACCGGTTCCAGCTCCCTCCCCGCCGCCCATCCGCACCATGCTTGCCCTGCCCACCGCTCACTGATTTGCTGGCTCACCAATCGAGTCCTATCTAAACCTTAAAGTCTTAAAGCTGTCAAGTTTGAATACCCCTGGGTTTTTTTTTCTAAAGGGTTAGGGGTGCAAGGGTCTTGTAACTTGACAGCTTTAAGACTTGCACACTTCAATGCCAGAGTTCCTGAGCCAACATGACTGGAGGAAGAATTCTGGGAGTTGAAGTCCATACGTCTTAAAACTGTCAAGTTTGAACACCCCTGGGTTTTTTTTCTCTAAAGGATAAGGGGTGCAAGGATCTTGTAACTTGACAGCTTTAAGACTTGCATGCTTCAAATGCCAGAGTTTCTGAGCCAATATTTTGCTTGCTAAGCAAGAGCGTTTTTAAGTGAGTTTCACCACATTTTACAAGTTGGCCATGCCCACTCGGTCACATGGCTGGGAAGCCACTCACACCCGGTCACATGGCCAGAAAGCCATTCCCACAAAGCAGGCCACACCTACAGAAGAGTTCTAAAAGTTTTGAAACCCACCACTGGGGTGGGCCCATCCCACCCATGACTTCTACTAGCAGTTCAGGTGAACCGGTCCAAACTGGCTGAATACTACCTCTGATAATGGATAAGAAGTGTTATGGGTTGAGGTCAGAGAAACTGGACCCTGCTGGAGAGATGATAAAAGCTGCATCTGTCTGTCACCCACACACTTCCAAGTACAACAGTAAGGACACAAACTCCATTCCTGAAAATTTCCGTACAGTTTTTCAGATATTGAGAGCAAGTTCTCTTTCTTCTGATTGAAAGACTACTGGCAAGAAAAACATATAGGGAATTTTATGTTCAATAAAATGGACCTGCTCAAAAATGTTGGACTAATATATTATATATATATATATATATATATATATATATATATATAGTATATGTATATGTATATGTATATGTATATGTATATGTATGTATATGTATATGTATATGTATACGTATACGTATACGTATACGTATACGTATACGTATACGTATACGTATACGTATACGTATACGTATACGTATACGTATACGTATACGTATACGTATATGTATATGTATGTATATATATATATATGTGTGTATGTATGTATGTATGTATGTATGTGTGTGTGTATATATATATATATATATATGTATGTATGTATGTGTGTGTGTATATATATATATATATATATATGTATGTATGTATGTATGTATGTGTGTGTGTATATATATATATATATATATATATATATATATATATATATATATATATATATATATATATATATATATATATTAGTATATAATATATTGTAACAAAAAGGCAAGAGTAAAAATATTGGGTTTCTGCCTGGATGGTCTCTTGTGACGAGCCGAAGGACAGAGAGTGGAAGTGGTGATCTTCCTCCCATATTTGGGCATACCGGGGGTTGTAAAAGAAATCTAATAGATACCTTTCACCCTGGCTTCGCTGATAACGGATAAGAGCCTGTGGCCTAATGGCTAAGAAGTCTGCCTAGTATGTTATATAGCCCAGGTTCAAATCCCAGTAAGGGTATGGCTAGCTGATGAGAGCTAAATAGCTTGAAATAGATCTATACTAGTCTCCCTTTATTTATTTATCAGCACAAATACAACTGTATGTATGTATGTATGTATGTATGTATGTATGTATGTATGTATGTATGTAATAACTTGAGTTGGTCCAAAATTGTTTCTTCTCCCCAATCCTCCCTTTAAAAGATCAGAAGCAGAAACTCCTTTGCCAAGTCCACTCAGCGCAAAGGAAAGATATAATTTCCCTTTCTTTCTCTCTCTCCTGATGGCTTATGGCATAATAACAACAATTTTTGCTCTTTTGTTGCATAATTTCAATGAACTACTGTGAAATGGCATTTAGTCAGTTGTAGAAGGCATTTATTGGCTTGTGTACAGCAAAGAAACCAGAGAGATTACCATTTTAAAAACATAGACATCTCTTAACTATTGTATTTACCCCAGAATACAAATATTATGGCGATATAGTAGCAGATCTACCCATAACAATCTTTATGTAAATTATAGGTACTGGTCATCATTAATTCAACACTGACAAGCATTTGGTTCCCTGCATGAATGACACAAAACAGATTAACAACACAATGGTACCATAAGAAGGAGAATATAGGGAAATAGTTTATATATTTTATTATATTGCCAGTTTTCAAGCATAGAAGCCATGGTTCAGATCTTTCTCTAATGTCGGTCACAACTGCCTAGCTGCAAATTCCATCCTTCTTATGGGCATCAAATGTTGGCAGACCTGCAATGAAGAACTGGCTTCACATCCAGTAATGTGTGTGGCTAAAATGTGGTTAGTTGGTTTGTGGCTTGGTGATTTGTGCACATGGATCTCAAGACAGAAGGAGGGATATTTGCTACATGGAGGCTTGATGTCAATTACCACTGACATTGTACATGAAGCCATTGTAGCTTGTACCGAAGGCTTATAGTTGCACACAGTTTGTCTGTATGCTTGGTTTATTATTTTGTTTTGTAAGCCCAGCAAACATGGTTAATTTTATAAATCATAGTTAAACCAAACAGATAAGTTTGACCAGAGGTGGGTTCCTACCAGTTAGGCCCGGTTTAGCCAAGTAGGTAGTAACTCGGCCTGCCACACCCCTGAACTGGTTCTCTCTGCACTGCCGAAGGTGCCGCCATCTTGTTTTTTAGTACTCTGCATGCACGCATAGCATGCATCATACATGTGTGCACTCAAAGTGCGCACACACACAGCGCATCCGTGAGCAAACTGGTAGCAGCCGGCGGCAGAAACCACCCCTGAGTATGACCATAGCTAAAGTTTCTCCACTTGTGGGAAATCCTAGGCAACAGAAAATTGCTTTATGACAGGGATACAACAGCACTTAGACTTATACTACACTTGTTACTAACATTGTATACTACAGTTTAGTTATCTGGAGTTTATTAAATAAACTACAAGTTGCTGAAAAACTTGCTAACAGGCAAAAAAATAAATGAAGGAGTCCCTGCGGATTTTACTCCATTAACCATTGCTGATTATAGGGGGTCTGGCCATTGAGGCAGCACTGTCCAAAGACATTTCCGTAGTCAAGTGGCCAGTATGACACCACAAAGTGCTGTTACCATCCCACCAAAGTGGTACCTATTTATCTATTTGCATTTGTATGCTTTCAATCTGTTAGGTTGGCAGGAGCTGGGGCAAGGACGGGAGCTCACCCCATCATGTGGAACTTGGATCTCAAACCTGGGCTGCTAGCTTTCCAACCAACAAGCCCAGTGTCTTAACTGCTGAGCCACTGTGCCTCTAGTACCAATAGACACGCTGTAAATCACTATTCTTGCTTTTCCGTCTCTAAGTAAGAACCCTTGTCATTTATTCATTCACTAGATTCCTATCTTGCATTTCTGCTAAGGAGTTCAATGTTGTATATAATTATATTTCAAAAGATTAACCTCACAGCAAAGTCTATGGAGCATTTAGATTAGAAAACAAGTGATTGACCCAAATTACACCAAAGCTGCATAATGTATAGGTACAGAAATCCAACATTTCCAACTATAACATAGTGTTCCTGATATGGTACCTACTCACTCCAGCAAAATACCTATACAATCTCACATGCTTAAGCTATTGCACAGCTTTCTCCCTAGGAATGCTCTGCTCTCGGCTGAAAATATAACTGTTCTTGAGCAAATATGTTCATGTAAAATTCTAGAAAGCAAACCTTGAGCCATTGTTTTTCTACACTGTCCTTTCTATAGGACAACCTTCTATGACTTTATAACTTCTCTCATATCTAGCACATAAACAGAGGAAGAGGTTTAGAGGTTTAGAGGTTTTATTCAACTTGTATGCCGCCCTATTCCCGAGGGACTCAGGGCGGCTAACAAAACTGGAAGGGAGGGGAACAATACAAAAGGAAGGTTAAAGCCTCCTTTTGCATCAAGACCACAGCTTTGAGATCAGCAGACATTCCTAGAACTGTTATCGTTTTCCACTGTAAAACACCAGGCCATACGTATTTGAACAAGCTTAGCCCATATTATTGCTTATTGGCATGTAATGTCTTTTGTTTTATCTTTTTCTTCCCTTTGACTTTATTTAATGCAATCACATTTGTCACCTCCTTTGTAAAACAAACATGCTTTATTTTTCTTTCTGTACAATCCGATCTTCAGTAGAAATAAACAGATCAGAAGTCATTATCTGCTTTAACCTTTTCCGTTTCCATAGTCAAAGGCAGGGCAAATGTTTGCAATCAGAGGCATTAGTCTTCAATTATATTACACCACTCAGATCCAACAGTTTTGGATTTTCTCAGCAAAAAAAAAAAAAAAAAAAAAATCCAGGGAAAGGCAAAGAACTCCTCTGAACTCCTTCAGGTTCTTAAATTACAAAAGCAATTTTATCTGAAATGTCAACAATTATTTGCAAAGACCTTTCATTGATCAAAGTGCTTTCTTGCATACTCCTCCTCACTAAGCAAGGAACTCCAACTTCCTTTCTACAATTTGAAATTTGAAGGCTGGAAGAGAACTCAATCCTCCCACCAATAATATCTACCGTGCTTCCCTGAAAATAAGACAGGGTCTTATTTTCTTATGATCCTCAAAATAAGTGCTTGGGCTTATTTTTGGGGGAGGTCTCATTATTTTTGAGGTGTAGGAGGTGGCGAGTGTGGTCACCTCATGGCTGCTGCTGTGTTGCAATATTTTCAGGGAGGGCTTATTTTAAGGGGAGGGATTGTTTTCAGGGAAACGGGATAGTTATAAATATTATAATCCTTCACATTCAATTTGCAGGTCTAGAAGTGGCTTGAAGTTCAATAACCCCAGGTTAGTCAAGATCTGACCAACATTCAGCAGTTAATTTGCAGGGGAGGAAAAGAGGACATAGGCCTACATCAATATGACATCTTCTGACATAGATCAACTAGTGATTCTAACCAGTGGTCCACAGACCCCTGAGGCCTGTGGTGTTGTCACAGGAGGTCCTGAAGGCTTGAAGAAATGTTATGATTTAAACCTTGAGTTAAATATTGGTGGGCTATGGCCTTGGTCCATGGCCACAAAAGGAATTTAAAAGAGATCCATGGTGAAGAAAAGGTTGAGAACCACTGAAGTAGTCTTGATAGCTTTGCTCCTTTATAAGGCAGAAAATATTTTATGGTACACTGAGTTCATACATTTTATTAAGCTATAGTACATTAGCTTAATAAGGCCTTGAATACAAATTAATGTAATAAAGAGATATACTTAAGGGAGGGAGGAAAGAGAGGAAGAGTTCTAGGCAGATCATCGGGGAGAAATCAAGTTATGGGAAACTGTAGAGAACTTCCACAAGGATTTCAGGAAGTAGGGTTAGAAACAGCTAAATAATCATTAAAGGATCTCAGGTTCTCTGTCATTCTTAACTGCCATCTCGGACCTCCCTGGATTTTACATTCCAGATCTAATGGCACCATAAAAGAAGGACTTCCTTAAAACCAACTCAGCCTGGTAATGATTGCTGGAATAAATATTCATTGCATAGTCAGCTACTTTCTTGTCTCACATAATCTGAGACAAAAGTCCTTTGGGGCTAAAATAGGTGGAGAACCTGTGAGAATTTAAATCAATCTTTTATTGACTATCATTCTACATCTTAACCTGACTTTTGCTTCTGAATGAAGAGAGGAAGTGTTGCTTACTTAAAAGAGTCATGGTGATGTGGAAGAGCCATCCATTTTATTTGAATGTAGTGATGATAGAACATATAGAAGCTGGCCACTGCCAGGAAACAGGCAGTAAATCTGTGAATTTATGGTGTAAATATGCCCCGGTTACCGCTGTATATAGCTAAAAGCAAACTAGGCTATTTTTCTACAAGCATTTATTACTAGTGGCCTCTCTTCTATTACATTTGATAATAAAAGCTGAAAGAATGATAATCTTCCTGCCAATTTGAATATTTAGTGAGTGTGATAACATGCAATCTGGGTATTTTTTATGGACTTACATTTTGCTCCTTATTCATTTAACAAAAAAAATAAAACAAGACTTAAGATCACAATAAATATACCTTTTCTGTTACTGTCTTCCTAGTAATCTCTCTCTCTCTCTCTCTCTCTGTATCCCCTCCCTCCCTCCCTCCGTATTTTGTTAAAACACTCAAGAGGGGGGATATATATTTCCTCCTTTTTGAGTGATTTAACAAAAATACAGCATTTGAAATACTGGGCTCTATATCAGCAATACGATGACTTTGAATAATAATTTACTTGAACAAATTAGTAAAAGATAAATTGAAAATTGGGGCAGTTCATAATTCACAGCATCCCCTTCTTGCATACATACAGTAGTTAACCCCATGTGACATACAACTGAGCTGAATCTCACTGGTGCTGAAATAGTGATTCCCTAACTCCGTGATGCCGAATCTACGGTATGTGTGCCAAATATGGCACACAGAGCTCTCTCTTTGGGCACGCACACCCTGGCCAGCTGCTCTTCTGGTTTCTGGTGCGCATATTTGTGGGCCCCAGAATTCCTGAAAACGGTCCCCAAAACAGCCAAACACAGGCATGTGCATGCTGGCCAGCTGATCTTCAGGTTTCCAGCACTTGTACACAGGTTCTGGTTTGAGCACTCGGTGCTGAAAAGGTTACCCATCACTGCCCTAACTAAAGAAACCTAGGATCTAGAATAAAAATGATTTTTTCAGTTTTTAGACCTTAGTATGGGTTATGATCCTCAATCTTGATCAACCTTCATTTGTACCTTAAACATGACGTTATGCAACTCATGTTACCCTTAAAGCCCAATCGTGGGAAGAACAAGGTAGACCAAGTGAGGGACTTTAGATCCATAAACATCTTGGCAAAAAGCTAGAGATATGAGAAGAAATACACACAGAGGGAAAAAAGTTAGCTTATAAAAGTTATATCCAGAGTCTTTATGGGTCTTTCTACATTGTTTGAATCCAAAAGACAGTTCCATGGCTTGCTAATCACAAAGCAAAATTCTACAGGGTAGAACTAAAATGAACCATTGTAATAATAGCTCAAAAATCATGAGCTTGCCTATATCTGCCAGAATGAATGCTTCCTCCAGGTGCTGCTGGATTATTTCAATGATTCATTCATTCATTCATTCATTCATTCATTCATTCATTCATTCATTCAATCAATCAATCAATCAATCAATCAATCAATCAATCAATAAATCTTGCTAGTTCTTACTATTAACTACTCTGTGTCCCTTAATTTCTTAAGCTGCAATAGTCACTTTCTTTAAGACCAAGAGAAATTTGGATTCTAACATCTCTTCTGCAGCTGTCTCTACTCTACCAGAATCATTTAACTCTGGCTCCTTATTCAGTAGATGGGTAGGATTCTTTAGCTTCTTGTAAGTTCTCCTCCAGTAATTACTTTACCTGATTTTGATCATCAGAGGATTTCTCTGATACTCCTGACAATTTGGTGGAGCTACATTTTTTCTTTTCCAATCAGGTGCATTAACTATAATTAGCTCATATTTCTCCAGTCTCCGAGTAAACAACCAACAGTGTTAATGCAAGCCAATCTGTTTATCCATTTGAACTTGACCTATTGACTGAAAAGAAGCAATAACATGTGTTATATCTGCTGCCGCTGTTGCAAAAATAGACCTTATGAAAATCATTTATTTCCCAGCTCTTCAGCAATGGAAACTAGACTTTCTAATTAAGAACCTACACTAGCATAAAGAAACATGATTGCTACTTCTTCAATCCAAGTGCCTAGGTCAGCAATGGTGAATCTTTTCGGCACCGAGTGCACAAACTGGAACATGCTACATGCAGGCGCAACAGAGCACCAGAAAACCAATGTCCAGCTGGCCATTTTCAGGGCCAAAGAAAGGTCTGAAAACAACCCAAAAGCGGCCTGGAAAATAGCCTGGTTTTGGGACATTTCCCAGACCATTTTCAGGCCATTTTCCGGCAGTCTAGTGCCCGGGAAGACATTTTCTTGTCTACCAAATATATAAGGTTAAGGATGCCTAGAAAGAAATTAGAACCAAAATTTCAAGGGCCCTTCCCAATAGTGAAAATAATTACTGTATTTTTCAGAGTATGATGGACCTTTTTCCCTCAAAAAAGAGGGTGAAAATCTGGGTGCATTTTATACACTGAATATAGCATTTTGGCCTCCCAAAACCCCACCCTTTGAAAAATGGCCATGCATAGCCTTTAGGAGGCTTCCAGAGTGCTGCTGGGGGCTGGGGAGGGCAAAAATGAGTGAAAATGGCCCACTTTTTGCTCGTTTTTGCCCCTCCCAGCCCCCAGCAGCACTCTATAATCCTCCTAAAGATTATGCATGTCCTTTTTAAAAAATAAAAACAGGCCCGTTTTCTCAATAAATGGGCCATTTTTTGGAGGTCTGCAGAGTGCAAAAACTTTTTTTTAAATTTGCCTCTTCAAAATCTTGGTGCATCTTATGCTCTGGTGCATCCTATACTCCAAAAATATAGTAATCCAGTTACGGTTCAGCTCAGTCTGCCCAGAATTCTAGGGAAAATTCACCCAGTCTTTCATTACAGCTTACTGAAGACTGTGATTTGGTCCAACCTAAGACCATTGACCCAGCCTCCCCTCCAGTAGTGATAGAAGGAGAAACTCACTATGATGAAGAAAATTTTAGACTGTATATTAAATTAAATTAGATTGTACAGAGGTCATTTGCAATATTGAGTGCATTGGAAGGGGTGCCCATTGTCTGAAGTTACATGGATGAAATGTTGGAATATAAAAGCTGATAAGTTAGTGAAACAATTCCATAATAAATTTCCTGATAAGTCAAAGGCCCTCCCTGAGTGGGGAGTGGTGGTTAGTTATGCTTATGTTAACTCCCACATTATTATCTTTTCAAGATATGCTTTTCTTCTGAGGAGAGGCTGCCTGTCAGGCCTGCAGACAGGGGTGAAATGCTACCGGTCCGGGCTGGTTCTCCCAAACCGGTAGTAAAAAATGCTCCTGGTTTGCAGAACCGGTAGTAAAAAATACTTTTAAAAGTTTTTTTAAAAAGTTCCGATCATCGCACATCGCACAGCTGATCTTTTTTTAAAAAAACCTTTAAAGTATTTTTTACTACAGGTTTTCCGGGGTGGGGTGGGGTCCATTTTTGCTTCCAGCAGACTTCCCTGAAGCCTGCTAGGCCAAAAACAGGGGGTGGTGGTGCTGAGAAAGAAAGAAAGAAAGAAAGAAAGAAAGAAAGAAAGAAAGAAAGAAAGAAAGAAAGAAAGAAAAAGAAAGAGAGGGATGGAAAAAGGAGAGGAAGGAAGGACTACAAACCTGGTACTACATGTAGCTTCAGAGGATAATCCAGGGCTGGAAGGGACCTGGAGGTCATCTAGTCCAACCCTGCTCCAGCAGGACCTTGTTAAAGTGAGTTTCTATCTTTTGATCCCCCAGTTACATGACTACATAGCCACACCCACCCAGTCACATGACCCCACCAAGCCACACCCACAGCACCAGTAGTTAAAAAAATTAGATTTCACCACTGCCTGCAGCCATCTTTTCTTTTGGAACTTTGGCCTGCCACACTTTCTATTATTCTACTATGCATTTTCTACTGTGGGAAAATGGGAGGGGGAATTATAAGGAGTTACATACTATGTAGCCATAACAAAATTCTTTCTAGAAAGCCAAGGTCATCCTTTGTCTCTGCACCTCTGCACATGACCAGAACTGGATGGGTAGAACTGCCAACATGGCAGTGGGAGATTGGATCATGTGGTGGACTTGATGTGGGGGCAAGATCTTGAACTTTCAACTAGCTGGGGAAAACCAGGAAGCTTTCAGATTTGGGTATTCCCAGATGTGCCAACATGGCTCTCTTAATAAAGTGGAACTTTGAGCAATACTTTGATTTACTTTTGGATGCAATTTGGAATGCTGACATCCTGCCTGCCTGGCATCATGGCTCCTTCATAGGACTTGCATCCACAGGATATTAGAGACATATAGTTTAGTCCCCATGCACACATCACTGATACCCCTAAAGTCTATGCATAATCTCATCGTCCCATCCTTCTTTTCCTTAAACAGGACTGGGGCCACTACTCGAGATTTAGCCAGCTGGATGAAGCCCTTGGCTCAGCTCCTTCATCTCCTTGGGGGTCATGGAGTACATGTTGGTAGTTTTGCCCCTGGAAGGATCTCAATTGTGCAGTCCGTGAGCCTGTGAGGGGGTAGCACGACATACTCCTCCTCCCCAAACAACTTGCATAAGTGCTGGGGAGTGTGACTGAAGCCGATAGCCTCCCAGCTGATCGGGTCTCTTGGCTCTTCCGTGTCCTCACTTCAGCATTGCTCCTCAGCCTGCAGCCCCACAGTTCTACATCCAGTGTATTCCTCCACTGGCCATTTCCTCTGTTTTAACTCCCATATGCCCCCCGCCCCTGGTTGGGCTTTTACCTCATCTTTGAATCTCACCCTCAGCTCCCCCAGGAACCTTCCAGCATCCCTCAGCTCAGTGTCCTCATTCTGCTGTCTCCCCCTCAAACTTGGCAGTTATTGCACTCACCATTGACCTCTGGGTTGGGTAGGCCAGGCGGTACCAATGTAGGTGTGCCACAGTGGTGGATTTCAAATTTTTTAGAACCTCTTCTGTAGGTGTGGCCTGCTTTGTGGGAGTGGCTTGCCAGCCATGTGACCAGGTGGGAGTGGTTTGCTGGCCATGTGACTGGGTGGGAGTGACTTGCCAGCCATGTGATTGGGTAGGCGTGGCCAACTTGTAAAATGTGATGAAACTCACTTAACAATGTTCTTGATTAGTAACCAAAATGTTGGCTCAGAACCTCTGGCATTTGAAGCACACAAATCTTAAAGCTTTCAAGTTACAAGACCCTTGCACCCCTAACCCTTTAGAAAAAAATCCCCAGGAGTGTTCAAACTTGACAGCTTTAAGACTTGTGGACTTCAACTCCCAGAATTCCTCCTCTTGGTCTTCATCTTGATGATGTGTGGACGGGCGGGGGGGGGGGAAGCTGGAACCGGTTCTAAATGGCACTGTAGATTTGTGGAACCTCTTCTATAGAAGAGGTTAGAACTGGCAGGAACCCACCCTTGGTGTGCCGGAACATTGTCAAGGAAGATCTCCAGCCAGTTGGGGTTCCCATCAAATGTTGTTGAGAAGGTGGTGGCCTTCCAGCTCCAACGGTCCTTGGAGGAAGCAAACTATCTCGACCCCTTCCAGTCAGGCTTCAGACCCAGTTACAGCACTGAAACCGCTTTGGTTGCATTGACCGATGATCTCTGGAGGGCCAGAGATGGAGGACATTCCTCCATCCTGGTCCTCCTTGACCTCTCAGCGGCTTTCGATACCATCGACCATGGTATCCTTCTGCGACGACTGCGGGAGGTGGGAGTGGGAGGCACCGTGTTGCGGTGGTTCTCCTCCTACCTCTCGGACAGGTCGCAGTCGGTGTTAGTGGGGGGGCAGAGATCGTCCCCTAGGCCCCTAACTTATGGGGTGCCTCAGGGCTCGGTCTTATCCCCCCTACTATTCAACATCTACATGAAACCGCTGGGAGAGATCATCCGCAGGCACGGGATCAGATACCATCAATATGCGGACGATACTCAACTGTATCTGTCCGCCCCGTGCCAACTCAATGAAGCGGCAGACGTGATGAACCGAGGCCTTGAAGCCGTTATGGACTGGATGAGGGTTAACAAGCTTGTGCTCAACCCAGAAAAGACCGAGTGGCTGTTGTGTTTCCCTCCCAAAGATTCCACCAATATTCCATCTCTCAGGCTGGGGGGTCAAATTCTATACCCCTCAGAGAGGGTTCGCAACTTGGGAGTCCTCCTGGACCCACAGCTATCGTTTGACCACCACTTGACGGCTGTGACCAGGGGGGCATTCGCCCAGGTTCGCCTGGTGCGCCAGTTGCGGCCCTACCTGAATCGGGAGGCTCTCACAACAGTCACCCGGGCCCTTGTGACCTCTAGGCTGGAATACTGCAATGTGCTCTACATGGGGCTGCCCTTGAAGAGCATCCGGCGACTTCAGCTAGTACAGAACGCGGCCGCGCGAGTGATTGTGGGTGCACCTCGGTTCACCCACATAACACCTATCCTCCGCGAGCTGCGCTGGCTGCCTGTCGGTCTCCGGATGCGCTTCAAGGTGTTATTAGTCACCCATAAAGCCCTACATGGTAGTGGATCCGGATACTTGAGAGACCGCCTCCTGCCAATTACCTCCCTGCGACCAATAAGATCACATAGATTAGGCCTCCTCCGTATTCCATCGGCCAGCCAGTGCCGGCTGGCAACTACAAGGAGGAGGGCCTTCTCAGTAGTAGCCCCGACCCTTTGGAACGAGCTCCCCGTGGAGATTCGTACCCTCTCCACCGTCCAGGCCTTCCGCACAGCCCTTAAGAACTGGCTAGCCCGTCAGGCCTGGGGATAAGGATAGCCGCCCCTCCCGAATGATGAGTGTATGTTGCTTACTATTTTATTATATGTCACTATGTCAATGTCTGTATTCCCCCTCCCTGATTTTATGTGAGCCGCCCTGAGTCCCCTCAGGGAAAAGGGCGGCCTACAAATATTAATAAAATCAAAATCAAAAATCAAATGTGATGGCTAAGGGGGGAGGCTCCATGTAGGGGGGGTGTCCAATATCCCAGGTGCCACCGGAGGCCATGTGGGAGGGGCTGTGGTGATCACTCCTGGTGGCTGCTGGGGCCATAAATATGGCAACTAAGAAACAAAGCAAGACAAATATGGCTTCAGCTACAGTCATTTCAAGAGCTGATACTGGATTTATATAGTTCTACCTTGTACCTACAGTTTTAAACTTGCCTTCATTGCAAAAAAAAGCTGGAAAGTGTTATTATAACTGTATTTATTTAGGTTGGAATCATAGGGAGAGCCCACTTTAAGACTTATCAATATAAAAAAAATGTTGTTTGATAATCACAGCTAGCAGTAATTTACCTTAACAAACCAGATATTATAGAAGGATAGTCCAAACTTCTCCTCAAACTGATCATGATAATAAAGCAAAGAACAGCATCATATATAACATTTTTTCCAGTTTCATTGGAAATTAACCCCTTGCTGGTAGGTCTGTTGCATCTTCATTCTGTGAAAACTAACAAAAGCTTCCAGCCAGGCGGAGATGCAATAGAAAAAGCAGATGGGTTCAAAAAGATCTGATTTGCCTTCAAGGCAACATATGGAATATTAATTAATAATGGATTAATGGACTTTCTCCCCACTTTAAATTTTAATATGTTTGCTAGGGCTCTTTTTTTTTTGTTCTTGGCAAAACAATGGCTGCCCTTGAGCACTTGTATCATTTTTGTCTTTTGTTCTGTTGCCCAAATAACCTTGGTGCTGAAAATGTGAAAAATGGCAGGGAGAAATCACAATTAGAATAACAGGGTTGGAAAGGACCTTGGAGGTCTTCTAGTCCAACCCCCTGTTTAATCAGAAGATCTTATACCATTTCAGACAAATGACTGCCCAATCTCTTGTAGATAAAACCCCCACAACTTCTGAAGGCAAGCTGTCCTTTGTTACTTAAGTTGCATAGTTGTGACATTTCAAAAAATAAAGTGGGGAAACTTAAAAAAACAAGGAGAAGTTCTTGCTTCTGATGGTCATATACAGTTTGAGTGATTTTCTTGTGTCTCTACACAGGCCATTTCTACTTTTCTTTACTCTCCTTCTCGTTATCCCTTTCTCTTTTCCTGCTCCCCTTCTTCTTTCTTTGTTCTCTCTATAAGACTTTATGAAACCCACTGGCAAAGCCATACATGCATGCCAGTGGTGGGTTTCAAAAATTGTTCGAACTTACTCTGTGGGTGTGGCCTCCTTTGTGGGAGTGGCTTGCCTCCCATGTGACCGGATGGGAGTGGCTTGCCACTCATGTGAACGGATATGAAGATGCCGACGACACTTGTCAGAACCACCTTAAATTACCTCACACACAGCACTGGCATGCATAAGAATAGGATGTCAACTTGTTTTTTAAAAGGCATCTTTGGTTTGCGTTAAAACAACTTCAACACACGCAATGTTCTGATTGCACCACAAACGCGGTAGTCATCCTTACCTTTCACAGAGGCACTGAGTTTTATAAATATGAACATGATAGTGTAGAATAATCATATCCAAGGACCAGTGGTGGGTTTCAAAAATTTTTGGAACCTCTTCTGTAGGTGTGGCCTGCTTTCCGGGTCCACTGGTGGAACCTCTTCTAACCAGTTCGGTAGATTTGACGAACCGGTTCTACCGAATAGGTGTGAACTGGTAGGAACCCACCTCTGATGCATGCTGAAACTCTGAAGAGTTCTACACACTCACTGGCAACTATTGCAGAGGGATGTTGCTAGATTGACATAATCCTTTCTACTGACTCCAATTAAAATTGTTTCCACTGACTCTAAAGTGTCTCTGTCTTCAAAGGAAGACACCCTGTGGAGCACATTATGTTAATGTAACCTGAAAATGAGGGGAAAAAAACCCACCAATCTCCATTTTGTTGATTTTAAGATGGTGTTTTAGGTTACTATTTTTAAACTGGTCTTCCAGAACCAATAGCAGCTCTAGGTTTGAGCTCGATATGGATAAAATGCATGGAAGAAAAATAAAAGCTATGTCCTGATATGCTAATTTGGGATGTGAAATTACTTTTAGTACTTAATTATGGTTTAAAACTGAAGAGCATTGAAATGTGTGAATTGTACTATAATGGAGCCCAAAGAAAGTTTTACATCAAAGCTCTTTTCTACTTCCTTACTTCTTTATATATTTTCATTGTTCTAGGCCTTGTGAAAAGAAAGTACATTCCCGTGTTTATAGATTGCCAACTCTTAAATTGTGTGTGTTTGTAATAGGCTTTATTAGCACTTTTGCCTAGAAGAAAATGTTTGAGTTCTTTAGCCATCTATGGAACCAGAAAGATGGGGAAGTGAATAATAGGTCAAGCTGCTAAACAATGTCTTAAAATCTAATTTACATCTCTTGCTCCCCCTAGTAGATAATCAATAAACATGGAATTATAGACCAAGCAAAAGCTTGTTGTATATATGCTAGTGAATTGCTGAAGACCCTCAAAACCTGTGGCAAATTATGCAGTTCTCATAGCAGTGGGGGCGGGGGGGCGGGGAATGAAACAAAATTAAGAAGGGTTGCCAGAAAAATGTATTTTTTTAAAAAAAAAGTTACAGCTTTCATTTCTATAGGAAAGAAGGAGTTGTTTCCTTTGACTTCTTCAAAAATTGGGTTTAGATGGCACCCCTCTATTATATACTTAATTGGAGTTAAAAGTTGGTGCAGAACAGACAAGATCAACATTTTAGGAAGAGATGAAGGCACTTGCAACTTTTGGGAAGGCTGAAAGCTACAGTTGGCAAGATGATGCCAAGGGGTTACAGCCAGAAATATTTGGGGAGGAAGTCTGAACAGGAGATTTTTCTTTGGATTTTTTTTTTCAATTCATAGAAAGAAGGATATCTTGGAATCTTGGAGAATTCCCCAGCAGTTTTATTATGTTTCTTTTCTAAAAGGAACAGAAAGTTATGTTAGCTGAAGGGATGTTTTGTCAAACAAGCGAGTGAGAGGAGGAATTCTGGGAGTTGAAGTCCACAAGTCTTAAAGCTGTCAAGTTTGAACACCCCTGGAGGGTTTTTTTCTAAAGGGTTATAGGTGCAAGGGTCTTGTAACTTGACAGCTTTAAGACCTGGGTGCTTCAAATGTCAGAGTTTCTGAGCCAACATTTTGGTTGCTAAGCAAGAGCGTTGTTAAGTGAGTTTCACCACATTTTACAAGTTGGCCATGCCCACCCAGTCACATGGCTGACAAGCCACTCCCACAAAGCAGCCACACCTACAGAAGAGGTTCTAAAAATATTTGAAACCCACTGCTGTTTTGGATCCAGAGACAATAAGCATACCAATGAATAAAGAAGGGTTAATTATGAATTCAAGCAAACAGATTTAAAAGTATAACATAAAAAAGCATCCATACCAAACAAGATGAGGTCTAAATCTCTTACAATCCATCAGGAGTGCCTTAAAGCAACAGCAGAGATACTGCGAGGGTGGCAAATTTCCATAGTACCTAGTTCTGAGCAGAAGTTTCCAACTTAAAGGGCAGTACTAGCATTGTTACTAACACTTCACATTATGGTCCTGCTTCTTCACAAGGCCGCAAGGTCTGATCTTGACCAGGTGATACATGATTCAAAAGTCCGAGACTTTCCTAGTTAAGAAAAACTTTACAACTGTGTGGAGATTTCCCCCCTCTCCTCCTTTATTCAGCAAACAAGTGTGAAGAGCAAGCAGATGAGCTCAGAATGACTTCTAAACTTGTAGACTTTTCTTAATATGGAGGAGAAATCGAAATGTGTCACTAAACTCCTCAATATCAATGGTCTTTCACACTGCCACCACAAGGGATTCCCAGGTAAAGGTTCCAGGACCAAGTGTGCCATCTATTGGTGCCTTACAGCAATCACACCGTGCAAGAGGTTCCAGCATATGAAATGAATCCAAGGCATTGCTCAATATTAACATGACATTTGGGATATACATTGTTTTTAATTAATCTCCAGTTAGAGGAGACAGAGGAAAATTTGTAGATCCTCCAGCTTGGGCTGAGAAACAATCCTGTGCCTACCTAGGTATCCTGGCTAAACTCCCATTTTTGCAGTCTTTTCTGCAGCAAAGGAAAAAATACTAGCTTAAGCTCGTTGATTTTCAATTCCAGTGTGAAATAAAAGACAGACAGCTAGGATGGGAATGAAGGAAGAGGAGGAAACTTAATTTAATAAAACGGAGAATGCCATAATTGAAAAGCGATAAAGTAATATCTTCAGTTAATCTGTGAAAAAATGTATGAGCATAAGCCTTAGCATATGCAAACCAAATGGAAAGAAATGTAAAGTATCAAAGATCAAAAATCTGCAATGGAAGATGTACAGTTTGAAAGATTTCTATGCTAACTTCAAACATAATACAAATAGAGCCAAACAGAAGAGCAATTGTCAGAAGCAACGCAATGCTTCCTAGCCTTCATTGAACACTTGCTGCGATGGTGGTGGGGGATAACTAGTGTACCACTATCAGTGACGTGCGGTGAGGTTTATGGCTGGTGAGGCAAGCAGGCAAAAGCCACCCTATGTCGGACACAGCGGCTGGGCTTTAAAGCCCTGCCGCCGTATCCGCCATCCCGCTCTATGGCAGACACGGAGACAGGGCTTTAAAACCCTGCCGCTGTGTCCGCCATAGAGGAAAAACTTCCTTAGACCAGCGGAAGACTTTAAAAGCAGAGAGGACCTATGGAAAGCTTCAAAGAATCAATGCTGGATGGAACCAAAGCTGCCCTGCCGCCCCGGCACTAGAGGCAAAAGACGCCCTACTGCTATGTCCAAAAGCTCTGCCAGCCGCTATGTCCCACATAAAAAATAAAGTGCCAGCCTGCACGCCAGCAGAGGCGGGTAAAACATACACACACACACAAATTACTTACAATAATACAATTACTTACAAATTACATTAATTTTGAATTCCTCCCCCCTCCCTCCGACCCACATACCTTTTCCAGCTGTGTCACAGAGGATTTCAACTCTGCTCTTGCCTGCCATCATGAAAATGTAAAAATGTAAAAGGAAAAAGGCAAGAGCTCCTGAGGTCAGGCTGGGTTAGCTGCTGCCAGAGTCTCCAATGGATGACTCTGCTTAAAAGAACCGAGGTGGTGCAGTGGTTAAATGCAGCACTGCAGGCTACTTCAGCTGACTGCACTTCTGCAGTTCGGCTGTTCAAATCTCACCAGCTCAGGGTTGACTCAGCCTTCCATCCTTCCGAGGTGGGTAAAATGAGGACCCGGATTGTTGTTGGGGGCAATATGCTGACTCTGTAAACCGCTTAGGGAGGGCTGAAAGCCCTATGAAGCGGTATATAAGTCTAACTGCTATTGCTACTATTGCTATTAACTGTTTAAAAAAAGCCTCTAAAAAAAGTGCCCTCTACAGGAGGAGGCAAGAGAACCACGTGCCTCATCTACATAAGGAATTTTTCGGCTTTTAACCCTTGCTTAACTCTGCTCGAGTGATCATAATGATAGACTAAATGAGGCACGTGGTTCTCTTGCCTCCTCCTGTAGAGGGCACTTTTTAGAGGCTTTTTTAAACAGTTAAGCACTAAACAGAGTCATCCACTGTGACTGGCAGCAACTACCTCAGCCTTTTTCCTTTTAATTTTTTTTCTTTTCATGATGACAGTGGTGAGGCCCTGCCTTCCCTGCCTCCCCTGACTGCACGTCACTGACCACTATTACAAATTAGTCAAAGACAATGTAGATTTGTAAGCAGTTGTGGTATTTTTGATGGATATAGCTCATGGAAACTGTCTCAATATTCCTAACTATTGCAGTAACAGAAACACTCTGAAGATTCTTATTTCTCATCTATCAATCCGAAAAATGTCATCTTTGTTCAGGGTTGCCTGCGGCATTGTTTCTTAACCACTAGATTTCTTCAAGTATTAATATTGTTTTATTGCTGTACCAAGTCAGAGAATTTCTTTTAAATAAAGTCCCATGACAGAAGGTCCTATAGAGGATAAATGTAGGATTGGTCCATGTTTCAAATCATTTTCACTTTGGTGAGTTTTCAGAAAGTCTGATCCACCTCTCTGTCAGAGCTGTTCTCAATAAAAGTTTTGATTTCAGAGTACCTGTTGGAGAGGAAACTCTAAAGAAATGCTGTTTCAGCCTTTATTGGTGAACTGTCAGGAAGTCTAATAATGGAAGAATTACCATATTTTTCAGAGTATAAGATGCACCTTTTACCCCCCCAAAAGAGGGTGAAAATCTGAGTGCATCTTATACTCTGAATGTAGCTGCCTGGAAAAGGGGCAGGTGAAGCGGGCGCTGTGCTGGAAGTGTAAGACAAGGTGGCTTGCCGCTCGGCCTCCCGCTTCTCCAGACAACCCAGGTGGAGGGCAGTCGGCTTCTGTTCCTGGCCCACAAGATGGATCTGGCCAGGAGGAATGCATGCCCTGTTTTTGCAATCAGGGAGGAAAAAGAGCATTTAAGGCGGTGGGCGGTTCCAGATTACACTATGATTCCTGCAGCCTGGAACTGCCCGCCGACTGAAATACTCTTTTTCCTCCTCAATTGCAAAAATAGGGCATGCATTCTTCCTAGTCAGATCCGCCTCCCAAGCCAAGAGCAAAAGCCAACCACCCTCCGCCTGGGTCTTCTGGAGAAGGGGAAGGCAGAGCAGTGAGCCACTTTGCCTTACACCTCTTACACAGCACCCACTTCACCTGCCCTTTCTTGGTCAGTTCCAGGTGGCAGAGATTGTGGCACCAGAATTTTCAGCTGGCAGCGCGGCGATCTCGGATGCCTTGAACTATCCGAGAAGAGGCAGGTGAAGTGTGCATTGCAGAGATCACAGTAACAGCGCTTTTGGGTGGCACTACAACAATCTCAGCGATCTGGAACTGCCTGAGAAAGAGCAGGTGAAACGGGTGCCGTATGAGATGCGTAAGGCAAGGTGGTTCACTGCTCGGCCTCCCCCTTCTCCAGGCAGAGGGCGGTCATCTTCTATTCCTGGCCCGGGAAATGGATCTGGCCAGGAGGAATGCACACCCCATTTTTGCAATCGGGGAGGAAAAAGAGGATTTCAGGCAGCGGGCGATTTCATCAGAGATCCATCTCCTGGGTGAGGAGCAGAAGCTGACTACCCTCCGCCTGGGTCGAGGATTAATCCAGACCAGGCTACATTTGGACAGAGCCAGGCAAGTGAGAGCTCGCTGCAGCAGGCAGGGTGTGTCTGTTGGTGGTGGTGGGTTCCTCCAGTGAAAACTCAGTGCCACCTTTCCTTCCCAAGCCAGGTAGCTTTAGGCGTGCAAGAGAGTGGTGGGTGTTGCGATGGCTTCTTTTTCCCCTGGCCAGCCCAGGAGGCCAGATGGCCATTGGGGAGGCTTTTCAGGGAGCCCTAGAAGTGAACTTTTCAGGGGGTCCATGCCTAGCCCCGGGTGCACCGTGTAAGAGTGGGGGTCAGTGGAGGCGAATGAGCTGGGACTGGATGCCGGGTGCACAATAGGGGCTTTTGAGAGCGTGGCGAGGGTGAAGCATGTGGCGCAGGGTTTTGTCTTGCTTCTGCATTGCAGGTTGGAAAGGGGCCACTCTGCTTTAATGAAGTGAGGCCAAAAGGAAGTCATCTGCAGGGGATGAGGGGGGGCTCTCCCTGCCTTTCTGAGGGAGGAGAAGAAGCAATTTGTATAAGAGTGGAAGGACAGGCAGCCAGCAGCTGATGGGTAGCTGTGGGGAGAAAAAAAGGTGGTCTCGGGGGGGGGGGGGGGGGAGGGGGGCAGAAGAGAAAGAAAAGGGGGGAAATCTCTCAAGGCCACCCCTTGCATATTCATGGAGGGATGGCAGCAGAGGTGGGTTCCTACCAGTTCACACCAGTTCAGTAGAACCGGTTCGTCAAATCTACCGAACCTGTTAGAAGAGGTTCCACCAGTGGACCCAGAAAGCAGGCCACACCTACAGAAGAGGTTCCAAAAAATTTTGAAACCCACCACACACACACACACACACACACACACACAGACTCACACAGAGAGAGAAAGAGAAAGAGAAAGAAAGGAAGAAAGAAAGAAAGAAAGAAAAAAAGAAAAAAAGGAAGAAAAAGTGAGAGAGATGAAAGATAAAAAGGAAAAAGGACAGAGAGACAAAAGGAAGGAAAGAGAGAGAGAGAGAGAGAGAGAGAGAGAACACATGGCCGGCAAGCCACTCCCACCAGGTCACATGGCCAGCAAGCCACTCCCACAAAGGAGGCCACACCCACAGAGTAGGTTCAAAAAATTTTTTGAAACCCACCACTCACACACACACACACACACACACACACACACAGACTTACACAGAGAGAGAAAGAGAAAGAGAAAGAAAGGAAGAAAGAAAGAAAGAAAGGAAAAAAGAAAAAAAGGAAGAAAAAGTGAGAGAGATGAAAGAAAAAAAGGAAAAAGGGACAGAGAGACAAAAGGAAGGAAAGAGAGAGAGAGAGAGAGAGAGAGAGAGAGAGAGAGAGAGAGAACACATGGCCGGCAAGCCACTCCCACCAGGTCACATTGCCAGCAAGCCACTCCCACAAAGGAGGCCATACCCACAGAGTAGGTTCGAAAATTTTTTGAAACCCACTACTGGATGGCAGGTGTTGCCCAAAGTAGCCCCCCCCCCGTAGGGTCGGTCTGACCACCAAAAGGATGGCTGGCCAAAGGATGAGTGGCTTTGCAAAGGAGAATCTTTGTGCAATTCAACTTGATTTTTTTTTTAAAAAAAAACTAGCTCTCAATTTTCAATCATTTGTTTAGTAACCATTTAAAGTTACAATGGAACTAACAAAAGTGACTTATGACCAGTCCTCAGGAGTGGGTTCCGTCTTCTGTTACTGCCAGTTCACTCAGTGAAAAAATTGCTTCTGCGCATTTGCAGAAGCAAAAAACGAGATGGGGGCGTTTATGGTGCCGCTGATAGAACCAGTTTGGGGTGGTGGCCAACCAAGTTACTTCCTACTCGGCCGAACCGATAGGAACCTACCTCTGCTTACTATTATTGCAACAGTCGTGTGATAAAACATTTGAGTGCTTACAACTGGCATGCATTTATGCCTCCTGCAATACCCCAGGGTCATGTGATCTTAATTGCCAAGCCAGCTTCTGAAAAGCCAAGTCAATGGATTTGCTTAATGACAACATGCTTTCACTAAAGAACTGCAGTGATATACTTAGTGGCTGAAGCAAACAAAAGGGAAAACAATCACCTTGCTTAGCAATGGAAATTCTGGTGCCAATTGTGGTCATCGGATGAGGACTACCTGTAATCACAAAGTTTCTTTTGATGTTAATGGAATTTCTCAGTCATTCAGATCCTTGCTGTACCAAAGGTGCTTTTTCAAGAAGCAACTGGATTTTCTTTGCTTTTCCTTGAAGATGTTTCGCTTCTCATTCAAGAAGCTTCTTCAGAAGCTAAGCATAACTTTGGGGAAAGGATGCTGAGCTTTAAACACTCTTACTATTCAGAAAGCAATTGATATGCTAGCAATGGAGAACAGTTTGGATATAATCACATCCACATAATGATCACATTTTGGTTTGGACAGTGTGTGTTGCCATGGCTGCTGCTTATAAAAAGAGTAATAACATAGAGGCAAGAAAGACATGTTGATGCTGGTCACTTTAGCCTCAAAATTTGTCTCCTACCAAGTCTGAAATTTGTTGTTCTTGACTAGTGGATTGGCTGTTAGAGACAGAGAAAAATAGGAGGGGGGAGGAGGAACAAGAGGATGAGGAAGAAAAAGATAGTAAGTAGGTAGGTAGATGATATAGACAGACAGACAGACATAAGCAAACACACACACACACACACACACACACACACAAAATTGCTTCATATAGCCCTTAAAACTGAGAACATGTGTGGTATCAAAATCCTTGCTCTATGATTGGGATATCATTTACTTTGTCCCCATTGATAAATATTTGGATCACTTCTTCGATTCTTCATCCATCCAAAAGGGAGCTGGAAAAATACTGCAAAAAAGAAAGTTTCGGTGTGTGTGTGTGTGTGTGTGTGTGTGCACGCACGTGTGTTTACAAATAAGCATCACACTCTTGATAGGTCACATAACACATGGCTGGTGGGTTGAGTACAATTTGACAGGTCATAGCTTGTCCTGGTCTGTTCTACATTGACATTTTTACTGAGATAATAATACTGAGTTATGGCGCACAGCATATATGTATTTTCTTTGTTGCTACAATAGCTGGTGTCACCTATTTTTCGATGTCAAATATCACATTTTTGATGGTGGCATTATTTGCATTGCACATTGCGAAAGTGTTTAAAGATGAAGTGAAGTATTTTTGTCCTACTTTCTGGGTGAGCCTGATGGGAATGGAAAAAAATGATAAATATTATCGCATTGGGAAAAGTTTGTGCATCATTCCTAATTCATCTCATATAGAATTCTTACCATCTGGAGCTCAATTATTACTAAAAGGCGTTTGTTCATATTAATGACTGGGAAAAGGAGCTGACTAAAAAGAAAGAACAGGAAAGACTAAAGGAGGACCCCCAGTTATATATATTTTTAAAAATTAAAAGTGGATACCAAGTTTGTTCCAAAATCATTCGATGTATTTGAAATACAGAAAAAAATTAAAAAGGAGCATTGTACTTAATATTTAGAGTACTGCTCACAGAATAAGATAATATCAGTGTCAGAAGGGATCTTCTAGGTCTCTGATCCTCAACTACTGCCCGTGGGCTGGTTACGGCCCACCAATGCAAAGTAACCGGCCCACGGATTGGTGGGATTCAGCCCCGCCCCTCACCCCGCCCCTCACCATCGACCTTATCTTCCAGCGAGCATCCACTCCAGCTGCACTTCTGGTTAGTTATTTCACTGGTTGAGCTGCACTTCTGATCGCACCGCTGCTGCTGAAGGTAAGTAAGGCAGAAGGATGTGGGAGAGGGCCATCTGACTGAGGGGCAATCTCGCCAGTGCAGCCAACTGATCCAGGGCTGGTGAATGAATAAGGGAGGGCTGCTGCTGGCTTGAAAAATCAACTCTGCCAATTTGGAAAGCAACTCTGCTGCCAACAGAGCAGCCACGTGATCCAGGGCTGGTGGGTGAGTCGGGGAAGGGTTACTGCTTGCTTGGAAAGCAGCTGCCATCTTGTAAAGTAGTGCTTTAAAAGTCTTTAAAAATGCTTTAAAAACAGCCTTTCAGGATGTTTTTTCACAGCCTTATGACCCAAGGCCAGTGGGTGAGTAGGGAAGGGGCAAGTACAGAAAGGACAAAGGCAAAATGGACTGCTAAATTGGCCATGCCCACCCAGTCACATGACTACCTAGCCATGCACATTCAACTGGTCCACACACACCCCTCAAACAATCTGAGGGACCATGAATCGGCTCCCTGTTTCAAAAGTTTGAGGACGCCTAGTAGAAAGCAAGGATGCTTCAGGAAAGTAGAACTTTGGGTCAACTGAAATCTGGCTCATACAACTACTGCTAGATAAAAAATATTGTTTAGTGCTCTGGCTGAGCCTTTATGCAAACTTGACAATCTTCTTTGATGAGCCAAATTCTGAATTAAATTGTGTTTAAAAATTCATATTGTGTCTCCCACTCTTTATTTTCTCCTTCTTCTCTGTTTAATGGAAAGATGCAGAGCTTTAAAAAACGACATGAGACCCAAATTCTTGCAAAGGTTTGATACACAATAAATCAGAGAGAACATACTCTCCTAGAAGCTACTTTGAAGTCCAAAAGCATAAAGGTAATGTACCTGCAGTTCTGCATAATTAAATTGAGCAATTAAACTCTGATATTTACCTTTCTTTATACCACATCCATCCAACCTTGGAGGAATACAAAGCTCGTTATGTTGCAGAAAATGACAGGCTTTAGACTTCTCAGGATACAGGAAAAGTTCATTTGGCAGCCAGGTTCAGAAAGCTAGCCCATGGCTTAGCATTGCAAGTTCTGAACAACCTTCATTATCGAAGCACACGTTCTTATACATTCTAACACGGAAATACTTAACACATTTCTTAGTGGTTACCTTGAGGAGAAAACCTTATAAGGAGATGAGGGTCTTACTTCTCCTTTTGTTTATGGAGTACGTGTCATTAATGAACTTTAATTGAACCTTGGACTTTTGACATAGGTTTTGACATAGGCTTTTGACATAGGGACATCTTGTGGTTAGGCACTTGCTTCTTGTTCTTTTGCAAGCTGCAACTCTGCCTATGTGGCTTTAATATAGACGTAAAGGGACTCTAAAAGGTTGTCCAGCCTGACCCAGTAGGTTTCACACCTAATGTCCAAATCTCACTTTACGTCCTGCTTTAGTTAGACCTTATTGGAACTTATAAAACCAGTGATCAGAAATAATACTAAGAAGACTTTACCTTTCTCTTACTTCTACACATGCAATATTCTGTTGTTATTACATTTCTCACATAGCTCTTTTGCAATGTAATAATACTTTTGATATAGAGAAACTGATTTTGTTTTGTTTTTTTCAATAGAATATAGTGATATAGGTGTTAGTCAAATTAGATTCAGTAATTTAAAAAATCAGCATCAGCTTTACAATGTATCAGCTAAAATATGAATTGATAATAACTTATATATTGCTTTATCTGTTACAGTATATTTTTAAATTATAAAATTAAGTTAAATTCTTTTCTAATAGTCTACTTTAAAGATAGAGTTGAGGAGATGAAAGGTAAAAATCAAGGATAATCTAGACAAGCCAGCAGGGGCTTTTGATACCAAGTAGAAAATATTTGGAGCAGGCAGTTTATAATTTGGTACCGAGATGGTTTATGGTTTTATGGTTTTATTATTATTTATAGGCCGCCCTTTTCCCTGAGGGGACTCAGGGCGGCTTACAATATATAGGGAGGGGAGTACAAGACAGTAAGATATAACAATACATAAGTAAAAATAGTACACAACATTCATCATTCGGGTGGGGACGGATTACGATCTTTATCCCCAGGCCTGACGGGATAGCCAGGTCTTGAGGGCTGTGCGGAAGGTCTGGACGGTGGTGAGGGTACGAATCTCCACGGGGAGATCGTTCCAAAGGGTCGGAGCTACTACTGAAAAGGCTCTCCTCTGTGTAGTTGCCAGTCGACACTGACTGGCGGATGGAACTCGGAGGAGGCCTAATCTGTGCGATCTAATAGGTCGCAAGGAGGTAATTGAGTCCAAAAATGAGAAATCCATTTAAGAAACACAGGATCAAGGGAATTAGTAATTCATCAATGTAGTGACACTTTTAATTGGTATATTGATTGATGTAAAAAGATATAGATGTAAAAATAGACCTGGACTATCCAAAGAAATAACAATTGGATTTGAGAGTAGTTTCAGAAGCATAATGGCCAAGAAGCGCTTGAGATATTATATATATGGCATTAAGAGTTACACATAAAATACTAACACAGCCAAAAAAGACACAACTACTATTAGGAGACAACTGTTAGGTAAGCTCCCCATTGGGAGAGCGAGTACGTTCAGCGAAGCGCTGTGAGAGTCGTGTTGGAGAACACACAAACCAGCATAGAGAGACACTGCAGTTTAAATAGGCTTTTACTTTCATGGAAATAGAGGTTTCAGAGTCCATCAAACAGTCCAAGTCATACATGCATAATTCAATCAGTCATCAATGTCTTTAAGTTAAAGAATAATCCAAATAACATAGTCCAGTATCATATAATCATTTCAGTACTCAAAGTTTGCTAGCAGTTGCAAAACTTTCAATAGCTCACGGCACTTTCTAACAGCCAGCTTCCAAAACAGATCAGATCAGCCCAGCATCTAACAAAACAGAGAGCTAACAATCATTCTGTCTCCCTCTTATGGCCAATTGAGGAAAACAGCAACCAATCACATTTTACAGTATGATTTAAAGAAACAGGTATAGCATTGTTACATGATTTATATATTGCCAACACAACTGTTAGATTATATTCCTAACAACTACTACTCAATTTCTTTTGCTTCTAGTCTCTCACTTAAGATGGAGAAAAATCTATCCTTGATTTTTTTTTAGCTGAAAAAAAATTATGGAGAAGAACAACTTCCATTTGTAATGTTCCTAACTTTTACTATTTTCAACCGAAAAATGATTTAAGACTTTTGAGTTCTAATTTGACTCAGGTAGATACAATACTGTCTTTTAAAATTAATTATTTAGAATGATTGTGATTATGTATTTTTTCCCCTGATTCGAACAAAGATGCCTTTTGCCATTATGTTATGATTGGTTTCTGATTAATCATTTATTATGATTCCATCATTGTAGTTATTTATATTGTAACTACTTCCTTTATTGCCCTTTATATATCTATAGAGCATTTTATTTTGTTTCCACTGTTTTCTTTTTGTCTCTAGTTCCTATTATTCCATTATCTTAATAGTTTTTTGACTATAATTCCAATAAATTTTAAATTACATAAAAAGCAGCCTTAATTCACTGGTTAGCCTCCATCAACTTGCTTGAGTAATTAAACTTTCAGTGTCAAAAAAATTAGTAATTTAATTGGGCTGGAAACCTAAGATTACCTGAAGAGAAGAGATCAATGGGGGGGGAGGGGAGGAGAAGTTCTGATTACCTCAGTGGGTGGGGTAATTGATCTATCCTTGCCATTTTTATTATGTCCTCCCACTGATGATCTTCCTTTGACCTAAAAAAGAGCAGTTCAAATTTCACTTTTATTACCCCAACAGTGAGTGAGTTTTAATGCAATTAAGAAAAGAAAGAAAAAGGCAGGCTCTTAAAGTCATTATTTGGCAACTGGGTGACATGACTTTGAGGGAGCTTTTCTACTTCTGATAAGTTCTCATTTCTCCTGTCACCCACAGGTTACATCTCATAAAACTGATTTTTATCCTAATGAGTCATTCTTCTACATTTTTAAATGGGTCCCGGGAAGAGTGCAAGCTATGTTGAATGAGGTCATCATGGCAGGCAGTCCAATTAGCTAAAATTCAAATGGCAAATGTTTCTTGGAGTGGCAGAAATCATGGTCTCCAAGAGTGTCCTAATCAAATTGCTATTCCCCCTCCCCTCTGGAAGGTTTAACAGGCCTTTTTACATCCTGTAAAAACTTTACAGTGTCTTCTCAAGTCAGAATTTGCTCTAAGAAAGGCAGAAGCTGGATCTAAAAAACCAACCAACCACCACCTCTCGTTTATTTATTTATTTATTTACAGCGACCTGGACAGAAAACATCTGCTTTTGTCCACTAAAGAGTAAAGGTTATTAGCTTTTGTTTTCAACTTGGCATTCTATGTTATTTACTGGCACTTCTGGAGGAGGGGGCTGAAGGGAAAAAGGGAAGAGAAATTGGAACCTAATTATTGAGCAGATGCTGAAGGTGGTACTTATTCACCAAAACCACACAGGTCATTCATTAATATCTCAGTTTTAATTAGCAGACACCTGTTTTGTGTTTGATTTTACATTGATATGTACTGTTTGCAATTTGCTTTCTTCAGTACAAGCAATTAGATAGCCCTGACAGTGACAGTTAATCTAACTAAAAGGTGGTGGTGGGGGTTTCCCTGGGAGGCAAACACAGACTTTAAGAAATTACACACACATAATGATGGCTCAGGTCCATTAGAGGCAATTACTCCCTCATCCCCCCCTGCCTATCTTATGGAGGGTTATACTTGTGTGTATAAAAGGATTTGTGTGGAAAATAAATATGATTTATTAAAGATTTTGCAGAATGCCACGCATGCAATCATTACAGGTAATGTCTATAAAACTGCTTCTGACGTTGAAAGGAATATTACTGTGCTTGCATTCTGATTCAGTGGGAGACAAACCACAAAGCCAGCTAGTGTTAGTAATCATCACTGCAAGGTCAAACTCCAGATTGAGATGAATATTTGGATGCTGTGTCCTTTGCTGATGATGTGGCATGCTGTTGAAAGAAAAGGATTGGATGCTTATGTGTGCTTGTGTTAACCATTCATAAGAGCTCTGCGGGTTCTCAAAAATAGCAATCCTACAGGTAAGAGTTATCTTGCTTATTTTTTTTCCTGGTATTATTATATTCCAGAGTTGGAATACACTCCAAAATTCCTTTTTAATAGAGACAGGAGACTGTGTCAAATACAGATACAAAAAAATCCTCAGTAGGTTTTCCAGAAATGAATTATTGAAGAAGTGCCATGATTAGGCAAATGGGAGCATAATCTAGACACCAGACAAGGAAAAAAATTCAACCACAGTAGCTCGGCAAGTGTGATGCTACAGCAAGGTTGATCCAAGGAATTCAAGCAGCTCCTGGGATTACAGAAAAGATTTGTGTACATTGCAATCAAGAACTTCCACTTAGCTAAATGATAACAGGACCTGGTTGTGAATTTCTCAGAACTGCGTCCACATCCATCACATTTATGGGACCTTGACTGTTATGTTTGCTGGATTCAATTCACTTGTAAAGACCCTATTTAGCTAAAAATGCCCCTGTCACATCATGCTTTCAAATTGCCGGATTATTGGAATTGCGCCTTAGAAGAATACAAGAAGGAAGGAGGGCTGGGGAGAAAACTTTGCAATGGGATGACCACAAAAAGCCCATTTCCCTGGGTGTAAAAGCAATCACATTCTTTTCAGATTCCTTGCACAGCATCAGTTCTATCACTCATAAGGTTCTCCCCATTTTAACCTCCTGTGCTCAGTAGATAGTTGAGTGGACCAGACAAGGAATAATGGATTAAACAAGGAATTAAACAAGGAGAGATTCAACCTGGAAATAAGGAGTAATTTTCTGACAGTGAGAACAATCAACCAATGGAACAGAAGTTGCGTTCAGAAGTTGTAGGAGCTTCATCACTGGAAGCTTTCAAGAAGAGACTGGACTTCCATCTGACAGAAATGGTGAAGGGTCTTCTGCTTGGGCAGCGGGTTGGATTAGATGCCTACAATGTCCCTTCCAATTCTGTTAATCTGTTAAATTCTGCCATAAGAGCTTGGTTCTAACAAAGAGAAGGAATATGAAATGCACAACTCATATTATGTAGCTTTCAAGGTAAGCTGTTGCTTTGCTTTCATTTTTTAAAAAACAGAATAATTGCTACACAAATATACACTGTATTATGTAAAGGCTAAGCCAATTTCCTCATACTTCCAAAGGGATGAATAAAGCATTTGACAATGCTTAATGTTTGCAAAGTCTTTCCTGCGTCTGAAACTAAGTGCAAATTAATTGTGTTTTCCAGTCTTAAACACATTGCTACATTAAACTGTAATAGGATGGTGAATATATCAATATGCCTCAACGTGAATCGTTTATCTTTTCTCTATATTGTCTCTTTTAAAAATTCTATCTCTAATTTTCTTCAATGCCTAGTATTTTCAAATTTTCCTATTTTAGATAACAAACTAGGAAAGCTTTGATCAGCATGACATATCCCATGAGGCATGAATCAGTCATCACAATTACTGAAGATGAGTCATAATCTTAAATAGCTTGATGCAGGTAGATGTACATTTAAGATAACGCTAGCAATCATGCAGTGTTTTCTAACCCAAACATTACACATATTGCAATTCATTTTATATTCATGACTGAATAAAAATGCATTTTCCTGAGGCTACACAGTATCCCTTCTTCTTTTCCTTCAGATGTTTCTAACAAGGGTCCAAGGTGTTATCTTTCATCAGATGAAAAGTTTAATTCAGAAACCTTATCAAGTCACTCCAGCATGTATAGAAGCTTTAATATCATTCAGTGAACAATGAACAGCAATTCGACTATGTGTCTGAATGGTCATCTATTTGGCAACTTCAAATTTCAATCAATAAAGGCTCTGTCTTACATACTGGTAAACGTAATCAGAATGTCAAGTATAAGCTAGGTGGCATTGAACTAACTGATCATCCTCAATTTGTCAAGGACCTAGTTGTACGATCTATGACGATCTATCTCTGAGGATCTATGCCTCAAAGTTCACTGTTAACTGTTAACAGTTAACTGTTGCTAAAAAAGCATTAAGAGTTTTAAATTTAATTTTGTGCAGGTTTTTTTCCCCCTGGAAACACTGTATTGCTAATTAAAGCATATAAAACTTATGCTAGACCAACCTTTGAGTATTGTTCAACTGTTTGGAATCCCCACCATATATCTGACATCTGTACAATTGAGCGGGTTCAGAAGTCTTTCATGAGAAAAAGTCTTGCACTCTTCTGTACATAATAGAATTCCCTATGGTACTAGGCTCAAAATGCTCAGTTTAGATAACTTAGAACTGTATCGCTTGCAGTCAGACCTAGATATTGCATACAAAATTATATGCGGTAATGTTTTACCTGTAAATGACTTTTTTGTTTTAATCACAATAATACATGCGCTATCAACCGCTTTAAGCTTAATATAAATTGTTCCAAACTTGACTGCAAAAAATATGACTTCTGTAATAGAATTGTCCAAGTCTTGAATGCTCTATCTAATTCAGTTGTTTCCACTACAAATTTTCAGTTTCAGTCACAAATTGACTTCCATGGCCCTCACATTATACTTAAGTGGTTAGTAGGAGATGCGTGGATAAGTGCACTAATGTGCCTATCGTTCCTGTCACTGTATTTTTATTCTTTTATTCTTGTTCTCATTTTTGTTTGACAAATTCTAATAAATAAATACATTTGATGACTATTAGTAAGTAAACTATTAAAGTGTTGCCTTTCAAAGGGCTTGTATTCAGAACATTTTACAAATTTACCATAGCAATAGCAATAGCAATAGCAGTGGACTTATATACCGCTTCATAGGCCTTTCAGGCCTCTCTAAGCGGTTTACAGAGAGTCAGCATATTGCCCCCAACAATCTGGGTCCTCATTTTACCCACCTCGGAAGGATGGAAGGCTGAGTCAACCCTGAGCCGGTGAGATTTGAACCGCTGACCTGCTGATCTAGCAGTAGCCTGCAGTGCTGCATTTAACCACTGCGCCACCTTGGAATCGATATGACTTCATTACCAAAATAGATTTAACAACTTTCCAAGACTCTGTCTTCAAATGATCTGATTTAGGAGTGTGGCTCCTAAATGTAAAATATTAATCTTCCAATTATAAATATGTTGCCAATGAAGAGGAGAATATTCCTTGTTCGGGTGGAATGCCCCCAGATGTCCAATGCCATCTGGATTTTGCCAGAAATGATAATTTGTAAAGATGCGATAAAAATGAATTAAATGGGCAAAACTGTTAGATTTCTCAAATTTGCTGTTTCCCAAGATGAAACACAAACCTTTTCATCTGTCAGGACCATTAGGCACAATAGTGATGTGATAGGAATTATTATTCCAAATTGTTGCTGGACACCCATTTAATAGATTCTTATTTTTTAAAAAACTGAATTAACTTTCAGTTTCAAAATCCATCTCCTTATACTGTTTACAGTATACATTACAAAACTTTTGTTAATGAACCAAGTAGATATTTTACTACGATCTATAAAACTAAAGCACTGGATGAGAGTGGTACAGTCAATTACAATAAGACTTCAGCAACGTTTTAAAATTGGCTTCCAGTTGAAGTTTATTTTGAATTATAATTGTAATGAACTATTGGATTTCCCTAAACTGAAATCAAACTATCTTTGCTGTCAAGGTTCCAAGTAATATATCCCATTCAATAAGAACCCCAAGACAGGCAAATTCCTCAAAGAACATTTTACATCAACATATCAAATTGGCATGTTCTTTGTAGAAAACCAGCTCTAAGTTCCTGCTGGTTTCACACCCAATTAAAAGTAAAACTTTGTCACTCCCCCCGTCTTTAGTCACGTGGTCCAATCAGCATACAGTCCAGTTGCTAGGTGACCTCAGACTCCACATTTCAAACACCTGTACCAACATCCTTGATTCTCAGGTGAAATAATTTCTTTAGGCTACACTATCCCAGCTATCTTTCCATCCTCCTACTTGGCCCCTTCACTCCAGACTGTGTCAGCCCTGAAGCAATTAGAAGAGAAATCTTCCTAGAGAAAACTACAGAAAAGAAAATGGTCACAGTTCAACCAACTTCAGGGTTGACAGGCTGCTCCCCTTCAATTTAAGAAAACTTCCTGTAAGAGAGAAAAAGATCACAGAGAGGTTAGTTGGGGAGGTCCCTAACCTCCCCACGCCCAGGAGGGCCCTTTGACTTATGGGGGTACTTCTCATGAAATTGCTTGAGCAACTTATCTACCTTTATCTACCTTCCAACGTTTCACCCAAGAAGCTTCAGATAGGGGGTAACCCTTCCAATAAACTAAGTACTGCAATTGTCCCCTATGGAATCTAAGATCCTTTTTTATTTCATAATGTGTTTTCCCTTCAATCACAAGGGGCTTTGGGACTACCCAATCTTCTGGCCTGAGCTGTGAACTTGCTGCTGGCTTCAGCAAGCTACAGTGAAAGACTGGATACACTTTCCGCAACAGTCGGGGAAGTTTTAATTGTACCGTGACGAGATTAATTACTTTCACCATGGGGAACGGTTCTATGAACTTTGGATTCAATTTCCTAGAGGCTAATTTTAATTTTAGATATTTGGTGGATCAGTAGACTCTATCTCCCACCCAGAACTGTGGTTGGAAAGACCGGCATTTGTCAGCCTGTTTTTTATAGGTTTTTGCTGCCTGTCTCGAAATGTGTTTCGTATTTTCCCATGATCCTTTCAGGGGTTCCATGAATGAGGAGGGTTCTCTGGGTAGCTCAGGCATGGGGACAAATTCCATTTGAAATGGAAAGTGACAGTCCCGTGCTGCTATGCACTGCATTGTTATATGCCTCGTCTGCAAATGACATTAGTTCTACCCAAGTGGATTACATAGCACCTTAAATATCATTGCATATAAATGCAATCTTGCATTGGCTCATTCTGATGCCCCATTTGTACTCGGATGAAAGGCTGAGCTGAGCCCCTGCGATGACCCAATAGACTTTATAAATTTCCTCCAGAACTTTGCTGTGAAATGTTTTCCCCTGTCTGATATGATTCTGCGGGGTACCCCATGCAGCCTATAGATCTGTTTGATGAATAGCTTCACCATCTTTTTCACTGATGGGAGCCCTGGGCAAGCTATGAAATGGGCTTGTTTTGAGAACATGTCTACCACAGTCCAAATGACCAGGTCCCCCTCGCCCCATTGCCAGGTAGCTCTACAGTAAAATCCATGGCAATTTCCTCCCATGGTTGGGATGAGTTTGCCACTTGCTGGAGGAGACCTGGGGTCTTTCCTGATCTTTTTTCATTGTTGTACAAGTGGCACAGCTTTTCACACAGTCCTCAATGTCCTTCTTCATTCCTGGCCACCAAAACGGTCCCCTGGTGAGATGCAGCATCTTTTAAGTAGCCAAAGTGCCCCGCTGACTTAGTGTTGTGGCTTTTTTGAAACATTTGAAGGCATAGGCTTTGAGGCATGAATATGTTTGGACCCTTCCTTGCTAGTTCTTCTTTGAGGGTTAGTGCCTTTTTGTTCTCTTTGTACCAAGAGTCTGTTAGTAGCTCTTTTTAAAGGTTTTTGGTCATGCCCCCCCCCCATGAGCTTTGGTCATCTGGCTTGTGACTGAGTAGTTGCTTGTGCTGCTGTTTAGGAGGAGGGGATGATTGCGTGGATTACTTCCTGCAGCTTGGTATTGAATTGTGGCTTTCTGGAGAAGGCATCAGCAAGTAGGTTCTTCCTTTCTGGGATATACTTTAGTTCGAAGTTAAATCACTTAAACTTGGTGGGGTTGGTGGTGGGGGAAGTAGAATATTGCATTCCTCTTCATTGAACATCTCTGTAAGTCCCGATATTCTTTTAGGATCTGGGGGATTCCTGTGAGTGGCTCCACCATTATAGAAGCCTTCTCCCTTCACTTAGTGTTGCTCAGCCACTGGCAGGCTTCCCTCTCAGTTGAGGTTGGGTCTAGACCCAGCACCAATTTCAATTTTTGGTAGCCCCCTTCCCAGGTGATCATTGACCATTTGTCAAGCCACGCCAATCCCAGTATGATGGATTCAGTCATTTTTTGCACCACTATGAACTGGATTAGCTCCCAATGATGACCCATTCCAAAAATTCTTTCAATTAGCAAAATTGGATCCTGATATACCAAGGCATGACTCCAAATAACAGATGGTGCCATCGTCAACGGATGCAAAAAATGAGCTAGATACAAAATAAACTACCAAACAGTATAAGTCTTAAAGCTTATTATTTGCTTGCCTGTTCATTTTTATGGCAGAATTCATTAATGCTGACTTAGAAAGAGCTCAGTTTATAAAAAAATCCAAACCAACTAGTTTTCCTTCCTTCCTATCTGGAGAATTTCTAATCAATTATGTTGTTATATTCACTGTGGCACAACATTAGTTTGCATTCAGATTCAGAAGAATCATAGGTCAACCCAACTGAACAGTGCACATAATTAAGATTGTGGGTTTGGTGAGTTGTTTTTATTAAGCATGTGTTTTCTGTAGAAATGTGGGAGAAAGAAGATGCAAGCAGAAAGAATGGTGAACCATGGAAAATTCAGTAAATTCAGATCTTTTTCTCTTACTTTTTCTAAGAACAACAGAACACTCTTCTGCGGGAGAAGCTGAATGAGGGACCAGCAGGGAATAATCTTTTTTGATATTTATTAGCATTTTTGAGGAATATTTCAAGAGAATTTTCGCAAATTGGCTTCAAAATGATGTCCACCTGTTGGAACCATGCTAGCAGGGAGGGTATGTTGTGAACCTTGTCAGTTAAAGAATTTCAACCAGTGGGGTTGAAAGCCCTCTCTGCCACTGCCCCAATTTAGGAACATCCTGATCCTCAAAGCCCCCCCCCCCTTTGACCTTCTAAAAGAGTGTTTAAGATCTGATCCTGCCAACTGGTACAGGAATAGAAGTATAGCATGCAATCCTGGGGGTGGTTGGTGGCTTGAGGGCAGTCCCTCTACCTTTTAATTCACTTATTAACTCTGTTTCAAACTGTATTTGTTTTATACAGTTTCATGGATTTTTATCTGTAAACTGCTCAGAGTCACTTGAATGGCCAGATGAGTAGTATCTAAATTTGAGAAATAAAACAATATAAAATAAATAAAATAAGTAAAAGCACTTTTACTTCACAAGATGAAAGAAAAGCTAAAGAGGCACAGGATTAAAACAAAACTCAACTGCAAGAACTAAATTCTAAGCTCTAACTAGAGACTGCAGATTTCCTCTAGTTTGAACTGAAATGGCACAAGAAAAAAACAGTCCCAATCAGAGATGGGTTGCTCCTGGTTCGGCCTGGATCGGATGAACCGGTAGTAGTGGCGATGGGAGGCTCTGCCCACCTGTCCCAGATGCTTCTGCACATGTGCAGAAGCATTGCGCACGCACATGAGCACACCCAAACTGGTAGTAAAAAAATTAGCAATCCACCACTGTCCCCAATCCTCCTGCTCAGTGCCTTGAATGGGATTCTCCAATGATTGTTAGGATTCAAATTAAATATGCCAAATAGCCTGATTGTTCTCTGCATTTTTTAGTTTTAGAAGTCATGGAATGAAAGCTGTCTGTATGCCATTCGGTCCCTGATGTCTATAGCATTCTCAGCAGTAGGGAATTTACAAACTGCTCTTTCTGACTCATTGTAAGATGACAATGGCTTGTTTCTGAATGAAGCATCTTTTCTGCTTATCTCCCAAAGGAGTCTCCAAGTGTGATTGCTTGGGTAGAATTTATCTCAATTAAAGTACTTGAACAGCTAAACACAGTCTTCCTTTGTGGCTGCTCCATATCAGTAGAATGAATAGGCTCCAGAAAGTATATATGTTGTGCAATACAAGGTTAGCAAGTCTGAAGAGGCCATGTTAATTTTTCCATAGAACATCATAATGACATTAATGAGCAGTTAATCAGATGCCCTTCGGACAATTAAAATGCTAAGCAACAAAGAGTATAATCAGTTATTGACTCCATCATGATAATGGATCAAATGCTCAACAATTGGAGCAATCTATTAATGGTCTTGAAAACAGGGGAAAGATGCTGAAAAAGTTAGACTTCCTGATCAAACCTTAATTTCCACCCTATATGTCAGCCCTGAAGCCATTTTTAAGAGCACATGCAGGGCTGCCACAGCGAGGCCAGGTAGAGCTGTGGGAATGTAAGAGTAGAGGTAGAGATAGCTGGGTGATGTGTAGCCAAAATAACATTCTTTCTCGTGGGAGCCAAGGATGCTCTACCAGGTGTTGGAAGGGCATGGACCAAAGCCAGGCCAAAAGAGAGGGGAGGAGCAGTGGATCCTCTTGAGGTGACAAGAAGCAGATGGGAATGCAGTTCCCCCCTTCTCCACCCATTAGAAGGCGATTGAAATCAGTGCCTCTCCCATATAGCAGGCAGGCTGCCCAGGGCAGACAATCTCCCTCCCCCCTCCGAACTAGAACTGAAGAGTATCTCCAGATGTTGTGACTCAGCAGCAGTCTTCTGTGAGTCTTTTCGGAATGCAAGATTAACGATGCAGCTGGGGCTCGTTAGTGGGGTTTTGGAGATAAAAGGACGGATGCTGCCATGCCCTAGTCGCAGGAGTCAACGTTCTTTCGTGCGTTCCTTGGTTTGTACAACATTGCTTGATGATCAGTCGTGGTTTATGTAAGATACACTTGGATAAGTGCTTTGTGTTTCCTGTAACCCTGATTCAAGGCTACACTTGGAGAAGTGCATTACTTGTAAGAGTTTTTGTTTGGTATTTGGTTATCTCGTTAGAGACTTTATCTGTGTTATTTTTGGGCTCACAGCCAGTCGGAGCCGAGAACTGATAAAAAGACTTCCTTTTAAGTTTGTCTGCTTGTCGTTTGTTAACGAACCGTGAAGGGGGGACAGAACACCAGACATATCAAACCAAGCATACAGAGGCCAACAGGAGGAGGGAAGGGCAGTGCTGATTGAACTACCTTGGTTCACAGGTAATTGGGGCGGTTCATGTTGGAGACAAAGTGTACTTGTCAACAAACTATCAAAAACTAAAGTAAGAAACTTGGCCCGAAATTAATGGGGCCATTCCCAATAGTGAAAATGATAAACCCTGTAACTATTCAGCTTAGACTCCCACGCCTGTTAGGAAAAGTACATTCAGTGTTTCATAGAAGCTGTTAAAGCTGTCTGTAGGTATAAGGCCAGTAGACCAGGCAGCCCTGAAGCCCATTGTAGTATAAGGAGAGACCAATTATGAGATTAAAAGATCTTACACACATGCCTTCATCAGACCACTTACAATACCTAGTACACTGGAAAGGAGTACACCTTTCCGAAGCTACATGGGTTAAAAGTTGGGATGTGAAAGCTGATAAGTTAATTAAGCCACCCTCATAAACCCAAAGGACCACCTGGGGTGGGGAAGAGGAGGTTAATTAGGATGTGGACTAACCTCCCTTTGATTTTTTCTTGCAGGAGGTCCTTCTCAACTGAGGGGGAGGCAGCCTGTCAGTCTTGAAGCCATTTTTGGGAGTACCTTCAGGGCTGCCACAGCAAGGCCAGGTAGAGCTGTGGGAATGTAAGGGGAGGTAGAGATAGCTGGGGGATATGTAGCCAAAATAACATTCTTTCTCGTGGGAGCCAAGGATGCTCTAACAGGTGTTGGAAGGCTGTGGGTCCTTCAGAGTCTGGTTTTCACTAGCTGTGCCAATATAAAATTATGCTTTGAGGAAACTCTGGGCCTCAGAATTTTGATTGCTTTGGGGTTATTACTTGGAACCCTGACACTATAATTTCTAGACATGTAATTCTACATTTAATTATTGTATTGTGTTGTTGTATAATGTATTCTTGTAGGCATTATTTTAAGAAGATTTGAAACTGCTTGAAAAATCAGTTGGATAGAAACAGGAGCCTTAAATGTTCATGTGTATACCCTGGAAAAATTACACCTGAGACAAATATGACTGCCTTGTCAAACTTAAAAATATTAAAGCTCATAATATACAGAAATAAGGTACAAATTAAGAAGGGAAGGACTAGGATTTTGGCCCTAACCCTGATCTTTGGATTTTTCATGTTTTTAATTTCCCCGTGACTGGGGGCATTTCTGAAGATTTTTACCAGCATAGGTTTCTGTTCTGACCCCCCTCGTCCCACACCAACACATCCTGAGCGAAAGATACTTTATGTCATTTAATAACAGACAGACAGGCCCTGGCAGCAAACCAGTACAGGTAAGCCTTGGCAGCAAACCAGCCTGCCAAGCTCACAATAATGTTCTCCAACATTAGTTCATGCATTGACTTCTGCAAAAGGGGCGTCTGGAAAGGAGCCTAATTACCACCAGCTGAGTACAATTATCTCCTGTAACTGCGCAACTGTTCCTGATGCCTATTAGCTCTTCGGTGCCGGGCATCTAGGAACAACTCACTGCTTCTTTAAGCAGAGATCTACTTTAAAACATAGTTGGCATTAGGGAAAACTGTACATTGTTGATTTAACCAAAGTATATAAAAGGCAGGATGAAAATATCATCATCATTGTTAGTGAATATGGGCACAAAGATCAGGCACGAAGAATCAGAGCTTCACATCAAGTTCCAGTTAAGAAGACTTATTGATCAATAAGAATCAATATTCTTATTAATATTCAAAAGAATCTAGTCAACTAACAGTCAACACTAAATTGGCACCAGATAAAAGTCAATGGAATTTATTAAAGGTTGGACTTAGACCCATTTGTGGGAATGTAATAACTCTAGGTTAATGACTCATTTTACCTTGCCCCGGGCTCTGCTTGCTCTTCTCCTAAAGGGCATAGAACTCCAAAATCCTTTTCTATTGTATCATATTATTTTTGTGATGTATGATGGAAAGGCATTCAGTTGGATCAAAACAGTTTCTCCTAGCACCGCCTGCTCCAAACAAGATACACATCTCCAAGCTGCCAAGCAAATGGAGATCTGCCCAGGTTTTATTTTAGATGAAGATGCCAGGAAGGTATCACAAGATTAAGGCATGTGCTATACCTGTTAACTGTGACCTTCTTCCTCCCCAATTTCTTTTCCGCTTTTCCTATAAGTTATTTCCCACCCCTCTCCTCTTACAATCAGCAATGCTGTCTAGAATGCACATTTATTTTAGTGTTCCTTTTTGATATTGTGAAGTTTGACATAAAGGTCTCTCAGTCTTCCAGTGGGAATCAACACTAATGAAATTCTTCTTTAATGTTGCCATGAAGGCAACCCTGGGGTTGACTCTGGTGGGCTATATTAAGCTATTGTGGTCTCAGAAATATATAATTTCACCTGCTTTCTCTGCCTACTTATATTTTCATTATGAAGGAAGAGTTTATTAAATCTTCACACTCCATTATTAGATAGCTTTTTTCCCTATTGAACAGAGTAGAACAACAAAGAACGATACATTTCTATATCTTGAAAAGGAAGATATTTATTATTAAGCCACAATCTGAAGCACATCAGAAAAGATATTCAAGAATGGGCTACACACTCTAGATTTTGGTGGTGGGATTAAGTATTGTGTATGATATTGTAATCCTGACTTGATTGTCTCTGTCTGATAGTGCCAGAATTGCTTGCATGTCTTCAAAGGACTTTAGTCTCTTCCAGCCAACACCAGTTATTTTCTTTTGACCCCCGAAATATTTTTGGGGACATCTTATTATTTTTGAGGTGCAGGGGACCCTTAACCTTGGCCTGCGGGCCAACACCCCAGGTCAGATCTCTGTGGCATTTCTTTTGTGAGCTTGTTTCCCTGAAAATGATGAAACAGAAGGTCACGAAAGAAAAAGAGTTTACCTCTTGCCACGCTGCCGCAGTTGGGATACCCCGCCTCCCACTGGTCAACTGGTCTTCGGGTCTCTGCTGCACATGCAGAGTGTGTTTTGAATCTGCTGCAGTGGTGGGTTCCTTCCAGTTCTAACCTCTTCTGTAGAAGAGGTTCCACAAATCTACAGTGCTGTTTAGAACCGGTTCCAGCTCCCTCCCCCCGCCAGTCCGCACATCATCAAGATGAAGAGCGAGAGGAGGAATTCTGGGAGTTGAAGTCCACAAGTCTTAAAGCTGTCAAGTTTGAACACCCCTGGGTTTTTTTTTCTAAAGTGTTAGGGGTGCAAGGGTCTTGTGACTTGACAGTTTTAAGACTTGCACACCTCAATGCCAGAGTTCCTGAGCCAACATGACTGGAGGAGGAATTCTGGGAGTTGAAGTCCACAAGTCTTAAAGCTGTCAAGTTTGAACACCCCTGGGGTTTTTTTCCTAAAGTGTTAGGGGTGCAAGGGTCTTGTAACTTGACAGTTTTAAGACTTGCACACTTCAATGCCAGAGTTCCTGAGCCAACATGACTGGAGGAGGAATTCTGGGAGTTGAAGTCCACAAGTCTTAAAGCTGACAAGTTTGAACACCCCTGGGTTTTTTTTCCTAAAGGGTTAGGGGTGCAAGGGTCTTGTAACTTGACAGCTTTAAGACTTGCGTGCTTCAAATGCCAGTTTTTAAGCCAACATTTTGGTTGCTAAGCAAGAGCGTTGTTAAGTGAGTTTCACCACCCACCCAGTCACATGGACGGCAAGCAACTCCCACAAAGCAGGCCACACCTACAGAAGAGGTTGTAAAAAAAATTTGAAACCCACCACTGGTCTGCTGGTTCTAGGATTATACCATTTTTGTGTGCTGAATGGGGTTACCTAACCCCACCCAGATTCTGTGCACAATCTGGACTTTCTTCCAGATTCACAACTGATGACTAGGAGAGCCAACTTTATATTGTGTGTCAGTTGTACCCATTCTTGGATCATTGGGCTCTTCTTAGGGTTTCTCGTGTCCTAGTCACCTCCCAGTTAGACTACTGTAATGCCCTCTACCTGAGGCTGCCCTTGAAGAGCTTCTGGAGGCTTTAGCATGATTATAAAAAAAAGCATTAATTTTATATATTATTAGTTCTGGCTAAAACAGGACAATATTTAGTGCATGTTTGTGTGCTTGACTTCATCAATAATTTATTCTGATGATATGCAAATGCATGGTTTGGGCGGTGTTGATTATACTATTTATCTTCTTGCCTTGAAAATTTTAATTAAAGAAATGGATATGAACTGGCAATGGCTTATGGCTGAAATGAATAAATATGAATGGAATATCAGACACCCAGCACCTGTCACATCACTAATAATGGCTCCCCAAAGCGTTACTTTTGAAACATTTTAACTAACGTACTTGCGATTACTGTGGGCAGCTTACCCACCAACAAATAGAAATAAGGGCATCACGGTTAACAACCCTATTTTCACTACTGATGTCTTATGAGTGTAGCTTTAAGTTCAGAGATGATAACAAATGGTCTGCAGCTTACCACAAACCCCGTGTGAATCCCTCCTTGTTAGGTAAGCTCCCCATTGGGAGAGCGAGTACGTTCAACGAAGCATTGTGAGAGTTGTGTTGGAGAACACACAAACCAGCATACAGAGACACTGCAGTTTAAATAGGCTTTTACTTTTGTGGCAATAGAGGTATCAGAGTCCATCAAACAGTCCAAGTCATACACGGATAAGACAGTCAGTCACCAATGTCTTTCAGTTAAGGGATAATCCAAATAACATAGTCCAGTATCATATATTCAGTTCAGTACTCAAAGTTTGCTAGCAGTTGCAAAACTGGCAATAGCTCAAGGCACTTTCTAACAGCCAGCTTCCAAAACACTCAGATCAGATCAGCCCAGCACCTAATGAACAGAGAGCTAACAGTCGTTCTGGCTCCCTCTTATGGCTGATTGAGGAAAACAGCAACCAATCACATTTTACAGCATGATTTAAAGAAATAGGTAGAACATTTGTTACATGATTTATATATTGCCAACCCAACCCTTAGATTATATTCCTAACACTCCTTAATAACAGTCCCCATTTGGCCCAAGACCTTTCTGTAAAGTCAAGAGGCTGGGGGTGAATTTCACCTATGGCAGCAGAGTATTTCAAAGAGCAGGGACCACAACAGAAAAGCCTCTTCTCCTGAACCCCACTAACCAATTTTTTTTGACACATGAAGTCTCTAGCAGGCACCTTTCTCTGGAGCAAGTGGAATGGGTCAATACCATTGGGATGATATGGCTCCTCAGATATGCTGTCTGTTTGTTAACGTTTGTTAATTTTTTAAGGTAACAGAAGAAGAAAATGATGAAAAGCAAGTCTGGAGAATGATGATATGAACTATGTTTAATTTTAGTTGCAATCAAATGGAAATCAAAGCACTACTAGCTAAAGTGGTGTTTAGTACTTCATTTAAAGGCAGGGCAGCACCCATCCTGGATAAAGTTTTGTAGTACTCAGAAGAAAGCAAGGAAACGTAAAGGCAACTTTAGCAACTGTAGACTAGGTCACCAGGTCATTTATTAAAAGTCAATGGCAAAAATGTCTACTGAATTCTGCCAGGAAAGATGATCCAGAAGTAGTCATTTTTCTTGTACAGGCAATTTAGATTCCTTTAATCTCCAAAAATATTTGCTACTTTAATATGGAACAAAAGGAAGAATTTTTAAAGACAGAACAGAATTTATTAGATACTTGCTACAAGAAGCTACATTAGAAATAATTATTGTTATCTCTTTTATTCATTAAACATGATATTATTATTTACTTTATTCATTAAACATGAAACTCAGTCAACTGAACATTCAAAAATGCATCACAGATACCATTTACCAGAGCTAATGGTTGACATGGATTGCTGCCAGCATCCTAGGTATCAACCAAGTACCTTCTTAAAATATACAATGTTCAGAGTAGCGCAATTTTTTTTGCAGTTCTGCTGGTGTTATTGCAGGAAGCTGCAATTTGTTGATGTAAAAAAAAAAAAGTACAGTATTTTATAAAATTCTTGGACATGGTACCAAGTGCCCCAATGACAATGGGTATTACTGTTACATGTTTCATCCATAATCGCATAGTTTTGGTGGTCAGGTCACAATATTTCATGATTTTTGCCAGTTCTTTTTCTTCCACTCTGGCATCTCCTAGTACAGTGATAGCAATAAATTGTACACTTTGGTTTCCAACAACTATGATATCTGGTGTGTTGTGTTCCAAATTACGATTCATCTGTATTTGAAAGTCCCACAAGATCTTCACCTTCTCAAAGTTTTTCTGGATATGGGTAAATGATATTTTTTACATAATGACTAGTGGATTAATTTAGCAACTTGATCATGTCTAGCTTTGTAATCAGTTTGTGCAATTTTTCTGCACTCAGAATATTAAATGTGAAACAGTTTCAACTTTGAATAATAAAGAAATAACAACAACAACAACAATAATAATATAAAATTTATATATAGTATACAAAAACAGGGATACCCATTGTCATCGGGGCGCTTGGAACCATGTTCAAGAATTTCATAAAACACAAATCCTGAGAAGAGTTAGAGATTTAAGAAGAGAACATCAGTTTTTGGCAAAGTGTTTAATCAAAAAAGGAGTAAATTTTAGATAGCAGATACCATCCAAATGACCAGATACCAATTTGGTGGTGTCACCAAATTTCCACCAAATTTGGTGACTTGGCATGAACAAAGACACAGACTGGATTCAATAAAGAAGGCGGAACAATTTTACAATCAGTACTTTGAACCAGTAAAGGATGAGAGGCTGAGAGAGGAGAGAGAGATTAGATGGCAGGAAGAAATTGCCGAGGGAAGAGGCTGAAGGCCATGGTGGAGCAGTACCTGAGGTGCTACGTGAAATATCAGCAGTCCAATTGGGCACACCTTCTGTCTTTTGTTGAGATTGCATAAAATAATGCTGTTCACAGTAGCATGGGACTAACACCGTTCAAAGTAGTGAGTGGCATGGACTTTGTCCCAATGCCTGAGTATCCAAGGCTCCTCAGTCAGCTTGACTGACTGGGTGTCAATGCTAAAAGCAACCTGGGAGAATGTTTAAAAAGTGCTGGCTAAAGCAGCACATACCTATAAGAAACAGGCAGAAAAATACCGAGCTCTGCAACAGCCATTCTTGGTGGGAGAGAAGATTTACCTCTCCACAAAACATTTGAGGTTAAAACTCCCTAGGAAGAAACTGGGGCCATTCCCCATAGTAAATATCATCAACCCAGTCACAGTGCAATTGAAACTGCCCCAACTGCCAGGGAAGATACACCCAGTATTACTTAGTAGCCCCTTAAAACCTGTGGTTGGATCCACTCTGATGCCACTACCCTGGGAGCCCCCGGGCCCTGTGGTCATAGGGTACCAAACCCATTATGGGGTGCAACAAATCCTTGATTCGAGGTGGCACAGGAGACAACTCCAATACTTAATCAAGTGGAAGGGCTACTCCTTGTCAGAGGCACGTTGGGTAAAGAGTAGAAATATCCAGGCTGATCGCCTTATAGAAAAATTCCATGCAGAAAATCCAAACAAGCCTGGGGGGAGGATGTAGCCTTAAATCCAATATTTGTACTCAAATTGTTTTTGGTCCACACAGCTTGCTTTTGGAAAGTGAGTGGAGCCAAATGTCAACTTCTAAAGTTGTCAGTGAGGAAAGGGGAGGGGGAGCACATTCCACAGATACTTTTGGCTAGAGAGACATCTCAGATTACTGCAGCAGGCTTGGGAGGGGTGCACCTCATTGAGGAATGTGATCTATGACACAGACTGACAGGAGGGAAGGAAGAGGGGTAAAGTTTAGCTATAATTTAAAATGACTAATATCTGACTGCGAAAAGATCTTGCCAAAAATACATGCTGCTAATAAATGATTAATTTCCTTTTGAAGTTTGATCCGAGGCTCATGAATCAATTGGGGCATTTTTTTTTTTTTTGGAAACCTGACACTAGGATTGTATTTTCACAAAATTGGAAAAGTGAAGAGACCCCTACAGAGGAGAATGTGATGAGGAAAATATTAGAATGTGCAGAAATGAACAGATTGACACTTTCTATCAAAGAGAAAGAACAAACCAATTATTATACAATTTGGGAATCTTTTTACCAGTGGCTAGAGAATAGACATAAGAATTAATAGTAAAAGAAGTTATCTAAAGTATAGAAAATGTATTAATAGTCAATATAACTAATAGAGTTAAATAAATTACAATGGGATTGTTATAATATTAGATACTTAAGGAATTGGAAATTAAGCTAAGATTAGATTAAATTATGAATAAGATTGTATATTTGAATGCTGGCACAAAATATGTATACCCAGACGACATACTGGTTAATGGAAAATGGATTGTTTATATAAAAATAAAAATAAAAAAAAGAATTTTATAAAACCGTGACCCGTCAAAACCGCGCTCGACTAAACTGTGCCCGATTAAACCGCGTCACTGACGTCATCAACAGGGTGACAACAGCCAGTGTGGAGAAAGAAGGGCGCTTTAAATAGCGCTTTGAAAGCAAGCCGATTCAACTTAAAGTAAGGGTTAGCTTTAGGGTTAGCTTTAGGGTTAAGTTAAGGGTTAGGGTTAGGTTAAGGGTTAGGGTTAGGGTTAGGGTTAGGGTTAGGGTTAGGTTTAGGTTTAGGGTTAGGTTAAGGGTTAGGATTAGGTTTAGGGTTAGGTTTAGGGTTAGGTTTAGGGTTAAGTTTAGGATTAGGTTTAGGGGGGGTTAGGTTTAGGTTTAGGCGTTAATTTTAGGTTTAGGGTTTACAGCGTGCTTCTGTCTCCGCGCTGTTGTTGCCCTGTTGATGACGTCAGCGACGCGGTTTAGTCGGGCGCGGTTTAGTCGAGCGCAGTTTTGTGGTGGAACCTTATAAAACACATCAAGAAATTGCAGCTTTCTGCAATAACACCAGCGGAACTGCAAAGAACTGCACTACTTGGTCGTACATCTTAAGAAGGCACTTGGTTGATACCTAGGACACTGGCAGAAACCACTATCAACCATTAGCACCATTTACGGTATTTATGATGATTTTTTGAATGTTCAGTTGACTGAGTTTCATGTTTAATGAATAAAGTATATAATAATAACAATAACAACAACAATAATGATATCGTTTACTCCTAGCCCATTGCTTCATTCTCCCTTCGGTGCTTTGCTCAAAGCATCTCATTGTAATGAAAGCCGCTTTTACTTTTTACACTTTGGTTTCGAAAATGATTTTTCCCCTCGTTATTCAAAAGTCTTATATTGAACCTTCGTGGGATTTAATATAGCTAAGATTCATTCTGTTGCTTTTACTTCATTAGTTGTGCTTGCTTGCCCTCAGCATTTCTGCTGGCTTAAATGTGTTGAGCATTAAGCCTTTGAACTGAATTGTGGTTGCATTTTTTAAAAAAATAAATGGATAGCCCAGAAAAACTCATTGACAAATTTTGCTTCATGTGGGTTTTCAAAAGTGAAGCATGCTCATTCCCTCATAGCCATGTATTTCCGTAAATTGAAGAAGGGCTGGCTGCTGGGTTCATCTTTTATTAAATCTTGGCAATAAGTGAGAGATTGTGAGAATGCAAATAATGTTGATTTTGAGTTTATATACCACATTACAATGGGATGTGATCTTGGTAAGTTGTATGAACCCAGCCCACTGGGATAAAATGAATGGAACAAAGTTTAAAAACAAAACTGAAAGTTTGGCATGGAACGTGACCTCAGATTCTGTGAAGGTTGGACTCACAAATTGCTGACAAGTGAAAAAGAGAAGAAGGGACAAAGAAAGAGAATTTGACTCCCAGGCTGTGATACTGTTTAGTCTGCTATTTTTTAAAGCTAAACTAAACATTTTCTATTCTTTGATTTAACATTTTCATACGAAGAAATTTGCAGATGGATGGTTTTGTGACTGCAAGCCCAGAAAAGGAAGTTTTAATCATGTGTGCCAAAGATATCCACTGTGACCTTGAAGTTTGAAAAATATTTGTTTAATTTCTTTAAAGAAGAAGAGGGCAGCTCTGTGCAAACAGCAACATTTGGCATATAGAAAATTATGTGTGTATCTTGGTGGGGGTGGGGAGGAGAGGAGAGAGGGAGGGAGGGAGGGAGGGAGGGAGAAAGCAGCCAAAGTGAAAGAAAAAGTAGGGGCAGATAATAGCTGCTCCGCACATACCCCTCTAATAGGCAAAGACAGAAATGGTGGACTATTCCGTCTATTTACTAAGGATTATTTACGGAAACTTTCTCTCTTGCCCTCTTTATACTGCATCTAACAGAAAAAGGAGAATGAGTTGTGTTGAAAGAAATCTGGGTTCAGTTCCAAGTGGGGAGAAAGACAATGGATTTTGAAATATGGTTTAATGGTGGACAGGACCACATGGTTTGAGGTCCTGGGCAATTGAGCACATGGGAGGGTGGGAGACAGACAGACAGACAGACACCGGCCCTCTCTTGGGCTTTGAACTTATTTCCTATTCCTGTGAAGGAAATGTATTCTGATTGGTTGTCAGACTTGCATGGGGCCATGCAGGGGTAACTTTGTAGGTTGTCTTGAGTCCCAGACTTGGTTGAATCTTGCTGGGTGATATAATGAAGGGGCTTTGGGCAACTCCTATTGTGGCTTAATGTCTTTGTCCTGGTTTGGCTCTTGAGTGAGGGCTGATCCTATCATGTCCTGAGAGTGAAGGTCTTTTGTTTTGTAGATAAACTGGCCCAGCCTTTTGTCTTGTAGATAGGTTGGCAGGAGTCTTTCTGGGGCTATTAACAAAGGTGGGGGCTGCTTTCCAAGAGCATGTTTCTCCTTCGCTTAGCCTGGCCTCTCGTGACCATGGGATGCTGCCACGGTCGTAAGTGTGAAAAACAGTCATAAGTCACTTTTTTCAGTACCATTATAACTTTGAATGGTCACTAAATGAACTGTTCTAAATCAAGGATTACCTGTATAAAAATACAAAAAGCTTCTTTGCTTGCAAAAAAGCTGCCCTAAATACCAATCATTGGATCAGAAATACCTGCAAGCCGGAGTTACAAATCAGGCAGGGTGCCAGAACACCTTAAGGAATTAAAAATAGTTAAAATGCAATGATAACTATCAACAGTAGCTCATACAATGAAAGCCTTTAGCAGAGAGGTCATTTATGCTCTCCAGAAAGATCACACCCAGGAGAAACATTCCTTAGATCCATTTGCACCAGCTGGTCTCACTCACTTCACAAGATATCCTAAGGAAATCATCCAGATTTAAGGAAAGATCACATTCCTCATGGAAAGGCGGCAGAAAAATCAGTGCCAAGCTTGCATCCTGCCTCTTGGAAGTACACCCCAAAAGGACAGTGCCAAGAACAACTAAAGCAGTGAAGGAGGACTCCCTCCCCAGAGAGAAAAAGAAACCAAGAGGCAGGAAAAAATCCAAACACAATACAAATAATTAAATCACAACTTTAAATCTTTTTAAAACTAAAACAACAAGTCATTGCCAGAGCTCACACCCCAGGCAAACTCAAGTGTAAACACTTGAGATAAGTCTAACTACAAAGAAATCAATTAACTCTAGAATGAAGCAAAGGAGCAAACACAGTAGCTGTTGCTTGTTAAGCCAATTACCAGAACAAATAGACACAGAAACTAGCCAGATTTCTGAAGCTGCTTCTTTTCAGGAACAGAGATTAACTTTTTCCTTCCAAACAAAGCTGAATGGGGAAAATTATTCCATCACCAAACACAGAATTAAACTTCACAAAATATCAGCTTTAGACCAAAAGTCAGAAAGGGTATATAAACTCACGTTTGAATGTCAAGCTTTTTAGCTAGCCAAGAAGCCTTGCTGAATGTCACTCATCTTGGTTCCTTGTCATGAAAAGCTTCTTTCAGGCAGCTCTGCTTTGTTATTCAATTATTTCTTCAAAGTGATCATTACATCCCAACTGGAAGAACTCCAACAGGGAAGTAGCAATAGCAGTTAGACTTATATACCGCTTCATAGGGCTTTCAGCCCTCTCTAAGCGGTTTACAGAGTCAGCATATCACCCCCACAGTCTGGGTCCTCATTTTACCCACCTCGGAAGGATGGAAGACTGAGTCAACCCTGAGCCGGTGAGATTTGAACCGCCGAACTGCAGATGACAGTCAGCTGAAGTGGCTGCAGTACAGCACTCTAACCACTGCGCCACCTCGGCTCTAGGGAGTATTTCCTCCCAACAGCAATGTAAAATGCTTAAAACAGCCTTTCCCCTTTAAGAAAGTATCAACAAAGGATTTTTTTTTTAAAAAAAAGCACACATCCGGAATCAGTAAGTCTAGGTGTACTGCCAAGAATGTAATAAGGGTTAATGGAGGGGCAGTTTCTGTAAGCAGGGTGTTAAAGATTAGGCTAGAAACAACACCAGAACTCCCAACTGCTTAGGAAATTAACTACAGTTCTATTGAATAGGCTAGAACCGGTTGAATCCTCTGAATTAGAATCAGTTTCAACCAGAAATGTTAGTATCATTATCCTTCCATTTGAAAGAAATAAATTGATTCTGACTAAGGGTAGCAGTTTCAGTTATGCCGCAGAAAGGAGAAGAAAATGAGGAACCAAAGTGCTTATCATTGGAATTATTCACAGCCATATAGAGCATTTAAATAGACTTGCAATATTGCATTACAGTCAGCCTGTCTTCAGAGATGATTGTTGGCTTTCAAATTCAATGGGCCTTTTGAAATTTAGCTTGTATGACTGCTTGTTGCCAGCCTGCCTCTGTGGGAATATGTATATGTGGGTAAGCTTGTCGTGTATACGAACACAAATAGTAGACATTGTTGGAAGAAATATCCTTGTGGGTTTAGTTCCAAGTGGGGAAAAAGACACTGGAAACATGGAGGCTGCTTGGAAAGATGCTTTAATGGCGGACAGGATGACATAGCTTGAGTTCCTGAACAGAAAAGTGCTTCCAGATGTTGGGTGGTAAAGAAAAGAGATGCCGAGATGCTGAGAGTATCCTGGTTTTATGCCCTCTGTTGGGTTCCACCCCAGACCTTCCCATTCCTGTGTAAGAAATGCATTCTGATTGGTGGTGAGACTCACAGGGGCAACCCTGTGCTAAGACCCAAGCCTGTTTGTCCTGCTCACTGATACAATCCTCCCAGGTGCCATGTGGTGAGATGGGTAGAAGGTTAATGCTACCTTTGTTATGTAGAATGGACCCACCCAGGACTCTTAATGGACCATTGACAATGGTGGGGGCTATTAAGAATGAGTCTTAAAATATGTTTCTCCATTTCTTATATAATATTCTGTGTTTCTCAGTAATTCCCAGAATATTTCATTTTTCTAGGAGAGGGGTGGGTTTTAACTTCCTACAGAACACAAACATTTTCCTCTATTTTCATACCACAGTGGTTCTGTTGCCTTTAATCCCATTGATGAATACTCTGAGATCCCCCCCTTAAGATAATGAGCTTGAGCTGTGAATAAATATGTAGTCATTACAAACTAGGTTGATGGAACTGACAAAGTAAACCTAATTAAGTGAATATATTTAGTTTCTTGTCTTTTATTTTTGTATTTTTTATTTTTTTTATTGCAGAATCTGCAATTGTGATCAACATTATGCATATTTCCTTTGCAAATATTTAAGTTTTCAGCCTGAGAAAGTTGACATAGCATTGCAATCATTTAAACAAACAAGTTACAAGAGGATTATTGGCTGGAATATATGGCTTCAGCAAACTTGACCATCCTTTTGAATGCATAAAAATCCCAACTCAATTCAGAAAATGATCCTTGAGTTTCATAGGTAATCTACAAACAAGATCAAATGCTAGGAACACAATGTTGTGAGCAATTATGAATGAAAGGTCAGTGCAAAGAACTATGGATCAATTTAAATGAGTCACAATAGTTAGACCTTCTATGATCTTCTCAAATATACAGTGATACCAATTCAGTGATTTGGAAAACAGTCTGTTTAGGAACAATTCAAACCACAATGTGTTGTGGCCCAACAGCGGCCGGCTGAGCTGTTGGTGGAATCTGACAGCGCTGAACACTATGGGACTGCCCTGGAGGCTGAGGAAGTCAGAGCAGGGACTAGACAGGCCTGTTGGCCACCAGATGGCGTCTGAGTCCGGGAGCAGTGAGGAGGAACAGAGGGAGGCTGTCCCTGATGTGCATATGCATAGGGCTGAGAGGAGGAGGGAGCAGCTTTGGAGAAAGGCTCACAGAAGGAAAGAGGAACAGGTAGCTACTGATTGGCCCCTCCCAGAGAGCTTATAGATGGGGCGACGGGAGAGGAATTTTGCAGGAAACAACAGTTTACTAGCCCAGGTGTAGCAAAAGTTTGGAGAATTTCGTGAGTTCAAGCCTTTTTTCGTAGAGATAATTTTTTGGGCTCCTAGCCAAGGGGTTGCTTATCTCCCTCCTTAATCATGGCAGACAGCCAAGCCGGCGTTCAGTATATATTAGAGGCTTGGGACAGAACACAATGGTGTATCGATATATGTCATTAATTTTTTCCAGGAAGTGCAGCAAGTGCTAAAAAGAAGAGTCTCAAACAAATCACATGGCTTACCATATGACCCTTTATTTTGGCCGGGAATAACTTCCTGTTCCTTTTCTTGTGTCAGTGACCTTCCAAGCATGGCTGTCTTCCTGTCAGTTCTCCACAACCATTCCGATTTTCTTATTGCAGCATGTGGAGTGCTAAACAAGTGCCAAGTATTGGAACAACAGTTTCACATCAAATGCTTCCAGTACCAAATTTGACACATTTTGAAGTAGTCGAGTACTGAGATACCACTGTATAAAAATTGTTCTTGCCCCCAAAACCGTATATCTGCCGGGAATCCATCACGTTTTCAAACTTACAGAAGGTCTGGCCTTGCCTGAAATTTTCTACTTATTCCACAAATATTTACACATACTTCAGAAGGGCGGGGGACTTTAAAATTGGTGGGGAATAATGACAAGGCCCTTGAATATATTTATCTGAAATCTCCAGACTACATGTACTCAGAAAGATTAATTACCATAGAAACTTCATCTAATTATGTTTAAAACTGTGACAAGTTAATGGTTCCACCACAAAACCGTGTTCGACTAAAGGGTGCTCGATGAAACCGCGTAGCTGATGTCATCACAGCGCGACAACAGGGCGGAGAAAAAAGCACGCTGTAAACGCTAAACCTAAAATTAACCCCTAAACCTAAACCTAACCCCCCTAAACCTAACCCTAAACCTAACCCTTAACCTAACCCTAAACCTAACCCTAAACCTAACCCTTAACCTAACGCTAAACCTAATCCTAACCCTTAACCTAACCCTAAACCTAACCCTTACCTTAACTTGAATCGGCTTGCTTTCAAAGCGCTATTTAAAGCGCCCTTCTTTTTCCACGCTCACTGTTGTCGCCCTGTTGATGATGTCAGTGACACGGTTTAATCGGGCGCGCTTTAGTCGAGCGCGGTTTTGTCGTGCCACGCAAGTTAATAGCTTATAATGGCTTATAGTGATAGTGGAAATCATATGCCAGTCATTTATGGTTGTCCATATTACGAACCAGAGTCCACTGAAAAACTAGAACTATATATTAACACTGGAGGTGTTCACAAAGAAGAAACTGGACAGCCATCTGTCTGAAACAGTATAGGTCTCCTGTTCGAACAGGGGGTTGGATTAGATGACCTCCAAGGTCCCTTCCAACTCTTGTTATTCTGTTACATTCAGATACAATGATAGAAAAGGAAGTCTCAACAGAAAGCAATAACAGATGAAACAGCATTCTGTCATTGCTCATTGCTGCTAATATTCTGGAAATCCATCCCATTAAATGCCCTGCTTCATAGCAAGATAATGACCTTCATTTTCAAATTAGCCAGAATTGCTCTTCCTGCCATAAGAATTTTCAGATTGTGCAGTTTCTGATATTTGTCAGATGGTTTGAAACACTTTCAAACTTGATGAGCTCCCATCTAACTGATAGGAATCCAACAGCTTTCACTGTTCATAGAAAAACAGGATATTTGCTTCCCTCCTGATTGTTTCTGTCATATGTACAATGTATTTCTGACAAACGGAGAAAGTAGCTCAACGCAGGCAGAAGTGTCACACTGCTCCATGCCAATATCTATTAAAGACCAGGCAGTCAAGGAGATCATCTCCTGCTAGACTGAATATTCTTCAGGTACTAGACAATGCCAAGGAGTGGGCATCATTTTTGGAAAAGAGGTATGTGCCTGATCCCTATTTATTGGATTATCCGGTTATAGTAGATCAGTATATCAAAAATCTGGAAACCTTTTTGTCTTCATGTCCACCATCCAAGAGATATAGCCTTAAATCAAATATTGTTTGGCTTTTTGAGTATCTTGGGGTGTGTGTGTTGGTGGTGGAAAGGAACTATTTCCCCAGAAGTAGTCATTTTGTGTATCCTTTTGTGTATTGTGATCTTGTAAATTGACTTACAACAACAGTTGAGCCCAATATTTATGTTGCTACGTGAGAAATTTGTTAAGTGAGTTTTGCCCCATTTTACGACCTTTCTTGCTGCTGTCGTTAAGTGAATTGCTGTAGTGGTTAAGTTAGTAACATGGTTGTTAAGTGAATGTTATTTCCTCATTGACTTTGCTTGTCAGAAGGTCGTAAAAGGGGATCGCACGCAACCAAGACACTGCAACCCTTGTAAATATGAAGCAATTGCCAAACATCTGGATTTTGATCAAGGGGATGCTGCAATGGTTGTAAGTGTGAAAAATGATCATAAGTCACTTTTTTCAGTGATGCTGTAACTTTGAAGGGTCACTAAACAAACTGTTGTAAGTCAAGGACTACCTGTACTTCTTTTTTCCCATCATCTGTTGACATTTTTAACAATCTAGTATTACAATATTTAATTAATTTCCTGATTCTAGCAATTGGCCTCAATCCAGCCCCTTCAGATTTATGTTCATTGTAATCTGTAAATCATATGAGTCGTCATAAATTTCTATGATGAAATGTAAAAAATGGACCATTGCCGGTTCTATATTATTGCTAGCACATGTTCTTGAAAATAACAATTTGTTGGGAAAAAAATGTTGCACTTGGAAAGAAAACAGTCTTTTTGAGACTGGAAGATGCACCTTTATACAGGGCAGAGCTGGGTTTCAGCCAGTACGGTCTGCTACACACATACCGGTGGTGGAAATCCAGCGTCCATTTGCATACCGGGGCCTCCGGAGGCCCCATACCAGAACAGTCCCTCCCCTGGCTTGCCCCTCCGTACTCGCTCCCCCCGCCCGTTTGCCACTTGCTCTCACTGTCCCCCTGCCTGTCCGCACCATGCTTGCCCCACCTACCCACTTCCTTTGCCGGAGCAAAGGACTCAGCTGTTGGAAGACGCTTCCTTCTCTTTGACAGCTGCCTCATTTCCAATCGAAGGGAGAAATCCATGTGTCTTCCCTCTAATGCATGGATTCCCCCTCCCCCCATTAGAAACGAGGCAGATGTCAAAGAGAAGGAAGCATGTGCGGGCTTCTTCCAACAGCTGAGGAAGGAACAGGAGTGAAGGATTTGGCTGTTGGAAGAAGACCACACTTCCTTCTCTTTGAGAGCTGTCAGTGGCAGACATGAGGGAAATGGTTTGTGTCTGTGTGTGTGTCTGTGTGTATGTGTATGAGAGAGAGAGAGAGAGAGAGAGAGAGAGAGAGAGAGAGAGAGAGAGAAGCAAATAAAACAAAGCAAAGATTTGACTGAGAATAAATCTTGCCTAATGAAGCAATTAATAAATCACTGGTTTTTGCATTAAAACATTGGCTCGATTATTATGAATCAATTACGGCATCGTTAGGAAACTTGACACGACAGGTGCTTCAGAGACTCAGTGGGTAGCTCAGAGGAAACAATGGCCACAATGACTTCACTCCCTGCAAAGAGGAATTGGCACCATGTTGTTCTTTTAAAGAGGTTAACAGAAAACTTTTTTCCATTTCTTCCCCACTTCCTTTCCCGCATACATGCCCATGCGCACAAAACCCATCCAGCCACCAAAGAAAGGCAGCGTCACCTCTGCTTCACCTGCTCTCCCCGCCACCCTCTCGGCTCCACAGCGGAATGCCATTTCCCGTGACGGCAATAAGTACAGTCCCAGCATGAGCTCCATGCAAGCGCTAAACGAAACAGCAGATCAATTAAGAAATAAACACTCTATTGAAAAAACCAAGACAATCCCCTGGGATGGCCTAACAGGTGCGAATAGGCTTCCTCACATTCTTGCCAGACCTTTCTCTTTCTCGCTCTTTCTCCTCCTCCTCTTCTCTACCACCACCACTCTCCTCCGCCCATTTAAGGTAGCTTGAGATGTGCGTCAAGCTGGCAACCCGAGTCGGAGGTTCGCAGAATTGAGAGTCACAGGGTTGGCCAAAGGTTGAGAAACGTTCAACCAAAACAATATTCTTCCCTTTGCCAGGCCCTGCTATGGCTAGTGCAATTTCAGCATTAGCTGATTATATTATGTAGGAATCTATAATCTGAGGGAATTTTATCTGTGAATGCCATATGCTGGTGGACAGTGTCCCCAGTGACATGAGGAGTTTATTTTTCAATATAACATTTAGCAACTATTTATTTGAATGTATAAGCTACCTAACTCGATTGGACTCTTCCTCTTTTTCATAGATGCATTAATCCAAAGTTTGCTTAAACACCATTTGGCAAAGCCACAATTGGTTAGATTTCCACTATACTCTTAATTCCTCAAACATAAGTTTTCCAACCACCAAAACAGTTTATTTTAAATGGATAGTGAGGCTTCTTTGCCAGCCTCCCAACTGGCAAAACAGAAATTTTCACCAACTGGAAGGTATGTGGGGGGGGGGAGAAAAGAACTAAGGGAGAGAGAGAAAAAGAGAGAGAGAGACAAAGATAGAAAGAGAGAAGAAAGAAAAAGAGAAAGAAGGAAAGAAAAAGAAGAAAAGAGAAAAAAGAAAGTTCGAGAGAGAGAGAGACAAGAAAGAAAGAAGGAAGGAAGAGGAAGAGAAAGGAAGGAAAGAAAGAAAGAAAAAGAAAGAGGGAGAGAGAGACACAAGAAAGGAAGGAAGAAAAAGGAAGGAAGGTGAAAAAGAAAGAGAACTTATGATCACAATTGAGCCCAAAATTTTGGTTGCTAAGCAAGAGCATTATTAAATGAGTTACAAGTTGGCTACACCCATCCGGTCACATGACCACCAAGCCACGCCCACAGAATAGGTAGTAAAAAATTTTTGAAACCCACCACTGATACAGGTAGTCCCTAATTTACAACCATAACTGAGCTCAAACTTTCTGTTGCCAAGTGAAACATTTGTTAAGTGAATTTTGTTCCATTTTACGATCTTTCTTGCCACACCTGTTAAGTGACTCACTGCAGTTGTCAAGTTAGTAGCACAGTTGTTAAGTGAACCTGACTTCAACATTGACTTTGCTTGTCAGAAGGTTGCAAGAGGTGATCACATGACTCTGGGGCTTTGCAACTATCATAAATATGAATCAGCTGCCAAGTATCTGAATTTTGATCATGTGATCATGGGAGGCTGTAATGTTCTTAAGTGTGAAAAATGGTGATAAGTACTAACTATGTGTATTTAGATAGTCATGTGAAAATTAAACAGTTAGTATGTTCTCCTCCACCCACCCACCCACCAATCCATTTTTCTTCTTTCTAATTGTTCATATCCTGATTTGCCTGTTCAATGTCTGGATGGGCTCTATATATAAAAGCTGACATACAATACAATACAATACAATACAATACAATACAATACAATACAATACAATACAATACAATACAATACAATACAATACAATACAATACAATACAATACAATAGCAGAGTTGGAAGGGATCCTGGAGGTCTTCTAGTCCAACCCCCTGCCTAGGCAGGAAACCCTATACCGTTTCAGACAAATGGCTATCCAACATCTTCTTAAAGACTTCCAGTGTTGGGGCATTCACAACTTCTGGAGGCAAGTTCTGTTCCACTGATTAATTGTTCTAACTGTCAGGAAATTTCTCCTCAGTTCTAAGTTGTTTCTCTCCTTGATTAGTTTCCACCCATTGCTTCTTGTTCTACCCTCAGGTGCCTTGGAGAATAGTTTGACTCCCTCTTCTTTGTGGCAGACCCTGAGATATTGGAAGACTGCTATCATGTCTCCCCTAGTCCTTCTTTTCATTAGACCTACCCAGTTCCAGCAACCGTTCTTCATATGTTTTAGTCTCCAGTCCCCTAATCATCTTTGTTGCTCTTCTCTGCACTCTTTCTAGAGTCTCCACATCTTTTCATGTTGCACCCTTTCCTTCACATTTAGAACTGAGTATGGTTTTCACTTCAAAATGTTCTAAACTAATTCGGCTCCATTTGTGACTTTCCACAAGCTATGCTCTTTGGAAACCTATGCCTCATTCCCATACTAGGTCTGAATGGCCATGTAGATTGTTGATGTATTGGATGAACTTCAGAAAATCAGGTATTAATTTCTTCATTTATTCAAACATGCAAAACTAAATCCATTTGGGAAGCCTGTGCAGTTGGCAACAAAGGTCATATTAAGCTGTGTACTGGTGCACATTGGCACCAAATTGCTGGCTAATTGCTTGAGGATAAAGGAGTTATTTTTCAATAGAGGTTCCCTCGTGTTGTAAGTGAGCATAAGTGGTAGATGTCCCAGAGTAATGGAGTCACCCTTAACCTTTCATTTCAACCCTCAACTTTATTTATTCTTCCCCACTTTTTCCTCCCTATCCAGTTGGTTCCGTTGGGAATGACAGACTGCTGTGGTCTGGTTTGATCAGTTGCAAAAGACACTTAACTGCCTTGAGTTAAGAATGAGATGGCACTCTCTCTGCTTCTTCTACTAGAACAGCAGAACTAGCATTTTTTTCCCCATTCAATTGAGTGATGGGACAGTTCTTTCCATTCATGATTTATAGGATTTTCTAGCATCTCCATCAACATCAAGGTGATTTAAACCTCTCCTCATTAGTGTTGCATCAGTACAACAATGGTTGAATGATGATAGAAGACTCCATAGATCACTGGGGAGAAAATGGTCCCAGTCACAGCCCGGGCTACTGTGTTGATCTCTCTTTTCCAGCCTCCCAACATCTGCTCCTTGCCTCATTTGCCACAACATTAGGACTGTGCAGATCTTGTTAAGATTGTGAAATAGTATTGTGGCTTGTCGTTTTTAATTTGGGGATTGGTTTGGTTTGCTTGAAACAGCCATGCGGTTTTATTTTTGCTGCTGACAATGAAATGTATAGAAACCCTCGCTGACTTAGCCTCAGAAATTAATTCATGCAGTATTTAGAATTAATAGTAGGGCATTTCCAAAGGCTTGAAAAGCAATTGAAGCGGACAAGCAACCTAGTCTTCACTTTGCATCATTATCATTATCATTCTCCTCTGTTTCCCTGGGTTTTTGATTTTTGTTTTTCACTTATGTGAGCTAAAAGCAACCTATGTTTGCATTTGTATTTACATGATTTTTATTACAAAAATATTTTCCATTTTTGACATTACTAAAGCTTTTGGGCTTCTTTGGCTTTTGTTTCCTTTTTGCTATGAATTATTATTATTATCATCATCATTATCTTTAATGTCCTATTCTCTTGTTTACTAGATGAGATGCTTGCATTATGCATTCTTAATAGTACAAGGTGTTTTCTGGTGAATGCAGGTTCATAGCTGCCAGATAAAATATTCAGAGCTAGTTTCTACCCTCAGGGACTAGTGCTTAAAAAATTTGAATCTGGGGAAGGATTAAAACAGTTTATGAGAAGGGCTGTTTTAGTGTATGTTAATTCTCATTTAGAGGATGAATCTAGTGAGAATGAAACTGCTGGACTATTTTTCACTGATGGTAGAAATAAAAAAGAGAATAGTAAAAAATACAAAATAAAAAAACACACACACACACACAAAAAGAAAGGAGAAACAAGAAGGGTCAATAAACCCACTACGTTAACACAGCTTCCCATTATCTGTAAATCTTAAACAATGTAGCTCATTCCAAATTTCGGTTATTTTACTACTTGCAGGGTTTCAAACTGTATTAGAGCCAGGTAAGTTGATCAATTAGGATTCCCCAACTAAAAGTCTCATTGCTTTGTCTATCTATTCAGACCTTTAATTTATCTCTTTTTTATCCAAATATCCAAACCTTTCTATAAAACCATTAAACTCAAGTACTTCTTTCATTTTTCATTTCCAACACCTCCCTTTCTATCCTTACCCACCTCCACATGTAAATTTTTTTACCTTCCACCCTGCCTTTATCCATATCCACATATATATTTTATCCGCATCCATTGCTCCTCCCATATTTACTCCACTTTCCTGAAGACTCTCCGACCAATCTTTCTTGACCTTATATTGAAATAGCAACTCAAACAAACATCAGCTTGCATTCTAGCCCCAGGTAGTCTAATTAAGCTTTCGCTACCCTTCCCTCTCCCACGCGCCTCCCAACTCCGTTCGTCCCAGACCACAACTCAAAAAGATCGCAATCTCCGCTCTCCTCGCCTAGGAAAATAATTCATGCGCAATTTGAGTTAGAGTTCAGACAAATCTTATATACAATATGTGTCCACAATCAGCAACGCTTCTTTCAGTCTCCATGTCTCATCATCGATATACAACTTTCCCATTTTATCCCAGACGAAAATCATAAAGCTTTAAGAACATCACTAAGTCTTTATTCTTTAGTCTTCTGCCCTTCCGGAAGAGGAAAGCAACACCCTCCGCCTTGTAGCCACGTGTCTCGCTGTTTGTCTTCTCCTTCTCCTTGTCTCTCCCCAGGTCCGGATGAATCAGGAAGTCCCGCCTTCAGGGTCTCGTAGTAAAATTCTCGGGCTTCACAGAGAGAATTAATGCGGTGTTTTTGGTTGCCAAATGTAACTGTAATACCAGCTGGGACTTCCCATTTGTATGGAATCTGAGAATTTCTGAGTTCTTCGGTTAAGAAAGCGTACTCTCTCCTTGATCTTAATATTTGAGATGGTAACTCTTTAAAAACAATCAAGTCCTGTCCATCAATTCTCAACCTCTTGCTGTAAAGCCTCTGTATTATCTCATTTCTGGATTCCCTTGTGGTAAAGTATATAATTATGTCCCTCGGAAGCTGTCGCTGTTTTGCTACCCACGAATTCTGGCGGTAAATTCTTTGAATCTGCCAATCAAAGTTAAATCCCGGACTTCCCACCAAGCGGCTGAAAGCCTCAAAGAAGATCTGTTTCAAATTCTCCTGTTGGTTTTCACGCAATCCTCTAACTCTTATGGCAAAGGCAGTCTTATTATAATTTATCATGACAAGTTGTTTTTGAGCATTTTCAATTTCCTGTTGTAACGTTTGAATTTTGGATATCAAATTAAGATTAGTTTCTTCCAAAAGTTCCAATTTGTCCTCCGTTTCAGCAATATAATCTGTCATGACTGTCATTACTCCGATCATATCCTTCTTTGCCTGAGCAATTTTAGCATCAAATTGATCATATAAATCCGATATCAGTTGATTAATTTCCTGTCTGAAATCATTAAGCGTTTTGAGAAGAAATTCTTGTGTTAACAAATCTCCCGTGGAGGGTGTAGGAGGCAAGGGTAGCGGCTTCGTAGCAGTTTTTGGAGATATGTTATTAAGGAAGCGCTTCTGTTTAGATTTGGGAGCCATTCCAGAGTAAAAATAAAAGACAAGCAATCAAGCGAGCCAAAAATCAAAGTCTCTGCTCCCCTCAGTTAATCTTTTAGCAATTAGTACGGAGAAGCCTTCAGGAGGGTAGGGCTGACTAAGTACGTCACATCAAACACAAAAGCTACGAGATCGCCATCTTGTGACGCAGCTAAAAAAGAAAGGGAGCCTTTTGCGAAATTGAAGCTGGTATTTTAGATAGTAATAGAAGAAATTCCTCAGGAATGGTCCCCGCCCGGATTGACTTTTAAATAGCTTAGCTTTGTCCTGGGGGGGGGGCAATCTGCCTAGGGCTGCAAAAAAGGCAGCGCGGAAAACTGGCCGGAGTAAAGGCTCAGCTAATGTTGAACCTCTTCTCCATTCACAGCAAAAAAAGGCTATGAATTACAAAGAGATCCTAACGACTGACCTTCTCCCTGCCCCTTTCTGCCAGAAAGGGGAGATATCTATAGATCTTATAAGATATACGAACCAGAATCCTGACAGGAGCTTCATTGAGCTCCCGACGGCGGCAGGCTCCTCCCCCCGAAGCCCTCTGCAGTTTCCCATCGAAGGGACTGCTTAGAATTAATGATGGAATATATAGAGCACTATGGTTTTGTATCAGGACATCGCATTAATATGAACAAGATGCAAATTACCTCTTGGACTTTATCTGAAGAAGAAAAATAATATCTCCAGCAAGCATCAGGGATTAATATCACTGTTAAACTATTTAAGTACATGGAAAGATATTTAGCAAAAAGTAATTAAGAAATAATTACAGCCTTGGAAAAACAAAAAGACAGATACAATTTAAGATGAAGAAAGTTAAATTTGTCCTGTTTGGAAAGAATAGCAGAATAAATATATTTTACAAAGAATCATTTTTTCTGTTTCTAAAAAATGAAGACAATGTATTGAACTAGTGGGATGACAATTGGAATGTCTTCTTATTTTGTTGTACAAGATTGATATGATCAAGGAACAATTTATTCTTGCAAGCAGCTGTAATTTGTTGAATTGACTCACTACTTACCAAGTTCTAAGAAAAGTTATTCACAACTTGACCACTAAATACATTTACCATCCATGTTTTCTCCATTTCATTCATTATAGCACAGCAGTGGCCTCCAGACCCATGGCAACTGCTGGGAAGACAATGTTTCAACAACAATAAAAACACATTTGTTCATTCAGCATAGTAAGGGCAAAGTGGGGGAAGATACACTATATTGCCAAAAGTATTTGCTCACCCATCCAAATAATCAGAATCAGGTGTTCCAATCACTTCCATGGCCACAGGTGTATAAAATCAAGTACCTAGGCATGCAAACTGTTTTTACAAACATTTGTGAAAGAATGGGTCGGGAGCTCAGTGAATTCCAGCGTGGAACTGTGATAGGATGCCACCTGTGCAACAAATCCAGTCGTGAAATTTCCTTGCTCCTTAATATTCCACAGTCAACTGTCGGCTGTATTATAAGAACGTGGAAGTGTTTGGGAATGACAGCAACTCAGCCACAAAGTGGTAGGCCACGTAAACTCCTCCAACATCAGAGTGTGACCTCACAAATGCGCTTCTAGAAGAATGGTCAAAAATCCCCAGAAACACACTCCTGAACCTTGTGGACAGCCTTCCAAGAAGAGTTGAAGCTGTTATAGCTGCAAAGGGTGGACCAACGTCATATTGAACCCTATGGATTAGGAATGGGATGTCACTTACAGTAAGTTCATATGTGAGTAAAGGCAGGTGAGCGAATACTTTTGGCAATATAGTGTACATTACAACTGAAAGGACTGTGATAGATTTTTTTTTAAAAAAATGTGCCAAAATAAATTAGGAAAATATCAAATAACTCAATCCTAGATTAAATGTTTACATGTTTTCTGGTTTTCAAACCAGCCAATATAAGTATAATGTAAAATATAATCAAGCTCTAACTATTGAATTACTCAAGAAGTTAACTCAACCCAATACATTTCTTATTGTGCCAATATGTGTATATAATTTAATTTTCCTCCAAAATGTTCCTTTCTTCCAATAGGGGTTATGTTCACAGTGCATATTGTACGTGCTTATTGAAAAACTCACAGTTTCTAGATTTGCTAAGCCATTAATTAACAAGATGAACTGTGTTCACCTAAGAGATTAAGCCATGAAAAAACAAACCAAGTTTGATTTTAACTAACAAAACTTTTCCTGTTGTGAAAATGCAATGTGTAGGTTTTTAGTTAAAGGTATCCTGTAAAACCAAATATTATGAGCCTTTTAAAAGTGGATATCATTAGCAAGATCTCATGCCAGAAACAGCCAATTTTAAAGATCATTAAATCTATTGTTTTATGAAGAAAATGGATATACAAAGCACAGCAAAAATCCAAAGTCAAAATATTCTGAGGAACACATCCAGCTTTTGAAGTTTAAAAAAAAAGTTTGATATAATAGTTTATTACAGGGAGAAGATGATAGGGCAAAAAAAGGATATATCTAATTAAAAGTTTGATAAAGGTATTTGGCCACCTGATAGGTGAGTATGGGGTTAATATTCCCTCAAAAAGTAATAAGCATAAAATTTATCAGTGCGACTCCCAAACTAGAAATGATGGAGGAGATCAGAACATGTCTTGGGGCTTTATAAAAATGACATTATATGAGGACATGAGCAAAAGTTTCAGTCTCTGGATCTACAAGGGCACAGTTTCTGCAAATAAAGAATTCCATGAAATCTTCCCAGTATTGGAGCTGATGGATCAAAGCAAGTTCTGGACTAGGCCCATCTATCACATAGGATTAGATTTTATAGATATCCACAGTAGAGGGTATAGAAAAAGATATAAATCAGGAACACCCTTTGTTTAGGACCAGCCTGTGATAAGAACATGGCAATATAATACCAGTGGTGGGATTCATTTTTTTTAAACTACCGGTTCTGTGGGTGTGGCTTGCTTGGTGGTCGTGGCTTGGTGGTCATGACTGTGGGCATGGCTTATTGGTCATGTGACTGGGTGGGCGTGGCTTATTGGTCATGTGACTGGGTGGCATGACTTAGTGGCCATGTGACTGGGTGGGCATGGCCAAATTGATGTCACTGAGTTCTCTGTCCTAATGAATGACCTACAAAAAGAAGATATACAAAAAGGTAGTCTATTATTTCATGCACTTACTACTTAAATAAGAATAAAATAAGTACAAAAACAATAAAAGAAGTAGACAGGTAATAAGAACTATGAAAATGTTGTGTATCTTCAATGTCACTGACTTCCTTGCCCGAATGAATGACCTGCAAAAAGAAGATATACAAAAAGGATGTTTTTAATTTCATGCACTTACTACTTACATAAGAATAAAATAGAGCTACACAAGTACTTAGTTGTCTTTAACTTTAAGATGTTTCCCCATCATTCTTTCATTTGCACCCTCCTCACTTGCACTTTTCTTCAACTTGACTCTCAGATCATTGGTGGTGTGATGGTGTGCTCTTAACCATTGTGTGATGGTGTGCTCTTTTGACGGAAGGAATAGGGTCCCATTTTTTTTACAGGTAGGCTAATTACACTAACGGTCATTAGGTTGCTTATGTTGGTAATGGTTAAGCCACTTCTTTGTTCTGAACAAAGGAAGTTAATTTTTGAAAAGCCTTTTCCCCCCTCTGCTGAACTTACAGCAATTGTTCTGACAATATCTTTAGCTTTTTTAATACGTTCAGGAACTGCAGAGTTCTTTGAATTTTTAAAAACATTTTCTACGAAATTAGCCTCCATAATCGTTCATATTATTTTCATAATTAAAAATGTCACCAAATTCAAGCAATGGTTCTTCAGCTGCTGTCCATGGAACTACTACTTCTGCAATATTCCAGTAATCTGGCTCCAAAAAATGGAGAAATCATAATTTTTTCAAGTTCTTGCAATTGGCTACCTGTTTTTAAATGTTCACAATCCATTAGTAGGGAGCAGCAAGCAAGACCACAGCCACGTGGCTGCAGCGCCGGTGGCTTCACAACCTACGCAATCCCAGGATGGTGGGATCGGCTAGCGAGTGCTTACCTGGAGGAAGGAGGAAGCAGCTCCATTGGAATGCAGGCACCGTGGAAGGCAAAGTCAGCTTAGGCAGGCAAGCCACAGAGCAGACACTGCATACGTAAGTGAATCCTGTTGGGGAAGTCAGGTCACGTGAGGAGTGACTGATGACATGAGGCGAGTAGCTGGGCCATGTTGCAAAGCAAAGACATATATAGGGCTGGGATGGATGGGGTGAGCAACGAGCAGGTGGGTGGGTCAAGTGAGTGTTGAGTGGGTGGGGACAGTGAGCGAGCCTTGAGCAAACAGGTGGGTCAAACGAGTGTTGAGTGAGTGTGCGGGGTGAGTGAGTGGTGACCAGGCAACCAGTTTGGGGGCATGGTCAGCCAGTGGTGGGTGAAGGGAGTAGGAGAGATAGTCCAATCCTCCTCCTGTAGAGGGCACTTTTTAGAGGCTTTTTTTTAAAAAGTTAAGCAGAGTCATCCACAGTGACTCTGGCAGCAACTAACTCAGCCTGACCTCAGCTCTTGCCTTTTTCCTTTTACATTTTTTTTCTTTTCATGATGGCAGGCAAGAGCAGAGTTGAAATCCTCTCTGAAACAGCTGGAAAAGGTACGTGTGGGTCGGAGGGAGGGGGAGGAATTCAAACTTCATCCTCAAGTGCAGTTTGATTGCAGGCAGAGCCACGTTGCCTTTTCAAACACACACACACACACACACACACACACACTCACATACAGCTGGATAAAACTATATAAGCCCAGCTTCACTGATTACAAATTTCCAATACCAGTTTGCGCAAACTGGTGCAAACCAGTCGAATACCACCTCTGGGTAATATCTAGTAATACCCAATATTGTTGAATCTCTTAGTTCTCCAAGTTGATTAAATATATACTTCCTGAATTCCCCTGGCTCAATCTAATCCTGCGGCAGTTTCTCCTATTTTACATTTGTGGACAACTACATAAGGTTGGCTAGCGCTGAAGCAACCCCTGATTTTCCCTCTTTCAACCACAGCATTTTTTTTTCAAAGAAAAATAATCTAAAAGTTTTTATAGATTATTCTTCCAGAAGGTGGATTGATGCCTGAGGGTGTTTTGGAATTAGAAAAAGCAAAAGGGCAAACCGAGTTATTTTGCACTCCTACAGTCACTCATGGACTGTTAAAAAAAACAACCATCAAGATTATTAATTTTGTAGTCTTTAGTCCCCATTCTGCTGCTATGCTAATATACACTCAGCAACTGCCATCTAAAAATCCACAAGGCTTGTCAGAACAAACCATTCTTTGAGGATCACCTTTATAATTATTAAGAAACTAGTATAAGAAATGAAATTAATATAAAAAAGAGTGTTCAGAAGAGGGAAGAGAACAATGTAAGACAAAAATATGAATATTTTCTCCTTAACTTTAACTGTATAATGCCATATAGTGGTACCTCAGTACTTCTCATTAATTGGTTCTGAGAGGCACAATGAGTACCAAAAACTGAGTACCAAACATTTTTTCTCATAAGGAATACTGTAGTGAGTCACAAGGCAGTCTACATGTTCTAGCTTGTGAGTTGAATACCAAATAAATGATCAGTACCAGGAAAATCTTCACATCCAAAATGCATTGAGTACCAAATCTGGTGAGTTTCAAAGCAGTTGAGTACCACTGTGTTGTGGTAAGGAAATACTACCATGTTTCCCTGAAACATTTTGTCAGGACAAGGAGTTTCTGCTTCATGGTTCAATAAAACTCCCTGTCTTATTTTTTTTGCCATCAAAAAAGACACCAGGTCTTATCTTTGGGGGGGGGGTATTATCCACTGACTCATCTCACTTGCATGCCTTGCCCCTGGCCTCCTTTTCGCTGTCAGAGGACTTCAGGAACTTTTGTCTGTGGCTGGCAAGGCTTCCCTGAAGGCCTCTGCAGCTCATAACAGAGCTCTGGATCGATCCAGAGCTCTGTTATCAGCTGCAGAGGCCTTCAGGAAAGCCTTGATGGTTGCAGAAAAAAATGGGTGGGTGTCAGGGTGGGTGAGGTCTGGCTGCAACTGTCTGAAGGTAAGTAGTAGGGCAGCTCCACCTCCCTATCCCCACCCTAGTTTAATTTTTACACATGCACCCTGGAGTGGGCGGAGTCTTGATTAGGGTTTATTTTGGGGGGTAGGGCTGATATTGAGTGCACGTGTAAAAATCAGGCTAGGACTTATTTTCGGGATAGGTCTTATTTTCATGGAAACACTGTACATTATAAAAATGACAGGTTGTTATTAAGACTGATGCAATCAAAATAAGATTTTGATGATGATGATGAGGAGGAGGAGGAGGAGGAGGAGGAAGAAGAAGAAGAAGAAGAAGAAGAAGAAGAAGAAGAAGAAGAAGAAGAAGAAGAAGAAGAAGAAGAAGAAGTAGTAGTAGTAGTAGTAGTAGTTGATGATGATGATGATGATGATGATGATGATGATGATGATTATCATCCTTACGGGACATGAGATATAAAAGAAAAAGAAAGAAAGAAAAAGAGAAAGGAAGGAAGGAATTAGTTTACCTACAGTGATACTGTCTTCACTCCTAATCACTTTATTAGCTGAAAGTGAAGAGTAAGGAGATCTTATATAAAAATAAAAAATGAAAACATATCAGTCATCATTAAGTATTAAGAAAGCAAACATAGTGTCCACCAATTTGCTTAGAAATTAAGAAATTAAGAACTGGTGACAAAGAAGACAAGTTGGTTTTCTTGGACAAGAATAGATAAAGATGGGCAGTGTAGTAAAGTAGAAGTTTTAAAAAGATGGATCCTTAGGAGGAAGGTCATGAAAAACTTAGACAAGGCTTTGAAAAGTAAGGATAATTTTGTGACAACAAAAATGAGTTAAAGTATCTTTTCTTTTTGGAGAGTGAAAATATATGGCCGAGAAAGTTGGACATTGAGGAAAAAGCAAGAGAAAGATAGATGACTTTGAATTATGGATCTGGAGATCATTATGAATAGTACCGTTGGACTGCAAAAGAACCAATCACTCAGCCTCAAACCCAATACAAATTGTCTGCTCCCTTGAGATGAAGATCAGCAAGCAAAGGCCCACATAAGTTGGGTGTGTGATGCATCCAGTGATGGATTAACAAATGATTTGACTTGGCAAGATTGAGGGAAATAGAAAGGGAAGTTATTACAGGCTTGTCCTTGGACGAGTCTTACATTGTTATTATAGAAAGGTTAAGATAGTCCCCAGATAGCAAACTGTCTTGGTGGCCCCTAACTGACTAGTAGTCCAACTACTTTGGAAATTCATTTGTAAATCACATTGATGTGGCTGGAGGCAATCTGTATCCATCTTCTCCAGCTTTATTTTTTTAAAACCAAGATCTATGGTGAAAACAAAACACAATCGTGCTTACATAAGAATTCTTTTTCGCCCGGTTTGAAGTGCAATCTGTTGAACCTCTCAGCCTTAGGCAATAGAACTAACATTCTGAATGCTACTTAGTGCTATTCTGCTTGGCTCAATGTTTACCTTGGGACTCTTTTCAGCATTATACAATTTTAATTAATCCTTTATGATCTGGAGCAAGAGCTGCCAGACAGCACGACAGAACTTCTGCTGTCAGTTTCTGGCCATAGCTGTTTGTAGCTAAACAAGCCTGCCTGTCCCTATGTGCAAAGAGGATGTTCATCTACAAAAGTGCTACGCTGCCTAATTAAAATTATGCAGCAGTATGTGGTTGGCTCCTTTTAAAAAACAAGGATGCGTTATGAGAGAAGCCAAGTCCTCCGTCCTGCTACTAAGGGAGCAAATTGCTTGCTTATGTGTGTAATAATCCTGCTGACGCCAATGCTGAGAACTGATCTGCAGTTTTGCAGGCAACTATCTCTTTAGGCAGCTTAAAGGGATGGGTGGGTGGGCATATAGATAGAGAAGCAGGCAGATTACAGGATTGTCCAAACCTTTAAATTGTACTTTGCTTTAATGATACTTCAAGCATACCCTTTCAAAGCTTCTTCTAAAGCAAGACAGTCTGATGCTTTCAAAATGCAAAGCAAAACCTCCATAGGAGGCTCCAGAAGTGACACAAACTTTCTTGACAAGCTGATTAATATCGCAGAACTACAAAGAGTTACTGGCAGTCCTCAACTTATGATGACAATTGAGCCCAAATGTATGTTGTTAAGGGAGTTTGCTCCATTCTACAACTTTTCTCTCCACTTTTAAGTGAATCACTGCAGTTCTTAAATTAGTAACATGGTTGTTAAGTGAATCCGGCTTCCCCATTGTCTTTGCTTATCAGAAATTCACAAAAGGGGATTACATGATGCAGGGACACGGCAACTGTCATAAATACAAGCTGATTGCCAAGCATCCAAATGTAAATCATGTGACCATGGGGATGCTGCAATGGCCATAAGCAGTGGGGGGTTTCAACAGAACCTCTCCTGTAGGTGTGGCCTGCTTTGTGGGAGTGGCTTGCTGGCCATGTGACCGGGTGGGAGTGGTTTGCCATCCATGTGACCGGGTGGGAGTGGCCAACTTGTAAAATGTGGTGAAACTCACTTAACAACGCTTTTGCTTAGCAACCAAAATGTTGGCTCAGAAACTCTGGCATTTGAAGCACGCAAGTCTTAAAGCTGTCAAGTTACAAGACCCTTGCACTCCTAACCCTTTAGAAAAAAAAAAAACCCAGGGGTGCTCAAACTTGACAGCTTTAAGACTTTAAGGTTTAGATATAACTCTTACAGGCGAGTGGAGCAATTGGTGAGCCAGCCAATCAGTGAGCGGCGGGTGGGGCAAGCGTGGTGCAGGCAGGGGAAGGAAGCTGGAACCGGTTCTAAACGGCACAATAGATTTGTGGAACCTCTTCTATAGAAGAGGTTAGAACTGGCAGGAAGCCACCCCTGGTCATAAGTGTGAAAAATGATCATCAGTTGCTTTTTTCAGTGCCATTGTGGCATTTAGTGAACAGTCACTAAATGAAATATTGTAAGCCGAGGGCTATCTGTATATGGAATTGTCTATGTGGTACCAAGTGCTGCACTCAAGAAAGTGATGATCATTTGTATTTACTGAGCCATTTTAAGTTACCAACCTTACTAAGGATAGCTAAATTTATTAACTACATTTATATGCCGCCCAATCCCGAAGGACTCCGGGGGTCTTACAAAAATAAAGAGAAAAAAAAACATATAATGAAACACATAACGAAAGAAACGTTTTGAAACAGCAACACCTCATACATTCATTCTAATCGGGGCTGGACCTCAACAGTGAGGTCAACAGCCCCAGGCCTGCTGGAACAGCCAAGTTTTTACAGCTTTCCTGAAGGCCATGAGAGTGGGTATGGTCCGGATCTCTGGGGGTAGCTGGTTCCAAAGAGTCGGAGCAGCCACAGAGAAGGCTCTCCTCTGAGGGCCCGCCAGCCGACACTGTCTGGCTGACGGCATCTGAAGGAGGCCCAATCTATGGGATCTTACTGGCCGCTGGGAGGTATGTGGCAGCAGGCGGTCTCGAAGGTACTCTGTGTTCCAGTGTTTGAGGTGCTGCCACAAAGAAGAGGTTAATTTATTTTCCAAAGCACCTGAAGGCAAGACAAGAAATGATGGAAACTAATCAAGCAGAGAAGCAATCTAGAACCAAGGAAAAATTTCCTAACAGTGAGAACAATTAACCAGCTCGCCTTCAGGGGTTGACAAGTGGCTGTCCAATCCCTTCTTAAATGCCTCCAGTGATGGAGTATCACTGGAGTGCTCCATCACTGGAGGCTTTAAAGAAGGGATTGGACAGCCACCTGTCTGGAATGGTATAGGGCTGGTATGGCGAACCAATGACATGTGTGCCAGAAGTGGTGCATAGAGCCATCTCTCCAGGCACGCCAGCCATCACTTGTTACTCTTCTGGGTTCTGGTGTGCATATGTGTGTCAGGTAGCTGGTCTTCGTGCGCACGGGAGCAGTGCAAACCGGAAGAGCAGCTCCCTGGCGTCCATGCGCACACCGGGAAGTTGCTCTTCTGGTTTGCAGTGTGTGCATACATGCCAGCCGGCTGATCTTCATGCATATATGCATGCATGCACCAAACCTGGATGACCAGGTGACCAGTGTGTATGAGTACACTGGAAACCAGAAGCTCAGCTTCCCTGTGCACACATATGCGCCAAGGAGCTGCTCTTCTGGTTTCTGGGGTTTCCCCCCATGCATGTGTGCATTCCCGTTTTGGCAGTCTGTGTCAAAAAGATTCACCAACACTGGTATAGGGTGGCCTTGCTTCAGTAGGGGGTTGGACTAGAAAACCTCTAAGGTCTCTTCCAACTCTGTTATTCTGTTCAATTGTTCCTTATTCTATCCTTTCAGTTTTCCCAGAGGTTAAACATAGAAACATGGCAAATCATAGTCAGACATTGCAGGTCTTGGAAGTTATTAGTTTTATTATGTACGTTCTACCCATCATACTGTAGATGCATCTTCTATCTTTCAACATGGAACAAATCTCTCTCTCTCCCTCTCTCTCCCTCCTCCTCTCCCTCCCTCCCTCTCTCTCTCCCTCCCTCCCTCTCTCCCTCCCTCCCTCCCTTCCCCCTCTCTCCGCACATGTGTGTGAAATTTTCTTGAAGGAGAAATATAAATCAATATAGAAAAAAAATGACATTTGAGAACAGGAACATGATTGTATATGTCAGAGCAACCATTTTCTCATCCAACCTTTGAAAGCAAATGCATTTTTTCAATTTGAAGAACTGACACATTAGAATAAAGAAAAGTCAGGAAAATGTTATCTAAGGGAAAAAAGGAAGAAATTATATATGGTTAAGGCTGATCGTTCCATCAAGATCAACAGTCTAGACAATTTAGTACCTTCTTAAGTATTTTGAAAACTTTATGACATGGCAAATAGTTAGGGAGGGTAGAGATTGTGGTCAAAAATCTGGAGAGCAACATATCGCCTATTTTTTTTCTAGCCACCAGGATGTTCCCAGTGAATCTTCTGACCTATCACTATCAAATTGCACTAAAATTAGCCTGCAATTGATTACTAGGGCTCGGAATGTACATAGAACAAAATAGGACATGTTACCATGACAATTGGAGACTAAGGGTGGGAAAAGCTATAGTTTCTTCTTCATTACCTGGATTGTTTGCTGTAACTGAAAGAATGATCATCTATACTGAAGGTTAAAGCAAAATTACATGTAAGTATCCCTAAGGAACAGTAAGATCCAGATGAGACAAAAGCAAATAAATGTTTGTCAAATGAAGTAAAACCAGCAAGCTTTTGGCACCTGATAACTAGGATACTATGAAGTTCCTCAATAAATATCTGCTGTAGCTTTCATCCAGTTTCACCCATATATTGCCAGAATAAATTTTAATGCGGTCATAAGAAGGCTATTAATTAGACGTTTTACTTTGCTTCTGGACAAACACAAGGTTATTTAAAATTTGATTTTCATCCACAAGTGCTTCCTGATTTTTGGTTCAATCTAGCCCTGTGTTCATGAAGAACAGAACGACCGTAGAATCCTTCACAAAATGTCTATGGGTTTCTGGCACAATTATGCCTAATATCAAAATGGGATGGGTTGTTTTTTTGTCAAAGGTTGAGTAAGCGGTGATTTTTTTTTTGAAGTGGAAAATTCTATTTTCTATTGTCAGTGAATCCAAATGGGATTTTCCAATGGTTTTATGCTATATTGATTTCAAATATAGTTTTGAAAGAAAAAAGCAAATTTACATAGATTACTGAGGAAATTAACACAAGGATTAGCAACTTGAGGCCTCAGAGCTTCAAACAATCATGTAAATAATCAGATCTTTTTCAGTCTAAAGAGGATCAAGGCAGATCTTTCCAATTTCACATCCTGGTAAAACAATTCCAATTGATAAAAATTGCACTTTTGATTGTGGAACCTTGCATAACTCTATTTTCCCTTAGTATATTTTACTTTCAGTAGAGCAAAACCATTGTAGAATATCACCGCTAGATTTCTATTAAATGTGGGAACTGTGATGTCTTATACAAAGCAGCTTTCCCAGGTTAGATAAGTCCACAGCATTTAGCATTCTAAAGGATTTTCCAGTCAATCATCAATGGAGAAAAGATGATGGTACTTGAGAGACCGCCTACTGCCAATTACCTCCATGCGACCTATTAGATCTCATCGATTTGGCCTCCTCCGAGTTCCATCTGCCGGTCAGTGCCGACTGGCAACTACGCGGAGGAGAGCCTTCTCGGTGGCAGCTCCGACCCTATGGAATGATCTCCCCATGGAGATTCGTACCCTCACCACCCTCCAGACCTTCCGCACAGCCCTCAGAATCTGGCTATCCCGTCAGGCCTGGGGCTAAGACTGTAACCCGCCCGAATGGTATGAATGTTGTGTTTTTAATTATGTATTGTCTTATATGTTAAAAGTTTGTCTCCCCCTCCCCTTTGGGTTGTGAGCCGCCCTGAGTCCCCCCAGGGAAAAGGGCGGCATATAAATAAACTTCTACAATCTACAATCTACAATTTTCTTTGAGATCATATTACTGGTAGCCAACAGGTTTTTATTTCCATTTACTTTGTCCAGTATATCTTTTCAGATAAAAAAGAAAGGAAGGGAATGAGAGGGAAATGGGGGCATAATTCTATACTGAAATTACTTTAGACCAGTGATGGCTAACCTTTTCGTTGTTGAGTGCTGAAAGTGCTTGCACATGCACACCCATAATGCAATGCGTGCATGACTGCCCCATATGCGCCCCACCATGCATGCACCCCCCCACGAATGCATGCATGACCCCCCTATGTGCACCCTGCCTCCCGCATGTGCACCCGACACATGCACAGCAGAGACTCAAAAACCAGCTGGTCTTCTGACCTAGGCTTCCCAAGAGCATGAAGCAACTCCTTGTTCCAACAAAAAACCCTTTTATTAATTCGCTGTGAATTCTGCTCATTCACATCCAGTAAAGTCTTTCAAAGGAGGATTTAAAGTCACAGACCTTATCTGGCTTTGAGAGCGGAAAGGCCGATATCTGCAAAACATGGCAAGGAGTCTCAGAGAGTCACGAAACAATTAAGCGAACTAATTATCTCCTGCAAACTCCACTCCCCCTTTCGCTCCTCTTTTATTTCCTCTGGGAGGGCCATTCATCATCCACCTGTGGCCTTACCCCTGTTCTTTAGCTGTTCCCTTCATCTGGCAACTCTGCACATGAGCACACTGGGAACAGGCTCCAGCTGTTCGTCTGCCTCACTGATGTCTGATTCGGAAGGCAGCTGATAACTGGCATACGGCTCCGGCCCCCTCTCTGCCTCCGACACAGTGCCATCTTCAGAGTCTTCCCCAGACTCCAGGACTGGCCCATGTTCACCCCCAACCTCCTCAGTGTATGAATCTGCTGCCAGCTCTTCTGGCTGCTGGCAGGCCACAACAACTGGCCAGTGGGAGGTGCATGCACATGCGTGGTGAAGCTGAGCTGGGGCAACGGCTCACATACCCATCGAGAGGGCTCTGTGTTCCACCTGTAGCATGTATGCCATAGGTTTGCCATCATGGCTTTTTCGTGTTTCTGACATCTCCAACTACTTGGATGAAAAGACCAAGTTTTATGAGGTCAAACCTTTGCCAGATGCCTTTTTTCCTCCTTATTTGCAAAATATGTAATTAGATAATTAAGTGCTTGATGCAAAATGCAATGAGGGGGGACATTGCTGACTGCACATTTTTCTTTCTGGGAAGACAGAGAGCACTCTTTGCCATAGTGGATCAGAACATTAATCAATCAAGCCTTTCTGTCCACTCCTGGTACTCCCTTGTGCCAATCTGTCCAGGCTCCAGGCTCGCTAATGATGTTCAGTCTTGACTAAAATGTGTTCATGTACATGGGAAAGGATGAAAAGCAATTGAAGCCAATGAGAAAAAAAACCTCTAGCTCATTTTGTTAAAAAGAATATTGATATTAACAGTTTCACTCTATCTATCTATCTGTCTGTCTGTCTATCTATCTATCTATCTATCTATCTATCTATCTATCTATCTATCCATCCATCCATCCATCCATCCATCCATCCATCCATCCATCCATCTATCTAGTGGGTGGATTCAGTCAGTTCACACTACTTCGGGAGAACCGGTTGTTAACTTTCTGACCAGTTTGGTGAACTGGTTGTTGGAAGAAATCATTAGGACAGAGAACCAGTTGTTAAATTATTTGAACCCCACCTCTGTATCTATCATCTCTCTCCCCCTCCCTCCCCCTTCCCCACTCCTCATTGGCATCCTTCAGTCTCAAAAGACTATGGTATCATGCTCTGGAAAGAGGTCAAAGCTGGAGTGTCCTCTCCAGCACGAGGCCTGGGTAGATTAATATGGAGGATAGACTGTTACCCAAGCAGGAGATCCCCCCTCCACATCACTGAAATAGTCCAATGGAACAGCAAAGCCAATGCGATTGGTTCCAGCTGCATCACAGGAATTACCAGAACGTGGTTGCATACAGTCACAAACTGCTTCCAGGACTCCGGCTCCGGAGTGGTGGATATAGCCACAAGGCAGTGGAGGTTTGTAATCAGAGTTTCCCTTCTTGTAGAAGATGGTTTCTACCGCTTTATCTGCCATTGGGGTGTAGATCCCTCTTCCGCCTTCAAAACCATTGACAGTCTTCCAAGGATGGGTTTCAAAATTTTTCACTACCTATTCTGTAGGCATGGCCTATTTTGTGGGTGTGGCTTAGCAGTCATGTGACTGGGTGGGCATGGCCAACTTGATGTCACTCACCAGGGGATGTCATGGATTCAGTAAAATGTGGTGAAGCTCACTTAACAACACTCTTGCTTAGCAACCCAAATTTTGGGCTCAATTGTAGTCATAAGTCAAGGACTATCTCTGCCTTCCTCTGCATGGCAGCCTTGTCCTAGTAAACTCCTTCTCCTTTCTGGCAATTTTCCTCTCTGTTAGAGGCACCAAAATAATCCAGACAATGTAAGGTTTCCTGCTGCAGCAGGGGGTTGGACTAGATGACCTCTTGTAGCCTTAAATTGCTGTGCTTGCTTGCTTGCTTGCTTGCTTGCTTTCTTTCTCCCTTCTCTCTGTGGGAAGCAACCCCCACCCAAATAAAATATTACTCCCAGAAAGGCTCATTCTATATGCCTGCCTGACAGATAATGAGATAATGAGTCTATAGAAAAATTGGTTCCATTCACAAGCAGGGAATGATCCAAACCCTTTTAGAAACACAAAGCCCATATTGCACAAAACCCAAAACTTTAAAAACATAGAACCATATAAGAATCCTACTTTTTATCCAGTTTGTTGTTCAGTTGACCCAGAAACAAATTGCTGAATGTCATTTTGCAAACTTCCTTTTGAGCAGCTTTTCAATTTAAAGTTTGCAGCATTAAGACTTGTGGACTTCAACTCCCAGAATTCCACAGCCAGGCATGCTCAGTTCCGATTTAAAGCAACAGCATTTTTTTCTACTTTGCTGAATCCTGGTTAAAACGTGAGATCCCTTCTTTCTTTTTATTTCATTTTCTTTCTCCCTTCCCTTCCTTCCTGGCTTCCCAAACATTGGGCCCAGGATGGCGGCTTTCTTTTTTTCTTTCTTTCTTTTTATCTATCTATCTATCTATCTATCTATCTATCTATCTATCTATCTATCTATCTATCTATTCTTTGAAACGGCTACATATAAACTGGTAAACTATTTTTTTCCTCATTGAATTCTGAATGAAAAATGCATGCTCCCAAATACTGAAAAATAAACGTTGGCTTGTATTCCTTTTCCTGTTCAGCCATGAAACATGAATGATTAAACCATGGAAAAAAGAAATCTGATGCCCAAGGATTATGTCTGTTCTTCAAAGCTTTGTTTTCAACTGACAGATTTCTTCCAAAGATTGCTTACAAGCAATAAACTTTTAATGTGACAGATAAGTAAGTATATAAGTAGGAGTAATCAGATTCACTATATTTCATTGCAATTTTGTTTCAATGGAAATGAAATAATTGAAATATATCATTTATTTAGCATGGTTTTAGACTGCCCTATTGCAAGGCTCAGTGTACCTAACATGATGAAAAAGAAACAATTGCAACCCTCATGTCCAAATCTTAGAAGCCTACTAAGACCAAGCATTTGTTAAGTGACACCCAGAAACATTTCTAGGTAATGTGTAATTAAAGCAGAGGTGGGCTGCTACAAATTCACCAGGGTTCAGGAGAAACCATAGCTAACATTATGGCTGGTTCGAAAAACCTCCAAATTCTACCCCTGGCTGGTCCCATCCGCCCTGCCCCTCTCACCCTGCCCTTCTCAAGAGTCTCCATGCGGCCTGTTTTGGATGGGAGGTAAGTGTAGGGCCCGCATGAAAGCTCGGGGAGGGGAAAAATGGGCCTCTTGGAAGTTCTGGAAGGGCCTCTGGAGCCTGGGGGAAGCAGTTTTGTATCCTCCCAGAGACTCTAGGAAAACCTCCAGAGCCTGGGGAAGGTGAAAATGCTCCCCCCCCCATGGTGCAGGAGGCTCTCTAGGTCATGCTCACCATAACCACGCCCACCCCAGCAACCAGGCAGAGAACCCGTTGCTGAAATTTTTGAAGTCCACCCCTGAATTAGAGCCTGTCTACATGTTACATTCAACCATGATAACCAGATAGATCACTGAGTATTCCATGAGAAAAGCATAAAGAGAAGACAGTCATTGATAGTCACCTGTGTTTCAATCCATGTTCCTCTTATCTCTCATAGGAGTAGAAACCTCATTGGTTCTTTGGTAAATGTCCACACAGGATGCACAGAATTATCTTAGGATAGTCCCTGATATTTTAGTCTTTGCTTGTTTAATTTATGACCACTTACAAAATGCTCCAGCCTCACCCTCTACTTTTTAGAATGTACTATTGGACTCTAAAATCAAATTCATCTTTCCAGGTTCAAGGAAACCTGCACTCTCTTTGTGTGTATCCTCAATGTTTTCTGAAAGCAGAGCTGCCAAGCTATAAATGGATGCAACATCTGGCATGAATGGCAAAACAGAAGGGGATTTCTGCTCATGCTTTCCTCTGAGAATCTTTGGTCTTCTCTGAGCTCTAGAATCTGTTTAAATATTACTCATCATCTTCCCAAAATGCTGGTGACTGCAGTTCTGGTAAATCAGCTGGCACTGGGGGTTTCCTGCTGTGACAGCAGCTGGATTTGCATACTCTTCTGGACTTGAAACAGACAAAACCTTCTGCTCCCCAGGATATGTAATTGGCTCGTGTGGAATTGAAAGAGCAAATATGCAGATGGCCAAGTTCAAGTCCCTTTGGAACGAATATGCATTCTGCAGATGGTCTTCATTCCAGCAGTCTCCCATGGCAAATTCTGGTGCATCCAGATAGCAATAGCTTTTCCTCACTTTGGAAGTTTTGCACCCAAAATAAGAAAAGCAATAACAGATGAAACCAACTTTCATCAACAAAGATATACTTTGTTTTTCCATGGTTTACTGAATAATTACAGCTACAAATTTTAGAATCCACTGAGCCATAAACCATGGTTTAAAAACCGCAATGGCTGATTTCACACAAACTAAACTCAAACTAAATAGTAAAAAAAATAAAAATAACCAATAGCCAAATTATTTACCCTCTATTTAATGGTAAATGACAGGATTTTTACATTATAATAGAAGATTAAACAGAAGGCTATGTAGCCAACTTACTCTAAACCAGTGGTAGTCAACCTGGTCCCTACCGCCCACTAGTGGGTATTCCAGCTTTCATGGTGGGCGGTAGGGGTTTGCTGTAACTCTGCTTTATACATTTTATAAAGTAAAGCTACTTCTCTACTTTACAAATCACCATTACTGTGGAACCGGTGGGCGGTTAGAAAATTTTACTACTAACAGAGATACAAAAGTGGGCAGTAGGTATAGAAAGGTTGACGGTTCCACCACAAAACTGCGCTCGACTAAACCGTGCCCGACTAAACCATGTCGCTGATGTCATCAACAGGGCAACAACAGCGCGGAGACAGAAGCACGCTGGAAACCCTAAACCTAAAATTAACCCCTAAACCTAACCCCCCCAAACCTAATCCTAAACCTAACCCTAAACCTAACCCTTAACCTAACCCTAAACCTAACCCTAAACCTAACCCTTAACCTAACCCTAAAGCTAACCCTAAACCTAACCGTAACCCTAACCCTTACCTTAAGTTGAATCGGCTTGCTTTCAAAGCACTATTTAAAGCGCCCTTCTTTCTCTGCGCTGGCTGTTGTCGCCCTGTTGATGACGTCAGCAACGCGGTTTAATCGGGCACAGTTTAGTCGAGCACGGTTTTGACGGGTCACGAAGGTTGACTACCCCTGCTCTAAACAATCAGCTTATAAAATGGCTGAGCTTCCATTCATATTAGATGATATTTTTCCCCATTTTGGATCAGTATAAGGCCATGATGGCAAACCTATGGCACGCATGCCAGAGGTGGCACACAGAGACTTCTCTGCTGGCACTTGAACTATCGCCCCAGGTCAGATCTCTCTGGCGTTTTTTGGTGAGCTTCTGTTTCCTTGCAAACAACAAAACAGAAGCTCACAAAAGAAAAAGATCTTACCATGCTGCCAGTGTTGGCCTCTGGGTCTCTGCCTTTCATGCGCACGCTCGCATGAACCTGCACCTTTCAGTTTGGGCATGCGTGCGCACAGTTTGGGCACTCGGTGTCTAAAAGGTTCTCCAACACTGGTAGAAGGTATGAACCCAGTTACAGCGGACTGTAAAACACAATTTGAAAATGTAACCATTATGGCTTATTCAGAAAACCTTGCTTTAGCAAACCATGGCAAAACAATGCCAATAATTCTGGACATTTTTTGTGTGGCCATTCACAAAATATAGTAAACCATTCATTTTGGATTTTAGCATCTAAGTCAGTGTTTCTCAACCTTGGCCACTTGAAGATGTCCGGACTTCAACTCCCAGAATTCCCCAGCCAGCGAATGCATTCGCTGGCTGGGGAATTCTGGGAGTTGAAGTCCAGACATCTTCAAGTGGCCAAGGTTGAGAAACACTAAGTAAACCATGTTTTATTCTGAGTGAACACTTTTTTCCCATCTTAACTTTTATTTCAAAAGTTGTCCTTCAAAATCAGTTCTCACTATGTAGAAAAACGAAACAAAAGGTGCTGACCCTTTTGAAAAATTCAGAACGTGTGAATTATCAATCAACATCAGAATCCAAAGCAATGGTGTGTATTCTTCCATTGTGGTAATTCATATTTATTTCCAACACCCTAATGGAAAAAATGCTGATTAATGAGTTGTCAGTGTTCTCCTCCTCACTTTTCTAGGTATATTCTTGAAGTATCTTAAACAGCATACAACATACTATTCCCTTAAGAGGTGACCTATCATCTCAGAGCTGGTGGTAGAAAAGCGAGAAAACTTGATCCAGAACTCAGATTTGGAAAAGAAATGTGTATTTGAGATCACCTGGATTCCTAAACTAAAAAACAACCCCAATTATATCCTTACGTTCTTTGAGGAAAAGAAACATGTATTTGAGATCGCCTGGCTTCCCAAACTAATAAACCACACAAGTTAGATCCAAACACTCTTTTAAGGGGTGGCCTATCACCTCAAAACTGGTGGCACAACAGCCAGAAAATTCGACCCAGAACTGGTACCATTCTGGTACAGTGCTCCGGAGGGCCCACCTGCCTGCCTGCGCTCCTTACTAGTATTTGAACTGTATGTGCACGGAGCCTACAGCGCCTGTGCGACGCTCCGCTGAGCAGTTGGAGTGCTGTGGAGTGTCGCAGGCAGTAAGTACGCATGTGTGCACTGCCCGTATGTACGCGCATGCTGTGCACTTTCATGTGGTGGACACCTGGGCCCGTTCCACCGTACCAGTTGCACCGGGATCCGGAACCCACCACTGCTGCATTTGCGCAACATGCTGTACCTAGCTAAAATGAGACCTGGTTGTTTCTAGGAACCCAGCCTCATTTTAGCATACTGTGTGAACCAGGTCAATATCTGTAATCGTAGTAAAGTTTGGACATATTATACAATTACAAGAGAGCCGAGGTGGCGCAGTGGTTAAATGCAGCACTGCAGGCTACTTCAGCTGACTGCAGTTCTGCAGTTCGGCTGTTCAAATCTCACCGGCTCAGGGTTGACTCAGCCTTCCATCCTTCCGAGGTGGGTAAAATGAGGACCTGGATTGTTGTTGGGGGCAATATGCTGACTCTGTAAACCGCTTAGAGAGGGCTGAAAGCCCTATGAAGCGGTATATAAGTCTAACTGCTATTGCTATTGCTATAGTCATTGTACTGTGTACATTCAGGTACTATTGCTTTTAGAGAGAGCCTTCCTTCCCTCCTTCCAACTGGAAATAGCACCTCTTTGTTATTTTAAGTTTATGATGATGAAGATTAAAATGCGGGCAATTGCACAGCTCCAGCCCCAGCTCTAATGATTTCAGGTAATGAAGCAGCAGAAGAATATGATTAATGGCAGTGAGTCATTTGGCCACTTCAGAGTGAATTAATCATGCATTTGAAATGTAGGGAAACATAATACTGACAGCCAGAGAATAAGCATTCACTGATGCTATTCAAATGGATCTTCAAAACCCTTGAAATATGTGGTCCAAATGACAGAGGGGGCTATGATTATGGAAGACTGAGTGGACTGCATGTTGGGTGATGCAGAACTTTGATTTGAAGCTCTGATGGCAATTTGATCAAATCAAACATTCAAATTGACCTTTCCAATTGAACTGCTGAAACCAGAGGATTTCCAAGCTGGGTATCTTGGAATTGATATGGCAATGACTTTGATCCATAAACAAAGACCCCTTTTAGCAAATCAATCTGATTCAAACATTTGAATCAATGTATTGATTTGAATTGGATCTTACATGATTTACCCATCCCTAATGGCCCCCTAACCTGTTCCTGGCTAGCTCAAATAATTTGTGTTGAATTTATGGTGCTTAAAACTTAATACAGCAGAGTTGAGCAATCTATGGCTTATAGGCCATTTCCATCCTTGCTCCTAGTTTTAAATGTTCCTTCTACCATCCCAGAACAGAAAATGTTTGAGCATCAGTTTTGCATATAGGCTTGTTAAGAGAGAAATGGTTAAGAAGGGAAAATGGCTTCCTATACACCAGGTACAAACAACTTACAATACAGCCACTGAGTTTTGTGGTCAATCCCATCAAGTCTTCCAACTGATCTGAAAAAACCTCAGGAAGAAAATTGATTTAGATCTCTGATAAAACTGTTCTGTTCCTATTAGGAAAAGAACAGGAGAAAAAGAGAAAGGAGAAGAAGAAAAGAGGGATCAAGGAGGGGGGGAAGTAGACAGCTATTTTAGTTTTGTCCTTAACAATTGGTTTGGATGGTATCCATCATTAGCTGCAATTTCATTAATTTTGACTTGTTCTCGAAGATATTCTCTAGTTAGTTCTTCCAAACTAGTTGTTAACCTTTGGTAAAGTTCTAAGTGGAGGACAATGACCTGACATTTTTCCACTTCTGGAACAGGAAGAGAAAGTCTATGGAAGCTATTGTATTGTAGCATCAATAAAGCAAAGTTGTCCTCCCCATCCTTTCTGAATGTTCTTACAAGTTCTGCATCATTCTCGTCGTTTTCTTGAACTCTCTCTGTCTCTTTTACTTTCTGCCTGAGTATTATAAAGAAACAGGAGAGAGGAAAGCCTGTATAGTAAAATTTCTGAAAGTCTTTCCAACCTCCTAATAGTAGTTTCACCATAGGTTTTGACTAAGAGGGAGGGTTGTTTCAGAATGGAGCAGTCATCAGCATCCTGAGCTGGAAAGCATGGATCTCTCCCTCCCCACTTCCTCCACATCCAATTTAATTTTCTTTTGCTATTTTCATCTGGGCCATCACCAAACCAAATTGGGTCCCATCCTGTGTAATTTTTGGACTGTGACCCTACTGATGGACAGTTAGAGAAGCAGAGACAGTTCTAAGCCTTTTCTGCAATTTCTTTCCAATTGGGTTGGAAATAATTTTTTAGTAGATCATTGTCAAATAGAAATGTTCTTTTTGCTCAGTTGTCCATCTCCTTTCTACAATGTTATTAAGGATCTGCTTCCTACAGAAAAAAGGAACAGACTGAAAGAGGGACCTGAAATTTAACAAATCAAAGAAGTGGAACCTATAACAAAATGGTGATGTGTGCATTTGTGTTTAGTATGTGGTGGTAACACTATTTTCTTTCAGGATCCATTGTTACATTGTCTCTCTCCACTACTACTACCACCACCATCATCCTATAAACCAAAGTTTCTCAATCATGGCAACTTTTAGATGGATGGATGGACTTAAATTTCCAAAATTCCCCAACCAGCATTCAGAATATTGCACATTTTTTCTTTACATTCATCTGTTTCTTCTGCTACATCATTCACTGCAGTGGTGGGATCCAGCCTGTTCACACTGGTTCAGGAGAACCATTTGTTAACTCTTTGTGGACTTCTGCGAACCGGCTGAATAGTCAAGGCTGCCTGCCTGCCTGCCTGCCTGCCTGCCTGCCTGCCTGCCTGCCTGCCTGCCTGCCTGCCTGCCTGCCTGCCTGCCTGCCTGTCTGCCTTACGATTCCAATAACTCACACACACCTCAGAGTTTCCTGCTCATTTGTAATTAACCAAAGGAAGGGAAAAGAAAAAGAAGAAATAACCACATAGCCATTTCCCCCGCAGAAAAATTCTAATCCCTTTAAAACTCAGGCAGAAAACATAAAATGTAAGAGGTTTTTTTTTCCCCTTCTCTCTTCCTTCAGTTAATAGCTAACAGCAGACAGTCAAGAACCACTTAACAGGCGAATACTTACTTGTGATAATAAAACCACATGAATATAGAATAGAATAGAATAGAATAGAATAGAGAGCAGGAGTTTCTTGTCAGAGTTCTTATGTCTTTTCAATATGTTCTAATTAGCAGAATTGATTTCATTAATTTGGAATAGGGTTGCAATGCTGTTTTTATGTTTATGTATTTTGATCCTGCATGTTCAGCATTTAAGAGTTAGCTTACAGTATTAGACTGTAAAGATTTCAAATTATCTTGTAACTGTGTTGCTTGTGTGTGATGGAGCACCCACAACTTCTGAAGACAAGCTATTCCATCTTAGAAAATTTCTCCTTAGTCTTAGGTTGCTTCTCTCTTTGGTTAGTTTCCATCCATTGTTTCTTGTTGTGCCTTTTGGCACTTTGGAAAATAGATTGACAACAACCCCCCCTCCCATTTTTGCAGGAGCCCCTCAAATTTCCTGACATGTAGACCAATTAATCAGTGGAACAACTTGCCTCCAGAAGTTGTAAATGCTCCAACACTGGAAGTTTTTAAGAAGAGATTGGATAACTATTTGTCTGAAGTGGTATAGAACTATATCTTCCTTTATCTGCATGTATTCATTACTTCCCTCTCCAAGATCAAACCATTTTTGTTCAGATATATAACTTGGTTCCTCTTTCTCTTAGTTTCACAAACACTACAATATGCATGGTATTGTTGTTGTTTTCCTGTTTTTCTTTAATTTGTTAATTCATGGTCTGTATCATTGACATCTCTTCCATTCCAAGTTGTAACCTTCCATATCATCACCAGATGGTGGAGGCTCTTAGTGGATAACAATGTTATGTGCATGTGGAGAGCTATAGAGCCCAGCACATTGGCTGGTATGTTGACCACTACCAGAAATATGTATCGATAATGACTTATTTTTTGGCCAATGACAAAGCCAAGACTATAGCTTCATTCTGGCAGTTTAAAATTTGATCTAGACATGGAAGAAGAAGAGCCAGATGGTTTAATAGATATTGATCTCTGTCATCCATTATGGATTTTGTCAATCAAGGCTTTCAGATAATGCTTTTTAATAAGATAGAGAAGAAAGTTCCAAATTTTGGTGTGTCTGTGTCACATAGCAATAGCACTTAGACTTATATACCACTTCATAGTACTTTTACAGACTTCTCTAAGTGGTTTACAGTGTCATCCTTTTGCCCCCAACTATCTGGGTCCTCATTTTACCAACCTCAGAAGGATGGAAGGCCGAGTCAACCTTGAGCTGGTCAGGATTGAACTCCTAGCAATGGGCAGAGTTAGACTGCAATAGCAATAGCACTTATATGCTGCTTCACAGTGCTTTACAGCCCTCTCTAAGCAGTTTACAGAGTCAGCCTATTGTCCCCAGCAACCTGAGTCCTCAAGTTACCCACCTCAGGAGGATGGAAGGCTGAATCAACCTTAAGCCTGGTGAGATTCGATCTGCCAAACTGCTGGCAGCCAGTGATCAGCAGCAGTAGCCTGCAGTACTGCACTCTAACCACTGCATCACCATGGTTCTTTTAGCATTCCCTGCCAACAAGAACATTTAGTTGGGTACATTTTGGCTAGTATGTAAGAAGCACAGCCAGGATATTCTCATACTACTCTGTTGTGACTCAGCAGAAGTCTCCTGTGAGTCTTTTCGGGATGCAAGATTAACAATGCAGCTGGGGCATCTTCTGGTGATAAAAGGACGGATGGTGCCACGCCCTGGTTGCAGGAGTCATCGTTCGTTCGGCATTCATCGGTCATGGTTTGTTTGTGAGAGACACTTGGAGAAGGGATTTGCTTTCTGTAACCCTGATTCAAGGAGACACTTGGAGAAGTGCATTGCTTTGTAAGAGTTTTGTTTTGTATTCTGTTATCTGGTCAGAGACTTGATTTATGTTTATTTTTGGGCTCGCAGCCAGTCTGAGCCGAGAACTGATAAAGTTCTTTCCTTTTAAGTTTGTCTGCCTGTCATCTGTTAACGAGCGGAGAAGTGGGGACAGAACACTACTCTATGGGAACTAAAACTTCTAGTCTGAAAACTACATTTCAAATCTAGTTATAGTTGCCTGAATCCCACCAGCTTGGAGAGAATGCATTATAGTTACACATTAAAAGAATTAAATGTTTTCGTATCTGCAGCATAAGAGTTGTCTCTATGCAATTAGCACATGGCAGTTGCTACCATCAAGACAAAAATTAAATGTTGGCAAGTTGACATCAGTGAGGAAAAGAGTTGTTAGAAATGAAAGCTTTAAAACACGGTTTGAAGGAGAACGAAGAAAAAATAATAATTAGGTTAAATGGCATCTAAAAACAAAAATAAATGTGTGTGATGAGTTGCCTCCCTGGTCTCTACAAATTTATCTTCCTAAAGGAAAATTGTCTTGGTGCAATTCCCTGGTGCAGGAATTGAAAATGGTCAAGGAATTTAATCATTATTAATTCCTATTCATAAATTACTTTAGTCATAAATCTTGAAATAATCTGCAGATTGGAATATATGCCTGCTGAATGTTATGGTACAGTGTTCACCATTTACTTATAGAACCCTATAAATGTTCATAAATGTACAAAGCTGTCAGGGCTGCCTCTGTCCATTTCCTGGGAAAGAAAAATCCTTGGCTCTATAGATTTAAAGAAAAGTACTTTTACTACAAACAAACTGAAAGCAAGCAAGTCCAGGGAAGCTCAGGCAAAGTGCATGAAAACTGCAACTTGAAAGAAACTGTACAGCCCAACCCCCTTTTAGCTACCCAACCAGAGTCCACTGCATACCAGAGCTAACAGAAATGCATGCCACAGAGGAGAGGTGTGGGTAGCATCATGGCAAGATGAGAGGATGTGTCCCTTGGGAGCTCTGGGAGATAGCTCTGAATCCACATCATTGGAATGGTCCATTTGGGCCAGAATCACCTCAAAGGGGGTGATGAATGAAGAGAGCGTGCTCTGCTGATCTCAGGGAATCCACAAACTCCCTGATTGATCCAGAGAAGGCTCTCAAATCCAATAGAGTGGAAGAAATGACCATCGTGTGTTGGACTGAAGCTGGGGCACCCACAGGAAGGAAGCTTTGAAGAGAGAGACTGTCAGTGTGACTGATCTGGGTGAGGATTTCCAACTTTGATTTTTTGCTAGAAGTAGAGTGAAAAGTCCCCTGGGAAATAGCTGGTGAAAGTGAGACCTCAAAAGGAGATGTTCTTTTCTTTTTCCCCACATCCCCTGAAAAGTGGCAAGAAGAGCATTTAGAACCATCTTGGAACAGGAAGTTAAGCTGGAGAAACATTTAGAAAAAGAGTGAAAATATTCTGTATTTAAAAGCTGGACTGGAAACCTCAAACAAACACTTGGACTGTATAGAAGCTTTGAATACCACAATATTTGGATAAACAGATCTGCCTTTTTTGTTAGAATTTTATTGGAATATATTGCTTGAAAAAGAAAATATAGGAGAAAGAGAGAGTAGCAGAGCCAGAGGGCCATCTACTGGCAGAAATTGGAAGTGGAAGCTGGGAATTTCAGATTTAACCTTGAGAAATTCTGTAAATAAAGATATGAACTGGCTGCCAGTTGTTAAAAGCTGGTGAGACTGGAAACTGAAAACTGAGATAGAGAGCGTAAGACTGAGATTTGTTATTTTTAAATAGCCTAGTTCTTGAAACTCTAAGGGAAATACAAGCAGTAAAAGATTTTATGTTGTCCTTTTTTTCCCCTGGCTGTGTGAACTCTTCCTTAAGAGTTCCTTAAGAAATACAAAACAACTGGATTTGGTGGGCCTATGTGGATTACAATTTATTGATACGTTATTCCTTTTTGTTGGATATTAAAGGGTAGGGTCTGAAGAACCTGAGGAAAACAACAAGAAGGGGGTTAAAAGATTGAAAATTCTTAGAATTCTTGGATTATATGATATTTTACTTTTTCTTTAGGTCCCTTGTCTGCCTTTTGTTTTCTTTTCCCTTTGCTTTTTTCACTTTCATCTTTAGATTATAACTGACTGCTATACTTTTGTCTTCTTGTGAATTACAAATATCAAAAAGATTTAAAATAAGGAAAGCACCATCAGTGTCCTCGTCGGCAACTATAAAACTAGAAAGGTAAACAGAAAAAGCAAGGAAGATACTCCCTAAGGCTTTTTTCAGAATGGAAGAAGAACTCGTTACTCAAGATGTTTGGTGAGAAATGCATCCCAAAGAAAATCAGTACTCGTTTTACTCAAATAGATGTATGTCCTGGTCAAGAATAGATATGATATGGATGGCTGAAGAACTGAAAGCCAATGTACAAGAAATAAATATAGAAACAAGTAATAGGGCAGATCATAATTCAATAAAAGTAATATGGAAGGGACAACAAAGAATAAGATGAACTTTGAACCAAGAAATATTTAAAGAGAAGGAATGTATTCAATTTATGGAAAGAGAACTAGACTTTTTCTTTAAAGATAACAGAAAGGAAGAAGCATCACTACAAAATATTTCTTTCAAATGCAACCCCTTGTACAAAAGTCACACAGCATTCATTGATCAGTAGTGGACGCCCAGCCCTGTTGCACCATACTGGTTGCACAGAGATCCGGAACCCACCACTGGTCTAGTACAGGAGCCGGCCAAAGCTCCAGTTTCCTCCAGTTCACTCCCGTGGTTGGACATTGGATCCTTGGTCCCCATAGTAGACTGCTGTCACCAGGGCTGCTTCTGTCCATTTCCTAGGAAAGAAAAATCCTTGACGCCATACATTTAGAGAAAAGTACTTTTACTAGGAACAAACTGAAAGCAAGCAATGCCAGGCAAGCTCTCAGGCAAACAGCAGCTTGAAACAAACTGTACAACCCAACCCCCTTGTAGCTAGACAACCAGAAGCCATTGCATACCAGAGCTAGCAGAAATGACCATGGAGAGAGAGTGGCGAAATCCGAGCCCTAGTTACAAAGCTGCAATTAAAAATTCTCTACTGATTTCTCCCCCTCTTTTCTATGGCAGCAAGCAGCAGGCTAGCTGACAGCTACACATTTTAATCAATGCACATTTTGGGAGCATTTTAGGAGCAAAATGCACATTTTGGTAAGCACAAGCATATTTTTGCAATGGTGCAAAATATCTCTAGGTCAGGTGTAGGATGAGGGTGAAAGTTTGTTGTCCTCAATTCGGGTTTGAGCCTGGTGCCGAGGCCAATGAAGGATGCCTGACACGAGGTGCAGGTTTTGATGGCTTTTTATTAGGGTACCCCAAGGAAAAGGGCTCCTGGCCTAAATGCCAAGAACCAAGAACAAAGGATTAAGAAAGCTTTATCCAAGAAGAAGGCGATATAATAAGAAATATCATCTAATAAACATTTTAGTAGTAATTCTACAGTTTGTTCTAGTAGTCTTTAGCTGTCTCTGTTCCGAAGCCTTAGCTAATGAATGCCCCAGGAGTTATCTAATACACGTTTTATTTGCTGCAGGCTTAATTTCCTAACTTTTAGCTGAGGTCTGCAAGTTACCTAACTCTTGTTACTTTTATCAGCTTTCTAACTACCCAGAATTGTTACAAGCTTTACACATGCATATTTCCTGTGGATTCTTTGTTCTTGCCAGACTGACTCCACAATTGATTTACTTTCAAATGTGCCATGACCTGGCTTTATTTTAGCAGACAGTCCATCAGATTCATTCTCCGAGTTTGTGGGTTGGTTTCAAATCAACCCACAAACCGGAGAACTAACCTTCACTCAAAAGCATATTTTAAAACTCAGAGATATATTTAAAATACACAGACCCATTGGGTTCAAATGGGTTTTCTTCCAGATGTGGGTTACCACCTTAAATGTGCATTTAAATATTTCATAAAAAGTACATCTCATAATATGTCTTTTAATAGGTGCCATAGGAAAAATTATTTTCATGGAACAAGCATTTACAGAAAACGGAACAGAATTGAATTATAGGTTAAAACATGCACAATAGACTTGGCTTAGAAAATGAGAGATTCTGCCAAACATAAAGGAATGTAATCACATTTTAAAATAAAATAGTCATTAAGAAACAGCTCATTATTTGGCCAGTATCAGGAGCTGGAAACTTAATGCAATGTTCACCAACATTATTTCATTTTGAAATAATCATTGTTACCTTTTCTGGGCCTTTGGAGGGTTGTAATTTTTTTTGGAACCCTTTCCTCCTGCCAGGTAGACAAGAAAAATAGTGGTGAGTTGTCAGCAGATGAATTTGGCAATAGAAATATAACAGTTACTATTTATAGATCACTTTGCCCCAGGACTCTGCTGTGCTACATAAAGAATTCAGAAGTGACAAAGTAATCAGGAAAAGGTATGCATGCTAAAAGCTCAATTGAATTTAATGCAAACACAACATTAAAGATGAAAATCCAAAGTTCATTTATCTGGAAATAAGCCTTCACTGAATGGTTGGAATTGGGCTTTCCATGAAATAGATTCAATGTTATCTTGACTTCTCTTTCTGGGACAAGACCAGAAGGAATAGATTTGCAAGCAAGGCACAATTTCAAAATCAACATATTCTATTTTAAGATAGAAAGTTGTTCTCGACGTAGGTGTCACAAATAACCCATCAGGAAAATATCAATTATTCTACTTGGAAGACTACAGCATTAATTGAGCATGTACCAGCCCAAGGGTGAATGTGCAACAGGCACATAGGGAAGTAGCCAATGAAGATAATCATCTTCCAAAAGAAAATGTAGGGAAACAATTTTAAGTTGCCAAATAACAGACTTATTTGCTATGACACCTCCACAAAAACACCTAATGTGCAAAAAAGTTGTCTCCTAACCTAGAACATGGAACAGTTCTCATGTTGAAGGAAAATACAAATCCCTGTCCAATAATTGCTTCTATGTGATATATGACAGGGTCTTCTTGGGTATTGTCTCTCCCAGCAAAATGTTCTTTGACTGTCTTGTCATGGAGATAGTGAGACCCAGCTGGATTCGGCTATTTGGATTCTTCATATTCAGAACCTTCAGCATAGGACTCATTTCAAACCCAATTTGAGAGAAATGACATTTTTAACTGAATCATGTTGCCACTGATAAGTTAAGGAAAATATTGCAGGGAAGCTGAGTATTTAAACCTTCTATGACTATCTGGGTGGTTTTAGTAGTATATCCTGGTGGTCCAATATCTAGCAGATTGTTGGAGAACTTCTTCCATAGGCTCCTTAGTTTCTCAATAGTAAGGTACATTTCCCCTAGTGATTATATGAACTCATCAATTGGTCTACTTCAGGGGTCTCCAAACACGATCACTTTAAGGCTTGTGGACTTCAACTCCCAGAATTCCCCTGCCAGCACATGCTGGCAGGAGATTTCTAGAAGTTGGTCCACAAGTCTTAAGGTTGCCAAGGTTGGAGACCCCTGGCCTAGTTGGCAACAATTTAAAAAATGGATTGTAGCATTATCTCTCTCTCTCAGCCCATCTGACCAGTGTCTACGGCTTACATTGTTTAGCTTTTTCAAGATCAGCCAAGGTCAGCTTGATGCTATCAACTACTTAACTTTAAAACATTTTTCATATTCTGATTCCCAATGAATATTAGTGCCTAAATTGGATTGTTCCTATATGTTCCTTGTAAGAGCAGGACAATATGCTGTATAATGGTTACAGCTTAAGATAAGAACTGGGAGGAAGTAGGCTCTAAGCATGATTCAGCAATAAACTGTATTGACTTAACTATTTGATTAGCCATTGTTTACCATCAGCATACCTAGCCGAGGTGGCGCAGTGGTTAGAGTGCAGCACTGCAGGCTACTTCAGCTGACTGCAGTTCAGCAGTTCGGCTGTTCAAATCTCACTGGCTCAAGGTTGACTCAGCCTTCCATCTTTCCGAGGTGGGTAAAATGAGGACCCGGATTGTTGGGGGCAATATGCTGACTCTGTAAACCGCTTAGAGAGGGCTGAAAGCCCTATGAAGCGGTATATAAATCTAACTGCTATTGCTATAGCATAATCTACTATAAAGGACAGTGTGTAAGTAAAGCAGTAAGATACAACTGTGTTCATTGCCCCACGTTAAACAAGCTAAAAAATAGCTTTGGAACATCTGAAAAAATATAATGAAAAATGCTAATATATCTGTGTCCTCTATTAGGAAAGAAACTTAGAATTATTACTAAAGAATACATCCTGAGGATATTTACTACAGACAGTGAGAGAAAATATTTTACAAAAAGTCAGGTGTTTGGATAAAATAAATTATATTCCTAGTTGAGAAAAATATTCAAAAGGCAAAATAATCTATATTTTAATGTTCCAATGCTAAATTATATATGTTAGCTTCAAATTATTATTTCTGTGGCTAATTAAACAAATATCAAATAAATTACAATTACCACTGATAGCTGCAAGTCATATTAACTATGTGTTGGAAGGATTTGAAAAAGCTTTGCATAACATTTAAAACCAATCTATAAAGAGTGGAAATGTATCCTCACTTACCTTGTAATAATTCCCTTAAAGCTTAGCAGGTCTGACTTTTGAGTAGACGTAACCAGAACTGGTTCACTAATTGGATCAAATGTATTTAGGGACCAGAAAAATCTAATGAATGCATAACAACTGGATGGCAATTGTTTTAAGCTAAGAAAGGGGAAGCTAGCATTAAGACATCTATTACATTACAGGGTATCTTTGCACCAGTCTTCTGTTGGAAGTAATGAAATAACTGTAGGTTTAAAAAAAAGAGAATCTTTTATTTATGCATCGATGCTTGTTGTGCTTTGTTTATATATGTCATTGTGTGGCTTTAAAAGTCTCATCCTATTTAGGAATATTTCTCTAAAATACAATAATCAAATTGAATTTCAACATGGATTTTTGAAACTCAAACTCCTGCAGGAAAATAACAATATAATAATAACAAAACTCTGGAATACTTCTTTGGGCTATGCTGAGTTTCGTGATCTTGCTGTTTCGTGCATTGTTTGCAGTTTCAATCTAATAGTCAAAGAAAAAAGTTTCCCAATGCATTGGCTTTAATCTCTCTTTGATCGTTTCTTTGTACATGGTGTATACGTATGATGCCAAAACAGCATCCTTTTTATTTCCCAAAGGTGGAATGATGGGAAAGTGAATTTGGAATGATGTCTGTTTGTAAACACCTGCACCTGCCCAGTGTGTCTAATTGGATTATACATGTGATTAATTCCAAAACTGAACCAATCTTGGGATATTCAAGACCATACATTTCCTCCTGGAACATGAGCTTGTTTGATACCTGATTGCCAGCTATAATCTAGCAATTAGTTCTGTCAAACAATATTTGCTTATATTCCTAACTAGCTGAATACCCGTGCTCTGCTACAAAACTATGTGATCAGGCTTGATAAATTGACACTTACAACTTGAAAATTAATGAGTAGATCAGCCTCTCCCCTTCTCTCCTCCCGGCTTGCCCCACAGAATCCTCCCCTATTCTACCCCCTTCTCTCCCTCAGGCTTGCCGTGCAGAAGCCTATCCCATCCTATCCCCCTTCTTTCCCTCAGGCTTGCCCCACAGAAGTCTATCCCATCCCTTTTTCTCCCTCAGCCTTGCCCCACAGAAGCCTATCCCATCCCTTTTTCTCCCTCAGACTTGCCCACAGAATCCTCCCCTATCCTATCCTTTTCTCTCCCTCAGCCTTGCCCCACAGAATCCTATCCTACCCCTTTTTCTCCCTCACCCTTGCCCCACAGAAGCCTATCCCATCCTATCCCCCTTCTTTCCGTCAGACTTGCCCACAGAAACCTCCCCTATCCTATCCTTTTCTCTCCCTCAGCCTTGACCAACAGAATTCTATCCTACCCCTTTTTCTTCCTCAGCCTTGCCCCACAGAATCCTATCCTACCCCTTTTTCTCCCTCAGCCTTGCCCCACAGAAGCCTATCCCATCCTATCCTCTTCTCTCCCTTACAGAAACCTCTCCTCTCTTATCTCCTTCCCTGCCTCAAGCTCCTTTCCAAACTCCCAGCCAGCAGGCCGGACAAGTCATGCGCTGGCCACACCCAAGTGGCAGTTTGAACAGAGATATTTTCCAGTGTGGAGGGAGAAGTGGAACTCCTTAGCATCAGAGCGTTTTAGTAATAATATAACAAATACTAATGATCTGATGCTCATTTTGGAAAAATCCTTTCTAAGGGAGTACCTAGAAGCCAAGAGGAACATACATGCCACATTTCAAGTTTGTAGGCTTTTACGGTTCTGGAGATTTTGTGATCCAGCATGAGTGGTTTTTGCTTATATATATATATATATATATATATATATATATATATATATATATGTATGTATGTATGTATGTATGTATGTATGTATGTATGTATGGTACGTGCGTGCATGCATGCATGCATGCATACATACATACATACATACATATATAGCCATACCCTTACTGGGATTAGAACCTTACTGGGATTAGAACCTGTGCTGTATTACATCTTAGGCAGATGTGTTAACCACTAAGCCACAAGGTTCTCCTCCTTATCAGCTATCATATATATATATATATATATATATGTGTGTGTGTGTGTGTGTGTGTAGGTAGGTGTGTGTGTGTGTGTGTGTGTGTGTGTAGGTAGGTAGGTAGGTAGGTAGACAGAGAGAGGAGAGAGAGAGAGAGGAGAGAGAGAGGGAGAGATTAGTGTCTGACAAGGGTGGCTTGCTTTTGATAATTGCATGAGGGTGTGCTGTCTATCAGCCACAGTTAAATTATTATATTAAAATCAAGCTTATAACCAGGACTGTTCTAAATTGAATTAAATGGCTTTCTTGAAGTGCTTGGATGCCACTAATTGCCATAAGCTTCTGGAACCAACCTGAAAAATGATATATGTCTTTGTGTGGAGAGTCTGATGGAAACAAGAACAAGCCAAAGGGCTGACATAGCATTTGCCTTTTCTTGTCTTCTATTGTTATGGGTATCAAAGCAGATCATCAAACAATCAATAAGTCTGTGGGGGGGGGACAGGCTCTCAAATGAAGATTGTAGCCTCACTTTGTTTAACATCCATGGTTTGTGCTCACACAACCCCCCCTTAATCATAAACCGAACCAGAACTTTTTAACCCAGGCTTATCTGTACAACCCATGCTGTGGTTCAGTGTGTGTTGCATATCCATGGGAAATGGGTTGAGATAAACTAATTAGCCATGGGCAAGAAGGCATCAGTATCTGGCATGACTTCTCCCTGATAAAATCAAGGAGGCACCACATGAGGACAGGAAAAATGAATTTCCTTTCTTGCCGGTGGCATATGAAGCATACTTACCTCCTTTAGATGTCTTCCTTTGGCTGACAGGTGTTGCTGAGGCTGGGCTACCTACTGCCAAGCTGATCAACAATCCTGTCAAGGTCAGAAGCAAAAGATCTTGAGATCTTTGAGCAGGTGCCAATTGTTTCTCCTGCTGAAAAATACATGGCTCTGTCTATTACAATACATGACTCAGAGGAGACATAGGATTTTACATGGAATAGAATCATCAAGGTTGCAGTAGCTGTTTTGCTTTCATTATTAAGTTTCCTCCTAATATTTGCAATGAAGGAATAATATCAGAGTTGTCATATCTCTGGCTGTGAGCCTGCTCGTTTCAGAACTGGTCTGGGATCAGCTTGACAGAAGACCAAAAAGAAGAGACCCATTTTATTTGAAGATTAAAAGTAAATTTTCAAGAGAGCATACCCAGAATGTTTAAATGATAATGCTTTAAATAATTGGTGCTTTTGAATCAGTTTGGACATTTTAAGATTCTTTGATTCAGCCAAAGAATGGCTTTTTCCAACTTAACTTAATTATTCAAATCAGATTTTCAATTTATCATGGGGCTCAGTGCTGGACTGGACTTCTGCTTAAGAATCCTTTTTCCAGCACCAAAGCAGGAAACAGCACATTTTTTTCAAAGAAAAGGAAATCTGAAGTTCAGTCTTATCTTTCATCAAGTAACCAGCTCCTGCCCCCCCCCCCGGGGGGGAAGAGGAGGAGAGAAAGGAGGAGTGGAAAAGGGAGAGAGAAGTAGAGAGGAAAAGGAAGTAGAGAAGAGAAGGATGACAGAGGGAAGAAAGCAGGTAGGGAGAGGGTGGAAAGAGGGAGAAGAAAGTGACAAATATGGTGTATGTAGAGCAGAAGAGACAATAATTGTTTTTAGGAGTTGATGGTAAGATGAATTGATGTAAACATTTAATAATACAGTATGAGGTTGGCTATGTAATAGTATACATGTGATTATTTGTTATGAAAATGAAATTTTTTTTAAAAAAACTTTATATATATTTAAAAATAACCATCTCCTGGCAAAAGGAAACTCAATTTTTGAAGTTTCCCAAAGCATGTTCTTTGTCTCCATTCCATTTTGAGTGACAAATTTAAATCCATTCCATTCAAAGGAAGGCTTGTGCATTGAAGTCTGACACAGTAATTGGTTACTGAAAGCTATCATGACTTTTACCTGTGTATTGTCTTTCATTCTAAATGTATTCAGCCACAGCACGAAGATGTTTTTGGTTGGTTGATTTATTGATAGTTGATGAAAGAGAAGAAAGAGTCCACTTTCCAACCACTCCACATTTCATGTCATCCTTTACATTTCTACAGAATGATGACAAACCAACAAAAAAAAATCCCACAACATTCAAGAGATGGTTCTCATTTGAGTTTGGCATATAAATGAGTGGATAAACTTGTGAGGTTTAAGACGTTTTCATGAAACTGACAATCACTTGTATCTTGGAAAGTTGTATATTTTATTTCAACACTGACGGTATAGGAATAGATAACTGTCCATATTAGCAACCTCTTCATTTGTTAGGCACATGCTTTGTTTGATTCCTTTGCCACTTCAAATTAGAAATATAGAAAAAAGTGCTTCCTGAATATTGTGGATACATTTCTAACATACTTTGTGTAAGGATATATCATCTGCGTTTTCTACCGTAAACATTTTTTCCCCCTAAAATAATGTATTCTGGATCACGTTTTCCTTTGTGCATAGCTTTCTTTAACATGTGCATCCATATAATTTTTTCAGTTGCAAATCAAATTGCAGAATTCTGAAGAGTGCACATTTCAGTCTGGAACCTCACTTCAATTATTTCCATACAGCTGTTGCTTTTCAGTGAAGCTCCAATGTGTGAAGATGGAATGGGACAACTCACCCAGCCAACCCACCACAGCCAACTCACTGCTGGACAACTTGCCACGGCCAACCTACCACAGGCCAATTTGCTGAAGAACAATTTAACAATTCTACTTAATTATTTAAAATAAAAAAAATATTGTAATTTTCTGCCATTCACATTTCACTCTGTCCCTCCTTTTGCATCCTTTCTTTAATGACTCTATTCCACCATTCATTTATCATTACTATAAGTCTTGTCCCACAGTAAGTTTTCCTGTAGCAAAGTTGCCATGGTGAGTTGTCCCACAGTGAATTGGCCATGGTGAGTTGGCTGTGGTGAGTTGGCTATGGCAAGTTGGCTGTGGCAAATCGCCATAGACCCATGTGAAGGCACCATCTGATTAATTGAAAATTACAAATTTCTTCTTAACCACCAAGAGTGCCCTTTCACTTTTTAGAATATCTGGGTCTAGACTAAGTGTACCATGGGATCTCCCCAGTCAATGGGATGTGAGACTAACCTTGGAAGACAGAAGGAGTTGCAGCCTAGATAATGGTGAGACGATATCTCAGCCCATAGAAGAAATGGGGATGGAGAAAGCATCTCAGAGCATCTTGTTTTCTGGAAAGTAAAGACAAGGGAAGGGAGAAATAGTTTAAGACGTACAAGATTCTCTTATTATAATCTTGCAATACAACGGTGTTAATACTCATGGCTTTAGTTTCTTCACTAGCTTAAAAGGCTGACACTAACATTCAGTCCAGATCTTATTAGAACCAATGGTTTAAGCTGAACCTATCTCAGATACTCCAGTGAAACGTCTTGGTCAAGTCTTTATCTCTGAAATGTCCTTCTATTAAGGGCTGTGCAGATCCCTGAATAAGTATTTTATCTTGGTTGTATTTGTATTTGTATTTAATAGATTTATAGGCCGCCAAATCCCGAAGGACTCCGGGCGGCTTACAGAAAGTATTTTTTTTAAAAAAATAAAGAATTAAAAAACAGAGGAAACAGATTAAAATCTCATCATGCACCCAATGTGGTCAGGGCTGGACCTCAGTCATGAGGTCAACAGCCCCAGGCCTGCTGAAATAGCCAGGTTTTGATAGCCTTTCGGAAGGCCACGAGAGTGGGTAGGGTCCGGATCTCTGAGGGTAGTTCATTCCATAGAGTCAGAGCGGCTACAGAGAAGACCCTCCCCCGGGGAGCCGCCAGCCGACATTGTCTGGCTGATGGCACCTGGAGAAGGCCCATCCTGTGCGATCTTATCGGCCATTGGGAGGTATGTGCCAGTAGGCGGTCTCACAGGTATCCAGGTTCTAGGCCATGTAGGGCTTTAAAGGTAATAACCAGCACCTTGAATCGCGTTCAGAGACCGATAGGAAGCCAGTGCAGCTCGCGGAGGATAGGTGTAACGTGGTTGTATCTTGGTACACCCAGTATCGCTCGCACGGCTGCATTCTGGACTAGTTGTAGTCTCCAAACTCTTTTCAGGGGCAGCCCCATGTAGAGCGTGTTACAGTAGTCAAGTCTTGAGGTGACGAGGGCGTGAGTGACCGTTTGAAGTGCCTCCCGATCTAAATAGGGCCGCAACTGGTGCACTAGGTGAACCTGGGCAAAGCCCCCCCTGGTTATGGCCGACAGGTGATGTTCTAATGTCAGCTGCGGATCCAGGAGGACCCCCAAGTTGCGGACCCTCTCTGAGGGGTGTAAATTTTCACCTCCCAGGATTAAGGATGAACTATCTGGGCTGTCCTTGGGGGGCAACATCTACAGCCACTCGGTCTTGTCAGGATTGAGTGCAAGTTTGTTCACTCCCATCCAGATCCTGACAGCTTCCAGGCACTGGCACATCACGTTAAGACTCAAGAGAAGCCTTTCCTCAATCCTGTGTTTCCAGAATAGCATGACCATGTTTCTTGGTAGTGTAAAGAAAATATTCATGAGGCTTTGCTAAACCTACTTTGACTGCATTCGCCAGAACTTCTATGTTTGCTGTGTGCATGTACACAACCCTCTTCTAATTACTGTGAGGGGTAGTTTATGAAGCGATACAAAGCATAGGCATCGTGCATCACCCCTTTGCCTCAACAAGGAGAATGAAATCCAGTCCCCAATTGTCTCTAAAGTGAGTGAAAGGTAAATATGGCCAACACTGAGGTGGACTGAACTTTAAAAAATATATACTGCAGTCTTGCATTGGCCACTTGCCCCTGAGTCAAGCAAAATCTAAAAGCAATATTTTACATTGACAGGTAAATGAAACAGAGGATGCCTCTGTCCCATTGATAAAAAAAAAAAAACATTGATGGATATTCTCATCTACCCTAATGAGATTCCAATATGTTATAAAAAGTGGCTAATGATCCAGCAGTAATAGTCTTGGTCCAGAGTGATCAGCCTGCAACTACTTAAAATGCATCATTTGATTCATGCCAAATGGTCGTCATATGTCATTATATCCTTTCCCAATTGTCTGCTCTGAATAATAATTTTTGAATACTGAGGGTAGCGTTTAATGCACGCTCCTAATTTCTGCATTCTTCTCACTATATCACATTGTATCCAGCTCCATGAAGATAAAGTTGCTTCATTGTCCTTCTTTGGAATATTTACAGACCCAATAGTACAATATCTTAAATGGAGAAAAGCACTTCCTTTCCAACTATTGTAAAATTTAAATAGGGAGAAAGTTCTTTTCAGACACACACCAAATGCCCATCTATCAATATGTTAACCCCACCATTTTGCATGCATTCATTTAACCTGTGCCAATCTACTTTGCAATACATAAGCTAACGGCTGATTGCAGCCCCTACCTATAGCCTTTTTTATTTCCTATAGTGGCAACAAATGATGCCACTATTCTTGAGGAGGCTGGAGGAATTTCTATGCTCAGTCCATTACAAATAACAGTATGGGTAACCAAGAGATTGTTACAAAAACATGCATCCATTATTCATTATTGGCTGTTGGCAATTATGTAGTCATTAAAGTTTCAACTGGCCAAACTCCTAAATCCACGTGACTTAGATGAGCAATTGTGCATTCCAATAGTCTGAGTAAATAGTTTACAAGGAACCCACAGTCCACAAAAGGCACTCTTGATCTGCAAATAGATTAATAAGTGTTATTCATCAGTCATGTACCACAAGAAAGCCAACATGCCTCTATGTGGCATAGTTTTCCATGGCACATAAGGTTACCTGTGGCTTCCACACCCACTTTGTGCTTGGAGCTTTATTTTTCCACACTGCTGCCTCCTTCCAGCCCTATATAGGTATTTGGTGGCACACAAAGTGGAAGAACAAAGATAAGAAAGCTAAAATCAGCCTTCGTAACTGGAAAGTCAACTGAAAAACCTAGAATGTTTTCTGCTACATTTCCCAGGGGATGTTCAACCTAGGTTTCCATGATTCTATGTAACGTGAGATACAGTGGTGGGTTTCAAAAATTCTTTGAACCTACTCTGTGGATGTGGTCTCCTTTGTGGGAGCGGCTTGCTGCCCATGTGACCAGATGGGAGTGGCTTTCCGCCCATGTGACCGGATATGAAGATGCCGATGACACTTGTCAGAACCACCTTAAATTATCTCACACACAGCACTGGCATGCATAAGAATATGATGTAAACTTGTTTTTTAAAAGGCATCTTTGGTTTGCGTTAAAACAACTTCAACACACGCAATGTTCTGATTGCACCACAAATGCAGTAGTCATCCTTACCTTTCACAGAGGCACTGAGTTTTATAAATATGAGCATGATAGTGTAGAATAATCATATCCAAGGACTAGTGGTGGGTTTCAAAAAATTTGGAACCTATTCTGTAGGTGTGGCCTGCTTTCAGGTCCATTGGTAGAACCTCTTCTAACCGGTTCAGTAGATTTGATGAACCGGTTCTACCGAATAGGTGAGAACGGGTAGGAACCCACCTCTGGTGAGATACCTACAAATGTTGAAAAGTTTGCTCAGCCATATGAAAAGCCATAGAGATAGCAAAGGAGAAGTATAAATCAATAAGAACCCTATCCATTTTAATACCTTTTAAAAACCTAATTTGAAAATAAATGAAATGGTTGGGGTTCTTCTTCTTTTGTTCTATAAGTTATTAAGTGCTCAGCATGCATAAAACAACATTCTTTGCAAAAATAAAACCCCACCTCTTTTTTTAGCATTTCCAAGAATGACTAGGTGATTGGACTTCATTTCAGAAATTATGAAGAAGAAAGCCTCCCCTACACATAAAGTCCCAAGAAGTTATACACATTTGGAACATTTGTATTACAAAAGGAGAGAAAATTGTGAGTTAAATTTTATATTTTTTCTCTGAGGAATTAAAAATTCTAGATGGAGGAAGTCAATATTTTTAAATCTAGAGCAGTGAAATTTCCTTGTCATTATTACTAGCAAAAGTAATCATCATTGTAATGGGTAAGGTGACCAGATTTTAACATTGGTAAAGAGGGACACCATTGACCGGGTGGGGGGTTCTTGAAATTGGGACTTTTTTAAAACACTGCGGGACGCAGGACAAATTGTTCAAAAGCAGGACTGTCCCGCCAAAAGCGGGACGTCTGGTCACCTTAGTAATGGGCCTGTCCATAGTTACCCAAAGCTTATGAAGGGGAAGGGACCTTCTGAACTTCATACAATTAAGAGAGATGGCAATAAAAGACTGATCTTTTATTGAGTTAGTCACATATTAGCTATTATTATCCTGCAGGAACTGGGAAGAAAGAAAGGCTAAAAAGGCCAGATGGCTACTATTTTTAGATATCATGGTGAAATCTTGGGCACCACTGAACACATCTCTCCAATGTTCATTTTCTGCAGGGGAACAAAATCACACAGAGAGAGACATGCATTTGGGGTGACTGTAAACATGTCTCTTCCAAGCACTTACAACCAGCAATAAAAGTAAATGGTTATCACCAGCAGCAGAATATCCCAGGAGCCCTACAGCTTCCTTTGAGATATGTGGATATACAATTGCAGCTCAAAACTCTTGTCCAAGAAAGAGATGCAGGAGTCACATTTATTCCAATTTCCTTTCCATCTCAGCTGGAAATTATATCAGAAAAAAGAGTCCTCCAGTCATTTGCAGTTTCCATGGGTTTATGACCACATTAATTTCATTTCAAATGACAGACTCCTTCTCTTCCCTCAACTACTTCTTTGCAAATTTGAGCTGAACTTAGCAGAAGTGGAAACAGATTCATGACCTAGCTTGTCAGAATCTATAGAATGAGGGGGAAAGAAAGGGGTAGCAGGGAAGGGGAAACATTAAATATTTCTTCTTGGTGACAGAGGGAGAAAAATGGACCACATTATATTGTGTCCCAATCATATGTCAAGCTGGTAGAGAGAGGTAAGCAGGGGGCTTCTTAGGGTCGCTAGTCAGGTGTTAAAGTCATAAAAAAGGCAAGGACAAAAGCACTGAAGGGAAACGAAAGTAGCAAAGGACAACAATAATGGACAATATAGTCTTATTTTTATCTGAGAAAGATTTTAGAAGAATCACTTCCATCATGAACTCTCTTTCCTCTTTCAGAGTGCTTCAGTCTGTTTTCCTCCTGTAGGCAATTATGAGTAGGGAGTCCTGATGATCCATCTACCTTGCTCTTACAAACTAAAGGTTATGCCACCAGAACTTTAAAAAAGGGTAAAGTGATTAACTGCCCCAAGGTTCTCACATGGAGCAATGCTTAGTCAAGTTGATTGATATTTAAAATGATCAGATGAAGTTGCATTTTTCATCAAGGGAAATATGATTAATAAATAAAATGCAGGTATAATATTTTTTTCAAATATTTGGGGCAGAAAGATATCATATCCCACATATTCTTGTTGGTCAGAAGTTGGTAGCCTTTGATTTTAAGTGATATGGTGAGGGGCAGGGAGGAGAGGAGAGGAGTTTTAGTTTAGTGTAGTTTACTTTATTGTCATTGCACCTCGTACAATGAAATTAAATGCCATCTTCAGTGCACAGTATATATAAAAAATTAAACAAAAGCACACATCCTTCACATTCTATACAATTGAATTAAAAACCCATGATATTGCATTAATATTGCACTATACAGTAGAATTCAATATAATTATTGCTCTGAGATAGAAGCTCTTTTTAGCCTATTTGTCCTTGTCTTTATTATCCTGTACCATCTGCCGGATGGTAATAGTTCATAATAGTGCCCAGGATGAGATGGATCTTTGAGAATGTGTCAGCTGTGCCTCCATCAATAACCAAGAAAGAAAACTCCCAACTCCATTGTTCATGGAATTAAAATACTTTTACTGGTAATGAAAAGATAGCAACGAAAGTAAAGCAAGATCTCAGCCAGAAAGGTGCGAGCAAGTACACATCAAATCATAACCCAGCCCCTCCCTCCAATGACCCCACCCTAGTGTCCCAATCTGCAACTCCCTTAGGTGTCATGTGGATTGCATCTCCAAAAGGCATCATCAGGTTGGTATGCAGGATGGTTGGCCTTGACCAGGTCCAAACACTGGCCACCAGCATGCGCAGAAGATGGTGAGAAGAAAACTCCCTTTTCCATATCACCTCCTATACCATTTATTCCCATCCCAAATACCATGCCCCCACCCGCCCCGTTTCTATGGCAGCGAATAGCGAGTAAGCGAAGCAGAGGCTGACAGAATGTTTTGAATTTTCTTAAGTCAGGCGGGAGCTATAAAGCTCTTCCAAAGAGGGGAGAGGGCAACACATGATCCTCTGGGCAATGATGTTAGCCCTCTGGAGTGCTGTCCTATCTGCCACTGTGCAATTGGCAAACCAAACTCTATTAGGTGCAGTAAGTTAAAATACTCACTATGCTGCAGCAGTAGAAGGTCACCAGCAGGCGAGGAGAGGAGATGAAGAAAAGGAAGGAAGGAAGGAAAAAGATAGGTAGGTAGGTAGGTAGGTAGGTAGGTAGGTAGGTAGGTAGGTAGGTAGATGATAGATAGGTAGGTAGGTAGGTAGGTAGATGATAGATAGATAGATAGATAGATAGATAGATAGATAGATAGATAGATAGATAGATAAGATCGATCAGAGTAAAATAAATCCCAAATGTCCTAGAGATTGGTTATCTCCTCACAGTGGTATACTATCTTGTAACATGATTATTTTCACATACAAATAAAAACATGATTTATTCATCTTAATAATAGCTGGTAATGCCATAAAGATGTACATCTCTAGAGAGGAAGAACATTAAAAGCTCCTGCATGTCATTCTTCAATTTCCCATATTGTCTTTTTAATTTACCAGAATGCTAAGTCTGTAAGGTGCAAGATGGGTAGCATCATAGGCCTTATAGCATTTCTAAAACATTGCAAACTCCTTGGAGAGAATGAAATTGGGTATAACACAAAGTTTGGCCCTGGATTGGATTTCAGAGCACAAATAAGTTGATAGATGCCAAAGCTAACCCTAGCCAGCCTATTAAAAGATATATCAAAACAATGCACATATATATCCACCATTGCTTGATCTAGAACCAAGATCATCAGATTTCTATGGAAAGTTCCTATGTTCACTTTCACCAGCTCTTTCTACTTTCTGTTTTGCTCTTATTAGCTGATTGTCAACCCTGAAGCTGGCCTGGCTGAAGCCATTTGGAGCTTCAGTGTGCCACATTGGAGTGAGGGATAGGAGGGGAGATTAGAGATAGCTGGGGATGTGTAGCCAAAGTAAAATACTTTCTTGGGGAACCAAGGACATTCTGATACCTGGCCAGAGGAAGGAGGAGTGATGTTACCATTCCAGCAGATGCTGCATTGATTGGGCTGTGTGACTGATTGTTGGGCTTTGGTGGAAAACTTTTAATTAGGTGAAAACCAAGAGGCCCTTCCAAGTTGGTTTTCACCAGATATATGCCAATTTCATATTTCCAATAAAGCTATTCTTTGAGGGATCTACTTGCCTTGGAGTTCTTGCTTGCAATGGATTTATTATTGGAACCCTGACATTGATTTTTTTTGGGGGGGGGGATTATTTGGGTATGCTATTCAATACATTTTTTTTCTCTTTCTTCTGAAGAACTCCCTTCCTGAGAAAATTAGATGAATCAACCTTATTTTCTATATCATTTATACATCATTCCAGAATCAACTCAGAGTTTTCCTCTTCAGCTTCGTTGTTGAAGGCTGCACAAACATTTGCATAGTTATAATTATAGCTAACTTGTCTGCAAGAGTCCCTTTACGTGCCTTTTTTGATCAGAGAAAATTTGGAAAGATTGTATGGAAGGGAGAGTGTGTTTCAGGTCACTTCTGAAGTCAGGATCTGTAAATTAAATTCATTTGCGTTAAATTGTGCCCAATCCTTGTTGCTGATGGGGTTCAGAGATGCCTAAGAAATTAAACTTCCTCCTAACTTTTTGGTTTTTTTTGAATTTCTTAAATATTTTTTATTGTTCTCAGATCAATCTCAAAGTGAGAAAGAAACACTTCCAAACATACCAGTGGCTGTTAAGGTAGGCACTCTAATTTCCAATTTAATTTTTCTTCTGGTAAAGCAGAAGTGGTTAATACATCAAACTACGGGAGACAAGATGATTTTGGCATAAGCTTTTTTTTTTAAGTCCTTGCATCTTTTTTTTCCATTTAAATTTTTTGATGCATTAGTCAGCCTTAGGATAGAGGTACTGTATTACATGTTCACTCACGGAGGGCTGGGGTTTTTTTTTAGTTCCTGCTCCAGCTATATTTTCTTTGCACAATTTTCAGTCTCATATCTATTCTTTGCACTTTAATGGAATGGTGGCTTGCAAACATTAGACTGGTCTTATATAATTCCTCCTTTAAAAAATTCTATAACCAGCCCCACTGCTCTTCATGTGTTTGTATGCTGCTCTCACAACCCTCCAGAACCCTTTGGATAGAGAGGAGTATTGGTATAGTTGGAAAGAAGGGCAAAAGGGTCCATCCATGTTATTACTGAACAGTCCTTCCTCAATGAGGTGGGGGGGAGGTAGGAATTTGATACCGTCTAGCCGCAATTTACAATGCAATCCTTTTGGCTGTTCCAAGAAGATTCCACACCTCTGAGTCAGGTGATCCTGAGGTCACAGATAAAATCCCAAGTAACAGTGGTGGGATTCAAATAATTTAACAACTGGTTCTCTGCCCTAATGACCATCTGGGTAGGTGGGGCTTGGTAGTCATGTGACTGGGTGGGCGTGGTCAACTCAAGGTCACTCAGGTCGATGGACGCTTCGCCTTAGCTGTTACAATGTAATAAGGGTTAACCGGAGAGGCAGTTTCTGTAAGCAGGGCAATAAAGATTAGGCTAGAAACAACACCAGAATGTTTCCTTTCTGCCTTCCTTACAGGATTAGCCCTGTAAAGTGAAAAAAAAACAAAAGGTGATTTCTTCCAACAATCGGTCTCTGAACTACTTAGAAAGTTACCAACTGGTTCTCCCGAATAGGTGCGAACTGGCTGAATCCCACCACTGCCAAGTAACCACAACAGCTCTCAAAGTGTTAAGACCAGTTGACTGCAAGAAAACACATTCTTTACATTTCCCCTCCCCAACTAATCCCAACTACCAATAACTGTCCTTTCTCTTCAACACCATCCAATACAACTGATGAAGCTTCCAGGATAATAGCAATAGCAAAAGCAATAGCAATAGCAGTTAGACTTATATACCGCTTCATAGGGCTTTCAGCCCTCTCTAAGCAGTTTACAGAGTCAGCATATTGCCCCAACAACAATCCAGGTCCTCATTTTACCCACCTCGGAAGGATGGAAGGCTGAGTCAACCTTGAGCCGGTGAGATTTGAACAGCCAAACTGCAGAACTGCAGTCAGTTGAAGTAGCCTGCAGTGCTGCATTTTAACCACTGTGCCACCTGCGCAAAACATCTCTTTCTTCTTTCTTCCTCAAAAAAATCAGTCCAGTTGCCTTTTCAAAAGTAAAAGCCACTTTTGATACACTATGACCTGGATGACTGAGAATCATCACGGACACCCTAACTTCCAGGTTCCTCCTGCCTTCTTCCTGTACAGATTACTTTCTTTCTCTCATAAATATTGATTGCCATCAGTTGCAGCCCCCAGGGACATGTCAGCAGTCATCTTCCAGCCCCCCTCTTTACTAACAGGGCCAAGAGGCTGTTGCTTCACCATAGAAACAGAGAAAGCAGCCTGCACCATGTCCCTCAGTCAAGTGTCCAATATCCTTGAGTAGCTGGTCTATTAGATGACTGAGTGGGAAGCACAGAAGTGGCACTAGGACCTACAGGGCTCCTGTTCTGCTTCACAAAGCTACTTGCTATAGACTGCACACCAACAATAACAAAACAGGTCCAATGTAGTTGTTTCTCTAAGCATGATCAAAGGTCTTTTGTCATCCAAACAAGGAAACTAATATTTGAGTAGTATGGAGCGACATGATTTATCACTAAGATAAAGGAGTCTGGCTTATTTATAGGTTCTCACCAGCCATGAGATGGATCCAATGGGGGAATAGGTTTTTTTTTTTCTTAAATGATGGTGTCTTATCATATCCTATTTTATATCTCTAGAGCAGGGGTGTCGATCTGGTCTAGGGGGCACTTGGATCTTGCCCACAGGACTGCCCTGAAATCAGTGAAGGAGCATCCTGCAGTGCCTCTGCCAGTGAAAACAGAGCTCGGGAGGGCTACATGCAGCCCTCCTGAGCTTCGCTTTCACTGGCAGAGGGTTGCAGGAGGCAGTGGCAGGTGAAAATGGAGCTTGGGAGCCTATTTTTACTGGCAGAGCATTCAGGCCACCACACGAGTGATGTTGAACTGGCCATGCCTACCCCAGCCCATGGAAGTCAAACACAACCCTGATGCAGCCCACAATGAAATGATGTTTGATCCCCCTGCTCTAGAGATTGCCAGGCACCTGTTATTTCTGCTATTTCTTTTTTAATCCGCCAAATTCATGAATGAATGAACACTAATTATGTTTGTATTCCTATGAATAGCATTGTCTTATTTGTATGTTATTGCTGATTGTGAGACAGACATGGACAAACTGGTACTCACCAAATATTTTAGACTACATTTTTCACAATCCTGTGCTGATGAGAGCCAAGGACAAAATATCTGGAGGGCACCAGTTTGATTAAACCTACCTGATGCAAATGAAGCTGGTGATTTATTGCACCAAATGCTTAGATTCTCAAATGTAGAGAAATGGTTGGATAGTGTAAAGAATCCTGCCTAGCCATGCAAATTTGTTTATTAACTTCAGCTAATTTAGGAATCGTCGTGGAATTCGGTATCTGTAAATTTCAGTTAAAAAAAATGCTCTGACTAGCCCACATGTCTCCAAACTAAATGTAAATTAGAACATATTTATCATATTTATTATTTGACTACTTCTGCCAGATCTCACTTAAAAAAAACCTCTCATATAATTTTCAGCATTTTGAATCTATTAAAATAATTCATGTCTGGAGGGGGGAAAAAAACCTTAAATACTGTATATTTCAGGAGGAAAAAATGCATATGAAAAGGCAAATTTTAAAAGAAACAGAATTATGGTTTTAAAAGTGTGCATGGGTTGAACCTGAGATATATGTCCATGGTGACAACATTTGTCTCCTGCAAATTGCAAAGTTATGTACAACACCCAAAGGAGTTATATTTCATAACTCTCTGTTTGGAATAGTAGATGCAATGGCTCTTAGAAACTTGAATTCACAGAATGCGAAGGCTCTCCAGTACAATGCTACCTATTTTATATTCAGTCTGAATACGCACACAGAGAGAAACACAAAAAAACACACACCAAGCTTGTGGAATAATTGTCCAGTGCTCTGCAGATACAAACACATAACAACTAATTTGTCTTAGCATCAGAGAAATGACAGAAAACTGTGGTAGATAGATGATCGTGGCCTTGGTGTCAAAAAGGAAAAAAATGCACTCCACAGAAATGTGCATTGTGTTTACAGCCAATTAGAATCCCATCAGAGCATTCTCTTGCTACTCCAGCCTAATAGAACCCGGGAAGGACACAACCAGTTGTAACAAGCATCCATTATGTCCCAAGGATTAATTATAATACCCCAAGTTGTTGGATGTTAAACATTCCAGCATCCTGCAGTCTTTGGATGGTTATGGAGAAATGGGCTGTGTATTGGGGAAAAAATGAGGAGAGATACCAGTTTTGTTAAGTTTGGCTGGTTATTACACAATAGAGGGAGGTTATTTGTAAGTAAGTATAGTAAGTAAGTATAATAAGCAACTCTAAATTACTTATCACAATGATAAAAGAGGAAAGTATCCTGGGATTTATCCAATCCCAGCTATCAAATTCTAAATTGGGGTATTGCCTTCTTAGAAAACAAGCATTTTGGCAGTTCCCAGTTCCAAGGGTTTAACAGCTTCTCTAACATAGCGTCATGTTTCTATATGAATTATCTATGGATGTATTTTATAAGAAAACATGCTTTGATCAGCTTAGACCTGATTGCATCAGTGTTAGAGGTGTTATTGAGTCCAGTCTGTTAAAATTCCATATTGTTTTGTGATTTTAAAAAATGCAAGAAAAATCCCTCAATCATAAAATATTAGAGTTTGAAGGACCTTGGAGGATTTGTAGTCAAAACCTGTGCTTATGCAGGAGACCCTATACTTTTCAGATAAGTTTCTTTTTGAAAACCTCCAGTGATGGAGCACCCATAACTTCTTCTTTTCTGTATTAACTTTTTATTTTATTTTATAGCATACGAAAATTCCAATTTCAATTGAACAGTGTGTTGTCTGGGTACAAATCATTTAGGAAATAATAATCACAGTATTTACAACAATATTCATTGTATTACTATCGATTATATTAATATTTTTTCTATTTTTTTATTTTAATTGAACAAAACACAAAAAAAGAATCATCCTTCATTACATCTTGTAGAAAGTGCGTTGATTGGTTACAGATAACTTTGTGCATTTCTTCCGCAGTCATTACTTATAGTTCATATTAGATTGTACACTTTAAGTCAAAAATCTTTGTATATCTTACTATCAATGTACCACAATTCTCATTTGACTACAATTATTTGAATATGCTTTTACCTCAAATCATTCATACTTAAAATACAACCACATAATGGCATTCATTAGCTATTTCAAAAAATCCTCCAATAACATTACACCTTTATAATATCTTTTAAGTAAAAGTAAATTAAATCCCTTTTTTTCCAACTGACTGATTAAAATTTATATCCAAGTTACTTTTGCCAATACCATAGCATGTTTATATTGTTAAACAATGACCATTAACATTTCCTTGTTATTATTATAATTGCTAAAAATCATTTACTATTTATGTCCCATCTCCTCTCGTCAGACCCCCCCAAAAAGAAATACCTTACACCTTTATAACAATATCTAAATAAAAATTTGTTAATAAAATTTTATAGGTCTTTTTCCAAGTCACAATTTGCAATTTATATCCAAATTTCTTTGCTAGGTTACCATACATGTATAGATCATTAGACTATATCCATTATTATCAATCAGTGACGTGCAGTCAGGGGAGGCAGGGGAGGCAGAGCCTCACCACTGTCATCATGAAAAGGAAAAAAAATGTAAAAGGAAAAAGGCTGAGGTAGTTGCTGCCAGAGTCACAGTGGATGACTCTGCTTAGTGTTTAACTGTTCAAAAAAGCCTCTAAAAAAAGTGCCCTCTACAGGGCACATGCCTCATTTAGTCTGACTTTATGATCACTCAAGCAGAATTAAGCAAGGGTTAAAAGCTGAAAAATTCCATATGTAGATGAGGCACGTGGTTCTCTTGCCTCCTCCTGTAGAGGACTTTTTTTAAGAGGCTTTTTTAAACAGTTAAGCAGAGTCATCCATTGGGGACTCTGGCAGCAGCTAACCCAGCCTGACCTCAGCAGCTCTTGCCTTTTTCCTTTTACATTTTTACATTTCATGATGGCAGGCAAGAGCAGAGTTGAAATCCACTGTGATTGTGAAACAGCTGGAAAATGTATGTGGGTCGGAGGGAGGGGGGGAATTCAAAATTAATGTAATTTGTAAGTAATTGTAAGTAATTTGTATGTGTGTATGTGTGTGTGCGTGTGTTTGTTTCTTCACTCAGAGGGAAGGGGGTAGGAGAGGCAGGGAGGGCAGCCCACCAGCTTTTTTTCTCTGTATCAGGGCAGCCCACCAGCAGAGGTGGGTCTTTTACCCATGTCTGCTGGTGGGCTGGTGCTTTCTTTCTTTTGCTGTAAAAGAAAGAAAGCGGCTTTTGCCCACCCCGCCACTATGTCCGACATAGAGGCGGGACACCTCTATATTGGACATAGCAGCGGGGTGGACAAAAGCCGCTTTCTTTCTTTTTTCCTCACCAGTCATAAACCTCACCGCACGTCACTGATATCAATGATGGATTATCAGAAGTGATTAAGAGACAAAAGAGCAATAAAACACCAGGACCAGATGGGCTGCCCATCGAATTTTACAAATGTTTACAAGATACTTTAGGCTGATCAATGCATTGTTTTCTATGTAAACTTTCCTAAGTTTGCCTATTTTTTAATAGATGCTTCCCAAATGCACATTATTTTCAGATGTGCTTTTCAAGTTGAAAAATAGGTTAGTCCCTGGCAATTGTGTAAATAGTGTGGACATCTGTGCTGGCAACTGAGTCCTTTTGATGGATTGTGCCTGTTCATTGGAAAAAAGGCTTATGCCATATATCTCAGCCACCCCAAAATGAGATCTGTGCACTAAAGATAAGATGGAATTTGGACCCTATATTGACATTTTAGAAAAAAGGTTGATTTGGTTTACAGAAGATGGCTGGAGAATATGCCTTCTTCAACTTTTCTCTGAATCAGTTCTCATTTTGTCTAATGAAGGAACAATTGCTTTCCAAATTCCTTTTAAATGAAAAAGAATTTAGGTGAAACTCTCACAAATGATGAGTTGTATTTCTGCATTTATTTAGTTATGAGATGACTGATGAATGTGTTTGATTGTCCTATCTTTCATTATGCAATCTTCTGTCCTACCTCCTACCATCGTATGTTTCAGTTAAATTCTAATGGAAGATTTCAAAAGGAAATCCCTTACCCTGGAAGTTTTCAGACTGGATAGTATTGGAGGCTGATAGAAAAAGACCCGTAAAGAAAATGATATCCCATTAACACTTTCATAATAAAGAAAGTTGTGAGTTGATAGCTTTTGGGAAATCATGGCAATATAAAAAGAAAACCCTCAGTTGGTAAATGTACAAAGTACTTCTACTTTAAAAAAAAGATATTGTGGCATGATTATTTCTATTTATTTCTTGATATCTGGTGTGTTGTGTTCCAAATGACGATCCATCTGTATTCGAAAGTCTCACAAGATCTTCTCATTTTTGATATCTTTTTCCACTTTATGTTTCCATGACTTTTTGGATACAGGTAAATCATAATTTTTACAGAATGACCAGTGGATTAATTTAGCAACTGGTTGTGTCTAGCTTTGTAATCAGTTTGTGCAATTTTGCTGCATTCACATATTAAATGTGAAACAGTTTCAACTTTGTTGTTGCAAAGTTGGCAGTTTGGAATGTCAGTGGATGTTTGTATCTTCTTTTTCATGGCATTAGTGCTTGTTCTTGAGCAGCTAGTGTTAAATCTTCCATTTCTTTGTTGATGGTTCCCATCTTAAGCTATGTCCATGTCAAGTTGTCATCACATTTTCTTTCAATGTTTTTCAAGTGCTGCCCATGCAAAGCTTTGGTTTTCCATCTGTTTAATCTGTCATCCAGCTGTTTTTCCTTATATTTTTCCTTTGTTTCCATTGTTTTTATACTGTTCTCCATTTTCACAGCCTGCAGCAATTTTTCTGTACTTTGGTTCACATAATCATTGAAACTTCATTTTTCTTCTTTTACAGTTTGATGGATATGCAATAGCCCTTTGCCACCTATTTTTCTTGGCAGGTACAACCTGTCGATGTCACTTTGTGGATGTAAAGCATGGCACATATTCAAAAGTTTGTGCTTTTTCTGGTTCAAATTTTCCAGTTCAGCCAAAGTCGATGATTCCAACTGAGTAGCATATCACTGGAACTGCCCATGTATTAATGGCTTTAATGTCTCCAGCATTCAGCTTTGATTTTAATATTTTGTGGACCCTCCTGATGTATTCCTTTTGCATTGACTCTTTGACTTTTCCATTTAAGATGCTATCTGCTTCCAATATGACTAGGTATTTGTAATCGTCATCCTTTGCTAATGCTTTCACTATGCTTCCATTTCCCAGTTCTATTCCTTCTATTCCTTCTATTTTTCCTCACTGTATGGATAATATAGCACATTTTTAAATGCAAAATTCATTTTGATGTCACTGATGAACAGTTGAACTGTGTTGAGTATTGATTTAAGTTCAGTGGTGCTTTTCACTTACATTTTTAAGTCATCCATGTATAGTAGATAGTTTATCTTGCCATATTGGCTTGAGATTTGGTATCCCAGCTTTGTTTTTCATAGGATTAATGTCAGTGGAATTAATGCAATGTTGAACAGTAGTGGTGAAAGTGAGTCCCCCTGGAAGATTCCTCATCTGATGTTGACTTTACCAATGTTCTCCCCATTTGCTGTTAGAACTGTACATTTCAAAAATGTACAGATATTTTTGTTGATACCAAAGTTTTCCAGACAGGTGTTAATCCAGCTTTGGTGTAATGAGTCAAATGCCTTCTTGTAATCAATCCACGCCATATTTAAATTTGTTTTTCTTCATTTCGCATTTTGAGTACCATTTTGTCAATGAGCAGCTGATCTTTTGTTCCTCTTGATTTTTACAATTTCCTTTGTGTTCTATTGGATACAAACTGTTTTCCATCAGATGATTGAATACTGAATTTGCCAGTACTCTTGTAAAAGTTTGAACATTGACAGTAATTGGGTGATAGTTGTTGGGTTCTGTGCCCTTTCTGGATCTTTCATTATCAAGTATGGTTGACCACTGTTTTCCTTCTTTCAAATACTTCAGATTGCTGACATCCCTCTTAGTTTTTTATTTTATTTTCAAGTCGAATTTTCCACTTGGTGTTCTAGTGGGTTTCTTTTTTGGCATTTTATAACCCAGTTCTGTAGTTATAATGGTGGATGTGCTATACATTAGTTGGTTGGTTTCATATAGTGTGCTGAATGGAGTGGAAGTTAAAATATTATTCATGGCAGATCGTTCACTTGTTTGCTATGCACTTCGTGAATGATAGGTAGTCTTTTTCTTTCTATGTTTCCTTTGATGTGGTTTTCATTTTCTCTTTTAGCCTTTTTGCTAGATCAGTTAGCTCTACACTTTTGAGTTGTTGCACAGGAGGATCTCCATCCTGTATGTTGCTTTCTTCCACTGGCTGTTCAGTTTGTTCAGGTGTTGGACCAGTTTCTGTCGCCGCAATGAAGGCAATAGCAGCTATAGGATACACCAGGGTCTACGGTGGGGAGAATGACGTTCACATCGGTTTCATCGTGGGAAAGGTTAAACTAGCACCACAACTTCCCCATAACCATTCCCGAGAACCAGCTCATAAGAGCCGAGGTGGCACAGTGGTTAGGGTGCAGTACTGCAGGCCACATCAGCTGACTGTTATCTGCAGTTCAGTGGTTCTAATCTCATCGGCTCAAGGTTGACTCATCCTTCCATCCTTCTGAGGTGGGTGAAATGAGGACCCAGACTATGGGGGCGATATGCTGACTCTGTAAACCGCTTAGAGAGGGCTGAAAGCCCTATGAAGCGGTATATAAGTCTAACTGCTATTGCTATTGCTCACTTCAAACGCTTCTCCAGATGGAGTCCTCTCAGGTTGGGCTTAGCAGTGATCATCCTCACCACCCTCATAGCAGAGGTGGCAGCTATCATCAACGCTCAACCTTTGGTTCCAGAGACTTTGGGTCCTGAAAACCCAACTGCCCTCACCCCAGCCACCTTGTTGACCCTGAAGACAGGTGACTGGCCAACACCAGCAGGGAACTTCATTCCCAAAGACATGTATTGGAACTCATGGCCTTTGGGACTTGTGCACCAAGTCCTACCCAGTGATGATGAACTAGTTCGCCAATGGAAGCTCAAGTCGCAAACCCACTGGAGTCATGTTGCGACCAACAGACTTTCATCAAGAAGCTCTACACCAGTCCAATCACCAACCTGATATTGCTGCTAAGGAAAACTGAAGATTGAACCTCAAGCTTTGCATGCTTTGCGCTTACCTCATTGTTTGCATGTTTGATGTTATGTCTTTGTTTATCTTAGTTAATTAGATAGTCAAGTTTGCATTGTTTTATGCCATGCCTTTGTTTGCCTTTAGTTAAAAGTTAGTTGATAATGAAATTTATAATTCCAGGTGGGGAGTGTGCTTCCCCTGCACTATATAGCTAGTGTAGGAATTAAGAACTATCTCCTTTAATAAACTACCTCCTGGGAAATGTAGGCAGAAACTGCCCCATGGAAAATGTATTTCCATGACATGTGATCACATCTGTGTTTTTGATTGGCCACCGGGACATCCTGCCTGCATGCAAAGTTGACAGCCAGTCAGTTTAAATGCCTTTGTGATCCGGAATAGTAGCATTTGTATTTCTGCTCAGCATGGGAGTGAAATCATCATCTTTTTATACCACATGATGGGATAGATTATAGAAAGTTAGAAGTATCTTAACACTGAACTGTAAGTTTTGCTATTAAGAATGCCTGATAATAAACTTGATCTGAATGAGATTCCTAAGCATGGAGTTAACTGCATGTCCTGAGCAAGCCTACAACGCTCGAGGCAGAACAGGCACTGACAAATTTGCCATCAGTCAATTGCAGAAGGCAGCTTTACTTGGAACAATTGCCATCCTGCGACGATATCTGTAACACAGTCAGACATCCAGATTTGCCTATCCAGGTCCTTGCTAAGGACTCAATAGGTAGACAAAAGTGCCAAATCTAATCTGAACATCTGGCTGACTGTGCAATGATCAATAATCATAATCATAATCACAGTTCTAGCTTTGAAATATGCTTTGGTTCCCCCCCACCCCCAAAATACAAAAAAATATGTATCTATCATTTCACAACTGGGGGGAGGGTTTCACAGAGGCCAAAACAATCTGGATCTGTCTACTTCCATGAATTTCTTCATATTTATCACCTCCTTGTTCAGCAACGGAATGGTCGTAATTTATTGCTGGGTGTCCATAGAAATCATCTACTAGTAATGTAATAAAGAGCTAAGAGCCCTGGAAACTCCAATAAATGGCAAGGTAGCTCTGAAGAAGAAAAAGAAGTCATTAAATCAATAATGCCAAGGACTGGCTCTTAGCTGTGCTGAAGTCAATAGTATCATAAAGTTTTATACTGACTTTAGCATGAGAAAATGTTATACCCATGGCATGAAGTGACAAAAGAATTTAGATCTGATAGACTTACCATTTGAAGAGAGGAAAAAGTGATTCTCTGATCTGAAACATTTGTTGGAAAATAAATTATTTATAGCAAAAATTACACTTACTATTTCAAGATCTGTAGATAATCTCTCTTTTATCATTGCAGCAGGGAAATAGATGAAGGATGGGCCAAAGACAAGGCTTCTAAAGTGAAGCAGAGAGATTTGGAGTGAGATCTATCTTCCTTGATAATAATGTATACCATGGAAAAATGGCACATAAATTCTGGAACTAATGAGTTTATGGGGAAAATGCTACCTTTATATTTTGTTAGCCTGCAGAGTCTTGATCAGACAGGCAAAGTCGTGTTGAGTAATATTTTTGGGTGAAAGGCCCCATATTCACATACAGGTTAGATTATCCTATATAGTCAGTTTCACACAAGGCATTACAAACTTTGAAGTTACATTGATTAATCCACATTTGGTCAATTACACTTTTCTAAGCAAGTGGAAAATCAGCCAACAGTATACCTTTGCACAAGTGTACCAAAGTAATGACATTTCCATAGTAACCTGTTATAGAGTTTACCTTACTCTATCAGGTGTTTCAAAGACTATGGTCTTCTCACTTTAGATGGGATCCTACAAACTTGATTTGAATTAGAGGAGGGAAACATTCCCCATCACTATATATACCTTTTAAAATAAAATGCTATTTAAAAGCAGATTTTGCTAGTTGTATTCTATACCTTCTACTAATCAAAATACTTTCTTTAGGACAACACTAACGCACAAAACACCCACATATACATATGTCTGATTAAAGAAAAGAGATTTGGGACTTTCATAGCCAAACATCCTATATAATGTAATTGTTTATGGTCAGATGACATTCCAACTGAGTTTCCATAGGCAGTAATTTGATCAAATAATTTATACAACTGTTGTTAATCTATATGGAAAAAGTGACTGCTTATTTCCCAAAGTAGACTAACCAATAACAAATTATTTTCTTGAAGCTAGTAGTCTATTGCAACCTGCTTTTAGATGAATTATAAAGATGGTTTGCACAAGATGGATTTGCTTTCCTAGTTATTCATCCAGCAAAGATGCATCTCCCAAAGGGAAATATCAGATTGGATTATTTTCTGAAGCAAATAGGAGGTTTGGCATGTATGCACAGATACAGATACAAAAATGCATTCCAAAATCTCCTAACATAATCTTGTGCTTGGCTTGATTTTTGTTTCCATCCCAGACAATGTGTTGTAGTAACTCTCCACGCCCCCTGACAATAAATGCATTTTTCTCGACTTTCAAAGAAGCAGATTGAAGTGGCCATGAAAATATGTGTCTAAAAAAAATTGGATTCTTCACAAAAAGAAAGAAAACAGTGTCAGACTGAAAGGCAATTGCTAGTTTGGAAGTTATGGATTTTCTGTAGCAAGAATAAGATGCTTTAATATAAGCAAATGCTTTAAATGTATAACCTATCCTCATAATCCAATCAGAGGCACTTTAGTAAGAATTCATGTCTGTTCCCCCCATCTTGGTTTAAAAGCAAATCATACCCTTTGACTCAACTTTACACACACATTTTAAAAGAGTGTTGGAAAAGGAAATAAAAACAAGGATGACACTTATAGCTTGAAAATTAATGAGTAGTTACAATTGGCTTCTCCTCTCCCCTTCTCTCCCTCAGGCTTGCCACACAGAAGCCCCCCTATCCTATCCTATCCTATCCTATCCTATCCTCTTCTCTTCCTCCAGCTTGGCCCACAGAAGCCTCCTCTAGTCTATCCTCTTCTCTCCCTCAAGCTTGCCCCACAGAATCCTGTCCTCTCCCCCTTCTCTCCCTCAGGCTTGCCCCACAGAAATGTCTCCTATCCTATCCCCTTCTCCCCCTCAGGCGTGTCCCACAGGAGACTAACCTATCCCCTTCTCTCCCTCGGGCTTGGCCCACAGAATCCTCTCATCTCTTATCCCCTTCTCTCCCTCAGCTTTGCCACACAGATGCCTCTCGTCTCCTATCCCCTTCTCTCCCTCAGGCTCTCTTTAAACTCCCAGCCAGTAGGCTGGATGAAACACACGCTGGCCACACTCACATCCAATTGGCAGTTGGAACAGAGTTCTTTTCAGGTTGAGATGTCTAACTTCTTAGCATCAGAACGTGTTAATACTAATATGAGAAATACTAATCCTGTGATGGTCATTTTGAAAAATCCTTTCTAAGTGAGCATCTAGAAGCCAAGGGAGCATCTACATGCCACATTTCAAGTTTGTGGGCTTTACGGTTTTGGAGATTTTGTGATCTGACATGAGTGCTTTTTGCTTTTATATATATCGATTATATATCATAACTCAACTAATAAAATCAGGATGTACTACATACTCTCTGATATTGTATAAATTATGAATAATACCTGAAGGAAAGAAACACAAAAATTTCCAATGGAATCAAACCTACATTGGAATTAATAAAACATCCCATCACAGTAGGACTTTAGCTTGCTGATTTGATAAAATATGTGTTTGTGAAGGAAACAATGAGTGAAGCAGAGGGAGTAAAGGAAGAGTGAAAGGAAGTGATTCCAAATGTATTGTTATTGTCATTGTCAGCATTAACACAGTAGACAAAACACAGCAAGAGAAGAACTAATCAACATATAAAATTCAATTCATCCAAAAATGAGGAGAAAGAGAAATTTGGCGAAGAGGGATTATTCGCTATCCATAGTGTTTCAAAATAAAAGTTGATTGGGCAGCATGTTAAATATGGGTAATGCCTGGGCTACAAACACTCCCTCAGCAAATGTTCGATGTTACGCAATAAGCACCTCCTAGTGTTTATGAACAAGTCCCAAAAGTATGAATGTTACAGTGCTACGGCAGTTGTTCGCCCTTACAACCACAGAGGCTATGCAACATTTGTTCTGCCTAGTCCCCTCTGTCCACACTTTGCTGGCCAAAATGGAGCTTCGGGGGGCAGACCCATCCTTCTGACACTCCATTTTGGTCTGCACAGGCCTCGCCCGGCACTTCGTTGGCCAAAACAGAGCTCTATTTTGGTGTGCACAACCTTGCCCGGCACTTTGCAAGCTGGCAAAGTGTGAACTTGTTCATAAACACCAGGGGGCTCTTATCCCGTTTACTTCAAATGTTTGGCGAGTCTTATGCAGGCCAAAATGGGGTGTTGGAGGGGAAGGCCCACCCCTTCAAACCTCTATTTTGGCACCAAAGTGCTGGGCGAGGCCTGCACATCAGTGGTGGGTTTGTACTGGTTTTACTACAGGTTCACTCATGCATGCGTGCACACTCTTATATGCGCCTGGCACTTCTGTGCATGCGCAGAAGCTTCTTCGCATGTGCAGAAGCATCTAGGTGGGTGGGTGGAGCCTCCCGCCACCACCATTAGAAGTTTGGCCGAACCGGGCTGAACCAAGAGCAACCTACCTCTGTTGCACGTATCAAAACAGATATGCAGAGGGGCACATGCAGCTGAGAGACTGGAGAGGAGGCAGCTTACTAGATCTTCCCCACCCTGATCCCCACCTCATGTGCATTTACCAAACCACCCACTTGATTATGTGGTCAAAAGGAGGGAGTGATCATGTTGAAGGTACAAATTCACTCTCACAAAACCTCAGATTATGAATGCAATGGGCAGGCTCCGTTACATTTGTAACTCAAGGACTACCTGTATATCACTTTGGTGTGTTTTTTTTAAATAACATAAAATGAGCTTGTCCCAAACATGTTATTTCAAAAGGCAACTTGTCGGGTAATGAGGATTTAATAGCTGCCAGCTGATGTAATGTTGTAAACTGTAAACTGTAAGCTGATGCAATGAGGATGATTCAGAAATGCAAGTGTCTATATATAGGTGGCCATTAGAGGGCATTTCTCTGTGGCAGAGAGAATGGCAGAGGATGGAAGGATTTATATTCCTTGCAGTCATCTGGTTGTTATCACTCTTCCTGTGAGTTATTGAGACCAATGGGTGTGGAACCTTCTTGGAACTGCTGAAAGGACAGGAGATAGGTAGTGTTGTATTGCTCCCCTTTTGTTGAGAGAGGACTGTTCAGTCTTAATGTAGATGTCCTCTTTGACCCCTAATTCAAACTAGTGGTCCTCTCTGTCCACAATCAGTTAGAACTGAAGATGCTTCTTAGATGAGAATTGAAATGTCTTAAAGGAAAAACGAAATCCAGTTGCCTTTTGAAAAAAAAAACACCTTTGGGACAACTGTGATCTGGATGAATTGCCATAGAGATAAAACATGCTTATAAACTGTCATCCAGATAAGTGAATTCTTTACTAAGTCTAATTGCAGTCAATGGGACTTCACTTTTATTAAATACATCTTCCTTTCTCCAAAAATAATTACAGGAGAATCAGATTTATCTTCTAGTTATTTTTCTTTCTTCTTAATGCATGAATGGCATTGAATTTGGGACTTTCCCAGGATGTGTTGGAGGTGACACATAATTGATAATGCTGGCTGGCATCCAACACTTCGAAATAAATAAAAGAAATACTTTACCAGCTAAAGAAATGCCATCTGCAGCAATAAATCCATATTGTAAAATGACATTAAGGCTGTACCATTAGTGATCAAGCAGAGTTCTTTATGTAACAAACTAATGCATAAGCATGATGAAGACAAAATGCATACTTGTGTATGTATGTATGTGTGTTGGGAAGGAGCTCTTTTCATTTGCTGTGTTGTAATTCTTATTTAAGGACCTTAAAACATATTGATAGGTTGTATTTATGTTTACATAGAAGGTATTTTGCATATAAAGGCATGCATCTCATGTTAAAAACTCCATCACACCAATATGTCCATATGACGAGCATAGGGATCTGATGTTTAATTTAATTAGCAGTTATGTGGATGTTGTAGTTTTCATTGTCTCATTAGATTAATATTGTTTCCACTAACTCTATTTTATACTTTCAAAAAGTATAGGGTGCCCACATATACCAATGACAGTGAAGCTTTTCTGTAAGCTTTTTAATTATCTAAGGTGATTAGAATGGCAGAAAGGCAGAAGAAGGGAGGGAGGGAGGGAGAGTGGTTGGAAGAAGAAGCAGAAAAGAGGGAGGGAGGGAGATTCTAAGAATTTTGGAGAATAATCAGGTCTTTTTTGTTTGAGAAATTGAGAGAAAAGAAAGCAGCATGTATTCCTCTTCAAACCAAAACCTTTCATCTTTATTCCTCTTATTGGCACCAACTTCATGAGCATTGGGAAAGGCTGCATTTGTGCCTTTCAACTGTATAAAACAGAGATAAACCAAGCTCACCAGAATGAAACTAAAAAGCATCCATTGTATATATTTAATGGATCTCCAAAGAAAACATTCAAGGACAAAGACTCCATTCCTAACAGCCGTCTTTAATGAGCCTCCCGTTCTGGCAGCCTTCTCCTGCCTTGAAGATTGCATGTATCATTTTATGTAAATTAGTTGCATCTCTTATTTTTTCAAGGTTCCAAGTAATGTGTGCAAATCTTTATATTACTTTTCAGAGCCATTAGCTAGGATGAGTTCATATTTTTATTCCCTTTGCATGCTGAATGTGTTTTAGTTGGGGTGATGCCAGCTTTTACGATGAAAGTCAGCAAAACCAGAGACATCCCATTATCTAGATTTCTTCTTTCTTTCCCTTCACCACTCATCATACTTTATTAACAAAATCATCTTCTGTTATATGTTTTTATTTTATTTTTATATACATCAACGTGAACAGTATGGCATCTGGATATCATTCATTTTGATACAAATAATAATACTAATATCAATAATATTTGTTACATCAATTAAACTTATATACACCTAATATTAATACTCCTATTTGTATTAAGATATAGACTTTCATTATGAAATTATTCAATATTTCAATTTATCATTCTAATGCCAATTACAACATTGTTTAAGCATGCATAATAATACTAACTTTCAACCTCTAATCTTTCCATTTAATTCTTTAATTTATTCTATTTAATCAGGCCATCCTCACTAATGCTAGTATAGTACACATATTGTATCTAATCCCCTTACTCCATCCTGACAACAATCACCGTATTATTTAAACATACATATTAAATCCCTCTTTCAGCCTCTAATCATCTATTTATTTCTTTTATAATATGTGTATCTTTATTTCTACTTCTATTCTAACTTTTAATCAGGCCCCCATTATATTAAAGAATGAAGGGGGAAATAAGAAAAAAAATTTCCTTTCTATCCATCATCTCTTGCCCGTTTTAATATTTCAATTCTTATTTCTTTTTTGACATACCACCCATACTACTCTCTTGGATCTTTGTCTCTATCTACCTCTTTGTTTTTACTGTTTGGCAAGTATTCCTCACATCTCTATCCTCTTATGCTGCCAAGCCTCCAGGGTATTTGCACAGACCTCTATCTCTTTTTCAATGGTATTTTCAATTCTCATTCCATTTTAAAATCTCTTAAAATACTTTCCACCTGATTTGTTTCATTAATCATTATAGTCTTTAGTATCTCCTCTTCTTGCTTTGTTTGTTGATTTAGTCTGTCTTTTCCTCCATTCTTTCCGTTGTTTCCTCCCTCTCTTGAGCATCTTGGTCTATATTCATTGTCCCTTGTAGAATATTTTTTATTTTCCCATGTATACTTGGCTTAATTGATTATCTCCCCAAAATTCTTTGTCGTAGAGTCCTTAATGCTTTTAAACATCAACAATATTTTTTTGAACTTCAACTTATATCCCCCATATGGAGCATTTCATCTTATTTTAATAAGGTCCACTTTTACTCAATAGTTCAACAACCATATGTTCAGCACTAACGTTGCTCCTCAAAGAATAATTTAGTCACAGTTCTTTTATATCCCAGGGTTATTCGATCAGACATTCAGGTAGTCCAGGAAACTCTCCAAATATTTGCCGAGATGGCGCAGTGGCAGGGACGTGCAGTCACTAGAGGCAAGGGAGGCAGGGTCTCACCAGTCTCCTCAGGAAAAAGAAAGGATTTTAAATAATTTTTTAAAAATAATTAAAGCCAAGATAGTTACTACCAGATTCCAAGTCACAGTGGCTTGGTGTCTGCTTAGTGTTAACCAAAGCAGGAGGCAAGAGAACTCGGGGCCTCCTTTGCATAAGGAATTTTTCGCCTTATAAAAGTTAAGAAACAGTTAAAAGGCAAAAAAGTTCATATGCAAAAGAGGCACTAATTCTCCCGCCTCCTGATCTGGGAGCAGCAAATCATGTCTTGTTGTTGCAGTTGAGCACGCTTACGTTGGGCGGGTTATTTCGGAGGGCGCACTTCAGAGGAGAGAGGAGTGGGGGAGAAGGAGGAGGCTTGCTCTTCACCCCTCTCCAACCTTCCCAGGATCCAGATTCCCTTCGCTGCAAGCCTTGCCATCTCTTGCATCCCAAAGGTGGGTGGGTGTGGGAGCTTTGGTGGCCCCAATTCTTCTCTGGAGGGGGTGTCTCCTGGGGCTGCTGGCTAGATAGACTCCCGAGGAGCGACCCCTTCCCTCCTAGTCCCCCTGTGGGTGGCTGGAAATGTCCGCGCATTTCAGCCAGCCATAAAACACTTAGCCGGGGGTTTCCTTACAAGAGCCAGGCGGGAGAAGCCCTCGCTTCTTTCTTGTGGAGGCGGGCACTTTGCATCGCAGGAGCTGCCAAGCGCCTTTGCTGCAGACCTGGGAGCTTGGTGGCTCCCGCAATGCAAAGTGCCCCGCCACCCCCGATGCCGCCGCCCGCCCGCTGCCCCGGCCTGTGGCTGCTGCTTCTCCAGGCTCCGCTGCTGTAAGTCCCGGATCGCGGCCTCCCAGCGCTGCGCAGAGGCTCTCGCAGGAGCACGTGCCAGCGGCCGGAGGCTCAGAGCGGCCCCAGCTGCGAGACAAGGCAGCACGTAAAGCAGCCGCTGCTGCCACCACTACCCCTCCTTCACCCGGCAGGGCGTTCCTGCCGCCTTGGGCCGCTTTGCCGCACAGCAGCTGCTTCTGCAAGGAGGTGCTGGGCCAAGAACTGGAGAAGCCGGTGAATCGCTCGGAAGCCACGCCGCGCCCTTTCCAAGGAGGAAACACTTTGTGTTAAAGAAGCAACAATTCTAATTCCTCCTGTATAATTTTGTCTTCCTGCATTACAAAACTAGATAAACATTACATCAACAAAAATCATCTTTCAATGCCAGTGCATATTTACAAAATCATACATTTTTAAAAAATGTGATGTATCTAAGCCATTTTAAGAAACCAAGATAATGACATATTTAATATTGATTTTTAAATATTATACACACCCTTTTTGTATATATTCATGTACCATATGAAGTTAATCTTTTGAAAGTAACAGCAAGCAATATTTTTTATGTCAAACACTATGCTGGGTGGGTGGATGGTATGATTCAATTTGGCAAAGAAAAATATTAGCAACATTGCAAGCCACTGCCATTTCCATATGGATGCATTAGGACCACGATGGCAAACCTATGGCACATGTGCCAGAGGTGGTACGTAGAGCCCTCTCTGCTGGCATGTGCACCATCGCCCCTGCAAACAATGAAACAGAAGCTCATGAAAGAAAAAGATCTTACCTCTTGTCGTGCTGCCGCTGTTGGGATGTCCCATGTCCCACTGGCCAGCTGGTTTTCGGGCCTCTGCTGCACATGTGTGCATGTCTGTGCATGCACACATTTGTGCACATCCAAGCATGCAAACGATCACACATGTCCATGCATGCGCACATTCACCCACATGCACCTTTCAATTTGGGCATGTGTGCATGCACAACTTGGGCGCTCTGTCAGGTAATGAGGATTTAATAGCTGCCAGCTGATGTAAGGTTGTCAGCTGTAGACCGGAAGCTGATACAATGAGGATGATTCAGCAATACAGGCATTGGCTTTTTAAGACTCTGGTAGGGTGGAGACTCTGGTATATAGGTGGCCATTAGAGGGCGTTTCTCTCTCTCATTGGGTATCTCTCCTTGTGTCAATAGCTGTGTGGTAAAGGATTTATCTTCATGTGCATGTCTGTATATATTTGTATATAAATTACTATTGATTGTATAAAAGCTCTGTGTGTTCTGTTTTGCTCCTGGGTTTCTCTCATAATTATAGTCACACTGCCTAAACTCTGATACACACTGTCTAAAAGGTTCATCATCTCTGCATTAGGAGAAAGATGCTTTCTGCATCCCCTGGACTGATCCATTCAATTGTTTGACTGATTGACTGACTGACTGTTTTCCAGTTTCTGTTTTGGCTCTTGGCCTTATTCCAGACGCACAGAATCCTGAATCTCTTTCTATAATATGTTTCCAACATTCTTTTGTCTTAGAATAAATAAGACAGTCTAAAAGCTATATGCCAATGTCGATTCTCAGTCATTCAGGTCATGGTTGTCCCAAAAGTGTCCCAGCTGTTTCAAAAGGCAACTGGACTTTCTTGTTTTCCTTGAAGATTGCAGGGAATATAAATCCTTCCATTCTCCACCATTCAGAATTGAAGAAGCTTCTTGGATGAGAAGTGAAACATCTTCAAGCAAAACAAGAAAGTTCAGTTGCCTTTTGAAAGAAAGCACTTTTGGGCCTAAATGCTATAATCTTTCATCCTTCTTTGATCAGAGTATCCAGATCATGCCATCATATTATAATGTTTAAACTGACCACTGCCATCCACGTAGGAGATAACTAAGGCCTTTTTAGTTGTTATGAAGTCTGTGAACACATTCTTAGCTTTTCTTCCAGTTTTCCAAAACTAAATTTTGCAGGAAAGAGTTTGATGAATCTTTACAAATCTGTGCTTGATCAATCTTTATATTAAGAGTATTTGTTTTTATATTATTAAACCAGAAAAACATAAATATTCTGAAGCTCAGTATTTTAGGCATGTTTTCCTACAGTGTAACCACTCAAGGAGCTGTCAAAGTAAGTTGGAGAGTGGTAAAAACACTGTGTTGCATGGGAGAGAGAATCCAACTATTCAATCTGAACTACTTTTTTTCCTTTGCTATTTTTCTCATTTTCCTAAAAGAAAAATGCTTGTTTATTACCCAGCAGCTCAAGCTAGAGAAAAAAGAAGAAGAGGGGAAAAATGAATCTCAATGATTTTCTCAGTATTGATATGTAGAAGATTTACTTTGGGAGATTAAAAATGCATGTTGTACTTGAGGTATTCAAGCTGTGGAACATATTGCAAAGGCAGGTTGCAAATTGATATGACTGATTCACTATTTGTATGAAAAGAACATTGAGGCATATGTAAATTTAGCATTTGAATATGTTGACCACTCAAAAAGGGACTCAAAGAAGGATGAAGCAAAGCAAAGAAAAGGGGTTTCTAACTAAACTATTTTTCTTCAAAAACAGATCAGGACAAATACTATTTTTTTAAAAGAAAATTATACATATATAGCCATTATATTTTAAACCCCACCTCCCCCCCCAAAAAACTTATTTTTGGCCAAAATGTGGACCTGGTTATAATTTCCAGCTATTTTCATCATAATACTGTATAGTTATACATCATTACACACCCCAAATTTTTAGTTCTGTCTTTATAATCTCAGTAATTTTCCATTATAAGTATGTTTCAAATTCCCCCTCCATTTTTCCATATCTTTACTTAGTTTACATTTAATTATCTTTAAATTACAATCCTTGCGGTTCAATGCTTATTACAATTCCATTGATCTGCTATATAAAATAACAAGCAAAATGCACCTCACTTTTATTCATCTTCTTAAGAGTTCTATACGTGTCCATATTTCATATATTTTAACCTGTGTTTGATTATCTTTTCATTATCATATTCAATCAATTAGCAACTCAATTTAATTATCATATAAAAGAGTAAATCACATACCTCTACTTTATATTCTCTACATAGTAATTTCTAAATATCCAATTTCTTCCTAGTGAGACTTTTATCCCAAACTGTAAACTGCTTTTTCTTTCTACTGGGTATATATTCTTCCTTCGCAAACTTTTCCATCTCCCACTGCTGTGTCTTTTCATAGTGCCTATGAGATACACAGTGGAAAAGAAAAATGGAAAACCAGCTATCGTAGAATAGGAACTATGTTTTGGAGCTACGCTGAGTAACTGACACTACAGGATTTCCCAAACTGTGAAGAAACTTTTAGTTGTACATTGTTGTAATAAATCCACCTTTCCCAAAGTTTCATTGTATTGTTCTAATTGTTCATTTGTGTTCATTTTGATGTTTGGATTTTTAGGGGAGTTGTGTAAATTAAGCTCACACTAAAGGAAGGTGTGATGACAAAGGATTTAGCCTTGCCCCCCCCAACTCCTAGAGTTTCTTATGGGGTTCTTCTTGCTATGATTGTCCAACTGAGGTTCTGCTTATATTGATACGAACCAACCCCAAGAAGTCCTGAACATCTGAGGTTTTTCAGGCAGAAATATGGATTTCCTTGGCTGCTTTCTTAGGTTGCTCCTGAGCTATCGGATCCTTCAGAGATGCTATCATCTTCCAATCTTTCTCTTTTCCAAGGAGAGTCAGGCTGTTTCTGTTCAGCCTGATGATCTAATTTAATATTTAATATAAGATTTCTGTCAAAACTTGGCATTTGGGAAGGACCTAAAATTTTGCAGATCTAGTTCCTATCTTTATTAAAAAGAAGGATCTATAACATTAATGGCTATTTGGGAAACTCATGTTTATTCTTCCCTTTCTCCCCATTGTAAAGATGATCCTGTGCTCTATGGCAGTGGTCCCCAACCCCCGGTCCGCGGACCGGTGCCGGGCTGTGGAGTACCTGGCACCGGGCCGCGCAGCAACGGCCGACTCTTCACTCATGCAGCGCCGTCGCCAGAGGGGGGGAGCTGCGCGGAAGCACAGGAGCAAGTGAGGCGAGGAGGAAGAATCCCCCGCTACTACACCACCTCCGCCCCCTCCCCGAGTCAGCCGTCCCCTCAGTGAACGCCTCCGCCTCTTTCTCCTTTCTCGCCTCAGTCGGCTCGCCTGGAAGCGAGGCGAGGAGGGGGCGGACCATGCGCTGGAAGCGGAGCCCTTGGAGGCCCTGGCGGCTTCCCCGGCGGTCGTTGCTGGCCGCTCTCTTCTTTTTCTCGCTGTCCTCCTCGTTCCTCTACTTCGTCTATGTGGCGCCCGGCATTGGTAAGGGTCGCGCGGCACGGTTGGAGAAAAAGCGGCTCAGTCGTCTCCGAGTTGCCCAGGGAGGGGCGGCGTGCCCGGGACGGAGACGGCGCTTCCCCGCCCGGCCTTGGCTTGTGAGAAGGAACGGCGGGAGAGGTAGAGAGAGAGAGAGAGAGAGAATGTCGGGCAGCCGAGGGCGGGGGGGGTCTTTTGAGGGGAGATGGGGGGTGCGCGATTTTGGTGCGCGTGCGCCCTCCGCGGGCGTGGGTGGGGGGCTGAGAGGAGTCTAACGGTAGCGCAGGAAAGGGGAGGGTATGAGCGCCGCCTGAGCTATTGCAGTGCACGGTGGAAAAGCGGCGGTCTTGCCCACCCCTTCCCTGCCTCCCGCCCGCTCCAGTTGCCGCAGCCAGGGGTGGGGGCTCGGTGCCTGAAGTCTCTTGCCTCTCTTCCAAAATTTCGCCAACGGGCATCGGTGAAGCGCGCTCTTTCTCTTCCTCACAAAACACATTTCCTTTCCCCCACGCGTAGTTATTGGCGATATGGACTCTTGGAGGCTGCGCTCCCGGGTCGCGTTTCCTTTTTGCAGCCCACGAGAATGCCTGGTTCTGAGCCTCAAAAAACGAGAGTTCTCTTAAGGCTGCAAAAAAGGAATATACTTTGGTCCTTGAAGCGCTTTTCCTGTTATTTGGACATTATATATATACATACGTACATACGTACGGCATGTATATATGCATGTATGTATGTATGTATGTATATATATATATATATATATATATATATATATATATATATATATATATATATATATATATATATATATATATATATATATATATGTCTGTAGTCCATAATATAGTGATGATTTAAAAAAAAATTAGTTGAGCACATGGAATCTTTTTTCTTTTAGTATATTTTGGAGGTGGGGGCCCACTTTGTTATTTAAGATAGTATCTCCTTTTATATATGGTAGTTTAATCAAAACAATCTGATATATAAACAATCAATGTGTCGTCGCGAACAACGCCCCCCCACCCCTGCGCGCGCTCAGCGGGCCACGGTAAAATTATCAAAGGCTGACTGGTCCGCGGCGATAAAAAGGTTGGGGACCACTGCTCTATGGAATGAAAAGGTTTAGGCCCACAGAGGTAGAAAGCAGAAGAAGTCAATTATTCAATGTTCCTTGGTCATCAATGTAAATATTGGTTTCAATTTCTGAGCTATTGCTATTTTTTGTCATGTGAAAATGCATTCTATTTCTATAAATGTAGTCTACTTTGATAAGGCAAAGTTTCTAGTTGTAACTAGGTTTGAACATGTAATTGCCTAGTATAGCAACTTCCTTTCAGATATTTTTTGAGGAACCCTGAAAAACAGTTTTAAAGAAATAATCTGGATAGTGACACTTGATAGAGCACATACACAACTTCTCTGAATCTGTGGAACTCTACATGTTTGTTGGGAAACACAAGGCTAAAATATAATTATCTGAAGATACATACATATACATATACATATACATATACATATACATATACATATACATATACATATGATATATAATTACAGGTTATTTTTCACAGAAGCTGTAACTTTGGCACTATACTTTTCCATAGTTAAGTTGCTGACCTTTGAAATTAGCTTTTAAAGGGAAGCCTTATTATAAAAATGCATGCAATAATAGATCTGCAAGTCTTCAAAATTCCATAAAAATTTTTGTTGTTTATTGGTGGCAAAAGATGTCACCATCTCTGCATTAATTAAAATATTCATTGAATTTTTTTTCCTTCCACTCTGATTGTCATACCCTAAATGGCAAATTAATATGTTAACATGCAGTCTCAGCACTCTCTCCTAGGTTTATTCAATTCCTATTGTTCATAATTTCAAACTCCATTTTATGTTGTGATTCCAATCAACATTCTTCATAAGGACCGACATTATGAAAATTGGGTTGCATCTTTGTCCTTTTTTAAAAAAATGTTTTTTTATAAGGCACACAAATATGTGTGGCTTGGGTCCCTTCCAGCTATCTCAAGTCCCCAGTGTACATACTAGGGTAAATCAGGAAATAATATGGTAGCATATAACACTCTTCCATATTCTAAATAAACTTTTGTTCTCGGTTGCTCTTCGTAGGGTTTTTTAAAAAGAAACATATTAAACTTCATTGATGTTCCTTGATTAAAGTTTGTTGTTTTTAAAATGTTTATGTTTATGTTTGTTTGTTTATTTCATTTGTATGCTGCCCTTTTCCCCCGAAGGGGGACTCAGGGCGGCTCACAACTCAAACCAGGGAAGGGGGATACAGACAAATTAACAACAACACAAAACAATACATAATTTAAAAACACGCAACAATCATACCATTCGAGATAGGGGCAACGGTTCTTTAGCCCCAGGCCTGTCGGAACAGCCAGGTTTTAAGGGCTTTGCGGAAGGCCTGGAGGGTGGTGAGGGTGCGAATCTCCACGGGGAGTTCATTCCAGAGGGTCGGAGCAGCCACAGAGAAGGCTCTCCTCCGGGTAGTCGCCAGTCGACACTGGCCGGCGGATGGAATTCGGAGGAGGCCTAGTCTGTGGGATCTAATCGGTCTGGTGGAGGTAATAAATGTGAATGGAATAAAAGTAAATAATAGTAAAAAAAAAAACGCCCAAGATATATGCATTAGCTGAACAGATGCACAAAAATACTTTATATGGGGAAAGAATGCTTGCAGAAACCATGAATACTATGAAAATACAGACAAAATTTCATTAATTAAAAAAATATTTGTTTGGTTGTGTTGTTGCCAAATTTCAAAACTCACATGGGAATGGGGTCAAATATAGAGAGCCCTCAATTTACAATTCTTTTAGTAACCATTGAAAGTTAGAACGGCACTGAAAAAGTGACTTATGCCCATTTTTTTACATTTACAACCATTACATATAGTGCATAGTCACAGAATCAAAATTCAGATGCTTGACAATTAACTCATATTTATGATGGTTGCAGCGTCCTGGGGTCATGTGATTCCCTTTTGCGAATCTGAAACTGAACAAAACAGGAATAAAAACCCAAAGAATCGGAATTAGATGAAGTGATGTTTAGGTTTGACCTAGATGTTTGACCTTGTGAGAAGCTGATGGTTATCAAGGCTCATCTTAATCCCATTTGTATACCCAAGAGATATAAAAGCTGTTTTGATCCCATAATCACATCAGACAATCTCAGAGCTTATTTCTGGAGAAATATTCCATGAGCATTTATAGTTTTAAAATTCATAAAATCTGGAGCATCCTCAGACTCCTCCAGTGAGATTCCACTATTTAAGGAGTAAAGACTGACAGCAGCCACTCAAAATTTTACTTTAGTTTTTGTTCCTCAGCCCATGAAATAAAAGAAACATGACAAGAAGCCAAAGCAGATGATATTAAAGAAAGGGAAAGCCTAATCAAAAGCTGGTCTGAGAAGCAGAGAGTAAGCTGAGGAAATGAACACAGTGGCATTCACATGGTCAGCTCTGAAAGAAGCATGGTTTTCAGGGAGAACAGAGAAATCAATTTTCCACTGTGAAAAGAGAGTCTTCTGTTGTTCACACATTTTTTTGCCCTCAGTGAGGTAAAAGAAGGGAGGGAGGGAGGCAGGAAAGAAGGAAGGAATAGTCTTTTAAAAATTCATTTACCATCATTCCAACAACTTTTCTCTTAAGGAGAGCTGGTTATTAAAGCAAATATTGTATAATACAAAAGGCAAAATACCACATATATAGGGAGCATGACTGACTCCCTTCCTTCCTTCCTTCCTTCTTTCTTTTTCCTTCTTCCTTTCTCTTTCTTTCTTTCTTTCTTTCTTTCTTTCTGCAGCATGTAGGAAAACTCCTTCATTTTCCAAAAGAGAATTTCAGAAAGGAACTTCTCCTAGTGAACATTTGTGAATGAGTAGCCAAGGAGTCTGTGGAGAGATGAATGAAATGTGTAACAAGAAATGACACCATCACCACTCTCACCTTCAGTCATCTTCAAAAAAGTTGCCTGAAAAACAAAACTAGGGAAGTTCAAAAGAAATACTCAAGTGCTTTAAGAGTAAGATAGAAAAACTGAGCCTTTTTCACAGGAGAAAATATTGTTGAGAAACTGAAAGATACAGCATTAGTTCCACATGCCAAGCCTTCTCCTGGCTTTAGTGGATAAAGAAAGTTAAATAAGATGAAGGGTCAAATTCCATAGTCAATGAAATGCATGGAATATTTATTACAGCTGAAAAATGTGCCAAATGCTTCCATCTATGCACAAAGCAAACATAATTATATTCAAATATTTCAGTATAACATTTTATATTATTAGTTGAACTCTTCTTCTGAAAGTTGGAAGAGTTGCCTAAAAGAAAAAGAAATTATCAGGCTATATATGAAAAGCAGGCAGAAAAAAAAGTGAAACTTTGGGGAATTAATTCACTCAGTTACCAGTTGATCTTTAGGTCTTGGCTGCATCTAGATGACCTTAAGAAAACTGGATTTAAAGTTAAATGGTAAATTAGTAAAAATTCCAAGTATAAATTTGTAAAAGAGAAAAAATCCAAGATAGAGATTTGCTTATAGCTACCCCTGAAACAGTTATAGCTGGGTCTTAGCAACAGGAGTCACTTCTGCTTGCCTTGAGATCCTAAATAATTTAATCCCTATATGTCTTTGTATGAATGTGCATGGTTGAAATGATTTATGCACCTCCCTCCCTATACCAATATAGCTGAAAGGAAGTTGTACAGCTAGCATGAGGTCCAGTAAATCATGTATGGGAAACCTCCATCTCCAGGGGGAAATTCAGTATGTAAATTCTAGCTATCCAGCTGTTCTGTCTAAAGTATGATTGTCAGCAGGGAGATAGACCCACAGCCACTTCAGTAAATAGTCCAGGATCATACACAAATGATCAGACAGAATCTGAAAGCAAAGGTGTTTTTTTCAAGAATAAGTCAGCAGGCAATTGTACAGAGGCAGAAGACAAGGAGATCCATAATCAAAGACTGGAGAGTAATAAATAATATCAAAGAAAAAGGATGGAATTGGCAACCAAGAAGGTCAGCATGAAAGATGGGTTAGGAAAATGAGTTAGAAAATGGAGATATTTTGCAAACAGCTGTTTACAGATGCTGTTTCCAGCCAGAATTGATTGGAATTGAAGGATTCCAATCCAGTTTAATCTGTGAAAGTTGAACCCTTTAGGCAAACTTGCTTCTCAGGGAACCCTGTTCCCTTAGTGTTGTACCTGTGGTGCTGTACCTGTGGAGTTGTTCCCATATGCATCTCCCCTGTCTTGGATGTAGGATAATCTCAGTTGGGAAGGTCCCATGTCACCTGGTGGTTCTATATCACCTACAATTAATCTAGATGAAGAAATAGATACCACAGTAGATAGAACCAATGTTTCGTACTTATCAGCAAATCCAGCTTCATTTTAAGGACATTTCTAAAAATTAGTAAATCTAAAAGGTTATTAAATAGTTATTCACAAATTTACAGAGAAGAGATCCAACAGGTATAGCCTATGTGACAATAATGTAATTGGATGAGCTTTCTTTATGCCAGGCCACCAGAACGGCCTCTGCGCTAAGTGTAAAGTCTTTAGGAACCCAAAGTGGCCTGCTGGTTTGGCATTGTGGCTCCTCTGGAGAATTAGGGTGTACAGGGATTCTGGGACATAGAGTTTCATCCCCTTCTATGCAAGGTCATCTCTTTTTGTCAAGATGTGTTGGTTGTTTCAGAACCAGGGGTCTGCTAGCAGTTCGGTTTTGAGTCTCGTGGTTAGGTCGCTTGCGGGTTGGTCTTGCCGGTCATGGCATTGCTGCCTAGTTGTCACTTGGGCAACTATTTGAGTAGGGGGAATGATGGCGTCCACCATCTGCTCCCGTTTGCATTTGTACTGGGGCATTTGGGAGAGGGAGTCAGCTAGAAAGTTTCTCCCCCCAGGATGTGCTTTAAAACAAAATTGAAATGGTTGAAATATTGAGCCCATTGGACTTGCTTGAGTGATAGTTTCTGTGGGGTTCTGTGTGCCTCCAGATTTTTGTGGTCAGTCCAGACTTCAAATGGTTTCTGGCCCCCCTCCAACAGGTGTCTCCAAGTTAGCAGTGCCCATCTCACTGCAAAAGCCTCCTTTTCCCATGTGGCCCATCATCTCTCTGTGTCTGTGAGCTTGCGGAAGGTGTAGGCGCAGGGTTGTAAGTTTCCTTTGTTGTTTCTTTGGAGTAGCACCACTCCCACTGCCATGTCACTTGTGTCTGCTTTTATAATGAAGGGTTGCTCGGGGTCAGGATGCTTCAGCAATGGCTTCTTTGCAAACATTTCTTTTAGTGTTTTGGACGCCTCTTGGCATGTTAGGTCCCACTGTAGGGGTTGTCCCAGGTTAGGTTTAATTCCTGGGCTCCCTGTCTTCAGGAGGTCTGTCAGGGGTTTGGCAATCTTCACAAAGGAAGGGGATGAATTTCCTGTAGAAGTTTGCGAACGCTAGGAAGCTTTGTAGCTGTCTGTGGGTGCGAGGGGGTTGCCAGCTGTCTGTGGGTGCTAAGATGGCTTGTACTTTGGCTGGGTCCATCTCTATTCCCTCATTTGACACTGGGTAACCCAGGTAGCCTAACCATGCACAGTGGAATTCGCATTTTGATACCTTGATGTTCTTCCAGTACTTGGCAGACCAGGGGTATGTGGTCGTCCATGGTCTCAGTGTAGATGAGGATGTCATCCAGGTAGATGAGGATGACTCCCTTGTAGAGGTGTTTGTGCAGCACCTCATTTATTAACTGCATGAATACTGCTGGGGGGCCCTGCAGTCCGAAAGACATCACTTTGAATTGAAAGCACCCTAGGGGCAGTTGAATGCTGTTTTCCACTCATCTCTATCTCTGATACATACTTGGTAGTAAGCTTCTCTGAAGTCTAGTTTGGTGAAGACTTTTCCCTTGGCCTGATGAGATAGCATATCCTTCATGAGGGGGAAGGGTATAGGTTGTGTATCCACATGGCATTTATCCCTTGAAAGTCCTCACACAATCTCATAGTCCTTTTTTTTTCCTTTGAAGAGGACTGGTGCTATGACCCATGGCTTGGCTGGCTCAATGAATACCCTTGCACCAGGTTTGGATCTCAGCATGCTGCAGCACCTCATTGGTGGTTATGATTTATGACACAGACTCAGGGGAGGGGAGATACAGGGGTAAAGGTCAGACACCACTAACCGGAAATCAGATTTGGCTCTCTGTGAAGTTTCCAAAAGATGCCCTAATTAATTTACAAGCCTCGAGACAAAGTTCAAAAGAGATCCAGTCATTTATTAGGAACAACATTTTGGCATGTTCTTCTGCAGACCAAATCTGATTTCTGGTTAATCGTGCCTGACCTTTACCCCTGTGTCTCCCCTCCCCTCAGTCTGTGTCATAAATCACATCCACCAATGAAGTGCTGCAGCAGGCTGTAAACTTTGGCACCTCACATGCCTGCTGTAAAAATCTGAGATCCTACCCTGGTCGAAGGTATGCATGGAATTCTCCCTCCCTTTTTCATGTCAACTTGATAATAGTTATGGAAACACTTTACAAGTTGGCAATAGCCTTACAATACAATAGAATTACTCCACCAGTCATGCTTTCTTCTTGTTTACCTGGGAAGGTTGACAAGAAGAGGACTTGGCCCCAATTATAGTCACTTTCCAGAAACTTCTAAAGAGAGAACACAGCACCAATCAGGGTATTCTGCCCAGCATTCACAATGGCTTTGTCAGAGAGAGAAAAGAAAGAAATGATGTCTATGCCTGTTCATGGAAAACTCTGTCCTCCGCATCTTTGACATCCATATCAGTTTGGGTGTGTGCATTCCACCCACAGGCTTTAATAAACCCAGTTGGAATATGGGAGACATTATGATGGACTATACCATACTGCTATGAGAAAGGTTTGCCTCCATTTCTCATCCCTGACTTGTTGATTAACTTTGCTATCAGAATGGATTAATGTAGGAGGCTGGTTCCTTTTTTTTTCAACCCTTTCCTCCCATTTTGGAAAGTCTTTGTCATAAGAATGCAATGCCTAATATTTAAGATCCTGCATATTCCATGAATTATAGAAAAGGGGGATTGGACTGGGTTGACCTTTTCAGTATGCTGGATTGTGACTAGCTATGCCATTCCATTCATTTTACTGTTTTATTACTATGCGGTACTCCAGAGCATCTGGTAGAACAGCCACCCCCCACCCCCCATCCAAATACAAAATGATGAAAGGTCAGCATAGTAAAACACAAGAGTCTATCTCAGAGAATATAACGCTTTGCAATTCAGAGATCTTGCCCTTGAACCAAAACTTGGGATGAGAAAGAAATCACAGTGAAATCACCCTTGCCACACATATGGGATGGGCTAAGGAAAGATCTATCATTAACTGACTGCCAACCGCCAGCAGTTCAATTCTCACTGGCTCAAGGATGACTCATCCTTCCATCCTTCTGAGGTCAGGAAAATGAGGAGCCAGATTGTTTGGGGGCCATATGCTGACTCTGTAAACTGCTTAGAGAGCACCTTGAAGCAGTATATACGTCTAAGTGGTATTACTATTGCTAGATCAGTGCTCCATTGAGTGTGCTTCCCACCAACAGAGCCAAGCCCCTGTGAAAACATTGAACTAGATGCAGCAGAAACTTGCTGTGGAAAGAAAAAAAATGAGAGAAATGTAAAATGATAGTTAGCCAGCTAAATGCATTAATAAATATCTTGCAACCTGCTCAGAATTCTAAGTAGACCAATCCCAAATTTTCAGGATTTCTGCTACTCACCAACAGACAAAAGTTGCAACTACGTTGTAAAAAAAAAAGATCTGTGGTGGCAGCATGATATTTTGGGTTTTAAAAGCTCTCCTTGCTAGATTGTCTTCTGGGTACTAGCTTAATTATGGGACTTTTATCTCATTTATGTCTGGCTAAATATGCCCCTATTCTCTTTTAGCTTCTGCTGGCCATTTTTTTTTCAGTATTCTTATTGTCATTTTTCTTCCTTAGTCTTCTTTGCATATTTGTTTCTGGAAAGGCGAAGTAGACATTATTCGAATAAACACATTAAAATACTTGCCTCTTCCTACTTCTGTATTCTCCAGTTCAAGGGCAGTTTCCTGAATCAATTTCCAAGCTTCTGGCCCAAGATTTAGATCAAGCTAATAATGCTATCTCAGGATCCTAAGATCTGTATCTAATTATTTTCTCATTTATTTTAGGAGATGCATGCTAACTGGTTGATTGGTAATGCAAATAGCCTCCTGCTGTGGGTGCATTAAATGGTAGCAGTTTTTCATTTAATTGAGGAGCTATTCAATTATAGGCAATAATCATTTGTTACTAATAAGGTCATCTACAACCCTCAAGTCTCAACAAACAAGCAGAGCTGTAAAATGAAATCACCAGCATCAGCCTGATGATGCAAAACACAGAATAATTTATTTAAAAAATGATAATAAGGAAGTAAAGGAGGGAGGGGGGAAAAAAGACCAGCCCATAATACATGACTGTTTGCATCAAGGATCTCTTCAGAAAACAGGGGAAAGAAATCAATAGAAGTCTGATCAAAGTTATTTTTTCACTTTGGTATGGTTTCAAGAGAGGCTTTCAGAGCTGAGAAAAAGCTTGCCAGTGATATTCCTCTTGAATAATAAGGTGCTTAATCAAATTGATCAAATCTGACATCTAAAGCATATAGCCGAGATCAGAGTTGAACACACTATTTGCCAAAAGCATATTCTTCCTAATAAGCTTATTGGCAGTGTTTCTTCAATCCCTTGAATTAATGTCTGTGTGATATTGGTGATAATTCCCAGAAATGTACCTCTTTGAAGGACACCATACCTTTCTCCCCACTATACAAAAGCAATCTCTATCAGAGGGTGGGAAAGGAAGGTAAAACAATGCCATCCTGGATCGAGATGGTTTTGGTTTTTATTGTTGTTGTTGTTGTTGTTGTTGTTGTTGTTATTGTGGTATTTTTGCTTTTTGGCCTACAGATTTAAGATTTAGTTTATTTGTATGCCGCCCTTCTCCGGGAGGGACTCAGGGCGGCGAACAACTCAAGGGGGGAAAAGGGAACATAAAACACAATACACATGATTAAAATAAACAAGAGTCATACAGCCATACAAGTCGAGAGGGGAGGGGAACTCATCAACCCCAGGCCTGCCGGCACAGCCAGGTTTTGACGGTTTTCCGGAAGGCCTGGAGAGAGGTGAGGGTCCAAATCTCCGCGGGGAGTTCGTTCCAAAGGGCTGGAGCTGCCACAGAGAAGGTCCATGACAGGAAAACTGGTTACAGGAACAAAGACAAGCTAACTTTCATACTTTCCCAGAACAAAATCCCACTCAATTTTGAAACATTAAGTGACTTCAGGCATTGTATTTCATGTTGTAGCAAAAATATTTTATGTGCCATGTTCCCAGTGGGGTACCACTTTCCTGGGAAGTTGATTCTCACATGCAACACTTCCTAGAATGACCACAGAACCACAGAGCAATGTGGTGGGAACTCACAGTTAAATGTTTTAAAAGAAATCACTCAGAACTTCATGAGAAAGCTTGTCTTATTGTATAGGGCCAGGATGGCAAACCTACAGCATGCATGTCAGATGTGGCATGCAGAGCCCTCTCTGTGGGCACACGCTCAATCTTCCCAGCCCAGCTCCAATCACATTTCTCCACCATGTTTCATTCAATCAATTCCAACTTCTCGCAAAAGAAAAAGATCTCGCAAAGTTGGAATTGATTGAGTGAACTTTTTCACTCACATGCTTCACAATGGGGGAGACAGGGTCCCCACCTCCTCTTGAAGCCCATTATGATGTAGATGTACAATGGGATCTTGCATCAGCTCGGCTCAGCCAAAAAAAAACAGTTGCTTTTCCTGCAGAGCTGCCTATGTTGGGATGCTCAGCCTCGCCGTCAGCCAGCTGAGTGTGGGCACACTGCTCCTGGGCTCGTTGGCCTTTGGGCATCATTCCCACCATCCAGCACCAGTTCAGGGACTCCTTCTTTCGGGAGTGGGGAGAGAGAGAGAAACAGAGGGAGTCAGAGAGAGAGATAGGGAGAGAAAGAAAGAGAGAGGGGGAATAGAGAGCGGGTTTCAGATCTGTGTATCTGCCATTCTTCAAAGGAAGGAGGGAGGAATTATAACTTGCTAAATTTATGTGCTATTTTCCTTTCTATGTATCTTCTGTCTCACAATGCATTCTTGTATAACCTTTCACCTAATTTATAACCGTTGCCTGGCACCTCCACTGCCCAGCTATTTCTCACCTCTCCGGGAATGTAAAGGGCAGTGGGGTGGGCCATGTGGACAGCAGAGCTGGAAGATGGCCCTGAGAAAACTCTCTTATCTCTATCTCAGAGTGGATGGTACAATAACATCTTTACACCTGCAGATTGGCTGAATTCACACTGGACTGTTAGGAGGGGTCTCTAATTCCTTTATTCTTAATTGTACCGCCTCAGGGACTTCAGAGCCTGCTTTGAACCTGCCCTGCTATCACCCCTTTTCAATAAAAGATTCCTTTTGAAATGCCAAGTTTCAAGAGTCTTTACTTTCTTGAATAAGGGGGAGAGGCTGGGCCTTACAGGGAGATATTGAAAGGGAGAGAGGGGGAGGGAAAGAGAAATCATATTACAAACGTTTTTCTTTTGTATTGTTGCTAAACATAATATTTCAAAAGCAGAAAAATTCACCCCAAAGGAGTCTTTGGGGACTGAATGCTGAGAGGCATGGATTTCCTTTGTCTTCTGCATTCCCAACCTGCACTGAAGCGAACCAAATGGGCTGGGGGCTTCCCATTAAGCAGCCCCACCAAGCCTGCTTGCAAACTCTCCAAATGTTCGGCTTTTGTGTCACTCCTGGCTAGCACCAGCGCCAGCACCACAACAGCAGTGGGGAATGTGGAGGCCCTGCCTGCTCCGCTCTCGCTGGTCAGAGATGGGCCTCTATGTCGCCACCTCTCAGCCAAAGTGCCACATTTTTTTGCTTGTTGGTCACCTCCAAAGAAAGAGATGTGCTCAAGCTGCCCAGCCCCTGCCAGGGAGATGGAAGGGGAGTCTTCCCAACAGGATCCAGATTGCAGTTGCCTTGTTTTGTATAGACTTCTAATGCTTGGCTTTACCTGCCAGCCTCTACTCTCCCTCCACAGCCCAAGTGGTTGGATTCACACAACATGTGAAGTTGGACAAGAGAACATGGGTGTGGGGGAGAGAGAAAACAAAGAGAGGAAGGGAAAGAGAGAGGGAGGAAAGAGAGAGGGGGGAAGGAAAAGGGAGAGAAAGACAGAGAGGCAGAGAGCGAGAAGGAAAGAGAGAGAAAGACAGAGAGGGGGAGAAGACAGAGAGGGAGGGAGCGAGAGAAAGAGAAAGGGAAGAGGGAAAGAGAAATGATATTACAAAAGTTTTTCTTTTTCATTGTTGCTGTTAGGAATATAATCTAATGGTTGGGTTGGCAATATATAAATCATATAGCAATGCTGTACATGTTTCTTTAAATCATGCTGTAAAATGTGACTGGCTGCTGTTTTCCTCAATCGGCCATAAGAGGGAGCCAGAATGACTGTTAGCTCTCTGTTCGTTAGATGCTGGGCTGATCTGATCTGAGTGTTTTGAAAGCTGGCTGTTAGAAAGTGCCGTGAGCTATTGTAAGTTTTGCTACTACTAGCAAACTTTGAGTACCGGACTGTTTGTATGATTATGGACTATGTTATTTGGATTATCCCTTAGCTGAAAGACATTGATGACTGACTGTCTTATCCGTGTATGACTTGGACTGTTTGATGGACTCTGATACCTCTATTTCCACGAAAGTAAAAGCCTATTTAAACTGCAGTGTCTCTGTATGCTGGTTTGTGTGTTCTCCAAGACAACTCTCACAACGCTTCTCTGAACGCACTCGCTCTCCCAACGGGAAGCTTGCCTAACAATTGCTAAACATAATATTTCAAAAGCAGAAAAAAATGAAGGTGCATAAAAGTGCATTTATCACGTTTTTCTTAGAACATTTAGCTGAATTCTGTGTTGTTTATCATTATTTTAGGTACTAAAATCTCATTATTAGTTAAATTGCTGTGTTGGCACTTTGCGATAAATAAGTGGGTTTTGGGTTGCAGTTTGGGTACCCGGTCTCTAAAAGGTTCGCCATCAGTGGTCTAGGGCCCTAATAATGAAAGTTTTTGATATGGTTTGGCAATCCAAGAAAGTTTAGATTCATCTTAAACTTAAAGAACTAGGCGAGAGAGAGGATTATATCAAATAAGGGATTTAGTTGAAAGAACCATTTATATAATAAGGTTTTGGATCTTAAAAAAAGAAACTCAAGACACTCAGATTGACATGGTGAATTGACCACAGAAGAGGTCAACTAATACTAGTGTTGTTTGCTTGTTTTTACTGTGTGAAAAGTGAAAAATGTTATATATATATATATAACATTGCTATATATATATAGCAGTGGCAACAGTAAAAATATTGGGTTTCTGTCTGGATGGTCTCTTGTGACGAGCCGAAGGACAGAGAATGGAAGTAGTAATCTTCCTCCCATATTTGGGCATACCGGGGGTTGTAACTCTAAATAGATACCTTTCACCCCGGCACAGCTGATAAGGAGTCGAACTCTGTGGCTTAGTGGTTAACACATCTGCCTAAGATGCAAGACAGCACAGGTTCAATTCCCAGTAAGGGTATGGCTAGCTGATGAGAGCTAAATAGCTTGAAATAGATCTATACTAGTTTCCCTTTATTTATTTATCAGCACACATGCACACACGCGCGCACACACACACACACACACACACACACATACAAACACACACACACACACACACATATATATATATATATATATATATATATATATATATATATATATATATATATATCTTCAGATAATTATATTTTAGCCTTGTGTTTCCCAACAAACATGTAGAGTTCCACAGATTCAGAGAAGTTGTGTATGTGCTCTACCAAGTGTCACTATCCCGATTATTTCTTGAAAACTGTTTTTCAGGGTTTCTCAAAAAATATCTGAAAGGAAGTTGCTATACTAGGCAATTACATGTTCAAACCTAGTTACAACTAGAAACTTTGCCTTATCAACTCCATCCCTCCCTAAAAATATTTCCAAGGATCCATTTGTATAAAAATACCATAAGCATGTGGTCATACCTGCCCGGGCCCATTGATCCCTATTCAGCATGTATACAAAAGAAGGGTGCATGTCAGATCCCTAAAAGTGATACTGCCATTCAGTTGGGAGGAGTGGGGCCTTGGAGTCAATTTATTGGCAGTGCCTGTGACAACTGATATTTTACAACTGGTTTCCTGACGCCAAAAGGCTTGAGATCCCATCACCTTTTGGGGAATGTTTATGATGGCCGGGTGGGATGTTTAATGTCTAACAGAAGATAGCCATGGGAATGTATGTTTATGCAGCTCTCAGGGCAGTTGATAAAGGAAATATCTTCACACTTATGTATTGGCTAGAATCTGCATTCTAACAAAGAGGAAGGGGCCACTATTACTTTAATTCTACTTGCATTGCCTAAAGGGATTCAGATGTTGCTTTGCCTTTAACAGCTTCCATTCTTCTTAATTAAAGGTTCCTTTTGAAATAATCAGTTTCAAGAGTCTTCACTTTCTTAAGTTAGGAGAGGAGCCCTTCAGGTGGGTCTTACCTGGGATAACAATAGCAATAGCAGTTAGACTTATATACTGCTTTATAGGGCTTTCAGCCCTCTCTAAGCAGTTTACAGAGTCAGCATATTGCCCCCAACAACAATCTGGGTCCTCATTTTACCCACCTCGGAAGGATGGAAGGCTGAGTCAACCCTGAGCCGGTGAGATTTAAACAGCCGAACTGCAGAACTGCAGTCAGCTGAAGTAGCCTGCAGTGCTGCATTTAACCACTGCACCACCTCGGCTGACAGATGACAGTGAAGATCCTTGTAGGGAAGTGGTGAAGGCTCCGGTGGACTGGTGCAATAAAAGTAATCTGATTCTAAATGTTGATTAAACAAAGGAGATCATTGTAGATTTTAGAAAGAGCCTGCATAGTCATACTCCACTCAGTATCAACAATGCAGCTTAAGATGCAATTAATTATCTCCAAATCTGTAAATATACAATTGTATATTTGCAGTTGTTTACATATGTAGGAGTTGTTGGCATTATATTTACAGGGGATTATTTTGTATTACTATCAAAGTCAAAACATTTTGGCGGGGGCACAGCACATTCATTTCTCCCGCAACATTTGTGGTGCTTCTGGTTCTTATAATAACCATAAGCCAGTAATTTAGGTTTTGATTATCTATACTAGGGGAGGAGGGAAAAGCACATTTTCAGGCTTTATTCATTCAAAACTAAATTTGTATAGCATTTGGGAAAGTGGTGGATAAACTGCCTGATTCGTCTAGCAAATAGCAATCACAAGTTGTTTTTAATTTGAATATGCTAATGAGCTGGGTCCTGAAGATCAGTCCTGGAACAAATTGTATTAAGTGAAATCAGGCAGTTAGTTGTCTGTTCCGATTTATCTCGTTACATTTGTTTCCTGCTGCTTATGGATTGCTATAATGCTTCCCATTGTATAAAGAAACAATAAATAAGTGATTAAAGGGAGGGAGGATTACATGTGGTTTCCATTCATTTGCTGCCCACCCACCCGCAACCATGACTCCTTCATCCCTCCATCAGTTAATTTTCTCTCCGTCGAAATGTGGGAACTGACACAAAAAAGATGTAGCTCTGTAACTCCCAGTATTGAAAATGTATGAGGCGCAGTGACCTCAGGCTCTGGAGATTATGTGCCAACCATTTATATGCGCAGCTGTGCAAATTGCTAGAGTTTAATGTTAAATTTGATGGAAAATCATCTTTGCTGCTCTGCATTTGAGGAGAGGACAGGGTTTAAATATTTAATGGGCTTCCTTCCTGTTTGAACAGATTTAGTGGTTAAGCAGCTGAAATGTCTCTGAATCTACTCTCTGGAATTTCCCATCAGGTTATTGACACTTTAGATTTGGGGTGACTTGCATTGATCTCAAAAGAGAGAAGTAGTCTAGGTCTCATAAATCCAGTGATAAATAATCTTCCATAGATTGGTTTCTTGAGATGTATTCTACAAATGGAGCAAAGCCCTGTCTTCTTTTAATGAGTCACAACTCTCTTAATTTGTATTAGCATCCTTAATTCAGATAGAAGCTGCTGTGGTTGAGACCTTTTGTGGTCATCTGGAATAGGAAAAAAAACTGTTTCCATCTTCATCTCCTTGAGTACAGGTTCCCCACAGGGTTGTGTCTTCAGTCTGCTGTTTTTCACCTTGATGACTCACAACTTCTGTGGCAAATCTGCTACAAATCATAACGTGAAGTATGCAGATGACACGGCAGTGGTGGGTCTTACCCGGGATGACAGTGAAGATGCTTGTAGGGAAGTGATGAAGGCTCCGGTGGACTGGTGCAATAAAAGTAACCTGGTTCTAAATGTTGATTAAACAAAGGAGACCATTGTAGATTTTAGAAAGAGCCGGCATAGTCATACTCCACTCAATATCAACAATGCAGCTGTAGAGGTGGTCAACAGTATTAAGTATCTGAGGTTGCAGATAACTAACAATCTGATTTGGTCTCTCCACACATCATCCTTAGTGGGCAAACCAGCATCTGCATTTCCTGCATTGGATGAGGAGAGCACATCTTTCTCCTTCTGCTCTGGCCACTTTTTGCAGAGACAAAATTGAAAGCATTTTAACAGACTGCATCACTGTTTGGTTTGGTGGTAACCATGCCTCGGATAAAAGGTCCATATAGAGAGAGGTAAAGACAGCTGAGAAGATTATATGAAGCACGCTTTCCGTTGTTCAGGACACTGCTTATAAGTGCTCTGTGCTTAGAGGTCAAAGGGTTGTTAGAGATCCCACACACACTGTTTCTGTTGCTCCCTTCTGGGAGGAGGTTTCAAAGTATTCCTAGCAGGACTACCAGATTCTGTAACAACTTTGTTCCCTGTGCCATCCATCTGGTAAACTTGCAAGATTCGTTTTTCTTGCCATGTACATGTATACATCCGAACTAGACTGTGTTGTTTCTCTGTATTACATAATATATGTAGGTACATGCATAATTTTGTATTTATTTAATTTTTCTGTCATAGTTTATGTAGTGTACATATATGAGATCTGTATGAAACAAAATTTCATTTTAATGTATGTCATTTAGTGCACCTCCAAAGCGACAATGAAGTTATTCTATTCTAGTCGTATTGTTTTGGAGAGCCGGTTTGGCACAGTAGTTAAGGTCTAGAAACCAGAAGATCATGAGTTCACCTTAGGCATGAAAGCCAACTGAGTGATTCTCAGTCCAATCCATTCAAAGGGTTGTTGTTATGGGGAAAATATGAGGAGGGAAGAATATTAAGTATGTTTGCTGCCTTGAGTTACTTATAAAATAATGTAGGTGGAATAAAAATCAAATAAATAAATACCATAAAAGACATGAAGCACAGAGAAGACCTAGTAGTTCACAGTCAGGCCAATTTTCCTATATCTCTATATAGTGAGATTAGGTGGAAGTCAATTGGGACCCATGAAAAAAAGGGCAAGGAGTGCTCTGCCCAAATTAGTGTTAATTGATGCCTTGCCTTTGTTGCATACCTTCCCTTCCAAAAGTCAGGTGTACTTTGCTTTCCTCTCATGAAAAAAAACCCTGTAAAATGGATTAGGCATAGAGGCAATACCTCATAATGAGTTCATAATTCAATTGGGAGTTGAAGCTGGGTATTCCTTAGACTATCTCAACACATTACCCATTACACCCATTAGCTTCAGATTGCCATGTTCTTCACTCAATAAATACAAGTCCAGGTTCCTTAGTCCTCACTATAATTCCATGTTCACAACCAGCAGCACATGAGATGAGAAAAAGGCATATGATGAACACTTTCAAGGTATGATGCAACAGTCCTCTGTCACCTGGGCATGCTTCAAATGTATGAACTACCACTCCCAGAATTCCCCAGTCAACATGAATATTTTCAGTATCACTGAAAATTCTGGGATTTGAAGTCTGCTTAGCTGGAAGAGATCCATACTGAGGGAAACTACATAGTAACTAGGAATTAGGATCCTACTTTTGTTTTGCAGAAGAAATATCCATTGAAGAAAGAAAGAAAGAAAGAAAGAAAGAAAGAAAGAAAGAAAGAAAGAAAGAAAGAAAGAAAGAAAGAGGAAGGAAGGAAGGAAGGAAAATATTTCATTACATCTCTCCATGAACTCTAATTCTGACAAAACCACATGATTGAAAAATAGAATTGTAGAATAAAATACATTCATTAATAGTCCAGCGACCTTTTAATTAAACCTCAATCAGGATTGCACATCTTCCTATACGCAGTACCACTTCTCTGAATTTTTCATTGAAACATTCTCCTGTGAATTCTTTTTTAACAAATCTGACTTAATGAAAATGTGCAGCACCACCACCAACTAATAAGCACAGCACTCTGCTACCATTCAGTTTCAAACAGGCAGCTTCAGATATATCTCATTCACCATCTGCACATAACATGGTTCAAGACCCAGTAGATTAAGCATTGCCTGTTCATTTCAATCTGCCAATGCACAATTAATGCCATGTTTTGGAGCAGAAGCCAGAATCTTTATTCCAGCAAAGTGATTCAGAGCTACAAGTCACAAGGATATTATCTTTTTGACTCATCCTGTCCACACCTTTTTGATCAAAGGTCCAAATAGGAATTTGAAAGCAATCTCTGCATCACTTCACATCAGGAAGATCTGAAATAAGTTAATTTAGGATTCCCAAAGGATGGATATTTGTGGTTCAATAATAATGGGCTCAATAAGTTGAACTCTTGGTGGCTTGGAGTAACTTTTTATTGTTCTTTTGTTATTCTTTTGGCACTGACCTTTGGAGGAATCTGTCCAAAGAGGTGTTCCAAAATATTGATCATTTTTGGTAATTGTGGAATTTTTAAGGGTTGTAAGATGTACAACGAGTGTGTTAAGTCTCAAAGGAGTGTCAGTGCTTCTCTTTTGCATCTGAACATTGCAACAACAATTTGGCACAAGAAACCATTGGTTGACCCCTAACACCACTGAATGACATTGCCAGGTCTTGTTGTTTCAGCAGAGTAAGGAAGATACTTAGGGACGATTCACATCCTGGTCAGTGTCTTTTCTCAGTTTTACCATCAGCCTCCAGCGGAGGTTCTGATTCAAAAGAATCTCAGAGATGGTTTGTCAGAGAGGGTTCATGTGAGACTCTTAAGAGCCCCCCCCCCATCTGTCCATCTGGAGAACTTCCTATCCACAAATGCCTTCTATTAGTTATTTATTACTTCTTTACTTATTAAACATATTTCTTCCCCACCACAATCAAAACGGCTCTCAGCATCATATTTAAGCCCATGAAAAAACCCTCCAAAACAATTTTGTTTTCAATGATTTCTGAACAGGGGACAAGATAGCCTGATCTTTCCCAGGAGGCTGTTTCACAGCATTAGTGTAGACTAGGAAACAACCACTTCTCATTTCAAACCATGAACTTTTAAAAAAATTGAGATATGCAGCAGTTGTTTCTCCCTAGTTGTTTAATTTCTGCAAGATTATCTTCTGTTGGCTCTCATTAAACTTAATGTTTGATTTTTTAAAAAAATGTTGGTTTTGCTATAGAATGTCAAATCAAATTTTATTATCATGATTAAAAACCAACATATGCTATCAGATTATTTTTCGATTCTTAAAATGATGGTGCAAACAAACTCTTGACCAGCTTCTTCATATCCAAGCCTGACTATTGCCAGGAAGACCATACAGCAGCAAAGAAATGATCCCCCTCCTCTGAAAGCTGTTCCTCATTTTTATTCTTCCTCTATTTTTCCATATTGGTTTCAATTTGCCACGGACTTAAATTTCCCTACAATTGCAACTGCTTTAAGCATATTGACTCCTTTCTGATATCTGCTGTGGAGCAGCACTAAAGAGATCAAGAAAAACACTACCGTGATTCCCCAAAGCCAAATCAACAGAACTTTTTTCAATGGGAGAGAAAAACAACAACAGACTGGAGGGAAGGAAACGAAACAGTTCAAGATAGAATACCATCCACAGTAATGGCAAAGAACAGATCCTTCATTTTACCCTTCCCCCAAATCATTCAGTCCATGATCAAGACTGTCACATCATCTCAGTTTGATCCTTTAAAGGAAGACGCTAAGGCCTGAATTAGATGTTAAACTAGACTTAATGATCTTGGGAATATTCTCTTTAAATGGCCACAAAAAGACTTTATTATTTAATGGTATGTGTTCCAACCCCCTCCTCCATCCAGTAACAAATGCCGAGACAAGCTTAACTGGAATGTACTTTAATTAGCAAGATACCAAAACCTCGGTGGCTGAAAGCCAAGCCGAACAAACAGATAAGGACTTTGGCAGCAACTCAGACAAACTCAGGCAGAAATAAACACAGATAAGGCTTGGCAGCAATCCAGACTGCCAAGCTCTCAGTACTGTCCTCCGACATTCAATCCTGCATTGACTTCTACAAAGAGTTCCGTGTGCACAAGTAGCTTTTTATAGTCTGGAGAGGAGCCTAATGACCACCAGCTGAGTACAATCACCTCCTGTAATTGCATAATTGTTCCTGATGCCTAGTAGCTCTTTGATGGCGTGCATCCAGAAACAACTCACTGCTGGCTTCTGGATCACTCTCCCTTGTCTCCTCCCCACTGGTCCAAGGCTCAGGCGCCACCTGGTGGCCAACCAGCCTCTCTGCACCCTGCTTGGAGTCGGAACCCTGTCCAGAGTCCTCCACCTCCTCCAGAGCCGACTCAGAGGGCCCCTTGCTGTTGGAGTCCAGTGGCAGCTCCAACGGCACCTGCTGGGCCACAACAGGTATGTATGAGTGACCTTGGGACACAATAAGAAGAGCCTCAGACCAGACTGGACAACTGCATGTAAAAGTATCTCAGCCCACAGAAGGAGGGAGGACATGAGAAGTTTGCTAGAGAAATAATCGAAACAAGATGGCAGCACATAAATCAAATAAACAAACCAACAAACAAACAATAACAGAGCAGGGATTGAACAATGGACTAGCTTATAATTGAAAAAAATGTTCCTATTGATTGATCTGAGTATAGTTCATACAGTCAATTTTCCATCAATTGTATAGTTATGTGGAAAAAAATTATCTCCTTTTTTTCTATATTTAAAAAGTCTTCTACAGACAGAAGTTCTTGACTGGAGGACAATTTAGAATTTTTATCTGCATATATCATACTATATGTTTAGTAATCTGATTATTCCTCCCTCTATGAAAGTGATATAACCAAAGGTATTTGCATATTGTGGTCAAAAAGTCGAGAAAGTGTCCATGATGAAATAATAAATAATATATATGGAATACAAAAAAGCATATCATTCATTTTGCATGAGTGATAACCATTCATATAAAACCCTTTTTCTTTTTATTGATTCAGACAATAATGAAAACAAAACTTTGGGGAAAGTTCAGGGTTTCCTTTTATTTAAGATGAAATGTAACTGGCATTATTCTGATTACATTTCTCATGTTCCAAGTCTTTCCCACTTTGCCCAGCGAATCTAAAAGTGAAGCTTTAATTGTCATATTAAACTTGGAAAATCTTTAATCAATTGATTACAAGGCAAGCGAAAGAAAGAAAAACATATAACCCCTGGAAGTCTTTCCAGTCAATTAAATCATCTGGATATTCGTGATTCATAATTTTCTAAATTGATGCACAGTCTAATGGCATCTGTTAAAACAAGAAAGTTGGCCTGCGTTATCATAATTTCACTGGCTCCAGTGGATCTGCATCAGGTAATGGTCTTGTTGATACACAAGAAAAGGATCAGCAAGCTCCATTTCCTTTCAATTGGGTCAATCCACCCTGCCATCTTGGTATATTGAATCTAGAACCTCCAAAATTCACCACTAATAATACTTCTGGACATTGTGGTTTCAGAATATTTCAGTTTCATTTGAGGAAAAGCTATTTCTGGTTAATTTTCAGGTCCATGCGTAGAAATGAGAGGCCTTTGTTGTCATGATTTTAGAGTAGCATGTGACCTCAGCCCCAGATCTCACTGTAACAACATTGCCAAAAAAGCATTCAGAGTTGTCAACCTTATTTTACGTACTTTTTGGTAATGCTATGCTGCTAACTAGGGCGTATAAAACCTTTGCCAGACCTATACTTGAATACTGCTCCCCTGCCTGGAATCCACACTGCATTTTGGACATTGAAACATTAGAGAGGGTCCAGGAGTATTTTACAAGAAGAGGACTCAACTCCTCTGCTCGTAATAAAATTCCGTATACCACCAGGCTTGAAATTTTAGGCCTGGATAACCTTGAACTACACTGTCTGAGCTTAGTGCACAAGATAATCTGCCATAATGTCTTACCTGTTAATGACTACTTTTACTTCAACTGCAATAACACAAGGGCTATCAACAGATACAAACTAAATATAATCCGATCTAATCTTGATTGCAGGAAAAACGATTTCAGCAATAGAGTAGTGATGCAGGAGGGGGTGCACAGGTAAACCCACCTGTGGCTGGCCAGTTTAGGTGGTCTTAATAGAATGGACCTTATAAATTCATATTAGCTTGGCTTTTCATTCTAGTGCCCTGGAGTCCCAAAGTTGACTTTTAGCTGGAGTGAACTTTCTCTCCAACTTCCTCATAAGTATTAAAAATAGGGCTGAACAGTGTGGCAAGACCCTGTAAAGGAGGGGCACAGGAAGCCAGACGTGGTGTCAGATAGAACAGAGGTAAAAACTGCTGACAGCTTAAGACATTATAGGAACTTCTCTTTTTTGTATTTCTCCTATGTACTTTGCTGTAACATTCCAAATGAACTTCCCCTTTTTGAAATGTCATGCTTGTCTCGTGTATGAAAACGCCTTGAGAATGCAGTTTGGAACATGGCATAAAAGTAGCGTCCTGGGCAGAGCCCAGGCAGTTCAGATTTTGGTGTGTGAACACACTGAACTCGATGCATCCAATAAACCTGTTTCTCTCACCTTCGTGGTATCGAGTCCTGGTCTTTCGTAAGTAGATTACAAACCTCAATCTGCTGCTACAGTAGTAAGTGTGTGGAACACCCTACCCAATCCTGTTGTTAGTTCCCATACCTTTTAATGATAACTGTATTATATTTTGTTATACTGTTTACACAGGTGAAAGACTAACATTATTAAATTTTGGATTCTACCTTTCAAGGAAATGTGATTGAAATTTTGCAGAAGGCCACTCTATACATTAAAAACAAATGAAACTAAAATATTATTTCACTTCAAAGAAATGGTTAAGATCAGATTATTTGAAGTGGCCTGGGGAATAGTCAAAATGTTCCTGTCAATAATGTAAAGAGACTTTTTCTGCTTGTTCTCCTGCTAGAACCAAGTATACTCTATTTCTCTTCCTTTGCCACTTTTTCTAACAAATGAATGGCAAAACCATTAGCATATGTAGAGTTTTTTTCTACATATGCTGGTTGAGACTGGGTAATGTAATAACAGCCACTTTTTCAGAATGAGTTTCTGAATTCTATAGAACCTTGAAACATATTTGAAGCGTTATAGAAATTTATTTTCTCCTTTTAGACAAGAAGTATTGGAAATATGTATCCTCTAAATACAGCAGGGTAAATCAACACAATTAAAGTAATGTCAGTCTCTATCTTGCTTGCTTGCTATCAGCTGCCATAGTAACAGGGGAGGGGGGCATAGGTATTTGGGAGGGGAAGCGTGCTGGTGGAGATGTTTCCTATGGAAGAGGCAGGATTGCTCCCATTATCTACTGAGCAGCTGAATGGACTTGTTTAGGGCCAGTCAAGATCCACTGTCCCTGCATACCAGATGGATGAAGACATCTGAAGGTGCACCCCACATGACATCCATGGGGGCTGGGGATTGGGCATTCAGCCTGGGTCATTGGGGGGAGGGATTTGGGAATGCTTTCAATATGTATTTTTCACGCCTTTAGCCTCAGACCTTGCTTCACTTTTGCAGCTATCACTTCATATCCAGTAAAAGTACCTTTTCTCTGAAACCATGGAGTTGGGGGTTTCATTTCTTAGGTATTGAAGGAGGAATATCTGACAAGTAATTCCAGTATTAAGTCATAGGTTTTCAGAAGGCTATAGAAATCTATCTATTTATATGATTAAATCACCAAAGATAGATGATAGATTTATAGAGGATGATGGATGAATTGATAGATGGAGGGATGAATGGATATGATGATGAAGATGACAGATAACTAGATAGCTAGACAGACAGACAGACAGACAGACATATACCATTAAAACATCTTTGGGTATTGGAGTCCACCATTAAAATGCTGGAGTTTCTGTAAGTCTGAATTTGTATCTTGCAAAATCACATACCAATGGAACATTTTTATCTGATGTTGTGTTTGGAATATATTAGAGTTTTAACACTTCCCTAGGCCTAATTAATTAAAGTTTTCCCTTAATGTCTACATTCTGTGACAGCAATTCTAAAATACTTTCTACCTAAGCTACTAGGAGTTCTGTCCTTTCATAAAAATGAGGTAGCTAAATTACACAGAGCTCTTTGTAAATCCATAGCAGCTTTCTATAAATCCATAACACAGTGAATTGATCCTTTCTAACAATTGGGTACTATCTGTATGTAATGCCAGTCTTTTGAGAACCTAAAGCAATAAATTCTCATCCAGTCAGTGAAAGCCTGAGACTTTTTGCTTCCCCTTGTTCCATTGATTAATCTGACATTAAGGCCATTGTAAAGAAATAATGAAGACAACAAAGAAACTTCAAAGAAACGTTTATAATGGATGGATACAACCTGTTTCCCTCCAAATCTTTATTTATAAATAGTAACAAAAAGAAAACGTAAAGGTCATTATAACATGTAAGGAAAAAAAACATTAAAATGTAGACTAACATGAAACTGTCTCATTACTTTCTGTTTACTTCAACCAAACAAAACTTGCTCTCCCAAAAAAATTTTCATTGAAACCAAGGTAGCATCAATTTTGGCTCATGTTTAATGTTACTTAGTATTTTTGTTTCTATTTTTGACTGTCAGGTATTTTACCTCCATTTTTTATATTACGTAAAGTATTTCTTTTTGATTTCACCAGGGGAAAGAAGGAAGGAAGGAAGGAAGGAAGGAGGGAGGGAGGGAGGGAGGGAGGGAGGGAGGGAGGGAGGAAGGAAGGAAGGAAGGAAGGAAGGAAGGAAGGAAGGAAGGAAGGAAGGCCCAAGATATGCTCACCACTTTTTGGAAATGAGGAATAAACAGGGAGAATCAGAAATTCAACTAAACTGGGATACTGTTAAAGCATATACCTGGAGATTAGCTATAACATACATGGGAAAGAAAAATAATAATAATAGACAAAACAAAAAAATATTAGAAGAAGAACATAAAAGATTGGAATTAGAATTACAGAGAGAACTACAAAAAAGAATTGAAAAATCAAATAGACTTAATAAAACATAAAGTGACTTTATTGGAAAAAGAAATATTGGCCCAAAAAACTAAAACATTTTTTTAAAAAATGTGAATAAGCCTGAAAGATGGTTGGCATATAAACAGAAAAAAGAAAAAATTGATACATTGACTAATCGATGAGAAAGAGACCCTTCACTATCAGAATGAGGAGAAAAAACTATCATAAAGGAATACTATGAGAAATTGTATGATAAGGAGGAAATCATGGAAAATAAAATGCAACAATATTTGGAAAAATCTGAACTTCCTAAGGTACCGGATACAGTAAGGGAAATGTTGAATGAATGGATAACCATGATGGAATTGACAGAAGCAATCAAGAGGCAAAAAATAATAAAATACCAGGGCCTAATGGGCTACCAGCAGAATTTTATAAACAACTTGAAGTGGTATTAAGTCCAGTGATATTGGAACTAACATACAGATAATTTAAAAAAGTGAAGTACTTAAGAATTCAACTAACAGCAAAATGTTAAAGGGGATAATTATATAAAACTGATGGTGCAAATTAAACTAGCCCTGCAGAAATGGAAAGACCTGCAACCATCACTATCAGGAAGAATAGCCACTATAAAAATGAACATTTTGCCAAGACTACTATACTTATTCCAAACCATACCAATAAAACTGGAGAAAAAAATACTTTGAAGAACTAAATAAAATACTATCAAGATATATTTGGTTAGGAAAAAAAGCAATAATAAGCTTGAAAATATTGTAGGAAACCAAAAAAAGAGGGGGCTTTGGACTACCAGACTGGGAATTGTATTACCAAGCCTTGGTACTCACATGGGTGAAAGAATGTGTCAGTCTGAGAGACACAAGATTACTAACGCTAGAAGGTCATGACCTTCAACTAGGTTGGCACGCCTTCTTACGGTACAGGAAGAACAAGATACATAGCTATTTTCAGAGACACTATGTTAGGAATGCATTGTTACAAGTCTGGTTTGAAATAAAAGAACAATACTATTTGAAGATCCCAATCTGGCTTTCCACTATGAAAGCATTGGTACATCCTAATGTTATTAACATGGAAATAGATATAAAAATATTCTGAATGATAAAGGGAAATTAAAAATTGTACAGAAACATAGTAGCCAAGGGATAGACATTACATGGTGGCCACATATGCAGGTAGAATCACACTACGAGAAAGATGCCAAGATGTATGGTTTTAATAAAGAGCTAACAGAATTACACCAGATTTTAACTGGAACAAATGAAAAACTGATAAAGAAATTTATTTATTTATTTATTTATTTATTTATTTATTTATTTATTTATTTATTTATTTATTTATTTATTTATTTATTTATTAGACTTATATACCGCTTCATAGGGCTTTCAGCCCTCTCTAAGCGGTTTACAAATTTTTTTAGCAAATTGAGTCAGCAACTTGCCCCCACAGTCTGGGTCCTCATTTCACCCACCTCGGAAGGATGGAAGGCTGAGTCGACCTTGAGCCGGTGAGATTTGAACCGCTGAACTGCAGATCACAGTCAGCTGAAGTGGCCTGCAGTACTGCACCCTAACCACTGCGTCACCTGGGCTCATTGCTATTTATTAAGCATTAAACTTGAAAGTGAGCAGGTAAAGGAGACAACGATTGACTGGGCTAAAAACTTTGGACATTCAATAGAATTAGATAAATGGCAGAAATTATAGGATAGAAATATTAAACTGACTATGTCAACTGCATATAAACAAAATTTGTATCAAATGTTTTCTAGGTGGCATTTGCACCAGCAAGACTGGCAAAAATGTATAAAGATAGATCTGCTAAGTGCTGGAAGTGTAATCAAACATCTGGTTCATACTACCATATGTGATGGACATGCCCAAAAGCTTAAAAAAAAAAACTCGATGAAAATACATACTTGTTTGGAAAAAATGATAAAGTAACACAGAGACTGTATATTATTATATTATCAATATTATTGTGAGGAATACTACAACAAATATGTGGATTATCATTGTTTAAAAATGACTGTACCCAGATCGCACACTGTTTGGTGGAAATTAAATGTTATATAAAGAAAATAAATAAAACATGGGAGGGGATTCAAGTACATGAGGGCAGATATGATATTGTTGCCATTACGAAAACCTGGTGGGATGAAACTGACAAATGGAACATACAGCTAGAGGGATTTAAATTATTGAAAAGAAATGGACCAAATAAAAGAGGAAGTGGATTGCATTATATATAAGAAATAACTACATCTCTACAGAAATAGAGCACAACGATGATGAAAATTATCTTGAATGCATTTGGGTCAATATTAAACCCAATATTAAAGAGGGGGAAATGACATTGGCATAGGGGTATACTATAGGCCACCCAACCAAACAGAGGAAATAGATTAACTTTTTGTTAGGCATCTAACTAAGGTAAGTAGGAAGCACGTCACAATAGTAATGGGAGATTTTAACTAACCTGATATCAACTGGGAAACAAACTCTGCACTAAGTGGAAGATCCAACAGGTTCCTAACAAACCTAGCAGACAACTTTGTTTCCCAAAAAGTAGAGATATCAGCCATATTAGACTTAATTCTCGCTAACAGAGATGAAATGATAGAAGCTGTTCAAGCTACAGGAACCTTGGGAGTGAGTGATCATACAATATTGGAATTTAACATTATGCAAGCACAAGCAATAGAACAAAGTCAAACTAGAGTCTTGGACTTTAAGAGAGCTAATTTCAATAAACTTAGAACTTGGGAAGGATTCCATGGATGAGAATCCTCAAGGGGAAAACAACTCAAGAAGCTTGGGAAATTTTGAAAAGTGAGATTATAAAAGAATAGTCTAGCACAATACCAATGAAGAAGAAAAATAACAGCTCTCAGAAGAAACCAGCATGGCTGCATAAAGAACTCTCTTACAAATTGAAAGACAAAAAAGATCTATAAAAAGTGGAAAGAGGGGCACATAACTGAGGCAGAATATCAGCAAATAGCCTGAGCCTGCAAAGATGAAGTAAGGAAAGCTAAGGCTCACAATGAACAAAGGCTAAAAAATAACCAAAAAAAAAGCTTCTTCCAACATGTTAAAAACAAGAAAAAAGTCAAGGAAACTATTGGTCCATTGCTGGGAGAAAGTGGCAAGAAGGTGACAAGCAACAGGGAAAAAGCAGAAGTACTTAAATCGTTTTTTGCAAATATTTTTACACAAAGGAGAAAAAACAGTCCAACCTATAAAAACAGCACCACAAAAAACAGATTAGGGACACATTAAAATAGGGAAGAAAATGGTAAGTGAGCACTGGTCTACCCTAGATGAGTTCAAATCACCAGGACCATCTGGATGACATCCCAAGGTTCTGAAGGAACTGGCAGGTGATATCTCAGAACCACTCAACTATATATTTCAAAGATCCTGTAGCACTGCCAGAGGACTGGAAAAGAGCTGATGTAGTTCCCATCTTCAAAAAAGAAAAAAAATAGATCCAGGAAACCATAGACCTAGCAGCCTGACCTCAATACCAGGGAAGATTCTAGAAAAGAGAATCAAGCAATGAATCAGTGAACACCTAGAAGCAAACAAAGTAATAACCAAAAGCCAACATGGGTTTGTCAAAAACAGATCATGTCAGACTAATCTTATTGCATTCTTTGACAAAGTGGCCACACTTGGAATACTGCATCCAGTTTTGGTTTCCATGATGTAAAAAAGTTGTGGAGACTCTAGAAAGAGTGCAGAGAAGAGCAACAAAGTTGATTAGGGGACTGGAGGCTAAAATATATGAACAGCTGCAGGAACTGAGTATGTCTAGTTTAATGAAAAGAAAGACTAGAGGAGACATGATAGCACTGTTCTAATATTTGAGGGGCTGCCACAAAGAAGCTATTCTCCAAAGCACCAGAGGGTAGGACAAGAAGCAATGGGTGGAAACTAATCAAGGAGAGAAGCAACCTAGAACTAAGGAGAAATTTCCTGACAGTTAGAACAATTAATTAATGGAACAGCTTGCCTCCAGAAGTTGTGAATGCTCCAACACTGGAAGTTTTTTAAGAAGATATTGGATAACTATTTGTGTGAAGTGGTGTAGAGTTTCCTGCCTAAGCACTGGGTTGGACTACAAGACCTCCAAAGTCCCTTCCAACTCTGTTATTCTGAAATGCCAGCTTCTGAGCCCAGAAGCAGCAAATCTGTCTTTCTTGGACAAATGTCAGGTTAAAACAGCATCTAATATTTAACCAATCATCTACACTCTTCCACGAAGGAAAACTAAATCATTCTCCAAGCCTCTGGTGAAGCAGACAAATCAAGACAACTGTGAGTTATTGTCACATCAGGCATTGTGCTGGGAAGCCACTTCTCTTCCACGAAATGAAATCTATTAAACATTTTAATTGTGAATTCCAGTGGGGAGAAAAGAAGACAGACAGAATGTGAACCTTTCCTTGGAGGAACAGGTTTAGGCAGCCCATCAATTAATTGGCTAGGAAATTGGACAAGAAAGGAAAGGGTGGGGAGACAAGTTTTGTTACAAACTTAGCAACTACCTGTGACTTATTGTGCAAGATGAATTGTCTTTCAAAACCAGGACTTTTTTTTTAATGGCAGTCAATCACACCACAATGATATAATATTCTTTACTTGAAGGGAAAACACAAATCATGCATTTAGTCTAATTGAATTCGTACAAGGCAAACATATTTAATATGCATATCTTTTTAATTAAAGATCTAAACCAAATATGTATGCTTAGAATTCTGCCTATCAAATTTATTCATTACCGTAATTGTAACAAATGCAGTGAAAGGCTGTTTCACCCAGCAGAACAACTAATTTACCAAACTATGTATAATATACTGTAAGTCAAAGGAAACACATGTTATCAGAGGTAAGGTGATCTAATTTCACTTTAGAAAATCTAAAAATGTAAAGATCATTGGTGATTGTGAAAACACCCTATTTTCTTCTAAAGTCTGATGATACTGTAGAATTGTGGAAGGAGGGAAGAAAGTGCTGCAAAATTCATGTGGAAAAATATATTCTTAAAACCACAAAAGAAAAGGAATAGCAATAGCAGTTAGACTTATATACCACTTCATAGGGCTTTCAGCCCTCTCTAAGAGGTTTACAGAGTCAGCATATTGCCCCCAACAACAATCCGGGTCCTCATTTTACCCACCTCGGAAGGATGGAAGGCTGAGTCAACTCTGAGCCGGTGAGATTTGAACAGCCAAACTGCAGAACTGCAGTCAGCTGAAATAGCCTGCAGTGCTGCATTTAACCACTATAGCAATAGCAGTTAGACTTATATACCGCTTCATAGGGCTTTCAGCCCTCTCTAAGCGGTTTACAGAGTCAGCATATTGCCCCCAACAACAATCCGGGTCCTCATTTTACCCACCTCGGAAGGATGGAAGGCTGAGTCAACCTTGAGCTGGTGAGATTTGAACCGCCGAACTGCAGAACTGCAGTCAGCTGAAATAGCCTGCAGTGCTGCATTTAACCACTATAGCAATAGCAGTTAGACTTATATACCGCTTCATAGGGCTTTCAGCCCTCTCTAAGTGGTTTACAGAGTCAGCATATTGCCCCCAACAACAATCCGGGTCCTCATTTTACCCACCTCGGAAGGATGGAAGGCTGAGTCAACCTTGAGCTGGTGAGATTTGAACCGCCGAACTGCAGAACTGCAGTCAGCTGAAGTAGCCTGCAGTGCTGCATTTAACCACTGCGCCACCTCGGATCAAAAGAAGCCAAATCAGTCAATCACTGTGCCCTGAACTGCAAATGTAATCTTAATCTAATTTTTCCAATTTCCTGACAAGTTGAAATGCTGTCTTTGGAAGAAGCTCATAAAAATGGTATTTTGAGCACAAAAAGCATTTGTACTTTCAGATTCAGATTCATTTTCTTACCATCAGGTACCCAGACAGGTGATCATGCTCCATAGGAATGAGAAGAAAAAAAAAAGATGAAACAGGAATTGCAACATTATAGCACAAAGCTGGCTATTTATTTATTTATTTATTTATTTATTTATTCATTTATTTATTTATTTATTTATAGAATTTATATGCCGCCCAATCCCGAAGGACTCTGGGCGGCTTACAAAAAGAAGAGGAAGAAAGAAATTATAAAAATAGCAATAGCAATAGCAGTAGACTTATATACCGCTTCATAGGCCTTCCAGGCCTCTCTAAGCGGTTTCCAGAGAGTCAGCATATTGCCCCCAACAATCTGGGTCCTCATTTTACCCACCTCGGAAGGATGGAAGGCTGAGTCAACCCTGAGCCGGTGAGATTTGAACCGCTGACCTGCTGATCTAGCAGTAGTCTGCAGTGCTGCATTTAACCACTGCGCCACCTTGGCTCTTATAGCACAACACATGCATTCGTTCTAATCGGGGCTGGACCTCAGCAGTGAGGTCAACAGCCCCAGGCCTGCCGGAATAGCCAGGTCTTAACAGCTTTCCTGAAGGCCATGAGAGTGGGTAAGGTCCGGATCTCTGGGGGTAGCTCATTCCAAAGGGTCAGAGCAGCCACAGAGAAGGCTCTCCTCTGGGGAGCCGCCAGCCGACATTGTCTGGCTGACGGCATCTGAAGGAGGCACAATCTGTGGGATCTCACCGGCCACTGGGAGGTATGTGGCAGTAGGCGGTCTCGCAGGTATTTTGCATCCAGATGTTGGACACAAGTACTGTGTTATATCTGAACTACATCTTTCAAAAAGCAAAACATCCCTTACTACTTCTTTTTTTGATTTTTTTTTAAACAAACAAACATGAACAAACATAAAACATAAAAAACATCCTCCAGTTACATACAGTGTGTCGATTGGTTACAAAACATTTGTGCTTCCTCACCATAGTCTTCACTTACAATTTATATAGAATCTCATATTATCAATCTAATATATATGTATACAATTATTATCATTATTAAACATTTATTTGACTATAACTATTATTACTTCCTTTCATGTGAGATATTCTATATTTAGAATAAATTTATATTATGGCATTTCATTACATCATCCTAAAACCATCCAGTAGTATTGCATCTTTATATTGTATTCTGTATAAAATTGTTTATCTTTGGTTACAGAACTTTTGTGCATCCTCTCCATAGTCCTCACTTACAATTTATATAAAATTTCATATTATCAAACTAGTGTGTGTGTGTATATATATTTGTAGATTTTCACGGGTGTAGATATGCTGGTCTTGTTGTATTCGGATCTTTTCCCATGTAAGATTGAGATTGTCTTGGCAATGTTTCGGCAAGGTCTCACTCGCTATCTTCAGGCTGGGTTTTGGGCCATTCATTTTGAATACAGGTGAGAAATGTGCTCTGTCCTTCCAGTTAAAACAGATCAGCATTTGGCAGATGGCTAAATGATTACAAAGTGACCTTGTCCAAAGTTCTGGAGAGAGAAAGGATAATATTGCTCTGCCAAACTGCAGGCTTGAAATTAAAGGGGGTGTTTTACAAAACAGTAAGGGGAGGAAGACAGGCAGGCAGTGTAAGTTCAAGCATAAAAATAGCATGTTCTTGGGGCAAACAAAGAGAAAATGTAAAGCAACAGAACAGATAGGCAGTAAAGGAAACAACAATGGAAACCCAGAAGATCTAAGGTCAGATGAACAAGCAACATTGTCAAAATAAGAAGGGACTCTTATATGCCAAGGTCAAACAAACTAGGTTTGAGGGTAAGCAGGCCGGTTCGGAGAACCTCCAAATCCCACCCCTGGCTGGCCACACCCATCCACCCCCATCCCAGGAGTCTCCACACGGCCCGTTTTGGATGCAAGGTAAATGCAGGGCCTGCGGGGAGGCTTGGGGAGGGGGGAAAAACAGGCCTCCCCAGAGAGGCAGTTTTCGCCCTCCCAGAGGCATGAGGAAAGCCTCCAGAGCCTGGGGAGAGTGAAAATTCCCCCTCCCCCCGTTGTGAGGAGGCCGAGTAGGACACATCCACCATGGCCACTCAGAGAATCTATTGCTGAAATTTTTGAAGCCCACCCCTGTATACCACCGAAGATTCTGCTTTCTGCATCCTTCATCCAAAAGTAGCCTGTATTCTGTTATCCAGAGATCCTGGGTTGTATCTGAAAATATAATTGATTTTCATAAACTGATGGGCATAGAATTGCTTCATCAATATAGCATATTTGTGCATTTTATCCTAAAACCTATTTAATGAATAGGTGGTAGCATATATTCTGATGTGGCACCGTGGTCAGAATGCAGTGTTGCAGGCTAACTCTGTCCACAGGAGTTTGATCCTGAGTCGCTCAAGTTGACTCAGTCTTCCAATCTTCTGTAAAATGAGAACCAAGGTTGTTGGGGGCAATATGCTGACTCTGTAAACCACTTCGAGAGAGCTATAAGCATTATGAAGTGGTATATAAATTTAAAGTGCTATTTTATATATTCTGTTTGGCAAAAGAAGCAAAAAAAAACCTGTGCATAAGAACCTTCTTCTGCCTACTTTATTATACAGAAGTAAACATTGGGTTTGCCAGAAGATATAAAACAATATGAGAGCAATGGCAATGGAGAACTTAAAGAAGTAGCATGGTACAACAAGAAGAGGAAAAATTCAAGAACGTAGAGGGCTGGACAAATGCGATTAATCCCAAACAAGAGTGACCATTACAAAGAAGGATGTTGAGATGGTGATCACATGGGGAGAATGGATGGTAAGCTGGTTTCAAAATAAATATATGAAGGAAAGAAAATAAATCCCAAGAAAAGAGTCAACTGAGGAAGTTGTGGTTGGGTGGTGTGAAACTTTTTCTTCTTTCCAAAAGAAAAAAAAAGCTGAAAGAATGAAAGACAATACTGTATATGGAGTGGGACATGGGATAGGTGGAAGGAAAGTCCAAAAGATATAGAGAGATACAGTGTACAATGTCAATATAAATAAATTGATTTCAGCCATATTACTTTTCCTTTTTAAAAACTCACACTTTTAATCTCTATAGCTTACTATTTCTACCTCCTTCCCGGCACCTGGTGCAACATTGCTTTTCAGAAAATGGAATAGCCTGATGGATATGTATGTATGATGTATGAATAGACAGCTCGAAAAATTGTTTTGCTTTGTGAATAATGTGAGCTGTGAAAGTATTTCCTTAGGATCAAAGCCTTCATTACTCAGGTTTCTTTCTTACTTATATTCATCACATACAGATACCTGGGAAAAGAATCAGAGGGAAGGGATAAAGAACAAAAGAAAATACATTTGTAAAACTACAACCATTGCAGAGAAAAGTCTGGTAAATTCCTTTGAACAAAGGAGCATCTTTTAAATATTAAACAGGACTATATTCCTGTTCTCGAATTATTACTTTTTGGCAAAATATTTCTTTAAAGTCAAAGCAAGGGTTAGCATTTAGTCAATCATCACTGTTCTAAAAGTGCTAAGCAGGGTCAAACCTGGACATTACTAGGATGGGAGATGATAGCAAAATCAGAGGGTTGTGGTTTAGACTGGGAAGTAAAAAAAACAATCCCTACAGAATGCAATGGCAAACCATTTCTATATTATTTTATGTAAAATAATGTGGACATGTCATCAGGTGTCAATTTTAATCAAGGGAAAATCTGTCTTGTTTTTAAAAGGATCAGTCAACTGAAAACAATAGTATCACTATTGTCCTGGTAAAATGTCTGTGGGGATTCTCAGTCATCCAAGTCAATTTCTCAAAGGTTCTTTTTCAAAAGACAACAGGACTGTTGTTGTTGTTTTTTCCATTGAGAAAGATGTTTTGGAACCAATGAAGCTTCTTGAAGGATAAGTGAAATGTCTTTTTCAAGGAAAGAACAATCCAGTTGCCTTTTGAAAAAGCATCTTTGAGACATTGTCTTGGTAATGAAAGAAAGAGGAAGACTAACCTGAAACTATTCTTGAGGGATATCATGCCCTACTGAGGACAGTCTTCCAACCCCTGACAGCATGAATATGTTCAAAAAGTTCCTTGTCTACTGAAACAACATCAAATCTAAGTAAGATGGCAGTTCTTGAGTCACACAATACAATAAATCACACAATACAATTTATCACACAATAAATGCTGAATTAGACTATAGAACTCCATCCATTCTCCTGTATGCTGCTTGGAGAATCCAAGCATGGGTATAACTTCTGTCTATCTGCCCAGAGACTGAGTTTGAAATGTTTGGACACACATCCTTGGCTCGACTGCTTCCACTTTCTTAACACAGTCTATCCCAAAGAGACATGTCTTCCTTTCTCTCTGTCTACTGAGCAGATATACAGTAATAACTATTATAATCCACTTGTGAATTCTTCCATCATCTATTGCTTCCTCCATGGGCTTCTTCTCTTCCTCCATCTTCTGTGAGTTCATTACATAACCCTTGTTTGGGTCGATGCTGGGACTCAGGACCCTGGACAGCACCCTGAACTTTGGGGTGCTGTCCATGGTCCTGAGCCCCAGCATTAAGGGAAATTCAGATTAATGTCAGGGTTCCAAATAGCATCAAAAATTAAAGCAGAATCCAAGGCTAAGGGTTCCTCAAAGTTCCAATTTATTAAGAGTGTTATGTCTGGGAAAACCTGAATCTGAAAGCTTCCTGATTTTCCCCACCCAGTTGAAAGTTCAAAATCTTGCCTCCACACCCACAAGTCCATCACATGGTCCAATCTTCCACTGCTATCCTGGCAGCTTCCACCCATCCAGTTCCGGTCAGGTGCAAAGGTGCAGAGACAAAGGATGACCTTGGCTTTCTAGAAATTTTTTTGTTATGGCTACATATCACACAATTCCATATAATCCCCCCTCCCATTTTTCCACAATAGAAAATGCATAGTAGAATAATAGAAAGTGTTGCAGGTCTGAGGTCCAAAAGACTAGATGGCTTGTAGACCTGACACTTACCTTGGCACCATTTGAGCCATTAAAAATGACAAGTCTCAGGCTCCTGACCTTCAAAGCTGCCTTCCTAATGGCCGTTACCTCGGCAAGGAGGATTTCTGAGCTGGCGGCACTGTCTGTAGATGAGGACCTGTGCATCATCTAGCCAGACTGAGTCATTCTGAGATTAGACCCTTCTTTTATTTCTAAAGTGAATCCGTGGTTCCACAGGTCCCAAGAGGCCATTTTACTGGACTTTTGCCCAGGAGCCATCCATCCAATTGAGAAACAATGGCATAAATTAGACATCAGATAAGCAGTTTGTTGGTATATGAAAAGAATGGCCTCAATTCTGTTGGACTGAAGTCCTCTTTGTCTCCGTTCACCCTGAGTCCATGGGCAAGAAAGTGTCCCCATCAACAATCTGTTGATGGTTGAAAACCTGCATAGCCATGGCCTATGAACAGCAATCCAGACCAGTACCACACCGCATTGCGGCACATTCAACTCACAGCACCACCACCACTGCTACTTGGGCTACACAAGCATCAGTGGAGGAAATCTTCAGAGCTGAAATTTGGGCTTCACCATCACCCCTTGCCACCCTTTTACAAGCTGGACTCGTTCACCTTCGCCAAGGCATCATTTGGATGACGAGTGCTTCAGGGAGTTCATTCTATGGAGGGGACCCTGGCCCAGCCTGTCACCCACCCTTGAGACTCTAAGCTTGGGTATATCCCATGCTTGGATTTTCCAAGAAGCACACAGGAGAAAGACTGTTGGTCTTACCTGAACTGTAGTTCTCTGGGAGCTGCAGGAGAATCCAATCCCACCCAAAGGGCCTTGGGTGCAGCATCCAAGCCCGATCCATCTTCACAATGTCACAACACTTATTCTGATCTACAACTTCATTAAAAAAACTGGAAGCAGTCGAGCCAAGGAGGCGTGTCCAAATATTTCAAACTCAGTCTCTGGGCAGATACACAGAAGTTATACCCATGCTTGGATTCTCCTGCAGTGCACAGAGAACTACCATTCAAGTAAGACCAGCAGTCTCTTCAGATCTTTTTGATAGCTGCCTAAGATTGGAGAAAATAATTTTTCCAATCATGGGTCTCAAAAAGTTCTTATAGTTAGATATATAGAAATAAAAGAAGTGGATTACAAGAGTTCCATGAATCACCATATTAATATCTACATTAGAATGGAGATTTTCTAATTTTCTTCTTTCCTGTGTTTCAACAAGGAGGTGAATCTCTTTGTGGATTATGGAGACGTTTGTCACTAAGTCTTACATGATTGCTTCCTGAATCTTTATCAGTCTGAAAACTTTATCAGTCTTATATCCTACATACAGGCCTGGAATATTGCTTCTATTGACTATCCTAAAATTAGGGAAATGAAACCATTTAGTGAAAGCTAGAACAGGGAGATTGTGAGTTCTAGCTTCACCTTAAGCTATCTTCTGAGTGACCTTGGGTCAGTCACTGTCTCTGAGCTCCAGGAAGGAAAGTATGGCAAACCACTTCTGAAATCTTGCCATGAAAACTGGAAGGACTAATCGAGGCAGTCACCAATTGAGGAAAATTGATTTGATCATGAAATTTGCATTCAGAGGAGAAGAAGGTATTGGTGAAACTATGGTAGACAGAAATGTAGGGGAGTGGAAGCTAAACATACAAAGAATGGTTGTTGGAGTTGGGTATGCCTAGTTTAATGAAAAGAAGGACTAGGGATGATAAGATAATAGTGTTCCAATATTTAAGGGGCTGCCACAAAAAAGAGGGAGTCAACCAATTTTCCAAACCACCCAAAGGCAGGACAAAAAGCAATGGGTGGAAACCAATCAAGGAGAGAACAACCTTAGAACTAAGGAGGAATTTCTCGACCGTTAGAACAATTAATCAGTGGAATGATTGTCTTCAGAAGTTGTGGGTGCTCCAACACTGGAAGTCTTTAAGAAGAGATTGAACAACTATTTGTCTGAAATGGTATAGGGCTTCTTGCCTGAGTAGGAGGTTGGACTAGACCTTCAAGGTCCCTTCCAACTCCATTATTCTGTATTCTGAAAGAGGAGAGTTTTTTTCAACTTCCCTGGATTTCTTACACTCTGATCAAATGCCTGAGCAAATTATCAGGGACAATTTCTCGAGATGATTAATCAGGTTGGGAAATATAAAGAGCCAGATATGTGAAAAGTTGAGTGACATAACACCGCTCCAGCCACAATACTTCCTGCTGCCTTCAATAATAACACCAGTTCAAATGCATCAGTAAGAACAATCCAAATGAAATTCTCAAGCACCCTGAGAATCCATGAGAAAAAGAAAAGCTTCTTTCTTAATGGGGGGAAGGGGTGTTTTGCAAAACTATAAAGGTGGATTTCATCTCAGCATTCTTTTAAAATGACCCAAGATAGAGATTGATTTTGGGTTGATTTTACATTAATTTTCACCCTCTTACTGTGGATGTTGGGATTCTAAACACCACAAGCTGCATAACTTACTGGCATTTTCCACTCACCCATCTCCCCAAAGTGCCACAAATAAGGGGTGAACTGTAAGTGATGGTGCAGTTTGATTCCTGAATTAATTTATGCTCTCATTCTTCTTCCCCACCACCAAAATAGATTCAAGATGTAGAAGCTTTGAACAGCCATCCTTTCTTCTTCTTTTTAGTGCTCCTCTCTGAGCATGATTAAAAGTGAATGCAAAATCTTTCCAGTGCGAATAAGAACCAACTACAGTTTTCTTTTTTGGGTAATGCTCGAACGGGTCTCCAGCAGAGATCTGAGCAGCCAGCTGTTTGAATTGAGAATCAGCTCCTCTCTCAATGGCATTTGGAGGTGAAACTCCACGTAGGAGTTCAGTGACCCAGTAACTTGCTCTTTTAG